>NC_142416.1:3235000-3867500 GCF_059516105.1 Syngnathus floridae | reverse complement strand
GCCAGGAGCACTTTTTACTATGCGCGCCCAACCAGAGCAACGGGAGGAGCACATTTCAGAAAACGTGCTCAGCTCGTCGAGAGAACGCGATTTAAGCAATAAAATTAAAAATGCACCTAAAACCAAAACCAAACGTTGCAGGTGCTTATTTCTTCGTGCGCAGTGGTCAACGCGGCACTCCCTAGCTGCCAGGAGCTCTTTTTACTGTGCGCACCCAACCAGAGCGACGGGAGGAGCACATTTCAGAAAACGTGCTCAGCTTGTCGAGAAAATGCGATTTAAGCAATAAAATTAAAAATGCACCTAAAACCTAAACCAAACGTTGCAGGTGCTTATTTCTTCGTGCGCAGTGCTCAACGCGGCACTCCCTAGCTGCCAGGAGCACTTTTTACTATGCGCGCCCAACCAGAGCGACGGGAGGAGCACATTTCAGAAAACGTGCTCAGCTCGTCGAGAAAATGCGATTTAAGCAATAAAATTAAAGATGCACCTAAAACCTAAACCAAACGTTGCAGGTGCTTATTTCTTCATGCGCAGTGGTCAACGCGGCACTCCCGAGCTGCCAAGAGCACTTTTTACTGTGCGCACCCAACCAGAGCGACGGGAGGAGCACATTTCAGAAAACGTGCTCAGCTCGTCGAGAGAATGCGATTTAAGCAATAAAATTAAAAATGCACCTAAAACCTAAACCAAACGTTGCAGGTGCTTATTTCTTCGTGCGCAGTGGTCAACGCGGAACTTCCTAGCTGCCAGGAGCTCTTTTTACTGTGCGCACCCAACCAGAGCGACGGGAGGAGCACATTTCAGAAAACGTGCTCAGCTCGTCGAGAAAATGCGATTTAAGCAATAAAATTAAAAATGCAGCTAAAACCTAAACCAAACGTTGCAGGTGCTTATTTTTTCGTGCGCAGTGGTCAACGCGGAACTCCCTAGCTGCCAGGAGCACTTTTTACTGTGCGCACCCAACCAGAGTGACGGGAGGAGCACATTTCAGAAAACGTGCTCAGCTCGTCGAGAAAATGCGATTTAAGCAATAAAATTAAAAATGCACCTAAAACCTAAACCAAACGTTGCAGGTGCTTATTTCTTCATGCGCAGTGGTCAACGCGGCACTCTCTAGCTGCCAAGAGCACTTTTTACTGTGCGCACCCAACCAGAGTGACCGGAGGAGCACATTTCAGAAAACGTGCTCATCTCGTCGAGAAAATGCGATTTAAGCAATAAGATTAAAAATGCACCTAAAACCTAAACCAAACGTTGCAGGTGCTTATTTCTTCATGCGCAGTGGTCAACGCGGCACTCTCTAGCTGCCAGGAGCACTTTTTACTACGCGCACCCAACCAGAGCGACGGGAGGAGCACATTTCAGAAAACGTGCTCAGCTCGTCGAGAGAATGCGATTTAAGCAATAAAATTAAAAATGCACCTAAAACCTAAACCAAACGTTGCAGGTGCTTATTTCTTCGTGCGCAGTGGTCAACGCGGCACTCCCTAGCTGCCAGGAGCTCTTTTTACTGTGCGCACCCAACCAGAGCGACGGGAGGAGCACATTTCAGAAAACGTGCTCAGCTTGTCGAGAAAATGCGATTTAAGCAATAAAATTAAAAATGCACCTAAAACCTAAACCAAACGTTGCAGGTTCTTATTTCTTCTTGCGCAGTGGTCAACGCGGCACTCTCTAGCTGCCAAGAGCACTTTTTACTGTGCGCACCCAACCAGAGTGACGGGAGGAGCACATTTCAGAAAACGTGCTCAGCTCGTCGAGAAAATGCGATTTAAGCAATAAAATTAAAAATGCACCTAAAACCTAAACCAAACGTTGCAGGTGCTTATTTCTTCGTGCGCAGTGCTCAACGCGGCACTCCCTAGCTGCCAGGAGCACTTTTTACTGTGCGCACCCAACCAGAGTGACGGGAGGAGCACATTTCAGAAAACGTGCTCAGCTCGTCGAGACAATGCAATTTAAGCAATAAAATTAAAAATGCACCTAAAACCTAAACCAAACGTTGCAGGTGCTTATTTCTTCGTGCGCAGTGCTCAACGCGGCACTCCCTAGCTGCCAGGAGCACTTTTTACTGTGCGCACCCAACCAGAGTGACGGGAGGAGCATATTTCAGAAAACGTGCTCAGCTCGTCGAGAAAATGCGATTTAAGCAATAAAATTAAAAATGCACCTAAAACCTAAACCAAACGTTGCAGGTGCTTATTTCTTCATGTGCAGTGGTCAACGCGGCACTCTCTAGCTGCCAGGAGCACTTTTTACTATGCGCGCAAAACCAGAGCGACGGGAGGAGCACATTTCAGAAAACGTGCTCAGCTCGTCGAGAAAATGCTATTTAAGCAATAAAATTTAAAATGCACCTAAAACCTAAACCAAACGTTGCAGGTGCTTATTTCTTTGTGCGCAGTGGTCAACGCGGCACTCCCTAGCTGCCAAGAGCACTTTTTACTATGCGCACCCAACCAGAGTGACGGGAGGAGCACATTTCAGAAAACGTGCTCAGCTCGTCGAGAAAATGCGATTTAAGCAATAAAATTAAAAATGCACCTAAAACCTAAACCAAACGTTGCAGGTGGTTATTTCTTCATGCGCAGTGGTCAACGCGGCACTCTCTAGCTGCCAAGAGCACTTTTTACTGTGCGCACCCAACCAGAGTGACGGGAGGAGCACATTTCAGAAAACGTGCTCAGCTCGTCGAGAAAATGCGATTTAAGCAATAAAATTAAAAATGCACCTAAAACCTAAACCAAACGTTGCAGGTGCTTATTTCTTCATGTGCAGTGGTCAACGCGGCACTCCCTAGCTGCCAAGAGCACTTTTTACTATGCGCACCCAACCAGAGTGACGGGAGGAGCACATTTCAGAAAACGTGCTCAGCTCGTCGAGAAAACGCGATTTAAGCAATAAGATTAAAAATGCACCTAAAACCTAAATCAAACGTTGCAGGTGCTTATTTCTTCATGCGCAGTGGTCAACGCGGCACTCTCTAGCTGCCAGGAGCACTTTTTACTGTGCGCACCCAACCAGAGTGGCGGCAGGAGCACATTTCAGAAAACGTGCTCAGCTCGTCGAGAAAATGCGATTTAAGCAATAAAATTAAAAATGCACCTAAAACCTAAACCAAACGTTGCAGGTGCTTATTTCTTCATGCGCAGTGGTCAACGCGGCACTCTCTAGCTGCCAAGAGCACTTTTTACTGTGCGCACCCAACCAGAGTGACGGGAGGAGCACATTTCAGAAAACGTGCTCAGCTCGTCGAGAAAATGCGATTTAAGCAATAAGATTAAAAATGCACCTAAAACCTAAACCAAACGTTGCAGGTGCTTATTTCTTCATGCGCAGTGGTCAACGCGGCACTCTCTAGCTGCCAGGAGCACTTTTTACTACGCGCACCCAACCAGAGCGACGGGAGGAGCACATTTCAGAAAACGTGCTCAGCTCGTCGAGAGAATGCGATTTAAGCAATAAAATAAAAAAATGAACCTAAAACCTAAACCAAACGTTGCAGGTGCTTATTTCTTCGAGCGCAGTGGTCAACGCGGCACTCCCTAGCTGCCAGGAGCACTTTTTACTGTGCGCACCCAACCAGAGTGACGGGAGGAGCACATTTCAGAAAACGTGCTCAGCTCGTCGAGAAAATGCGATTTAAGCAATAAAATTAAAAATGCACCTAAAACCTAAACCAAACGTTGCAGGTGCTTATTTCTTCATGCGCAGTGGTCAACGCGGCACTCTTTAGCTGCCAGGAGCACTTTTTACTATGCGCGCCCAACCAGAGCGACGGGAGGAGCACATTTCAGAAAACGTGCTCAGCTCGTCGAGAAAATGCGATTTAAGCAATAAAATTAAAAATGCACCTAAAACCTAAACCAAACGTTGCAGGTGCTTATTTCTTTGTGCGCAGTGGTCAACGCGGCACTCTTTAGCTGCCAAGAGCACTTTTTACTATGCGCACCCAACCAGAGTGACGGGAGGAGCACATTTCAGAAAACGTGCTCAGCTCGTCGAGAAAATGCGATTTAAGCAATAAAATTAAAAATGCACCTAAAACCTAAACCAAACGTTGCAGGTGGTTATTTCTACATGCGCAGTGGTCAACGCGGCACTCTCTAGCTGCCAAGAGCACTTTTTACTGTGCGCACCCAACCAGAGTCACGGGAGGAGCACATTTCAGAAAACGTGCTCAGCTCGTCGAGAAAATGCGATTTAAGCAATAAAATTAAAAATGCACCTAAAACCTAAAGCAAACGTTGCAGGTGCTTATTTCGTCATGCGCAGTGGTCAACGCGGCACTCCCTAGCTGCCAAGAGCACTTTTTACTATGCGCACCCAACCAGAGTGACGGGAGGAGCACATTTCAGAAAACGTGCTCAGCTCGTCGAGAAAATGCGATTTAAGCAATAAAATTAAAAATGCACCCAAAACCTAAACCAAACGTTGCAGGTGGTTATTTCTTCAAGCGCAGTGGTCAACGCGGCACTCTCTAGCTGCCAAGAGCACTTTTTCCTATGCGCACCCAACCAGAGCGACGGGAGGAGCACATTTCAGAAAACGTGCTCAGCTTGTCGAGAAAATGCGATTTAAGCAATAAAATTAAAAATGCACCTAAAACCTAAACCAAACGTTGCAGGTGCTTATTTCTTCGTGCGCAGTGGTCAACGCGGAACTCCCTAGCTGCCAGGAGCTCTTTTTACTGTGCGCACCCAACCAGAGCGACGGGAGGAGCACATTTCAGAAAACGTGCTCAGCTTGTCGAGAAAATGCGATTTAAGCAATAAAAATAAAAATGCAGCTAAAACCTAAACCAAACGTTGCAGGTGCTTATTTCTTCGTGCGTAGTGCTCAACGCGGCACTCCCTAGCTGCCAGGAGCACTTTTTACTGTGCGCACCCAACCAGAGTGACGGGAGGAGCACATTTCAGAAAACGTGCTCAGCTCGTCGAGAAAATGCGATTTAAGCAATAAAATTGAAAATGCACCTAAAACCTAAACCAAACGTTGCAGGTGCTTATTTCTTCGTGCGCAGTGGTCAACGCGGCACTCCCTAGCTGCCAGGAGCTCTTTTTACTGTGCGCACCCAACCAGAGCGACGGGAGGAGCAAATTTCAGAAAACGTGCTCAGCTTGTCGAGAAAATGCGATTTAAGCAATACAATTAAAAATGCACCTAAAACCTAAACCAAACGTTGCAGGTGCTTATTTCTTCTTGCGCAGTGGTCAACGCGGCACTCTCTAGCTGCCAGGAGCAATTTTTACTATGCGCACCCAACCAGAGCGACGGGAGGAGCACATTTCAGAAAACGTGCTCAGCTCGTCGAGAAAATGCGATTTAAGCAATAAAATTAAAAATGCACCTAAAACCTAAACCAAACGTTGCAGGTGCTTATTTCTTCATGCGCAGTGGTCAACGCGGCACTCCCGAGCTGCCAAGAGCACTTTTTACTGTGCGCACCCAACCAGAGCGACGGGAGGAGCACATTTCAGAAAACGTGCTCAGCTCGTCGAGAGAATGCGATTTAAGCAATAAAATAAAAAATGCACCTAAAACCTAAACCAAACGTTGCAGGTGCTTATTTCTTCGTGCGCAGTGGTCAACGCAGAACTCCCTAGCTGCCAGGAGCTCTTTTTACTGTGCCCACCCAACCAGAGCGACGGGAGGAGCCCATTTCAGAAAACGTGCTCAGCTCGTCGAGAAAATGCGATTTAAGCAATAAAATTAAAAATGCACCTAAAACCTAAACCAAACTTTGCAGGTGCTTATTTCTTCGTGCGCAGTGGTCAACGCGGAACTCCCTAGCTGCCAGGAGCTCTTTTTACTGTGCGCACCCAACCAGAGCGACGGGAGGAGCACATTTCAGAAAACGTGCTCAGCTCGTCGAGAAAATGCGATTTAAGCAATAAAATTAAAAATGCTGCTAAAACCTAAACCAAACGTTGCAGGTGCTTATTTCTTCGTGCGTAGTGCTCAACGCGGCACTCCCTAGCTGCCAGGAGCACTTTTTACTGTGCGCACCCAACCAGAGTGACGGGCGGAGCACATTTCAGAAAACGTGCTCAGCTCGTCGAGAAAATGCGATTTAAGCAATAAAATAAAAAATGCACCTAAAACCTAAACCAAACGTTGCAGGTGCTTATTTCTTCATGCGCAGTGGTCAACGCGGCACTCTCTAGCTGCCAGGAGCACTTTTTACTGTGTGCACCCAACCAGAGTGACGGGAGGAGCACATTTCAGAAAACGTGCTCAGCTCGTCGAGAAAATGCGATTTAAGCAACAAAATTAAAAATGCACCTAAAACCTAAACCAAACGTTGCAGGTGCTTATTTCTTCGTGCGCAGTGGTCAACGCGGAACTCCCTAGCTGCCAGGAGCTCTTTTTACTGTGCGCACCCAACCAGAGCGACAGGAGGAGCCCATTTCAGAAAACGTGCTCAGCTCGTCGAGAAAATGCGATTTAAGCAATAAAATTAAAAATGCACCTAAAACCTAAACCAAACGTTGCAGGTGCTTATTTCTTCGTGCGCAGTGCTCAACGCGGCACTCCCTAGCTGCCAGGAGCTCTTTTTACTGTGCGCACCCAACCAGAGCGACGGGAGGAGCACATTTCAGAAAACGTGCTCAGCTTGTCGAGAAAATGCGATTTAAGCAATAAAATTAAAAATGCACCTAAAACCTAAACCAAACGTTGCAGGTTCTTATTTCTTCTTGCGCAGTGGTCAACGCGGCACTCTCTAGCTGCCAGGAGCAGTTTTTACTATGCGCGCCCAACCAGAGCGACGGGAGGAGCACATTTCAGAAAACGTGCTCAGCTCGTCGAGAAAATGCGATTTAAGCAATAAAATTAAAAATGCACCTAAAACCTAAACCAAACGTTGCAGGTGCTTATTTCTTCATGCGCAGTGGTCAACGCGGCACTCCCGAGCTGCCAAGAGCACTTTTTACTGTGCGCACCCAACCAGAGCGACGGGAGGAGCACATTTCAGAAAACGTGCTCAGCTCGTCGAGAGAATGCGATTTAAGCAATAAAATTAAAAATGCACCTAAAACCTAAACCAAACATTGCAGGTGCTTATTTCTTCGTGCGCAGTGGTCAACGCGGAACTCCCTAGCTGCCAGGAGCTCTTTTTACTGTGCGCACCCAACCAGAGCGACGGGAGGAGCACATTTCAGAAAACGTGCTCAGCTCGTCGAGAAAATGCGATTTAAGCAATAAAATTTAAAATGCACCTAAAACCTAAACCAAACGTTGCAGGTGCTTATTTCTTCGTGCGCAGTGCTCAACGCGGCACTCCCTAGCTGCCAGGAGCACTTTTTACTGTGCGCACCCAACCAGAGTGACGGGAGGAGCACATTTCAGAAAACGTGCTCAGCTCGTCGAGAAAATGCGATTTAAGCAATAAAATTAAAAATGCACCTAAAACCTAAACCAAACGTTGCAGGTGCTTATTTCTTCATGCGCAGTGGTCAACGCGGCACTCTCTAGCTGCCAAGAGCACTTTTTACTGTGCGCACCCAACCAGAGTGACGGGAGGAGCACATTTCAGAAAACGTGCTCAGCTCGTCGAGAAAATGCGATTTAAGCAATAAGATTAAAAATGCACCTAAAACCTAAACCAAACGTTGCAGGTGCTTATTTCTTCATGCGCAGTGGTCGACGCGGCACTCTCTAGCTGCCAGGAGCACTTTTTACTACGCGCACCCAACCAGAGCGACGGGAGGAGCACATTTCAGAAAACGTGCTCAGCTCGTCGAGAAAATGCGATTTAAGCAATAAAGTAAAAAATGCACCTAAAACCTAAACCAAACGTTGCAGGTGCTTATTTCTTCGTGCGCAGTGGTCAACGCGGCACTCCCTAGCTGCCAGGAGCTCTTTTTACTGTGCGCACCCAACCAGAACGACGGGAGGAGCACATTTCAGAAAACGTGCTCAGCTCGTCGAGAAAATGCGATTTAAGCAATAAAATTAAAAATGCACCTAAAACCTAAACCAAACGTTGCAGGTGCTTATTTCTTCATGCGCAGTGGTCAACGCGGCACTCTCTAGCTGTCAGGAGCACTTTTTACTACGCGCACCCAACCACAGCGACGGGAGGAGCACATTTCAGAAAACGTGCTCAGCTCGTCGAGAGAATGCGATTTAAGCAATAAAATAAAAAATGCACCTAAAACCTAAACCAAACGTTGCAGGTGCTTATTTCTTCGTGCGCAGTGGTCAACGCGGCACTCCCTAGCTGCCAGGAGCTCTTTTTACTGTGTGCACCCAACCAGAGCGACGGGAGGAGCACATTTCAGAAAACGTGCTCAGCTTGTCGAGAAAATGCGATTTAAGCAATACAATTAAAAATGCACCTAAAACCTAAACCAAACGTTGCAGGTGCTTATTTCTTCTTGCGCAGTGGTCAACGCGGCACTCTCTAGCTGCCAGGAGCAATTTTTACTATGCGCACCCAACCAGAGCGACGGGAGGAGCACATTTCAGAAAACGTGCTCAGCTCGTCGAGAAAATGCGATTTAAGCAATAAAATTAAAAATGCACCTAAAACCTAAACCAAACGTTGCAGGTGCTTATTTCTTCATGCGCAGTGGTCAACGCGGCACTCCCGAGCTGCCAAGAGCACTTTTTACTGTGCGCACCCAACCAGAGCGACGGGAGGAGCACATTTCAGAAAACGTGCTCAGCTCGTCGAGAGAATGCGATTTAAGCAATAAAATTAAAAATGCACCTAAAACCTAAACCAAACGTTGCAGGTGCTTATTTCTTCGTGCGCAGTGGTCAACGCGGAACTCCCTAGCTGCCAGGAGCTCTTTTTACTGTGCGCACCCAACCAAAACGACGGGAGGAGCACATTTCAGAAAACGTGCTCAGCTCGTCGAGAAAATGCGATTTAAGCAATAAAATTAAAAATGCTGCTAAAACCTAAACCAAACGTTGCAGGTGCTTATTTCTTCGTGCGTAGTGCTCAACGCGGCACTCCCTAGCTGCCAGGAGCACTTTTTACTGTGCGCACCCAACCAGAGTGACGGGAGGAGCACATTTCAGAAAACGTGCTCAGCTCGTCGAGAAAATGCGATTTAAGCAATAAAATAAAAAATGCACCTAAAACCTAAACCAAACGTTGCAGGTGCTTATTTCTTCGTGCGCAGTGGTCAACGCGGCACTCCCTAGCTGCCAGGAGCTCTTTTTACTGTGTGCACCCAACCAGAGCGACGGGAGGAGCACATTTCAGAAAACGTGCTCAGCTTGTCGAGAAAATGCGATTTAAGCAATACAATTAAAAATGCACCTTAAACCTAAACCAAACGTTGCAGGTGCTTATTTCTTCTTGCGCAGTGGTCAACGCGGCACTCTCTAGCTGCCAGGAGCAATTTTTACTATGCGCACCCAACCAGAGCGACGGGAGGAGCACATTTCAGAAAACGTGCTCAGCTCGTCGAGAAAATGCGATTTAAGCAATAAAATTAAAAATGCACCTAAAACCTAAACCAAACGTTGCAGGTGCTTATTTCTTCATGCGCAGTGGTCAACGCGGCACTCCCGAGCTGCCAAGAGCACTTTTTACTGTGCGCACCCAACCAGAGCGACGGGAGGAGCACATTTCAGAAAACGTGCTCAGCTCGTCGAGAGAATGCGATTTAAGCAATAAAATTAAAAATGCACCTAAAACCTAAACCAAACGTTGCAGGTGCTTATTTCTTCGTGCGCAGTGGTCAACGCGGCACTCTCTAGCTGCCAGGAGCACTTTTTACTACGCGCACCCAACCAGAGCGACGGCAGGAGCACATTTCAGAAAACGTGCTCAGCTCGTCGAGAGAATGCGATTTAAGCAATAAAATAAAAAATGCACCTAAAACCTAAACCAAACGTTGCAGGTGCTTATTTCTTCGTGCGCAGTGGTCAACGCGGCACTCCCTAGCTGCCAGGAGCTCTTTTTACTGTGTGCACCCAACCAGAGCGACGGGAGGAGCACATTTCAGAAAACGTGCTCAGCTCGTCGAGAGAATGCGATTTAAGCAATAAAATAAAAAATGCACCTAAAACCTAAACCAAACGTTGCAGGTGCTTATTTCTTCGTGCGCAGTGGTCAACGCAGAACTCCCTAGCTGCCAGGAGCTCTTTTTACTGTGCCCACCCAACCAGAGCGACGGGAGGAGCCCATTTCAGAAAACGTGCTCAGCTCGTCGAGAAAATGCGATTTAAGCAATAAAATTAAAAATGCACCTAAAACCTAAACCAAACGTTGCAGGTGCTTATTTCTTCGTGCGCAGTGCTCAACGCGGCACTCCCTAGCTGCCAGGAGCACTTTTTACTGTGCGCACCAACCAGAGTGACGGGAGGAGCACATTTCAGAAAACGTGCTCAGCTCGTCGAGAAAATGCGATTTAAGCAATAAAATTAAAAATGCACCTAAAACCTAAACCAAACGTTGCAGGTGCTTATTTCTTCATGCGCAGTGGTCAACGCGGCACTCTCTAGCTGCCAGGAGCACTTTTTACTATGCGCGCACAACCAGAGCGACGGGAGGAGCACATTTCAGAAAACGTGCTCAGCTCGTCGAGAAAATGCGATTCAAGCAATAAAATTTAAAATGCACCTAAAACCTAAACCAAACGTTGCAGGTGCTTATTTCTTTGTGCGCAGTGGTCAACGCGGCACTTTTTAGCTGCCAAGAGCACTTTTTACTATGCGCACCCAACCAGAGCGACGGGGGGAGCACATTTCAGAAAACGTGCTCAGCTTGTCGAGAAAATGCGATTTAAGCAATAAAATTAAAAATGCACCTAAAACCTAAACCAAACGTTGCAGGTGGTTATTTCTTCATGCGCAGTGGTCAACGCGGCACTCTCTAGCTGCCAAGAGCACTTTTTACTGTGCGCACCCAACCAGAGTGACGGGAGGAGCACATTTCAGAAAACGTGCTCAGCTCGTCGAGAAAATGCGATTTAAGCAATAAAATTAAAAATGCACCTAAAACCTAAACCAAACGTTGCAGGTGCTTATTTCTTCATGTGCAGTGGTCAACGCGGCACTCCCTAGCTGCCAAGAGCACTTTTTACTATGCGCACCCAACCAGAGTGACGGGAGGAGCACATTTCAGAAAACGTGCTCAGCTCGTCGAGAAAACGCGATTTAAGCAATAAGATTAAAAATGCACCTAAAACCTGAATCAAACGTTGCAGGTGCTTATTTCTTCATGCGCAGTGGTCAACGCGGCACTCTCTAGCTGCCAGGAGCACTTTTTACTATGCGCGCCCAACCAGAGCGACGGGAGGAGCACATTTCAGAAAACGTGCTCAGCTCGTCGAGAAAATGCGATTTAAGCAATAAAATTAAAAATGCACCTAAAACCTAAACCAAACGTTGCAGGTGCTTATTTCTTCATGCGCATTGGTCAACGCGGCACTCTCTAGCTGCCAGGAGCACTTTTTACTATGCGCGCCCAACCAGAGCAACGGGAGGAGCACATTTCAGAAAACGTGCTCAGCTCGTCGAGAGAACGCGATTTAAGCAATAAAATTAAAAATGCACCTAAAACCTAAACCAAACGTTGCAGGTGCTTATTTCTTCGTGCGCAGTGGTCAACGCGGAACTCCCTAGCTGCCAGGAGCTCTTTTTACTGTGCTCACCCAACCAGAGCGACGGGAGGAGCACATTTCAGAAAACGTGCTCAGCTCGTCGAGAAAATGCGATTTAAGCAATAAAATTAAAAATGCAGCTAAAACCTAAACCAAACGTTGCAGGTGCTTATTTCTTCGTGCGTAGTGCTCAACGCGGCACTCCCTAGCTGCCAGGAGCACTTTTTACTGTGCGCACCCAACCAGAGTGACGGGAGGAGCACATTTCAGAAAACGTGCTCAGCTCGTCGAGAAAATGCGATTTAAGCAATAAAATTAAAAATGCACCTAAAACCTAAACCAAACGTTGCAGGTGCTTATTTCTTCATGCGCAGTGGTCAACGCGGCACTCCCGAGCTGCCAAGAGCACTTTTTACTGTGCGCACCCAACCAGAGCGACGGGAGGAGCACATTTCAGAAAACGTGCTCAGCTCGTCGAGAAAATGCGATTTAAGCCATAAGATTAAAAATGCACCTAAAACCTAAACCAAACGTTGCAGGTGCTTATTTCTTCATGCGCAGTGGTCGACGCGGCACTCTCTAGCTGCCAGGAGCACTTTTTACTACGCGCACCCAACCAGAGCGACGGGAGGAGCACATTTCAGAAAACGTGCTCAGCTCGTCGAGAGAATGCGATTTAAGCAATAAAGTAAAAAATGCACCTAAAACCTAAACCAAACGTTGCAGGTGCTTATTTCTTCGTGCGCAGTGGTCAACGCGGCACTCCCTAGCTGCCAGGAGCTCTTTTTACTGTGCGCACCCAACCAGAACGACGGGAGGAGCACATTTCAGAAAACGTGCTCAGCTCGTCGAGAAAATGCGATTTAAGCAATAAAATTAAAAATGCACCTAAAACCTAAACCAAACGTTGCAGGTGCTTATTTCTTCATGCGCAGTGGTCAACGCGGCACTCTCTAGCTGTCAGGAGCACTTTTTACTACGCGCACCCAACCACAGCGACGGGAGGAGCACATTTCAGAAAACGTGCTCAGCTCGTCGAGAGAATGCGATTTAAGCAATAAAATAAAAAATGCACCTAAAACCTAAACCAAACGTTGCAGGTGCTTATTTCTTCGTGCGCAGTGGTCAACGCGGCACTCCCTAGCTGCCAGGAGCTCTTTTTACTGTGTGCACCCAACCAGAGCGACGGGAGGAGCACATTTCAGAAAACGTGCTCAGCTCGTCGAGAGAATGCGATTTAAGCAATAAAATAAAAAATGCACCTAAAACCTAAACCAAACGTTGCAGGTGCTTATTTCTTCGTGCGCAGTGGTCAACGCGGAACTCCCTAGCTGCCAGGAGCTCTTTTTACTGTGCGCACCCAACCAGAGCGACGGGAGGAGCACATTTCAGAAAACGTGCTGAGCTCGTCGAGAGAATGCGATTTAAGCAATAAAATTAAAAATGCACCTAAAACCTAAACCAAACGTTGCAGGTGCTTATTTCTTCATGCGCAGTGGTCAACGCGGCACTCTCTAGCTGCCAGGAGCACTTTTTACTACGCGCACCCAACCACAGCGACGGGAGGAGCACATTTCAGAAAACGTGCTCAGCTCGTCGAGAAAATGCGATTTAAGCAATAAGATTAAAAATGCACCTAAAATCTAAACCAAACGTTGCAGGTGCTTATTTCTTCATGCGCAGTGGTCGACGCGGCACTCTCTAGCTGCCAGGAGCACTTTTTACTACGCGCACCCAACCAGAGCGACGGGAGGAGCACATTTCAGAAAACGTGCTCAGCTCGTCGAGAGAATGCGATTTAAGCAATAAAATTAAAAATGCACCTAAAACCTAAACCAAACGTTGCAGGTGCTTATTTCTTCGTGCGCAGTGGTCAACGCGGAACTCCCTAGCTGCCAGGAGCTCTTTTTACTGTGCGCACCCAACCAGAGCGACGGGAGGAGCACATTTCAGAAAACGTGCTCAGCTCGTCGAGAAAATGCGATTTAAGCAATAAAATTAAAAATGCAGCTAAAACCTAAACCAAACGTTGCAGGTGCTTATTTCTTCGTGCGCAGTGGTCAACGCGGAACTCCCTAGCTGCCAGGAGAACTTTTTACTGTGCGCACCCAACCAGAGTGACGGGAGGAGCACATTTCAGAAAACGTGCTCAGCTCGTCGAGAAAATGCGATTTAAGCAATAAAATTAAAAATGCACCCAAAACCTAAACCAAACGTTGCAGGTGCTTATTTCTTTGTGCGCAGTGGTCAACGCGGCACTCTCTAGCTGCCAAGAGCACTTTTTACTATGCGCACCCAACCAGAGTGACAGGAGGAGCACAGTTCAGAAAACGTGCTCAGCTCGTCGAGAAAATGCGATTTAAGCAATAAGATTAAAAATGCACCTAAAACCTAAACCAAACGTTGCAGGTGCTTATTTCTTCATGCGCAGTGGTCAACGCGGCACTCTCTAGCTGCCAAGAGCACTTTTTACTGTGCGCACCCAACCAGAGTGACGGGAGGAGCACATTTCAGAAAACGTGCTCAGCTCGTCGAGAAAATGCGATTTAAGCAATAAGATTAAAAATGCACCTAAAACCTAAACCAAACGTTGCAGGTGCTTATTTCTTCGTGCGCAGTGGTCAACGCGGAACTCCCTAGCTGCCAGGAGCTCTTTTTACTGTGCGCACCCAACCAGAGCGACGGGAGGAGCACATTTCAGAAAACGTGCTCAGCTTGTCGAGAAAATGCGATTTAAGCAATAAAATTAAAAATGCACCTAAAACCTAAACCAAACGTTGCAGGTTCTTATTTCTTCTTGCGCAGTGGTCAACGCGGCACTCTCTAGCTGCCAGGAGCACTTTTTACTATGCGCGCCCAACCAGAGCGACGGGAGGAGCACATTTCAGAAAACGTGCTCAGCTCGTCGAGAAAATGCGATTTAAGCAATAAAATTAAAAATGCACCTAAAACCTAAACCAAACGTTGCAGGTGCTTATTTCTTCGTGCGCAGTGGTCAACGCGGCACTCCCGAGCTGCCAAGAGCACTTTTTACTGTGCGCACCCAACCAGAGCGACGGGAGGAGCACATTTCAGAAAACGTGCTCAGCTCGTCGAGAGAATGCGATTTAAGCAATAAAATTAAAAATGCACCTAAAACCTAAACCAAACATTGCAGGTGCTTATTTCTTCGTGCGCAGTGGTCAACGCGGAACTCCCTAGCTGCCAGGAGCTCTTTTTACTGTGCGCACCGAACCAGAGCGACGGGAGGAGCACATTTCAGAAAACGTGCTCAGCTCGTCGAGAAAATGCGATTTAAGCAATAAAATTAAAAATGCACCTAAAACCTAAACCAAACGTTGCAGGTGCTTATTTCTTCGTGCGCAGTGCTCAACGCGGCACTCCCTAGCTGCCAGGAGCACTTTTTACTGTGCGCACCCAACCAGAGTGACGGGAGGAGCACATTTCAGAAAACGTGCTCAGCTCGTCGAGAAAATGCGATTTAAGCAATAAAATTAAAAATGCACCTAAAACCTAAACCAAACGTTGCAGGTGCTTATTTCTTCATGCGCAGTGGTCAACGCGGCACTCTCTAGCTGCCAAGAGCACTTTTTATTGTGCGCACCCAACCAGAGTGACGGGAGGAGCACATTTCAGAAAACGTGCTCAGCTCGTCGAGAAAATGCGATTTAAGCAATAAGATTAAAAATGCACCTAAAACCTAAACCAAACGTTGAAGGTGCTTATTTCTTCATGCGCAGTGGTCGACGCGGCACTCTCTAGCTGCCAGGAGCACTTTTTACTACGCGCACCCAACCAGAGCGACGGGAGGAGCACATTTCAGAAAACGTGCTCAGCTCGTCGAGAGAATGCGATTTAAGCAATAAAATAAAAAATGCACCTAAAACCTAAACCAAACGTTGCAGGTGCTTATTTCTTCGTGCGCAGTGGTCAACGCGGCACTCCCTAGCTGCCAGGAGCTCTTTTTACTGTGCGCACCCAACCAGAACGACGGGAGGAGCACATTTCAGAAAACGTGCTCAGCTCGTCGAGAAAATGCGATTTAAGCAATAAAATTAAAAATGCACCTAAAACCTAAACCAAACGTTGCAGGTGCTTATTTCTTCATGCGCAGTGGTCAACGCGGCACTCTCTAGCTGTCAGGAGCACTTTTTACTACGCGCACCCAACCACAGCGACGGGAGGAGCACATTTCAGAAAACGTGCTCAGCTCGTCGAGAGAATGCGATTTAAGCAATAAAATAAAAAATGCACCTAAAACCTAAACCAAACGTTGCAGGTGCTTATTTCTTCGTGCGCAGTGGTCAACGCGGCACTCCCTAGCTGCCAGGAGCTATTTTTACTGTGTGCACCCAACCAGAGCGACGGGAGGAGCACATTTCAGAAAACGTGCTCAGCTCGTCGAGAAAATGCGATTAAAGCAATAAAATTAAAAATGCACCTAAAACCTAAACCAAACGTTGCAGCTGCTTATTTCTTCGTGCGCAGTGCTCAACGCGGCACTCCCTAGCTGCCAGGAGCTCTTTTTACTGTGCGCACCCAACCAGAGCGACGGGAGGAGCACATTTCAGAAAACGTGCTCAGCTCGTCGAGAAAATGCGATTTAAGCAATAAAATTAAAAATGCACCTAAAACCTAAACCAAACGTTGCAGGTGCTTATTTCTTCATGCGCAGTGGTCAACGCGGCACTCTCTAGCTGCCAGGAGCACTTTTTACTACGCGCACCCAACCAGAGCGACGGGAGGAGCACATTTCAGAAAACGTGCTCAGCTCGTCGAGAGAATGCGATTTAAGCAATAAAATAAAAAATGCACCTAAAACCTAAACCAAACGTTGCAGGTGCTTATTTCTTCGTGCGCAGTGGTCAACGCGGCACTCCCTAGCTGCCAGGAGCTCTTTTTACTGTGTGCACCCAACCAGAGCGACGGGAGGAGCACATTTCAGAAAACGTGCTCAGCTCGTCGAGAGAATGCGATTTAAGCAATAAAATTAAAAATGCACCTAAAACCTAAACCAAACGTTGCAGGTGCTTATTTCTTCATGTGCAGTGGTCAACGCGGCACTCCCTAGCTGCCAAGAGCACTTTTTACTATGCGCACCCAACCAGAGTGACGGGAGGAGCACATTTCAGAAAACGTGCTCAGCTCGTCGAGAAAATGCGATTTAAGCAATAAAATTAAAAATGCACCCAAAACCTAAACCAAACGTTGCAGGTGCTAATTTCTTCATGCGCAGTGGTCAACGCGGCACTCTCTAGCTGCCAGGAGCACTTTTTACTACGCGCACCCAACCAGAGCGACGGGAGGAGCACATTTCAGAAAACGTGCTCAGCTCGTCAAGAGAATGCGATTTAAGCAATACAATTAAAAATGCACCTAAAACCTAAACCAAACGTTGCAGGTGCTTATTTCTTCGTGCGCAGTGGTCAACGCGGCACTCCCTAGCTGCCAGGAGCTCTTTTTACTGTGCGCACCCAACCAGAGCGACGGGAGGAGCACATTTCATAAAACGTGCTCAGCTTGTCGAGAAAATGCGATTTAAGCAATAAAATTAAAAATGCACCTAAAACCTAAACCAAACGTTGCAGGTGCTTATTTCTTCATGCGCAGTGGTCAACGCGGCACTCTCTAGCTGCCAGGAGCACTTTTTACTATGCGCGCCCAACCAGAGCGACGGGAGGAGCACATTTCAGAAAACGTGCTCAGCTCGTCGAGAAAATGCGATTTAAGCAATAAAATTAAAAATGCACCTAAAACCTAAACCAAACGTTGCAGGTGCTTATTTCTTCATGCGCAGTGGTCAACGCGGCACTCTCTAGCTGCCAAGAGCACTTTTTACTGTGCGCACCCAACCAGAGTGACGGGAGGAGCACATTTCAGAAAACGTGCTCAGCTCGTCGAGAAAATGCGATTTAAGCAATAAGATTAAAAATGCACCTAAAACCTAAACCAAACGTTGCAGGTGCTTATTTCTTCATGCGCAGTGGTCAACGCGGCACTCTCTAGCTGCAGGGAGCACTTTTTACTACGCGCACCCAACCAGAGCGACGGGAGGAGCACATTTCAGAAAACGTGCTCAGCTCGTCGAGAGAATGCGATTTAAGCAATAAAATAAAAAATGCACCTAAAACCTAAACCAAACGTTGCAGGTGCTTATTTCTTCGTGCGCAGTGGTCAACGCGGCACTCCCTAGCTGCCAGGAGCTCTTTTTACTGTGCGCACCCAACCAGAGCGACGGGAGGAGCACATTTCAGAAAACGTGCTCAGCTCGTCGAGAAAATGCGATTTAAGCAATAAAATTAAAAATGCACCTAAAACCTAAACCAAACGTTGCAGGTGCTTATTTCTTCGTGCGCAGTGGTCAACGCGGCACTCCCTAGCTGCCAGGAGCACTTTTTACTGTGCGCACCCAACCAGAGTGACGGAAGGAGCACATTTCAGAAAACGTACTCAGCTCGTCGAGAAAATGCGATTTAAGCAATAAAATTAAAAATGCACCTAAAACCTAAACCAAACGTTGCAGGTGCTTATTTCTTTGTGCGCAGTGGTCAACGCGGCACTCTCTAGCTGCCAAGAGCACTTTTTACTGTGCGCACCCAACCAGAGTGACGGGAGGAGCACATTTCAGAAAACGTGCTCATCTCGTCGAGAAAATGCGATTTAAGCAATAAGATTAAAAATGCACCTAAAACCTAAACCAAACGTTGCAGGTGCTTATTTCTTCATGCGCAGTGGTCAACGCGGCACTCTCTAGCTGCCAAAAGCACTTTTTACTACGCGCACCCAACCAGAGCGACGGGAGGAGCACATTTCAGAAAACGTGCTCAGCTCGTCAAGAGAATGCGATTTAAGCAATAAAATTAAAAATGCAGCTAAAACCTAAACCAAACGTTGCAGGTGCTTATTTCTTCGTGCGCAGTGGTCAACGCGGCACTCCCTAGCTGCCAGGAGCTCTTTTTACTGTGCGCACCCAACCAGAGCGACGGGAGGAGCACATTTCATAAAACGTGCTCAGCTTGTCGAGAAAATGCGATTTAAGCAATAAAATTAAAAATGCACCTAAAACCTAAACCAAACGTTGCAGGTGCTTATTTCTTCATGCGCAGTGGTCAACGCGGGACTCTCTAGCTGCCAGGAGCACTTTTTACTATGCGCGCCCAACCAGAGCGACGGGAGGAGCACATTTCAGAAAACGTGCTCAGCTCGTCGAGAAAATGCGATTTAAGCAATAAAATTAAAAATGCACCTAAAACCTAAACCAAACGTTGCAGGTGCTTATTTCTTCATGCGCAGTGGTCAACGCGGCACTCTCTAGCTGCCAAGAGCACTTTTTACTGTGCGCACCCAACCAGAGTGACGGGAGGAGCACATTTCAGAAAACGTGCTCAGCTCGTCGAGAAAATGCGATTTAAGCAATAAGATTAAAAATGCACCTAAAACCTAAACCAAACGTTGCAGGTGCTTATTTCTTCATGCGCAGTGGTCAACGCGGCACTCTCTAGCTGCAGGGAGCACTTTTTACTACGCGCACCCAACCAGAGCGACGGGAGGAGCACATTTCAGAAAACGTGCTCAGCTCGTCGAGAGAATGCGATTTAAGCAATAAAATAAAAAATGCACCTAAAACCTAAACCAAACGTTGCAGGTGCTTATTTCTTCGTGCGCAGTGGTCAACGCGGCACTCCCTAGCTGCCAGGAGCTCTTTTTACTGTGCGCACCCAACCAGAGCGACGGGAGGAGCACATTTCAGAAAACGTGCTCAGCTCGTCGAGAAAATGCGATTTAAGCAATAAAATTAAAAATGCACCTAAAACCTAAACCAAACGTTGCAGGTGCTTATTTCTTCATGCGCAGTGGTCAACGCGGCACTCTCTAGCTGCCAGGAGCACTTTTTACTACGCGCACCCAACCAGAGCGACGGGAGGAGCACATTTCAGAAAACGTGCTCAGCTCGTCGAGAGAATGCGATTTAAGCAATGAAATAAAAAATGCACCTAAAACCTAAACCAAACGTTGCAGGTGCTTATTTCTTCGTGCGCAGTGGTCAACGCAGCACTCCCTAGCTGCCAGGAGCTCTTTTTACTGTGTGCACCCGACCAGAGCGACGGGAGGAGCACATTTCAGAAAACGTGCTCAGCTCGTCGAGAGAATGCGATTTAAGCAATAAAATAAAAAATGCATCTAAAACCTAAACCAAACGTTGCAGGTGCTTATTTCTTCGTGCGCAGTGGTCAACGCGGCACTCCCTAGCTGCCAGGAGCTCTTTTTACTGTGCGCACCCAACCAGAGCGACGGGAGGAGCACATTTCAGAAAACGTGCTCAGCTCGTCGAGAATATGCGATTTAAACAATAAAATTAAAAATGCACCTAAAACCTAAACCAAACGTTGCAGGTGCTTATTTCTTCGTGCGCAGTGCTCAACGCGGCACTCCCTAGCTGCCAGGAGCTCTTTTTACTGTGCGCACCCAACCAGAGCGACGGGAGGAGCACATTTCAGAAAACGTGCTCAGCTTGTCGAGAAAATGCGATTTAAGCAATAAAATTAAAAATGCACCTAAAACCTAAACC
This sequence comes from Syngnathus floridae, assembly GCF_059516105.1. Lineage (NCBI taxonomy): Eukaryota > Metazoa > Chordata > Actinopteri > Syngnathiformes > Syngnathidae > Syngnathus > Syngnathus floridae. The sequence goes on along the minus strand of NC_142416.1, from coordinate 3,847,361 downwards.
AAACGTTGCAGGTTCTTATTTCTTCTTGCGCAGTGGTCAACGCGGCACTCTCTAGCTGCCAGGAGCACTTTTTACTATGCGCGCCCAACCAGAGCGACGGGAGGAGCACATTTCAGAAAACGTGCTCAGCTCGTCGAGAAAATGCGATTTAAGCAATAAAATTAAAAATGCACCTAATACCTAAACCAAACGTTGCAGGTGCTTATTTCTTCATGCGCAGTGGTCAACGCGGCACTCCCGAGCTGCCAAGAGCACTTTTTACTGTGCGCACCCAACCAGAGCGACGGGAGGAGCACATTTCAGAAAACGTGCTCAGCTCGTCGAGAGAATGCGATTTAAGCAATAAAATTAAAAATGCACCTAAAACCTAAACCAAACATTGCAGGTGCTTATTTCTTCGTGCGCAGTGGTCAACGCGGAACTCCCTAGCTGCCAGGAGCTCTTTTTACTGTGCGCACCCAACCAGAGCGACGGGAGGAGCACATTTCAGAAAACGTGCTCAGCTCGTCGAGAAAATGCGATTTAAGCAATAAAATTAAAAATGCACCTAAAACCTAAACCAAACGTTGCAGGTGCTTATTTCTTCGTGCGCAGTGCTCAACGCGGCACTCCCTAGCTGCCAGGAGCACTTTTTACTGTGCGCACCCAACCAGAGTGACGGGAGGAGCACATTTCAGAAAACGTGCTCAGCTCGTCGAGAGAATGCGATTTAAGCAATAAAATTAAAAATGCACCTAAAACCTAAACCAAACGTTGCAGGTGCTTATTTCTTCGTGCGCAGTGGTCAACGCGGCACTCCCTAGCTGCCAGGAGCTCTTTTTACTGTGCGCACCCAACCAGAGCGACGGGAGGAGCACATTTCAGAAAACGTGCTCAGCTTGTCGAGAAAATGAGATTTAAGCAATAAAATTAAAAATGCACCTAAAACCTAAACCAAACGTTGCAGGTTCCTATTTCTTCTTGCGCAGTGGTCAACGCGGCACTCTCTAGCTGCCAGGAGCACTTTTTACTATGCGCGCCCAACCAGAGCGACGGGAGGAGCACATTTCAGAAAACGTGCTCAGCTCGTCGAGAAAATGCGATTTAAGCAATAAAATTAAAAATGCACCTAAAACCTAAACCAAACGTTGCAGGTGCTTATTTCTTCATGCGCAGTGGTCAACGCGGCACTACCGAGCTGCCAAGAACACATTTTACTGTGCGCACCCAACCAGAGCGACGGGAGGAGCACATTTCAGAAAACGTGCTCAGCTCGTCGAGAGAATGCGATTTAAGCAATAAAATTAAAAATGCACCTAAAACCTAAACCAAACGTTGCAGGTGCTTATTTCTTCGTGCGCAGTGGTCAACGCGGAACTTCCTAGCTGCCAGGAGCTCTTTTTACTGTGCGCACCCAACCAGAGCGACGGGAGGAGCACATTTCAGAAAACGTGCTCAGCTCGTCGAGAAAATGCGATTTAAGCAATAAAATTAAAAATGCAGCTAAAACCTAAACCAAACGTTGCAGGTGCTTATTTTTTCGTGCGCAGTGGTCAACGCGGAACTCCCTAGCTGCCAGGAGCACTTTTTACTGTGCGGACCCAACCAGAGTGACGGGAGGAGCACATTTCAGAAAACGTGCTCAGCTCGTCGAGAAAATGCGATTTAAGCAATAAAATTAAAAATGCACCTAAAACCTAAACCAAACGTTGCAGGTGCTTATTTCTTCATGCGCAGTGGTCAACGCGGCACTCTCTAGCTGCCAAGAGCACTTTTTACTGTGCGCACCCAACCAGAGTGACGGGAGGAACACATTTCAGAAAACGTGCTCATCTCGTCGAGAAAATGCGATTTAAGCAATGAGATTAAAAATGCACCTAAAACCTAAACCAAACGTTGCAGGTGCTTATTTCTTCATGCGCAGTGGTCAACGCGGCACTCTCTAGCTGCCGGGAGCACTTTTTACTACGCGCACCCGACCAGAGCGACGGGAGGAGCACATTTCAGAAAACGTGCTCAGCTCGTCGAGAGAATGCGATTTAAGCAATAAAATTAAAAATGCACCTAAAACCTAAACCAAACGTTGCAGGTGCTTATTTCTTCGTGCGCAGTGGTCAACGCGGCACTCCCTAGCTGCCAGGAGCTCTTTTTACTGTGCGCACCCAACCAGAGCGACGGGAGGAGCACATTTCAGAAAACGTGCTCAGCTTGTCGAGAAAATGCGATTTAAGCAATAAAATTAAAAATGCACCTAAAACCTAAACCAAACGTTGCAGGTTCTTATTTCTTCTTGCGCAGTGGTCAACGCGGCACTCTCTAGCTGCCAGGAGCACTTTTTACTATGCGCGCCCAACCAGAGCGACGGGAGGAGCACATTTCAGAAAACGTGCTCAGCTTGTCGAGAAAATGCGATTTAAGCAATAAAATTAAAAATGCACCTAAAACCTAAACCAAACGTTGCAGGTTCTTATTTCTTCTTGCGCAGTGGTCAACGCGGCACTCTCTAGCTGCCAGGAGCACTTTTTACTATGCGCGCCCAACCAGAGCGACGGGAGGAGCACATTTCAGAAAACGTGCTCAGCTCGTCGAGAAAATGCGATTTAAGCAATAAAATTAAAAATGCAGTTAAAACCTAAACCAAACGTTGCAGGTGCTTATTTCTTCGTGCGCAGTGGTCAACGCGGAACTCCCTAGCTGCCAGGAGCACTTTTTACTGTGCGCACCCAACCAGAGTGACGGGAGGAGCACATTTCAGAAAACGTGCTCAGCTCGTCGAGAAAATGCGATTTAAGCAATAAAATTAAAAATGCACCCAAAACCTAAACCAAACGTTGCAGGTGCTTATTTCTTTGTGCGCAGTGGTCAACGCGGCACTCTCTAGCTGCCAAGAGCACTTTTTACTATGCGCACCCAACCAGAGCGACGGGAGGAGCACATTCCAGAAAACGTGCTCAGCTCGTCGAGAAAATGCGATTCAAGCAATAAAATTAAAAATGCACCTAAAACCTAAACCAAACGTTGCAGGTGCTTATTTCTTCATGCGCAGTGGTCAACGCGGCACTTTCTAGCTGCCAGGAGGACTTTTTACTACGCGCACCCAACTAGAGCGACGGGAGGAGCACATTTCAGAAAACGCGCTCAGCTCGTCGAGAGAATGCGATTTAAGCAATAAAATTAAAAATGCACCTAAAACCTAAACCAAACGTTGCAGGTGCTTATTTCCACGTGCGCAGTGGTCAACGCGGCACTCCCTAGCTGCCAGGAGCTCTTTTTTACTGTGCGCACCCAACCAGAGCGACGGGAGGAGCACATTTCAGAAAACGTGCTCAGCTCGTCGAGAAAATGCGATTTAAGCAATAAAATTAAAAATGCAACTAAAACCTAAACCAAACGTTGCAGGTGCTTATTTCTTCATGCGCAGTGGTCAACGCGGCACTCTCTAGCTGCCAGGAGCACTTTTTACTACGCGCACCCAACCAGAGCGACGGGAGGAGCAAATTTCAGAAAACGTGCTCAGCTCGTCGAGAGAATGCGATTTAAGCAATAAAATAAAAAATGCACCTAAAACCTAAACCAAACGTTGCAGGTGCTTATTTCTTCGTGCGCAGTGGTCAACGCGGCACTCCCTAGCTGCCAGGAGCTCTTTTTACTGTGTGCACCCAACCAGAGCGACGGGAGGAGCACATTTCAGAAAACGTGCTCAGCTCGTCGAGAGAATGCGATTTAAGCAATAAAATAAAAAATGCACCTAAAACCTAAACCAAACGTTGCAGGTGCTTATTTCTTCGTGCGCAGTGGTCAACGCGGAACTCCCTAGCTGCCAAGAGCACTTTTTACTATGCGCACCCAACCAGAGTGACGGGAGGAGCACATTTCAGAAAACGTGCTCAGCTCGTCGAGAAAATGCGATTTAAGCAATAAAATTAAAAATGCACCCAAAACCTAAACCAAACGTTGCAGGTGGTTATTTCTTCAAGCGCAGTGGTCAACGCGGCACTCTCTAGCTGCCAAGAGCACTTTTTACTATGCGCACCCAACCAGAGTGACGGGAGGAGCACATTTCAGAAAACGTGCTCAGCTCGTCGAGAGAATGCGATTTAAGCAATAAAATAAAAAATGCACCTAAAACCTAAACCAAACGTTGCAGGTGCTTATTTCTTCGTGCGCAGTGGTCAACGCGGCACTCCCTAGCTGCCAGGAGCACTTTTTACTATGCGCGCCCAACCAGAGCGACGGGAGGAGCACATTTCAGAAAACGTGCTCAGCTCGTCGAGAAAATGCGATTTAAACAATAAAATTAAAAATGCACCTAAAACCTAAACCAAACGTTGAAGGTGCTTATTTCTTCGTGCGCAGTGGTCAACGCGGCACTCCCTAGCTGCCAGGAGCTCTTTTTACTGTGTGCACCCAACCAGAGCGACGGGAGGAGCACATTTCAGAAAACGTGCTCAGCTCGTCGAGAGAATGCGATTTAAGCAATAAAATAAAAAATGCACCTAAAACCTAAACCAAACGTTGCAGGTGCTTATTTCTTTGTGCGCAGTGGTCAACGCGGCACTCTCTAGCTGCCAAGAGCACTTTTTACTATGCGCACCCAACCAGAGTGACGGGATGAGCACATTTCAGAAAACGTGCTCAGCTCGTCGAGAAAATGCGATTTAAGCAATAAAATTAAAAATGCACCTAAAACCTAAACCAAACGTTGCAGGTGGTTATTTCTTCATGCGCAGTGGTCAACGCGGCACTCCCTAGCTGCCAGGAGCACTTTTTACTACGTGCACCCAACCAGAGCGACGGGAGGAGCGCATTTCAGAAAACGTGCTCAGCTCGTCGAGAGAATGCGATTTAAGCAATAAAATAAAAAATGCACCTAAAACCTAAACCAAACGTTGCAGGTTCTTTTTTCTTCGTGCGCAGTGGTCAACGCGGCACTCCCTAGCTGCCAGGAGCTCTTTTTACTGTGCGCACCCAACAGGAGTGACGGGAGGAGCACATTTCAGAAAACGTGCTCAGCTCGTCGAGAAAATGCGATTTAAGCAATAAAATTAAAAATGCACCTAAAACCTAAACCAAACGTTGCAGGTGCTTATTTCTTCATGCGCAGTGGTCAACGCGGCACTCTCTAGCTGCCAAGAGCACTTTTTACTATGCGCACCCAACCAGAGTGACGGGAGGAGCACATTTCAGAAAACGTGCTCAGCTCGTTGAGAAAATGCGATTTAAGCACTAAAATTAAAAATGCACCTAAAACCTAAACCAAACGTTGCAGGTGCTTATTTCTTCATGCGCAGTGGTCAACGCGTCACTCCCTAGCTGCCAGGAGCACTTTTTACTGTGCGCACCCAACCAGAGTGACGGGAGGAGCACATTTCAGAAAACGTGCTCAGCTCGTTGAGAAAATGCGATTTAAGCACTAAAATTAAAAATGCACCTAAAACCTAAACCAAACGTTGCAGGTGCTTATTTCTTCATGCGCAGTGGTCAACGCGTCACTCCCTAGCTGCCAGGAGCACTTTTTACTGTGCGCACCCAACCAGAGCGACGGAAGGAGCACATTTAAGAAAACGTACTCAGCTCGTGTAGAAAATGCGATTTAAGCAATAAAATTAAAAATGCACCTAAAACCTAAACCAAACGTTGCAGGTGCTTATTTCTTCATGCGCAGTGGTCAACGCGGCACTCTCTAGCTGCCAGGAGCACTTTTTACTATGCGCGCACAACCAGAGCGACGGGAGGAGCACATTTCAGAAAACGTGCTCAGCTCGTCGAGAAAATGCGATTTAAGCAATAAAATTAAAAATGCAAGTAAAACCTAAACCAAACGTTCCAGGTGCTTATTTCTTCATGCGCAGTGGTCAACGCGGCACTCTCTAGCTGCCAAGAGCACTTTTTACTATGCGCGCCCAACCAGAGCGACGGGAGGAGCACATTTCAGAAAACGTGCTCAGCTCGTCGAGAAAATGCGATTTAAGCAATACAATTAAAAATGCACCTAAAACCTAAACCAAACGTTGCAGGTGCTTATTTCTTCATGCGCAGTGGTCAACGCGGCATTCTCTAGCTGCCAAGAGCACTTTTTACTATGCGCGCCCAACCAGAGCGACGGGAGGAGCACATTTCAGAAAACGTGCTCAGCTCGTCGAGAAAATGCGATTTAAGCAATAAAATTAAAAATGCACCTAAAACCTAAACCAAACGTTGCAGGTGCTTATTTCTTCATGCGCAGTGGTCAACGCGGCACTCTCTAGCTGCCAGGAGCACTTTTTACTACGCGCACCCAACCAGAGCGACGGGAGGAGCGCATTTCAGAAAACGTGCTCAGCTCGTCGAGAGAATGCGATTTAAGCAATAAAATTAAAAATGCACCTAAAACCTAAACCAAACGTTGCAGGTGCTTTTTTCTTCGTGCGCAGTGGTCAACGCGGCACTCCCTAGCTGCCAGGAGCTCTTTTTACTGTGAGCACCCACCAGAGTGACGGGAGGAGCACATTTCAGATAACGTGCTCAGCTCGTCGAGAAAATGCGATTTAAGCAATAAAATTAAAAATGCACCTAAAACCTAAACCAAACGTTGCAGGTGCTTATTTGTTCATGCGCAGTGGTCAACGCGGCACTCTCTAGCTGCCAGGAGCACTTTTTACTACGCGCACCCAACCAGAGCGACGGGAGGAGCGCATTCCAGAAAACGTGCTCAGCTCGTCGAGAGAATGCGATTTAAGCAATAAAATTAAAAATGCACCTAAAACCTAAACCAAACGTTGCAGGTGCTTTTTTCTTCATGTGCAGTGGTCAACGTGGCACTCCCTAGCTGCCAAGAGCACTTTTTACTATGTGCGCCCAACCAGAGCGACGGGAGGAGCACATTTCAGAAAACGTGCTCAGCTCGTCGAGAAAATGCGATTTAAGCAATAAAATTAAAAATGCACCTAAAACCTAAACCAAACGTTGCAGGTGCTTATTTCTTCATGCGCAGTGGTCAACGCGGCACTATCTAGCTGCCAAGAGCACTTTTTACTATGCGCACCCAACCAGAGTGACGGGAGGAGCACATTTCAGAAAACGTGCTCAGCTCGTCGAGAAAATGCGATTTAAGCAATAAAATTAAAAATGAACCTAAAACCTGAACCAAACGTTGCAGGTGGTTATTTCTTTATGCGCAGTGGTCAACTCGGCACTCTCTAGCTGCCAAGAGCACTTTTTACTATGCGCACCCAACCAGAGCGACGGGAGGAGTACATTTCAGAAAACGTGCTCAGCTCGTCGAGAAAATGCGATTTAAGCAATAAAATTAAAAATGCACATAAAACCTAAACCAAACGTTGCAGGTGCTTATTTCTTCATGCGCAGTGGTCAACGCGGCACTCCCTAGCTGCCAGGAGCACTTTTTACTGTGCGCACCCAACCAGAGTGACGGGAGGAGCACATTTCAGAAAACGTGCTCAGCTCGTTAAGAAAATGCGATTTAAGCACTAAAATTAAAAATGCACCTAAAACCTAAACCAAACGTTGCAGGTGCTTATTTCTTCATGCGCAGTAGTCAACGCGGCACTCCCTAGCTGCCAGGAGCACTTTTTACTGTGCGCACCCAACCAGAGCGACGGAAGGAGCACATTTCAGAAAACGTACTCAGCTCGTCGAGAAAATGCGATTTAAGCAATAAAATTAAAAATGCACCTAAAACCTAAAAAAAACGTTGCAGGTGCTTATTTCTTCATGCGCAGTGGTCAACGCGGCACTCTCTAGCTGCCAGGAGCACTTTTTACTATGCGCGCACAACCAGAGCGACGGGAGGAGCACATTTCAGAAAACGTGCTCAGCTCGTCGAGAAAATGCGATTTAAGCAATAAAATTAAAAATGCACGTAAAACCTAAACCAAACGTTCCAGGTGCTTATTTCTTCATGCGCAGTGGTCAACGCGGCACTCTCTAGCTGCCAAGAGCACTTTTTACTATGCGCGTCCAACCAGAGCGACGGGAGGAGCACATTTCAGAAAACGTGCTCAGCTCGTCGAGAAAATGCAATTTAAGCAATAAAATAGAAAATGCACCTAAAACCTAAACCAAACGTTGCAGGTGCTTATTTCTTCATGCGCAGTGGTCAACGCGGCACTCTCTAGCTGCAAGGAGCACTTTTTACTATGCGCGCACAACCAGAGCGACGGGAGGAGCACATTTCAGAAAACGTGCTCAGCTCGTCGAGAAAATGCGATTTAAGCAATAAAATTAAAAATGCACCTAAAACCTAAACCAAACGTTGCAGGTGCTTATTTCTTCATGCGCAGTGGTCAACGCAGCACTCCCTAGCTGCCAGGAGCACTTTTTACTGTGCGCACCCAACCAGAGTGACGGGAGGAGCACATTTCAGAAAACGTGCTCAGCTCGTCGAGAAAATGCGATTTAAGCAATAAAGTTAAAAATGCACCTAAAACCTAAACCAAACGTTGCAGGTGCTTATTTCTTCATGCGCAGTGGTCAACGCGGCACTCTCTAGCTGCCAAGAGCACTTTTTACTATGCGCGCCCAACCAAAGCGACGGGAGGAGCACATTTCAGAAAACGTGCTCAGCTCGTCGAGAAAATGCGATTTAAGCAATAAAATTAAAAATGCACCTAAAACCTAAACCAAACGTTGCAGGTGCTTATTTCTTCATGCGCAGTGGTCAACGCGGCACTCTCTAGCTGCCAGGAGCACTTTTTACTACGCGCACCCAACCAGAGCGACGGGAGGAGCGCATTTCAGAAAACGTGCTCAGCTCGTCGAGAGAATGCGATTTAAGCAATAAAATTAAAAATGCACCTAAAACCTAAACCAAACGTTGCAGGTGCTTTTTTCTTCGTGCGCAGTGGTCAACGCGGCACTCCCTAGCTGCCAGGAGCTCTTTTTACTGTGCGCACCCAACCAGAGTGACGGGAGGAGCACATTTCAGATAACGTGCTCAGCTCGTCAAGAAAATGCGATTTAAGCAATAAAATTAAAAATGCACCTAAAACCTAAACCAAACGTTGCAGGTGCTTATTTGTTCATGCGCAGTGGTCAACGCGGCACTCTCTAGCTGCCAGGAGCACTTTTTACTACGCGCACCCAACCAGAGCGATGGGAGGAGCGCATTTCAGAAAACGTGCTCAGCTCGTCGAGAGAATGCGATTTAAGCAATAAAATTAAAAATGCACCTAAAACCTAAACCAAACGTTGCGGGTGCTTTTTTCTTCGTGCGCAGTGGTCAACGCGGCACTCCCTAGCTGCCAGGAGCTCTTTTTACTGTGCCCACCCAACCAGAGTGACGGGAGGAGCACATTTCAGAAAACGTGCTCAGCTCGTCGAGAAAATGCGATTTAAGCAATAAAATTAAAAATGCACCTAAAACCTAAACCAAACGTTGCAGGTGCTTATTTCTTCATGCGCAGTGGTCAAGGCGGCACTCTCTAGCTGCCAGGAGCACTTTTTACTACGCGCACCCGACCAGAGCGACGGGAGGAGCGATTTTCAGAAAACGTGCTCAGCTCGTCGAGAGAATGCGATTTAAGCAATAAAATAAAAAATGCACCTAAAACCTAAACCAAACGTTGCAGGTTCTTTTTTCTTCGTGCGCAGTGGTCAACGCGGCACTCCCTAGCTGCCAGGAGCTCTTGTCATGCGGTCGCGTTTAATTTTCCGGGTTTCTGTCTCGTCGATGTCGTAATTTTACTTCCGGTTTTATTTTGTCATCCCTTCCGTTTCAGTTCGTGTTTCCTTCCTCGGTGTTGGTTGTCTTGTCTTCCCTGATCCCGATTGTGTGCACCTGTGTAATTGACAATAATGGTCAGCACCTGTGTCCACGCCCTTTTGTGTGTATTTAGTCCGCGTCTTCCCCTTGTCCTGTGCCAGTGTGTCTTGCCTCGTCCCGACCACCAGCGATTCCTTGATGTCCGAGTTCTCAGGAAGACCCCTCCTCTTTGTCTCGCCACCGAGCGACGCTTTTGTTAGTACTGTGATTCCCATAGCCTTTTTGTCTCGCCTCAGTGCGACGCCTTTTGTTTGTACTTTTTGCCACGTGTTTTCCCTCGTAAGAGGCGTTTTGATTTGTACTTTTAGCCTTTTATCTCGCCTCAGTGCGACGCCTTCTGTTTGTACTTTTTGCCACGTGTTTTCCCTCGCAAGAGGCGTTTTGATTTGTACTTTTGATCAGTGTGCTTGCTGGAATAAATCCAAGAAAGAAACGACTCTGCATCCGAGTCCTTTGCCTTGTCCCGTGCCTGACAGTACACACTGGCCAGACATGGACTCGGCAGAGTCGGAGCACCTGTGCGCCGCAGTGCGCTCCCATGCCTCACTGCTCGCCCAGCACCAGAGGCAAGTGGGCGACTTGGGTGAAGAAATCCGAGGACTCGCTAAGAATCAAGAAGACTTCAGAGGAGCGGTCGCCACCCAAGTAGCAAAGCTGGGTCAGCAAATGCAGGAAGTGCTCTCGCTCTTAAACGCGGGACCAGCAGCGACCTCCAGTACACCCGTTGCTTCCCCCGTTACTCCCCTTGCAATACCTCCCATGACTGGCGGTGCCAGACTGGCTCCTCCAGAGCGCTACTCCGGAGAACCCGGCCTTAGCCGGGCCTTTATTACAGAATGCGAGATGCATTTTGAGAGGTCCCCAGCAGATTTCCCCACCGAGCGCTCCAAGGTGGCCTACGTGGTATCATACCTGACGGGAAGGGCCCGCACGTGGGCCACCGCGGAATGGGCCAGGGATTCCATCTCCTGTCGCTCTCTCCCCGCTTTCATCGAGGCTCTGCGAACGGTGTTCGATCCAATCTCCGCTGACCGAGACAAGGCTCGCCAACTCTGTCAGATAGTCCAGGGACAAGACACCGTCGGAGACTACGCCATCCGGTTCCGCACGCTGGCTGCGGAGTGCGGTTGGAACGCGACGGCACTATATGACATCTTCCTCCGGGGCCTGTCTGGATCCATACAGGATCAGCTAATCCCCTTAGACCTTCCCACCGACCTCGACGCCCTCATCGCTCTGGCTATCCGCACGGACAACCGGCTGCAAGAGTGGAGGCAGCACCGAAGCAGGAACGCCCCCGCCTTCGTCCCAGTAGCCGGCCCTGACGTTCACCACTCCAGGCTGTACGGGGATCGGCAGCGCCAGGAGCCAGAACCGATGCAGTTGGGCAGAGCTAAGTTAACAGAGGAGGAGAAGTTACGGCGACGCCGAGAGGGAAGATGCTACTACTGCGGTGAGCTCGGACACCTCCTTCTCTCCTGTCCAGTGAGAAGGACCCTGAAGGTAAGCGCCTTCTCTGCGGCTCTGTCCCCGGGGCGAGTGCTCCCCAAGGGCAGGATTACACAGTTGGGAAGAGAAATAGAACTTGAAGTATTAATAGACTCAGGAGCGGACGAAAGCTTGATAGACTGGGCATTTGCTCGCCGGTGGGGGGTAAAGACTGAGCTACTGAACACTCCCGTGAAAGCTAAGGCACTCAATGGACAGGCACTCTTTGAGATAACTCACATAACAGAACCAGTCTCGCTGTCAATTGGTCCCCACCAGGAGAACATACGGCTACATGTCGTGACCTCTCCAATGAACCCCCTCATTCTCGGGTATCCATGGCTTCAACGCCACAACCCCGCTATAGACTGGGGATCAGGGGAAATAACGGGATGGGGGTCCGACTGTCATGATTCCTGTATCCAGTCTAACCCGTGCCCTGTGCCTCCTGCTCCAGATGCGCCAGCCCCAGACTTAACCGGGGTCCCTGCGTGCTACCACCAATGGGCCGAGGTATTCAGCAAGGCCAAGGCCACCTCTCTACCTCCCCACCGTCCGTATGATTGCGCCATTGACCTCCTGCCGGGTTCAACTATACCCAAGGGGAGGCTTTATTCTCTTTCGGGACCTGAAAAGCAAACCTTGAATGAATATATAGACTCCTCCCTGCAAGCAGGACTGATTCGACCATCGTCGTCGCCTGCGGGGGCGGGGTTCTTTTTCGTGGGCAAGAAGGACGGTACCCTACGTCCCTGCATTGATTATAGTCCCCTCAATCAGATCACCATCAAGAACCGGTATCCGCTCCCACTGATGTCGACCGTGTTCGACCAACTACAGCAAGCCCGGGTGTTCACAAAGTTAGATCTGCGCAACGCCTACCATCTGGTGCGCATCCGGGAAGGGGACGAATGGAAGACAGGGTTCAACACCCATCGAGGACATTTTGAATACCTCGTCATGCCATTTGGCCTCACCAATGCTCCCGCTGTGTTTCAGGCCATGATAAACGATGTTTTGAGAGACTGTTTGGACCGTTTTGTGTACGTATATTTGGACGATATTTTGATTTATTCCCCGGATCTGAAGACCCATAGGGTTCACGTCGAGACGGTGTTGCAACGACTCCTTGAACACCAACTATACGTAAAGGCCGAGAAAAGTGAATTCCACAAGAACACCGTTTCTTTTCTCGGCTTCATCGTAGCCCCGGGCAAAGTTGAGATGGACCCGGCGAAATTAAGCGCGGTAACGGAATGGCCTACCCCTGACTCACGCAGGAAGGTGCAGCAATTCCTGGGCTTTGCCAATTTTTATCGGCGGTTCATCAAGGACTTCAGTGCCACGGCGGCTCCCTTGCACGCGCTCACGTCTCCTAAGGTTCCCTTCCACTGGTCGGCGGAGGCGGAGGCGGCCTTCCAGGAACTAAAGAACCGCTTCAGCACCGCTCCCATCCTCACGCTTCCTGATCCGTCGCGGCAGTTTGTGGTGGAGGTGGACGCCTCCAATCAAGGAGTAGGTGCCATCCTTTCACAGAGAGCCAAGAGCGACAACAAGCTCCATCCGTGCGCGTTCCTGTCTCGACGGCTGACGCCCGCCGAACAGAATTATGATGTAGGGGATCGCGAACTGTTGGCAGTTAAACTGGCATTGGAAGAGTGGAGACATTGGTTAGAGGGAGCACAGCAGCCTTTTTTGGTCTGGACCGACCATAAAAATTTAGAATACATAAAGTCAGCTAAGAGACAGAATTCACGCCAAGCCCGCTGGTCATTTTTTTTCAATCGTTTTAACTTCACTCTGTCCTACAGACCGGGAACCAAGAACACCAAGCCTGACGCCCTCTCCCGTGTTTTCAACTCGGATCCAGAGATTAAGAAGCCCGAAACCATCCTGCCTCCTCATTGCCTGGTTAGAGCAGTGACCTGGCCTATCGAAGGCCGGGTACAGCGGGCCAATGGTAACAAGCCACCCCCTAGTGGTTGCCCTGAGAACCGACTATTTGTCCCTGCTCAATTACGATCCCAAGTCATCCATTGGGCTCACACCTCCAGACTCTCCTGCCATCCGGGCATGCGCCGAACGCTGTTTGTCATCCAGCAGCGATTCTGGTGGCCCTCCATGAGGGCAGACGTCAAGGAATACGTTGCAGCCTGTCCCGTCTGCGCCTGGAATAAGAACTCCCACGGCGCCCGTATGGGGTTGCTGCATCCCCTACCCATTCCTTCGCGCCCATGGGCAGAGATATCCATGGACTTCGTCACCGGGCTTCCGGCCTCGCATGGGCGAACCACCATACTCACAGTGGTGGACAGATTCTCAAAGATGGCTCACTTTATCGCCTTGCCCAAGCTCCCGTCCGCTAAACGAACGGCCACCGTGATGATGGACCACATATTCCGGGTACATGGGTTCCCGAAAGACATTGTTTCCGATAGAGGGCCCCAATTCGTGTCCAGGTTTTGGAGGGAGTTTTGCAGGCTCATAGGGGCAACCGTGAGTCTCACGTCAGGCTATCACCCGGAGGCAAACGGACAGACGGAACGTATCAACCAGCAGTTGGAGACAAGTCTCCGCTGCCTGGTCTCCCAGAACCCCTCCTCGTGGAGCAAGAACCTCTCCTGGGTGGAGTATGCCCACAACTCCCTGCCCACCACGGCTACAGGTATGTCCCCCTTCAAGTGTGTGTATGGCTACCAGCCCCCAGTCTTCCCTGACAGTGAGCCGGAGGTGACGGTGACTTCGGCCCACGCCTTGGTGCGCCGCTGTCGTCGCGTCTGGTCGGCGGCTCGGGCCACGCTGGTCCGACAGGGGGACCGGGTCAAGCGGATGGCTGACCGGAGGAGACGTCCGGCGCCCGTGTACCAGCGAGGTCAACGTGTCTGGCTATCCGCCAAGGATCTTCCCCACCGGGGGGACTCCAGGAAACTGGCGCCTCGCTTCGTGGGTCCGTTCCCCATCGCCAAGGTCGTGCACCCGGCCGCGGTGCGTCTCCGCTTGCCCAGGTCCCTTGCAGTCCACCCCACCTTTCACGTTGGGAAGGTCAAGCCGGTGGTGGACAGTCCATTGGTGCCAGATCCTGCGCCGCCTCCGCCTCCGCGGACTGTGGGAGGTGGGACGGCCTACACCGTAAAAGAACTATTGGATGTGCGCAGAAGAGGCCGGGGCTGGCAGTACCTGGTGGACTGGGAGGGTTATGGGCCGGAGGAGCGGCAATGGGTGCCGGCTAGTTATATTTTGGACCCGGGACTTTTTGAGGACTTTTATGCGGCTCACCCTGGGGCTCCTGGGCCGTCTGGGATCCGGCCCTAGGGGGGGGGTTCTGTCATGCGGTCGCGTTTAATTTTCCGGGTTTCTGTCTCGTCGATGTCGTAATTTTACTTCCGGTTTTATTTTGTCATCCCTTCCGTTTCAGTTCGTGTTTCCTTCCTCGGTGTTGGTTGTCTTGTTTTCCCTGATCCCGATTGTGTGCACCTGTGTAATTGACAATAATGGTCAGCACCTGTGTCCACGCCCTTTTGTGTGTATTTAGTCCGCGTCTTCCCCTTGTCCTGTGCCAGTGTGTCTTGCCTCGTCCCAACCACCAGCGATTCCTTGATGTCCGAGTTCTCAGTAAGACCCCTCCTCTTTGTCTCGCCACCGAGCGACGCTTTTGTTAGTACTGTGATTCCCATAGCCTTTTTGTCTCGCCTCAGTGCGACGCCTTTTGTTTGTACTTTTTGCCACGTGTTTTCCCTCGTAAGAGGCGTTTTGATTTGTACTTTTAGCCTTTTATCTCGCCTCAGTGCGACGCCTTCTGTTTGTACTTTTTGCCACGTGTTTTCCCTCGCAAGAGGCGTTTTGATTTGTACTTTTGATCAGTGTGCTTGCTGGAATAAATCCAAGAAAGAAACGACTCTGCATCCGAGTCCTTTGCCTTGTCCCGTGCCTGACAGCTCTTTTTACTGTGCGCACCCAACCAGAGTGACGGGAGGAGCACATTTCAGAAAACGTGCTCAGCTCGTCGAGAAAATGCGATTTAAGCAATAAAATTAAAAATGCACCTAAAACCTAAACCAAACTTTGCAGGTGCTTATTTCTTCATGCGCAGTGGTCAACGCGGCACTCTCTAGCTGCCAAGAGCACTTTTTACTATGCGCACCCAACCAGAGTGACGGGAGGAGCACATTTCAGAAAACGTGCTCAGCTCGTCGAGAAAATGCGATTTAAGCAATAAAATTAAAAATGAACCTAAAACCTGAACCAAACGTTGCAGGTGGTTATTTCTTTATGCGCAGTGGTCAACTCGGCACTCTCTAGCTGCCAAGAGCACTTTTTACTATGCAGACCCAACCAGAGTGACGGGAGGAGCACATTTCAGAAAACGTGCTCAGCTCGTCGAGAAAATGCGATTTAAGCAATAAAATTAACAATGCACCTAAAACCTAAAGCAAACGTTGCAGGTGGTTATTTCTTCATGCGCAGTGGCCAACGCGGCACTCTCTAGCTGCCAAGAGCACTTTTTACTATGCGCGCCCAACCAGAGCGACGGGAGGAGCACATTTCAGAAAACGTGCTCAGCTCGTCGAGAAAATGCGATTTAAGCAATAAAATTAAAAATGCACCTAAAACCTAAACCAAACTTTGCAGGTGCTTATTTCTTCATGCGCAGTGGTCAACGCGGCACTCTCTAGCTGCCAAGAGCACTTTTTACTATGCGCACCCAACCAGAGTGACGGGAGGAGCACATTTCAGAAAACGTGCTCAGCTCGTCGAGAAAATGCGATTTAAGCAATAAAATTAAAAATGAACCTAAAACCTGAACCAAACGTTGCAGGTGGTTATTTCTTTATGCGCAGTGGTCAACTCGGCACTCTCTAGCTGCCAAGAGCACTTTTTACTATGCAGACCCAACCAGAGTGACGGGAGGAGCACATTTCAGAAAACGTGCTCAGCTCGTCGAGAAAATGCGATTTAAGCAATAAAATTAACAATGCACCTAAAACCTAAAGCAAACGTTGCAGGTGGTTATTTCTTCATGCGCAGTGGTCAACGCGGCACTCTCTAGCTGCCAAGAGCACTTTTTACTATGCGCGCCCAACCAGAGCGACGGGAGGAGCACATTTCAGAAAACGTGCTCAGCTCGTCGAGAAAATGCGATTTAAGCAATAAAATTAAAAATGCACCTAAAACCTAAACCAAACGTTGCAGGTGCTTATTTCTTCATGCGCAGTGGTCAATGCGGCACTCTCTAGCTGCCAGGAGCACTTTTTACTATGCGCACTCAACCAGAGCGACGGGAGGAGCACATTTCAGAAAACGTGCTCAGCTCGTCGAGAGAATGCGATTTAAGCAATAAAATTAAAAATGCACCTAAAACCTAAACCAAACGTTGCAGGTGCTTATTTCTTCGTGCGCAGTGGTCAACGCGGCTCTCCCTAGCTGCCAAGAGCACTTTTTACTGTGCGCACCCAACCAGAGTGACGGAAGGAGCACATTTCAGAAAACGTGCTTAGCTCGTCGAGAAATTGCGATTCAAGCAATAAAATTAAAAATGCACCTAAAACCTAAACCAAACGTTGCAGGTGCTTATTTCTTCGTGCGCAGTGGTCAACGCGGCTCTCCCTAGCTGCCAGAAGCACTTTTTACTGTGCGCACAACCAGAGCGACGGGAGGAGCACATTTCAGAAAACGTGCTCAGCTCGTCGAGAAAATGCGATTTAAGCAATAAAATTAAAAATGCACCTAAAACCTAAACCAAACGTTGCAGGTGCTTATTTCTTCATGCGCAGTGGTCAACGCGGCACTCTCTAGCTGCCAGGAGCACTTTTTACTATGCGCGCCCAACCAGAGCGACGGGAGGAGCACATTTCAGAAAACGTGCTCAGCTCGTCGAGAAAATGCGATTTAAGCAATAAAATTAAAAATGCACCTAAAACCTAAACCAAACGTTGCAGGTGCTTATTTCTTCGTGCGCAGTGGTCAACGCGGCACTCCCTAGCTGCCAGGAGCTCTTTTTACTGTGCGCACCCAACCAGAGTGACGGGAGGAGCACATTTCAGAAAACGTGCTCAGCTCGTCGAGAAAATGCGATTTACGCAATAAAGTTAAAAATGCACCTAAAACCTAAACCAAACGTTGCAGGTGCTTATTTCTTCATGCGCAGTGGTCAACGCGGCACTCCCTAGCTGCCAGGAGCACTTTTTTCTGTGCGCACCCAACTAGAGTGACGGAATGAGAACATTTCAGAAAACGTACTCAGCTCGTCGAGAAAATGCGATTTAAGCAATAAAATTAAAAATGCACCTAAAACCTAAACCAAACGTTGCAGATGCTTATTTCTTCATGCGCAGTGGTCAACGCGGCACTCTCTAGCTGCCAGAAGCACTTTTTACTGTGCGCACAACCAGAGCAACGGGAGGAGCGCATTTCAGAAAACGTGCTCAGCTCGTCGAGAGAATGCGATTTAAGCAATAAAATTAAAAATGCACCTAAAACCTAAACCAAACGTTGCAGGTGCTTTTTTCTTCGTGCGCAGTGGTCAACGCGGCACTCCCTAGCTGCCAGGAGCTCTTTTTACTATGCGCGCACCAAACCAGAGCGACGGGAGGAGCACATTTCAGAAAACGTGCTCAGCTCGTCGAGAAAATGCGATTTAAGCAATAAAATTAAAAATGCACCTAAAACCTAAACCAAACGTTGCAGGTGCTTATTTCTTCATGCGCAGTGGTCAACGCGGCACTCTCTAGCTGCCAAGAGCACTTTTTACTATGCGCACCAAACCAGAGCGACGGGAGGAGCACATTTCAGAAAACGTGCTCAGCTCGTCGAGAAAATGCGATTTAAGCAATAAAATTAAAAATGCACCTAAAACCTAAACCAAACGTTGCAGGTGCTTATTTCTTCATGAGCAGTGGTCAACGCGGCACTCTCTAGCTGCCAGGAGCACTTTTTACTACGCGCACCCAACCAGAGCGACGGGAGGAGCACATTTCAGAAAACGTGCTCAGCTCGTCGAGAGAATGCGATTTAAGCAATAAAATTAAAAATGCACCTAAAACCTAAACCAAACGTTGCAGGTGCTTATTTCTTCGTGCGCAGTGGTCAACGCGGCTCTCCCTAGCTGCCAAGAGCACTTTTTACTGTGCGCACCCAACCAGAGTGACGGAAGGAGCACATTTCAGAAAACGTGCTTAGCTCGTCGAGAAAATGCGATTCAAGCAATAAAATTAAAAATGCACCTAAAACCTAAACCAAACGTTGCAGGTGCTTATTTCTTCGTGCGCAGTGGTCAACGCGGCTCTCCCTAGCTGCCAGAAGCACTTTTTACTGTGCGCACAACCAGAGCGACGGGAGGAGCACATTTCAGAAAACGTGCTCAGCTCGTCGAGAAAATGCGATTTAAGCAATAAAATTAAAAATGCACGTAAAACCTAAACAAAACGTTCCAGGTGCTTATTTCTTCATGCGCAGTGGTCAACGCGGCACTCTCTAGCTGCCACGAGGACTTTTTACTACGCGCACCCAACCAGAGCGACGGGAGGAGCACATTTCAGAAAACGTGCTCAGCTCGTCGAGAGAATGCGATTTAAACAATAAAATTAAAAATGCACCTAAAACCTAAACCAAACGTTGCAGGTGCTCATTTCTTCGTGCGCAGTGGTCAACGCGGCACTCTCTAGCTGCCAAGAGCACTTTTTACTATGCGCGCCCAACCAGAGCGACGGGAGGAGCACATTTCAGAAAACGTGCTCAGCTCGTTGAGAAAATGCGATTTAAGCAATAAAATTAAAAATGCACCTAAAACCTAAACCAAACGTTGCAGGTGCTTATTTGTTCATGCGCAGTGGTCAACGCGGCACTCTCTAGCTGCCAGGAGCATTTTTTACTACGCGCACCCAACCAGAGCGACGGGAGGAGCGCATTTCAGAAAACGTGCTCAGCTCGTCGAGAGAATGCTATTTAAGCAATAAAATTAAAAATGCACCTAAAACCTAAACCAAATGTTGCAGGTGCTCTTTTCTTCGTGCGCAGTGGTCAACGCGGCACTCCCTAGCTGCCAGGAGCTCTATTTACTGTGCGCACCCAACCAGAGTGACGGGAGGAGCACATTTCAGATAACGTGCTCAGCTCGTCGAGAAAATGCGATTTAAGCAATAAAATTAAAAATGCACCTAAAACCTAAACCAAACGTTGCAGGTGCTTATTTGTTCATGCGCAGTGGTCAACGCGGCTCTCCCTAGCTGCCAGAAGCACTTTTTACTGTGCGCACAACCAGAGCGACGGGAGGAGCGCATTTCAGAAAACGTGCTCAGCTCGTCGAGAGAATGCGATTTAAGCAATAAAATAAAAAATGCACCTAAAACCTAAACCAAACGTTGCAGGTGCTTTTTTCTTCGTGCGCAGTGGTCAACGCGGCACTCCCTAGCTGCCAGGAGCTGTTTTTACTGTGCGCACCCAACCAGAGTGACGGGAGGAGCACATTTCAGAAAACGTGCTCAGCTCGTCGAGAAAATGCGATTTAAGCAATAAAATTAAAAATGCACCTAAAACCTAAACCAAACGTTGCAGGTGCTTATTTCTTCGTGCGCAGTGGTCAACGCGGCACTCTCTAGCTGCCAGGAGCACTTTTTACTACGCGCACCCAACCAGAGCGACGGGAGGAGCGCATTCCAGAAAACGTGCTCAGCTCGTCGAGAGAATGCGATTTAAGCAATAAAATTAAAAATGCACCTAAAACATGAACCAAACGTTGGAGGTGCTTATTTCTTCATGCGCAGTGTTTAAAGCGGCACTCTCTAGCTGCCAGGAGAACTTTTTACTACGCGCACCCAACCAGAGCGACGGAAGGAGCGCATTTCAGAAAACGTGCTCAGCTCGTCGAGAGAATGCGATTTAAGCAATAAAATTAAAAATGCACCTAAAACCTAAACCAAACGTTGCAGGTGCTTTTTTCTTCGTGCGCAGTGGTCAACGCGGCACTCCCTAGCTGCCAGGAGCTCTTTTTACTGTGCGCACCAAACCAGAGCGACGGGAGGAGCACATTTCAGAAAACGTGCTCAGCTAGTCGAGAAAATGCGATTTAAGCAATAAAATTAAAAATGCACCTAAAACCTAAACCAAACGTTGCAGGTGCTTATTTCTTCATGCGCAGTGGTCAACGCGGCACTCTCTAGCTGCCAAGAGCACTTTTTACTATGCGCACCAAACCAGAGCGACGGGAGGAGCACATTTCAGAAAACGTGCTCAGCTCGTCGAGAAAATGCGATTTAAGCAATAAAATTAAAAATGCACCTAAAACCTGAACCAAACGTTGCAGGTGGTTATTTCTTTATGCGCAGTGGTCAACTCGGCACTCTCTAGCTGCCAAGAGCACTTTTTACTATGCGCACCCAACCAGAGTGACGGGAGGAGCACATTTCAGAAAACGTGCTCAGCTCGTCGAGAAAATGCGATTTAAGCAATAAAATTAAAAATGCACCTAAAACCTAAACCAAACGTTGCAGGTGCTTATTTCTTCATGCGCAGTGGTCAACGCGGCACTCCCTAGCTGCCAGGAGCACTTTTTACTGTGCGCACCCAACCAGAGTGACGGGAGGAGCACATTTCAGAAAACGTGCTCAGCTCGTTGAGAAAATGCGATTTAAGCACTAAAATTAAAAATGCACCTAAAACCTAAACCAAACGTTGCAGGTGCTTATTTCTTCATGCGCAGTGGTCAACGCGGCACTCCCTAGCTGCCAGGAGCCTTTTTTTCTGTGCGCACCCAACTAGAGTGACGGAATGAGAACATTTCAGAAAACGTACTCAGCTCGTCGAGAAAATGCGATTTAAGCAATAAAATTAAAAATGCACCTAAAACCTAAACCAAACGTTGCAGGTGCTTATTTCTTCATGCGCAGTGGTCAACGCGGCACTCTCTAGCTGCAAGGAGCACTTTTTACTATGCGCGCACAACCAGAGCGACGGGAGGAGCACATTTCAGAAAACGTGCTCAGCTCGTCGAGAAAATGCGATTTAAGCAATAAAATTAAAAATGCACCTAAAACTTAAACCAAACGTTGCAGGTGCTTATTTCTTCAAGTGCAGTGGTCAACGCGGCACTCCCTAGCTGCCAGGAGCACTTTATACTGTGCGCACCCAACCAGAGTGACGGGAGGAGCACATTTCAGAAAACGTGCTCAGCTCGTCGAGAAAATGCGATTTAAGCAATAAAATTAAAAATGCACCTAAAACCTAAACCAAACGTTGCAGGTGCTTATTTCTTCATGTGCAGTGGTCAAGGCGGCACTCTCTAGCTGCCAAGAGCACTTTTTACTATGCGCACCCAACCAGAGTGACGGGAGGAGCACATTTCAGAAAACGTGCTCAGCTCGTCGAGAAAATGCGATTTAAGCAATACAATTAAAAATGCACCTAAAACCTAAACCAAACGTTGCAGGTGCTTATTTCTTCATGCGCAGTGGTCAACGCGGCACTCTCTAGCTGCAAGGAGCACTTTTTACTATGCGCGCACAACCAGAGCGACGGGAGGAGCACATTTCAGAAAACGTGCTCAGCTCGTCGAGAAAATGCGATTTAAGCAATAAAATTAAAAATGCACCTAAAACGTAAACCAAACGTTGCAGGTGCTTATTTTGCAGTGGTCAACGCGGCACTCTCTAGCTGCCAAGAGCACTTTTTACTATGCGCGCCCAACCAGAGCGACGGGAGGAGCACATTTCAGAAAACGTGCTCAGCTCGTCGAGAAAATGCGATTTAAGCAATAAAATTAAAAATGCACCTAAAACCTAAACCAAACGTTGCAGGTGCTTATTTCTTCATGCGCAGTGGTCAACGCGGCACTCTCTAGCTGCCAAGAGCACTTTTTACTATGCGCAACCAACTAGAGCGACGGGAGTAGCACATTTCAGAAAACGTGCTCAGCTTGTCGAGAAAATGCGATTTAAGCAATAAAATCAAAAATGCACCTAAAACCTAAACCAAACGTTGCAGGTGCTTATTTCTTCATGTGCAGTGGTCAACGCGGCACTCCCTAGCTGCCAGGAGCACTTTTTACTGTGCGCACCCAACCAGAGTGACGGGAGGAGCACATTTCAGAAAACGTGCTCAGCTCGTCGAGAAAATGCGATTTAAGCAATAAAATTAAAAATGCACCTAAAACCTGAACCAAACGTTGCAGGTGGTTATTTCTTTATGCGCAGTGGTCAACTCTGCACTCTCTAGCTGCCAAGAGCACTTGTTACTATGCACACCCAACCAGAGTGACGGGAGGAGAACACTTCAGAAATGTGCTCAGCTCATCGAGAAAATGCAATTTAAGCAATAAAATTAAAAATGCACCCAAAACCTAAACAGAACGTTGCAGGTGGTTATTTCTTCATGCGCAGTGGTCAACGCGGCACTCTCTAGCTGCCAAGAGCACTTTTTACTGTGCGCACCCAACCAGAGCGACGGGAGGAGCACATTTCAGAAAACGTGCTCAGCTTGTCGAGAAAATGCGATTTAAGCAATAAAATTAAAAATGCTCCTAAAACCTAAATCAAACGTTGCAGGTGCTTATTTCTTCATGCGCAGTGGTCAACGCGGCTTTCTCTAGCTGCCAAGAGCACGTTTTACTATGCGCGCCCAACCAGAGCGACGGGAGGAGCACATTTCAGAAAACGTGGTCAGGTCGTCGAGAAAATGCGATTTAAGCAATAAAATTAAAAATGCACCTAAAACCTAAA
Source organism: Syngnathus floridae (assembly GCF_059516105.1). Taxonomy (NCBI): domain Eukaryota; kingdom Metazoa; phylum Chordata; class Actinopteri; order Syngnathiformes; family Syngnathidae; genus Syngnathus; species Syngnathus floridae. Next base: position 3,824,423 of record NC_142416.1, on the reverse strand, counting down.
CCAAACGTTGCAGGTGCTTATTTCTTCATGCGCAGTGGTCAACGCGGCACTCTCTAGCTGCCAGGAGCACTTTTTACTACGCGCACCCAACCAGAGCGACGGGAGGAGCACATTTCAGAAAACGTGCTCAGCTCGTCGAGAGAATGCGATTTAAGCAATAAAATTAAAAATGCACCTAAAACCTAAACAAAACGTTGCAGGTGCTTATTTCTTCGTGCGCAGTGGTAAACGCGGCACTCCCTAGCTGCCAGGAGCTCTTTTTACTGTGCGCACCCAACCAGAGCGACGGGAGGAGCACATTTCAGAAAACGTGCTCAGCTTGTCGAGAAAATGCGATTTAAGCAATAAAATTAAAAATGCTCCTAAAACCTAAACCAAACGTTGCAGGTGCTTATTTCTTCATGCGCAGTGGTCAACGCGGCACTCTCTAGCTGCCAGGAGCACTTTTTACTACGCGCACACAACCAGAGCGACGGGAGGAGCACATTTCAGAAAACGTGCTCAGCTCGTCGAGAGAATGCGATTTAAGCAATAAAATTAAAAATGCACCTAAAACCTAAACCAAACGTTGCAGGTGCTTATTTCTTCGTGCGCAGTGGTCAACGCGGCACTCCCTAGCTGCCAGGAGCTCTTTTTACTGTGCACACCAAACCAGAGCGACGGGAGGAGCACATTTCAGAAAACGTGCTCAGCTCGTCGAGAAAATGCGATTTAAGCAATAAAATTAAAAATGCACCTAAAACCTAAACCAAACGTTGCAGGTGCTTATTTCTTCATGCGCAGTGGTCAACGCGGCACTCCCTAGCTGCCAGGAGCACTTTTTACTGTGCGCACCCAACCAGAGTGACGGGAGGGGCACATTTCAGAAAACGTGCTCAGCTCGTCGAGAAAATGCGATTTAAGCAATAAAATTAAAAATGCACCTAAAACCTAAACCAAACGTTGCAGGTGCTTATTTCTTCATGCGCAGTGGTCAACGCGGCACTCCCTAGCTGCCAGGAGCACTTTTTACTATGCGCGCCCAACCAGAGCGACGGGAGGAGCACATTTCAGAAAACGTGCTCAGCTCGTCGAGAAAATGCGATTTAAGCAATAAAATTAAAAATGCACCTGAAACCTAAACCAAACGTTGCAGGTGCTTATTTCTTCATGCGCAGTGGTCAACGCGGCACTCCCTAGCTGCCAAGAGCACTTTTTACTGTGCGCACCCAACCAGAGTGACGGGAGGAGCACATTTCAGAAAACGTGCTCAGCTCGTCGAGAAAATGCGATTTAAGCAATAAAATTAAAAATGCACCTAAAACCTAAACCAAACGTTGCAGGTGCTTATTTCTTCATGCGCAGTGGTCAACGCGGCACTCTCTAGCTGCCAGGAGCACTTTTTACCATGCGCGCACAACCAGAGCGACGGGAGGAGCACATTTCAGAAAACGTGCTCAGCTCGTCGAGAAAATGCAATTTAAGCAATAAAATTAAAAATGCACCTAAAACCTAAACCAAACGTTGCAGGTGCTTATTTCTTCATGCGCAGTGGTCAACGCGGCTTTCTCTAGCTGCCAAGAGCACTTTTTACTATGCGCGCCCAACCAGAGCGACGGGAGGAGCACATTTCAGAAAACGTGCTCATCTCGTCGAGAAAATGCGATTTAAGCAATAAAACTAAAAATGCACCTTAAAACCTAAACCAAACGTTGCAGGTGCTTATTTCTTCATGCGCAGTGGTCAACGCGGCACTCTCTAGCTGCCAGGAGCACTTTTTACTACGCGCACCCAACCAGAGTGACGGGAGGAGCACATTTCAGAAAACGTGCTCAGCTCATCGAGAAAATGCGATTTAAGCAATAAAATTAAAAATGCACCCAAAACCTAAACCAAACGTTGCAGGTGGTTATTTCTTCATGCGCAGTGGTCAACGCGGCACTCTCTAGCTGCCAAGAGCACTTTTTACTGTGCGCACCCAACCAGAGCGACGGGAGGAGCACATTTCAGAAAACGTGCTCAGCCTGTCGAGAAAATGCGATTTAAGCAATAAAATTAAAAATGCTCCTAAAACCTAAATCAAACGTTGCAGGTGCTTATTTCTTCATACGCAGTGGTCAACGCGGCTTTCTCTAGCTGCCAAGAGCACTTTTTACTATGCGCGCCCAACCAGAGCGACGGGAGGAGCACATTTCAGAAAACGTGGTCAGCTCGTCGAGAAAATGCGATTTAAGCAATAAAATTAAAAATGCACCTAAAACCTAAACCAAACGTTGCAGGTGCTTATTTCTTCATGCGCAGTGGTCAACGCGGCACTCTCTAGCTGCCAGGAGCACTTTTTACTACGCGCACCCAACCAGAGCGACGGGAGGAGCACATTTCAGAAAACGTGCTCAGCTCGTCGAGAGAATGCGATTTAAGCAATAAAATTAAAAATGCACCTAAAACCTAAACAAAACGTTGCAGGTGCTTATTTCTTCGTGCGCAGTGGTCAACGCGGCACTCCCTAGCTGCCAGGAGCTCTTTTTACTGTGCACACCCAACCAGAGCGACGGGAGGAGCACATTTCAGAAAACGTGCTCAGCTTGTCGAGAAAATGCGATTTAAGCAATAAAATTAAAAATGCTCCTAAAACCTAAACCAAACGTTGCAGGTGCTTATTTCTTCATGCGCAGTGGTCAACGCGGCACTCTCTAGCTGCCAGGAGCACTTTTTACTACGCACACACAACCAGAAGGACGGGAGGAGCACATTTCAGAAAACGTGCTCAGCTCGTCGAGAGAATGCGATTTAAGCAATAAAATTAAAAATGCACCTAAAACCTAAACCAAACGTTGCAGGTGCTTATTTCTTCGTGCGCAGTGGTCAACGCGGCACTCCCTAGCTGCCAGGAGCTCTTTTTACTGTGCACACCAAACCAGAGCGACGGGAGGAGCACATTTCAGAAAACGTGCTCAGCTCGTCGAGAAAATGCGATTTAAGCAATAAAATTAAAAATGCACCTAAAACCTAAACCAAACGTTGCAGGTGCTTATTTCTTCATGCGCAGTGGTCAACGCGGCACTCCCTAGCTGGCAGGACCACTTTTTACTGTGCGCACCCAACCAGAGCGACGGGAGGGGCACATTTCAGAAAACGTGCTCAGCTCGTCGAGAAAATGCGATTTAAGCAATAAAATTAAAAATGCACCTAAAACCTAAACCAAACGTTGCAGGTGTTTATTTCTTCATGCGCAGTGGTCAACGCGGCACTCCCTAGCTGCCAGGAGCACTTTTTACTATGCGCGCCCAACCAGAGCGAAAGGAGGAGCACATTTCAGAAAACGTGCTCAGCTCGTCGAGAAAATGCGATTTAAGCAATAAAATTAAAAATGCACCTAAAACCTAAACCAAACGTTGCAGGTGGTTATTTCTTCATGCGCAGAGGTCAACGCGGCACTCTCTAGCTGCCAGGAGCACTTTTTACTGTGCACACCAAACCAGAGCGACGGGAGGAGCACATTTCAGAAAACGTGCTCAGCTCGTCGAGAAAATGCGATTTAAGCAATAAAATTAAAAATGCACCTAAAACCTAAACCAAACGTTGCATGTGGTTATTTCTTCATGCGCAGAGGTCAACGCGGCACTCTCTAGCTGCCAAGAGCACTTTTTACTATGGGCGCCCAACCAGAGCGACGGGAGGAGCACATTTCAGAAAACGTGGTCAGCTCGTCAAGAAAATGCGATTTAAGCAATAAAATTTAAAATGCACCTAAAACCTAAACCAAACGTTGCAGGTGCTTATTTCTTCATGCGCAGTAGTCAACGCGGCACTCTCTAGCTGCCAGGAGCACTTTTTACTACGCGCACCCAACCAGAGCGACGGGAGGAGCACATTTCAGAAAAGGTGCTCAGCTCGTCGAGAGAATGCGATTTAAGCAATAAAATTAAAAATGCACCTAAAACCTAAACCAAACGTTGCAGGTGCTTATTTCTTCGTGCGCAGTGGTCAACGCGGAACTCCCTAGCTGCCAGGAGCTCTTTTTACTGTGCGCACCCAACCAGAGCGACGGGAGGAGAACATTTCAGAAAACGTGCTCAGCTTGTCGAGAAAATGCGATTTAAGCAATAAAATTAAAAATGCTCCTAAAACCTAAACCAAACGTTGCAGGTGCTTATTTCTTCATGCGCAGTGGTCAACGCGGCACTCCCTAGCTGCCAGGAGCTCTTTTTACTGTGCGCACCTGACCAGAGTGACGGGAGGAGCACATTTCAGAAAACGTGCTCAGCTCGTCGAGAGAATGCGATTTAAGCAATAAAATTAAAAATGCACCTAAAACCTAAACCAAACGTTGCAGGTGCTTATTTCTTCATGCGCAGTGGTCAACGCGGCACTCCCTAGCTGCCAAGAGCACTTTTTACTATGCGCACCCAACCAGAGTGACGGGAGGAGCACATTTCAGAAAACGTGCTCAGCTCGTCGAGAAAATGCGATTTAAGCAATAAAATTTAAAATTCACCTAAAACCTAAACCAAACGTTGCAGGTGCTTATTTCTTCATGCGCAGTGGTCAACGCGGCACTCTCAAGCTGCCAGGAGCACTTTTTACTACGCGCACCCAACCAGAGCGACGGGAGGAGCACATTTCAGAAAACGTGCTCAGCTCGTCGAGAGAATGCGATTTAAGCAATAAAATTAAAAATGCACCTAAAACCTAAACAAAACGTTGCAGGTGCTTATTTCTTCGTGCGCAGTGGTCCACGCGGCACTCTCTAGCTGCCAGGAGCACTTTTTACTACGCGCACCCAACCAGAGCGACGGGAGGAGCACATTTCAGAAAACGTGCTCAGCTCGTCGAGAGAATGCAATTTAAGCAATAAAATTAAACATGCACCTAAAACCTAAACCAAACGTTGCAGGTGCTTATTTCTTCGTGCGCAGTGGTCAACGCGGCACTCCCTAGCTGCCAGGAGCTCTTTTTACTGTGCTCTTCCAACCAGAGCGACGGGAGTAGCACATTTCAGAAAACGTGCTCAGCTTGTCGAGAAAATGCGATTTAAGCAATAAAATCAAAAATGCACCTAAAACCTAATCCAAACGTTGCAGGTGCTTATTTCTTCATGTGCAGTGGTCAACGCGGCACTCCCTAGCTGCCAGGAGCACTTTTTACTGTGCGCACCCAACCAGAGCGACGGGAGGAGCACATTTCAGAAAACGTGCTCAGCTCGTCGAGAAAATGCGATTTAAGCAATAAAATTAAAAATGCACCTAAAACCTAAACCAAACGTTGCAGGTGGTTATTTCTTCATGCGCAGAGGTCAACGCGGCACTCTCTAGCTGCCAGGAGCACTTTTTACTGTGCGCACCCAACCAGAGTGACGGGAGGAGCACATTTCAGAAAACGTGCTCAGCTCGTCGAGAAAATGCGATTTAAGCAATAAAATTAAAAATGCACCTAAAACCTAAACCAAACGTTGCAGGTGGTTATTTCTTCATGCGCAGTGGTCAACGCGGTACTCTCTAGCTGTCAAGAGCACTTTTTACTATGCACACCTTACCAGAGTGACGGGAGGAGCACATTTCAGAAAAGGTGCTCAGCTCGTCGAGAACATGCGATTTAAGCAATAAAATTAAAAATGCACCCAAAACCTAAACCAAACGTTGCAGGTGGTTATTTCTTCATGCGCAGTGGTCAACGCGGCACTCTCTAGCTGCCAAGAGCACTTTTTACTGTGCGCACCCAGCCAGAGTGACGGGAGGAGCACATTTCAGAAAACGTGCTCAGCTCGTCGAGAAAATGCGATTTAAGCAATAAAATTAAAAATGCACCTAAAACCTGAACCAAACGTTGCAGGTGGTTATTTCTTTATGCGCAGTGGTCAACTCTGCACTCTCTAGCTGCCAAGAGTTACTATGCACACCCAACCAGAGTGACGGGAGGAGCACATTTCAGAAAACGTGCTCAGCTCATCGAGAAAATGCGATTTAAGCAATAAAATTAAAAATGCACCCAAAACCTAAACCAAACGTTGCAGGTGGTTATTTCTTCATGCGCAGTGGTCAACGCGGCACTCTCTAGCTGCCAAGAGCACTTTTTACTGTGCGCACCCAACCAGAGCGACGGGAGGAGCACATTTCAGGAAACGTGCTCAGCTTGTCGAGAAAATGCGATTTAAGCAATAAAATTAAAAATGCTCCTAAAACCTAAATCAAACGTTGCAGGTGCTTATTTCTTCATACGCAGTGGTCAACGCGGCTTTCTCTAGCTGCCAAGAGCACTTTTTACTATGCGCGCCCAACCAGAGCGACGGGAGGAGCACATTTCAGAAAACGTGGTCAGCTCGTCGAGAAAATGCGATTTAAGCAATAAAATTAAAAATGCACCTAAAACCTAAACCAAACGTTGCAGGTGCTTATTTCTTCATGCGCAGTGGTCAACGCGGCACTCTCTAGCTGCCAGGAGCACTTTTTACTACGCGCACCCAACCAGAGCGACGGGAGGAGCACATTTCAGAAAACGTGCTCAGCTCGTCGAGAGAATGCGATTTAAGCAATAAAATTAAAAATGCACCTAAAACCTAAACAAAACGTTGCAGGTGCTTATTTCTTCGTGCGCAGTGGTCAACGCGGCACTCCCTAGCTGCCAGGAGCTCTTTTTACTGTGCACACCCAACCAGAGCGACGGGAGGAGCACATTTCAGAAAACGTGCTCAGCTTGTCGAGAAAATGCGATTTAAGCAATAAAATTAAAAATGCACCTAAAACCTAAACCAAACGTTGCAGGTGGTTATTTCTTCATGCGCAGAGGTCAACGCGGCACTCTCTAGCTGCGGAGAGCACTTTTTACTATGCGCGCCCAACCAGAGCGACGGGAGGAGCACATTTCAGAAAACGTGCTCAGCTCGTCGAGAGAATGCGATTTAAGCAATAAAATTAAAAATGCACCTAAAACCTAAACCAAACGTTGCAGGTGCTTATTTCTTCATGCGCAGTGGTCAACGCAGCACTTTCTAGCTGCCAGGAGCACTTTTTACTATGCGCGCACAACCAGAGCGACGGGAGGAGCACATTTCAGAAAACGTGCTCAGCTCGTCGAGAAAATGCGATTTAAGCAATAAAATTAAAAATGCACCTAAAACCTAAACCAAACGTTGCAGGTGCTTATTTCTTCATGTGCAGTGGTCAACGCGGCACTTTCTAGCTGCCAGGAGCACCTTTTACTATGCGCGCACAACCAGAGCGACGGGAGGAGCACATTTCAGAAAACGTGCTCAGCTTGTCGAGAAAATGCGATTTAAGCAATAAAATTAAAAATGCACCTAAAACCTAAACCAAACGTTGCAGGTGCTTATTTCTTCATGCGCAGTGGTCAACGCGGCACTCTCTAGCTGCCAAGAGCACTTTTTACTATGCGCGCCCAACCAGAGCAACGGGAGGAGCACATTTCAGAAAACGTGCTCAGTTCGTCGAGAAAATGCGATTTAAGTAATAAAATTAAAAATGCACCTAAAACCTAAACCAAACGTTGCAGGTGCTTATTTATTCATGCGCAGTGGTCAACGCCGCACTCCCTAGCTGCCAAGAGCACTTTTTACTGTGCGCACCCAACCAGAGCGACGGGAGGAGCACATTTCAGAAAACGTGCTCAGCTTGTCGAGAAAATGCGATTTAAGCAATAAAATTAAAAATGCACCTAAAACCTAAACCAAACGTTGCAGGTGGTTATTTCTTCATGCGCAGAGGTCAACGCGGCACTCTCTAGCTGCGGAGAGCACTTTTTACTATGCGCACCCAACCAGAGCGACGGGAGGAGCACATTTCAGAAAACGTCCTCAGCTCGTCGAGAGAATGCGATTTAAGCAATAAAATTAAAAATGCACCTAAAACCTAAACCAAACGTTGCAGGTTCTTATTTCTTCATGCGCAGTAGTCAACGCGGCACTCTCTAGCTGCCAGGAGCACTTCTTACTACGCGCACCCAACCAGAGCGACGGGAGGAGCACATTTCAGAAAACGTGATCAGCTCGTCGAGCGAATGCGATTTAAGCAATAAAATTAAAAATGCACCTAAAACCTAAACCAAACGTTGCAGGTGGTTATTTCTTCATGCGCAGTGGTCAACGCGGCACTCTCTAGCTGTCAAGAGCACTTTTTACTATACACACCCAACCAGAGTGACGGGAGGAGCACATTTCAGAAAACGTGCTCAGCTCGTCGAGAAAATGCGATTTAAGCAATAAAATTAAAAATGCACCCAAAACCTAAACCAAACGTTGCAGGTGGTTATTTCTTCATGCGCAGTGGTCAACGCGGCACTCTCTAGCTGCCAAGAGCACTTTTTACTATGCGCACCCAACCATAGCGACGGGAGGAGCACATTTCAGAAAACGTGCTCAGCTCGTCGAGAAAATGCGATTTAAGCAATAAAATTAAAAATGCACCTAAAACCTAAACCAAACGTTGCAGGTGCTTATTTCTTCGTGCGCAGTGGTCAACGCGGCACTCCCTAGCTGCCAGGAGCTCTTTTTACTGTGCGCACCCAACCAGAGTGACGGGAGGAGCACATTTCAGAAAACGTGCTCAGCTCGTCGAGAAAATGCGATTTAAGCAATAAAATTAAAAATGCACCTAAAACCTAAACTAAACGTTGCAGGTGCTTATTTCTTCATGTGCAGTGGTCAACGCGGCACTTTCTAGCTGCCAGGAGCACTTTTTACTATGCGCGCACAACCAGAGCGACGGGAGGAGCACATTTCAGAAAACGTGCTCAGCTCGTCGAGAAAATGCGATTTAAGCAATAAAATTAAAAATGCACCTAAAACCTAAACCAAACGTTGCAGGTGGTTATTTCTTCATGCGCAGAGGTCAACGCGGCACTCTCTAGCTGCCAGGAGCACTTCTTACTACGCGCACCCAACCAGAGCGACGGGAGGAGCACATTTCAGAAACCGTGATCAGCTCGTCGAGCGAATGCGATTTAAGCAATAAAATTAAAAATGCACCTAAAACCTAAACCAAACGTTGCAGGTGCTTATTTCGTCGTGCGCAGTGGTCAACGCGGCACTCTCTAGCTTCCAGGAGCACTTTTTACTACGCGCACCCAACCAGAGTGACGGGAGGAGCACATTTCAGAAAACGTGCTCAGCTCGTCGAGAAAATGCGATTTAAGCAATAAAATTAAAAATTCACCTAAAACCTAAACCAAACGTTGCAGGTGGTTATTTCTTCATGCGCAGTGGTCAACGCGGCACTCTCTAGCTGCCAGGAGCACTTTTTACTACGCGCACCCAACCAGAGCGACGGGAGGAGCACATTTCAGAAAACGTGCTCAGCTTGTGGAGAAAATGAGATTTAAGCAATAAAATTAAAAATGCACCTAAAACCTAAACCAAACGTTGCAGGTGCTTATTTCTTCATGCGCAGAGGTCAACGCGGCACTCTCTAGCTGCCAAGAGCACTTTTTACTACGCGCGCCCAACCAGAGCGACGGGAGGAGCACATTTCAGAAAACGTGCTCAGCTCGTCGAGAAAATGCGATTTAAGCAATAAAATTAAAAATGCACCTAAAACCTAAACCAAACGTTGCAGGTGCTTATTTCTTCATGCGCAGTAGTCAACGCGGCACTCTCTAGCTTCCAGGAGCACTTTTTACTACGCGCACCCAACCAGAGTGACGGGAGGAGCACATTTCAGAAAACGTGCTCAGCTCGTCGAGAAAATGCGATTTAAGCAATAAAATTAAAAATGCTCCTAAAACCTAAACCAAACGTTGCAGGTGCTTATTTCTTCATGCGCAGTGGTCAACGCGGCACTCCCTAGCTGCCAGGAGCACTTTTTACTGTGCGCACCCAACCAGAGTGACGGGAGGAGCACATTTCAGAAAACGTGCTCAGCTCGTCGAGAAAATGCGATTTAAGCAATAAAATTAAAAATGCACCTAAAACCTAAACCAAACGTTGCAGGTGGTTATTTCTTCATGCGCAGTGGTCAACGCGGCACTCCCTAGCTGCCAGGAGCACTTTTTACTGTGCGCACCCAACCAGAGTGACGGGATTAGCACATTTCAGAAAACGTGCTCAGCTCGTCGAGAAAATGCGATTTAAGCAATAAAATTAAAAATGCACCTAAAACCTAAACCAAACGTTGCAGGTGGTTATTTCTTCATGCGCAGTGGTCAACGCGGCACTCTCTAGCTGCCAGGAGCACTTTTTACTACGCGCACTCAACCAGAGCGACGGGAGGAGCACATTTCAGAAAACGTGCTCAGCTCGTCGAGAGAATGCGATTTAAGCAATAAAATTAAAAATGCACCTAAAACCTAAACCAAACGTTGCAGGTGCTTATTTCTTCGTGCGCAGTGGTCAACGCGGCACTCCCTAGCTGCCAGGAGCTCTTTTTACTGTGCGCACCCAACCAGAGCGACGGGAGGAGCACATTTCAGAAAACGTGCTCAGCTTGTGGAGAAAATGCGATTTAAGCAATAAAATTAAAAATGCACCTAAAACCTAAACCAAACGTTGCAGGTGCTTATTTCTTCATGCGCAGAGGTCAACGCGGCACTCTCTAGCTGCCAAGAGCACTTTTTACTACGGGCGCCCAACCAGAGCGACGGGAGGAGCACATTTCAGAAAACGTGCTCAGCTCGTCGAGAAAATGCGATTTAAGCAATAAAAATAAAAATGCACCTAAAACCTAAACCAAACGTTGCAGGTGCTTATTTCTCCATGCGCAGTAGTCAACGCGGCACTCTCTAGCTTCCAGGAGCACTTTTTACTACGCGCACCCAACCAGAGTGACGGGAGGAGCACATTTCAGAAAACGTGCTCAGCTCGTCGAGAAAATGCGATTTAAGCAATAAAATTAAAAATGCTCCTAAAACCTAAACCAAACGTTGCAGGTGCTTATTTCTTCATGCGCAGTGGTCAACGCGGCCCTCCCTAGCTTCCAGGAGCACTTTTTACTGTGCGCACCCAACCAGAGTGACGGGAGGAGCACATTTCAGAAAACGTGCTCAGCTCGTCGAGAAAATGCGATTTAAGCAATAAAATTAAAAATGCACCTAAAACCTAAACCAAACGTTGCAGGTGCTTATTTCTTCGTGCGCAGTGGTCAACGCGGTACTCCCTAGCTGCCAGGAGCTCTTTTTACTGTGCGCACCCAACCAGAGTGACGGGAGGAGCACATTTCAGAAAACGTGCTCAGCTTGTCGAGAAAATGCGATTTAAGCAATAAAATTAAAAATGCACCTAAAACCTAAACCAAACGTTGCAGGTGGTTATTTCTTCATGCGCAGTGGTCAACGCGGCACTCCCTAGCTGCCAGGAGCACTTTTTACTGTGCGCACCCAACCAGAGTGACGGGAGGAGCACATTTCAGAAAACGTGCTCAGCTCGTCGAGAAAATGCGATTTAAGCAATAAAATTAAAAATGCACCTAAAACCTAAACCAAACGTTGCAGGTGGTTATTTCTTCATGCGCAGTGGTCAACGCGGCACTCTCTAGCTGTCAAGAGCACTTTTTACTATGCACACCCAACCAGAGTGACGGGAGGAGCACATTTCAGAAAACGTGCTCAGCTCGTCGAGAAAATGCGATTTAAGCAATAAAATTAAAAATGCACCCAAAACCTAAACCAAACGTTGCAGGTGGTTATTTCTTCATGCGCAGTGGTCAACGCGGCACTCTCTAGCTGCCAAGAGCACTTTTTACTATGCGCACCCAACCAGAGTGACGGGAGGAGCATATTTCAGAAAACGTGCTCAGCTCGTCGAGAAAATGCGATTTAAGCAATAAAATTAAAAATGCACCTAAAACCTAAACCAAACGTTGCAGGTGCTTATTTCTTCGTGCGCAGTGGTCAACGCGGCACTCCCTAGCTGCCAGGAGCTCTTTTTACTGTACGCACCCAACCAGAGTGACGGGAGGAGCACATTTCAGAAAACGTGCTCAGCTCGTCTAGAAAATGCGATTCAAGCAATAAAATTAAAAATGCACCTAAAACCTAAACCAAACGTTGCAGGTGCTTATTTCTTCATGCGCAGTGGTCAACGCGGCTTTCTCTAGCTGCCAAGAGCACTTTTTACTATGCGCGCCCAACCAGAGCGACGGGAGGAGCACATTTGTGAAAACGTGCTCAGCTCGTCGAGAAAATGCGATTTAAGCAATAAAATTAAAAATGCACCTAAAACCTAAACCAAACGTTGCAGGTGCTTATTTCTTCATGCGCAGTAGTCAACGCGGCACTCTCTAGCTGCCAGGAGCACTTTTTACTACGCGCACCCAACCAGAGCGACGGGAGGAGCACATTTCAGAAAACGTGCTCAGCTCGTCGAGAGAATGCAATTTAAGCAATAAAATTAAAAATGCACCTAAAACCTAAACCAAACGTTGCAGGTGCTTATTTCTTCGTGCGCAGTGGTCAACGCGGCACTCCTTAGCTGCCAGGAACTCTTTTTACTGTGCGCACCCAACCAGAGCGACGGGAGGAGCACATTTCAGAAAACGTGCTCAGCTTGTCGAGAAAATGCGATTTAAGCAATAAAATTAAAAATGCTCCTAAAACCTAAACCAAACGTTGCAGGTGCTTATTTCTTCATGCGCAGTGGTCAACGCGGCACTCCCTAGCTGCCAAGAGCACTTTTTACTATGCACACCCAACCAGAGCGACGGGAGGAGCACATTTCAGAAAAGGTGCTCAGCTCGTCGAGAACATGCGATTTAAGCAATAAAATTAAAAATGCACCCAAAACCTAAACCAAACGTTGCAGGTGGTTATTTCTTCATGCGCAGTGGTCAACGCGGCACTCTCTAGCTGCCAAGAGCACTTTTTACTATGCGCACCCAACCAGAGTGACGGGAGGAGCACATTTCAGAAAACGTGCTCAGCTCGTCGAGAAAATGCGATTTAAGAGATAAAATTAAAAATGCACCTAAAACCTAAACCAAACGTTGCAGGTGCTTATTTCTTCATGCGCAGTGGTCAACGCGGCACTCCCTAGCTGCCAGGAGCACTTTTTACTGTGCGCACAACCAACCAGAGCGACGGGAGGAGCACATTTCAGAAAACGTGCTCAGCTCGTCGAGAGAATGCGATTTAAGCAATAAAATTAAAAATGCACCTAAAACCTAAACCAAACGTTGCAGGTGCTTATTTCTTCAAGCGCAGTGGTCATCGCGGCACTCCCTAGCTGCCAGGAGCACTTTTTACTGTGCGCACCCAACCAGAGTGACGGGAGGAGCTCATTTCAGAAAACGTGCTCAGCTCGTCGAGAAAATGCGATTTAAGCAATAAAATTAAAAATGCACCTAAAACCTAAACCAAACGTTGCAGGTGCTTATTTCTTCGTGCGCAGTGGTAAACGCGGCACTCCCTAGCTGCCAGGAGCTCTTTTTACTGTGCGCACCCAACCAGAGCGACGGGAGGAGCACATTCCAGAAAACGTGCTCAGCTCGTCGAGAGAATGCGATTTAAGCAATAAAATTAAAAATGCACCTAAAACCTAAACCAAACGTTGCAGGTGCTTATTTCTTCGTGCGCAGTGGTCAACGCGGCACTCCCTAGCTGCCAGGAGCACTTTTTACTGTGCGCACCCAACCAGAGTGACGGGAGGAGCACATTTCAGAAAACGTGCTCAGCTCGTCGAGAAAATGCGATTTAAGCAATAAAATTAAAAATGCACCTAAAACCTAAACCAAACGTTGCAGGTGCTTATTTCTTCGTGCGCAGTGGTCAACGCGGCACTCCCTAGCTGCCAGGAGCTCTTTTTACTGTGCGCACCCAACCAGAGTGACGGGAGGAGCACATTTCAGAAAACGTGCTCAGCTCGTCGAGAAAATGCGATTTAAGCAATAAAATTAAAAATGCACCTAAAACCTGAACCAAACGTTGCAGGTGGTTATTTCTTTATGCGCAGTGGTCAACTCGGCACTCTCTAGCTGCCAAGAGCACTTTTTACAATGCAGACCCAACCAGAGTGACGGAAGGAGCACATTTCAGAAAACGTACTCAGCTCGTCGAGAAATTGCGATTTAAGCAATAAAATTAAAAATGCACCTAAAACCTAAACCAAACGTTGCAGGTGGTTATTTCTTCATGCGCAGTGGTCAACGCGGCACTCTCTAGCTGCCAGGAGCACTTTATACTATGCACGCACAACCAGAGCGACGGGAGGAGCACATTTCAGAAAACGTGCTCAGCTATTCGAGAAAATGCGATTTAAGCAATAAAATTAAAAATGCACCTAAAACCTAAACCAAACGTTGCAGGTGCTTATTTCTTCATGCGCAGTGGTCAACGCGGCACTCTCTAGCTGCCAAGAGCACTTTTTACGATGCGCGCCCAACCAGAGCGACGGGAGGAGCACATTTCAGAAAACGTGCTCAGCTTGTCGAGAAAATGCGATTTAAGCAATAAAAGTAAAAAAACACCTAAAACCCAAACCAAACGTTGCAGGTGCTTATTTCTTCGTGCGCAGTGGTCAACGCGGCACTCCCTAGCTGCCAAGAGCACTTTTTACTATGCGCACCCAACCAGAGTGACGGGAGGAGCACATTTCAGAAAACGTGCTCAGCTCGTCGAAAAAATGCGATTTAAGCAATAAAATTAAAAATGCACCTAAAACCTAAACCAAACGTTGCAGGTGGTTATTTCTTCATGCGCAGTGGTCAACGCGGCACTCTCTAGCTGCCAAGAGCACTTATTACTATGCGCACCCAACCAGAGTGACGGGAGGAGCACATTTCAGAAAACGTGCTCAGCTCGTCGAGAACATGCGATTTAAGCAATAAAATTAAAAATGCACCCAAAACCTAAACCAAACGTTGCAGGTGGTTATTTCTTCATGCGCAGTGGTCAACGCGGCACTCTCTAGCTGCCAAAAGCACTTTTTACTATGCGCACCCAACAAGAGTGACGGGAGGAGCACATTTCAGAAAACGTGCTCAGCTCGTCGAGAAAATGCGATTTAAGCAATAAAATTAAAAATGCACCTAAAACCTGAACCAAACGTTGCAGGTGCTTATTTCTTCATGCGCAGTGGTCAACGCGGCACTCTCTAGCTGCCAGGAGGACTTTTTACTACGCGCACCCAACCAGAGCGAGGGGAGGAGCACATTTCAGAAAACGTGCTCAGCTCGTCGAGAGAATGCGAATTAAGCAATAAAATGAAAAATCCACCTAAAACCTAAACGAACCGTTGCAGGTGCTTATTTCTTCGTGCGCAGTGGTCAACGTGGCACTACCTAGCTGCCAGGAGCTCTTTTTACTGTGCGCACCCAACCAGAGCGACGGGAGGAGCACATTTCAGAAAACGTGCTCAGCTCGTCGAGAAAATGCGATTTAAGCAATAAAATTAAAAATGCACATAAAACCTAAACCAAACGTTGCAGGTGGTTATTTCTTCATGCGCAGTGGTCAACGCGGCACTCTCTAGCTGCCAAGAGCACTTTTTACTATGCGCACCCAACCAGAGTGACGGGAGGAGCACAATTAAGAAAACGTGCTCAAATCGTCGACAAAATGCGATTAAAGCAGTAAAATTAAAAAATGCACCTAAAACGTAAACCAAACACTGCACATGGTCTTTTCTTCATGCGCAGTGGTCAACTCGGCACTCTAAAGCCCCCAATAGTACTTTTTATTATACCAACCTAACCAGAGTGACGGGAGGGGCACAATTCAGAAAACTTGCTCAGCTCGTCGAGAAAATGCGATTTAAGCAATAAAATTAAAAATGCACCTAAAACCTAAACCAAACGCTGCAGATGGTCATTTCTTCATGCGTAGTGGTCAACGCGGCACTCTCTAGCTGCCAAGAGCACTTTTTACTATGTCAACGGAACCAGAGTGACGAGAGGGGCACAATTCAGTAAACGTGCTCAGCTCGTCGAGAAAATCCGATTTAAGCAATAAAATTAAAAATGCACTTAAAACCCAAACCAAACGCTGCAGATGGTCATTTCTTCATGCGCAGTGTTCAACTCGGCACTCTCTAGCCGCCAAGAGCACTTTTTACTATGCCAACCCAACCAGAGTGACGGAAGGGGCACAATTCAGAAAACGTGATCAGCTTGTCGAGGAAATGCGATTTAAGCAATAAAATTAAAAATGCACCTAAAACCAAACGCTGCAGATGGTCATTTCTTCATCCGCAGTGGTCAACTTGGCACTCTAAAGCCCCCAAGAGTACTTTTTACTATGCCAACCTAACCAGAGTGACGGGAGGAGCACAAGTCAGAAAACGTGCTCAGCTCGTTGAGAAAATGCGATTCAAGCAATAAAATTAAAAGTATTATAAAACCTAAACCAAACGTTGCAGATGGTCATTTCTTCATTTGCTTTGGTCAACACGGCACTATAAAGCCCCCTAGAGTACTTTTTACTATGCCAACCTAACCAGAGTGACGGGAGGGGCACAATTCAAAAAAGTTGCTCAGGCCGTAGAGAAAATGCGATTTAAGCAATAAAATTAAAAATGCACCTAAAACCTAAACCAAACGTTGCAGGTGCTTATTTCTTCATGCGCAGTGGTCAACGCGGCTTTCTCTAGCCGCCAAGAGCACTTTTTACTATGCCAACCCAACCAGAGTGACGGGAGGAGCACAATTCAGAAAACGTGCTCAGCTCGTCGAGAAAATGTGATTTAAGCAATAACATTAAAAATGCACCTAAAACCTAAACCAAACGCTGCAGGTGGTTATTTCTTCATGCGCAGTGGTCAACTCGGCACTCTCTAGCCACCAAGAGCGGATCGGCTGTTTATAAGCACCGCGGAGGAGAACGCGGAGCCTCATTCGACTTCCAGCAGCCTGCGAGCTTGTGCACGCCGCCCGGAACAGACAGGAGGCCGTGCGCAAGCGCAGTGGCCGAAAATAGCTCCAGCCGAGCAGATCGGCTGTTTATAAGCACCGCGGAGGAGATCGCGGAGCCTCATTCGACTTCCAGCAGCCTGCGAGCTTGCGCATGCCGCCCGGCACATCCGGGAGGCCGTGCGCACGCGCCAAGTTGCCAAAAAAAGCTCCGGCCGAGCGGATCGGCTGTTTATAAGCACCGCGGAGGAGGTCGGGGAGCCTCATTCGACTTCCAGCGGCCGGCGCACTCGCGCACGCCACCCGGTACATCCGGGAGGCCGTGCGCACGCGCCACGTGGCCGGAAATAGCTCCCACCAAGCGGATCGGCTGTTTATAAGCACCGCGAAGGAGATCGCGGAGCCTCGTTCGACTTCCAGCAGCCGGCAAGCTCGCGCACGCCGCCCGGCACATCCGGGAGGCCGTGTGTATGCGCCAAGTGGCCGGAAATAGTTCCCGGCGAGCGGACCGGCTGTTTATAAGCACCGCGGAGGAGATCGCGGAGCCTCATTCGACTTCCAGCAGCCTGCGAGCTCACGCACGCAGCCCGGCACCACCGGGAGGCCTTGCGCATGCGCCAAGTGGCCGAAAACAGCTCCGGCCGAGCGGATCGGCACTGTAGAAGAACCGCGGATGAGATCGCGGAGACTCATTCGACTTCCAGCAGCCGGCGAGCTCACGCACGCCGCCCGGCACATCCGGGAGGCCGTGCGCATGCGCAGTGGCCGGAAATAGCTCCAGCCGAGCGGATCGGCTGTTTATAAGCACCGCGGAGGAGATCGCGGAGCCTCATTCGACTTCCAGCGGCCAGCACACTCGCGCACGCCGCCCAGCACCACTGGGAGGCCGTGCGCATGCGCCGTGGCCGAAAACAGCTCCGGCCGGGCAGATCGGCTGTTTTTAAGCACCGCGGAGGAGATCGGGGAGCCTTTTTTGACTTCCGGCGGCCGGAACACTCGCGCACACCACCCAGGACCACCGGGAGGCCGTGCGCACGCGCCAAGTGGCTTAAAACAGCACCAGTCGAGCGGATCAGCTGTTTATAAGCACCGCGAATGAGATCGCGGAGCCTCATTCGACTTCCAGCAGCCGGCGAGCTCTCGCACGCTGCCCGGAGGCCGTGCGCACGCGCCGGGTGGCCGAAAATAGCTCCGGCCGAGCGGATCGGCGCTTTATAAGCATTGCGGATGAGATCGCGAAGCCTCATTCGACTTCCAGCGGGCCGTGCACTCACGCACGCAGCCCGGAACCACCGGGAGGCCGTGCGCACGCGCCGGGTGGCCGAAAATAACTCCGTTCGAGCGGATTGGCTGTTTATAAGCACCGCGGAGGAGATCGTGGAGCCTTATTTGACTTCCAGCAGCCGGCGAGCTCACGCACGCCGCCTGGCTAAGACGGGAGGCCTTGCGCACGCGCAGGGTGGCCGAAAATAGCTCCAGCCGAGCGGACCGGCTGTTTATAAGCACCGCGGAGGAGATCGCGGAGCCTCATTCGACTTCCAGCAGCCGGCGAGCTCGCGCACGCCACCTGGCACATCCGGAAGGATGTGCGCACGCGCCAAGTGGCCAAAAAAAGCTCCGGCCGAGCGGATCGGCTGTTTCTAAGCACCGCGGAGGAGATCGCGGAGCCTCATTCGACTTCCAGCGGCCGGCGCACTCGCGCACGCCACCCGGCACATCCGGGAGGCCGTGCGCACGCGCCACGTGGCCGGAAATAGCTCCCGCCGAGCGGATCGGCTGTTTATAAGCACCGCGAAGGAGATCGCGGAGCCTCATTCGACTTCCAGCGGCCGGCGCACTCGCGCACGCCACCCGGCACATCCGGGAGGCCGTGCGCACGCGCCACGTGGCCGGAAATAGCTCCCGCTGAGCGGATCGGCTGTTTATAAGAACCGCGAAGGAGATCGCGGAGCCTCATTCGACTTCCAGCTCGCGCAGGCCGGCCGGCACATCCGGGAGGCCGTGCGCACGCGCCAAATGGCCGGAAATAGCTCCGGCCGAGCGGATCGACACTGTAGAACAGGGGTCACCAACACGGTGCCCGCGGGCACCAGGTCGCCCGTGAGGACCGCATGAGTCGCCCGCAGGACTATTCCAAAATTAGCTCAAATAGCGGCACTTGTCAGTGAGCTGCATCTATTTATTTTACAGTCGAACCTCAGTTTTCGAATGTCCTGGTTCTTGAACAAATCGGAATTCGAACAAAAAAATTCGAGATTTTTTGGCTTCGGTTGTCCAACAAAATTCGGAGGTCGAACCTCGCGAGATGAGCCGGGAGGAACCGAGAAAACCCGACCGCGCCGCCCGGATGCCGACTGACTCCGTTGTTATTGTATTTTCGTTACTTTTAGAATTGTATTAACCCCTAATCATGCCTCCAAAGAAAGCAAGTGAGAGCAGTAAAGCCATCCTAAAACACAAAGACGCTCTTAAAGCAATGCGACAGTGAGCACCCGGCGCGCTGTGGTTGCGCGATCGGACCAAATTAAGCTCCCTGCGCACTGAGGTCCACTTAAATTTTGGAAAGTACATCAGGACTTTAAAAATATTTTCTAAATTCTAGCCACGGCTCTGTCACAATAATGCGACCAGCGCGGTGCAGTTGCGCGGTCGGCGATGCGCTACTGTTGCGCGTTCGGTGGTGCGCTGCAGCTGCGCGATCGGACAAAATTAAGCTCCCTGCGCACTTAGGTCCACTTCAATTTTGGAAACTACGTAC
Source organism: Syngnathus floridae (assembly GCF_059516105.1). Taxonomy (NCBI): domain Eukaryota; kingdom Metazoa; phylum Chordata; class Actinopteri; order Syngnathiformes; family Syngnathidae; genus Syngnathus; species Syngnathus floridae. Next base: position 3,804,902 of record NC_142416.1, on the reverse strand, counting down.
ATCAGGACTTTAAAAATATTTTCTAAATTTCAGCGACGGCTCTGTCACAATAATGCGATCGTCGCGGTGCAGTTGCGCGGTGGGCGACGCGCTACGGTTGCGCGTTCGGCGGTGCGCTGCATTTGAGCGATCAGACAAATATGCGCAAATGAAAAAATGCTTAAAAAAGACGCGGGTTTTTTGTCTTGAAACGGATTAAAAATGTTTCCATTATTTGTAATGGGAAAAATAGATTCGGAATTCGACCGATTCGCTTCTCGAACCGCCTTCTGAAACGGATTGTGGTCAAAAACCAAGGTTTGACTGTATTTCTGCTATTCTTGTTAAAATCACACTTACATGTTAACTGCAAATGACAATAATAACACAGTGAAAGCCGAATTGAGAAAATTGGCTATTTCAGAAGTGTATGTCAAACTGGTAGCCCTTTTGCCTTAATCAGTACCCAGGAAGTAGCTCTCGGTTTAAGAAAGGTTGGTGACCCCTGCTGTAGAAGCACCGCGGATGAGATCGCGGAGACTCATTCGACTTCCAGCAGCCGGCGAGCTCACGCACACCGCCCAGCACAGCCGGAAGGCCGTGCGCATGCGCAGTGGCCGGAAATAGCTCCAGCCGAGCGGATCGGCTGTTTATAAGCACCGCGGAAGAGATCGCGGGGCCTCATTCGACTTCCAGCAGCCAGCACACTCGCGCACGCCGCCCAGCACCACTGGGAGGCCGTGCGCATGCGCCGTGGCCGAAAACAGCTCCGGCCCGGCGGATCGGCTGTTTATAAGCACCGCGGAGGAGATAGGGGAGCCTTATTTTACTTCTGGCGGCCGGAACACTCGCGCACGCCACCCAGGACCACCGGGAGGCCGTGCGCACGCGCCAAGTGGCCGAAAATAGCACCAGCCGAGCGGATCAGCTGTTTATAAGCACCGCGGAGGAGATCGCGGAGCCTCATTCGACTTCCAGCAGCCGGCGAGCTCTCGCACACCGCCCCGCACAGCCGGGAGGCCGTGCGCACGCGCCAGGTGGCCGAAAATAGCTCCGGTAGAGCGGATCGGCTGTTTATAAGCACCGCGGAGGAGATCGCGGAGCCTTATTTGACTTCCAGCAGCCGCCGAGCTCGCGCACGCCGCCCGGCACAGACGGGAGGCCTTGCGCACGCGCAGGGTGGCCGAAAATAGCTCCAGCCCAGCGGATCGGCTGTTTATTAGCACCGCGAAGGAGATCGCGGAGCCTCATTTGACTTCCAGCGGCCAGCGCACTCGCGCACGCCGCCCGGCACCACCGGGAGAACGTGCGCATGCGCCGTGATCGAAAATAACTCCGGCCGAGCGGATCGGCTTTTTATAAGCACCGCGGAGGAGATCGCGGAGCCTAATTCGACTTCCAGTGGCCAGCACACTCGCGCACGCCGCCCGGCACTACCGGGAGGCCGTGCGCATGCGCCGTGGCCGAAAATAGCTCCGGCCGAGTGGATCGGCTGTTTATAAGCACCGCGGAGGAGATCGCTGAGCTTCATTCGACTTCCAGCGGCCGGCGCACTCGCGCACGCCGCCCGGCACATCCGGGAGGCCGTGCACACGCACCAAGTGGCCGTAAATAGATCCCGCAGAGCGTATCGGCTGTTTATAAGCACCGCGGAGGAGATCGCGGAGCCTCATTCGACTTCCAGCAGCCGGCGAGCTCGCGCACGTCGCCCGGCACATCCGAGAGGCCGTGCGCACGCGCCAAGTGGCCGGAAATAGTTCCCGCCGAGCGGATCGGCTGTTTATAAGCACCGCGGAGGAGATCGCGGAGCCTCATTCAACTTCCAGCAGCCTGCGAGCTCGCTCACGCCGCCCGGCACATCCGGGAGGCCGTGCGTACGCGCCAGGTGGCCGAAAATAGCTCCGGCCGAGCGGATCGGCTGTTTATAAGCACCGCAGAGGAGATCGCGGAGCCTTTTTTGACTTCCAGCAGCCGGCGAGCTCGCGCACCCCGCCCGGCACAGACGGGAGGCCTTGCGCACGCGCAGGGTGGCCGAAAATAGCTCCAGCCCAGCGGATCGGCTGTTTATAAGCACCGCGGAGGAGATCGCCGAGCCTCATTCGACTTCGACTAGATGGTTCGATTAGTCTTTCGCCCCTATACCCAGGTCGGACGACCAATTTGCACGTCAGGACCGCTGCGGGCCTCCACCAGGGTTTCCTCTGGCTTCGCCCTGCCCGGGCATAGTTCACCATCTTTCGGGTCTCATCGCGCGCGCTCGAGCTCCACCTCCCCGACCCTGCGGGCGAGACGAGCTGGTGGTGCGCCCGACCCATGTGAGGGGCCGGGATCCCACCTCGGCCGGCGCGCGCCGGCTCCTCACTTTCATTGCGCCAGATTGGGGTTTGTTCGTGCCCTCCAACTCGCGCGCGCGTTAAACTCCTTGGTCCGTGTTTCAAGACAGGTCGGGTGGACTGCCACAATCGCTGCGGACACCTGACACCTACTTTGAAGGCCGGTCCCCGCCCTGGCGGCGCGACAGGCCAACGCGCACCGAGAACGGTCCGCGCCTTTCGGCCGCGCCGGGGGCGAGGGGGCCCCGTCCTGGTTTGGAAGGTGCAGAAAGTACTCCCACGTCCCCGGGGGGAAGCGGCAAAGTCGGAGTAAGGAAAGCGCTGTACAGCGCCGGTGCGGAAGCGGCCGGGGAGCCCGGAGGCCCCCCCGCACCGCCCCGCCGTTCGAAAGCGCGGGCCGCTGATCCCGCTCCATCGCTCCGGTAATGATCCTTCCGCAGGTTCACCTACGGAAACCTTGTTACGACTTTTCTTCCTCTAGACGGGGCCGATCCGAGGACCTCACTAAGCCATCCAATCGGTTTTAGCGACGGGCGGTGTGTACAAAGGGCAGGGGCTTAATCAATGCGGGCTTATGACCCGCGCTTACTGGGAATTCCTCGTTGGTGGGAAATAATTGCAGTCCCCAGTCCCTATCACGAGCGGGGTTCATATGGTTAACTGCGCCTCTCGGCGCAGGGGACGTGGCACACACTGGTCCGCTCAGTGTGGCGCGCGTGAAGCCCCGGACATCTAAGGGCATCACAGACCTGTTATTGCTCAATCTCGTGTGGCTGAACGCCACTTGTCCCTTTAAGAAGTTGCCCGCCGACCGCTCAGGGGCCGCGTAACTATTTAGCATGTCGGAGTCTCGTTCGTTATCGGAATTAACCAGACAAATCACTCCACCAACTAAGAACGGCCATGCACCACCACCCACGGAATTGAGAAAGAGCTGTCAATCTGTCAATCCTGTCCGTGTCCGGGCCGGGTGAGGTTTCCCTTGTTGAATCAAATTAAGCCGCAGGCTCCTCTCCTGGTGGTGCCCTTCCGTTAATTCCTTTAAGTTTCAGCTTTGCAACCATACTCCCCCCGGAACCCAAAGACTTGGTGGTTTCCCGGGCGCTGCCCGGCGGGTCATGGGAATAACGCCGCCGGATCGCGGGTCGGCATCGTTTATGGTCGGAACTACGTCTTCGAACCTCCATTTTTCGTTCTTGATTAATGAAAACATTCTTGGCAAATGCTTTCGCCCTGGCCCGTCTTGCGCCGATCCAAGAATTTCACCTCTAGCGGCGCAATATGAATGCCCCCGGCCGTCCCTCTCAATCATGGCCTCAGTTCAGGAGGGAAAACCCACAAAATAGAACTGGGGTCCTATTCCATCATTCCTAGCTGCGGTATGCAAGGCGGCGCTGGCCTGCTTTGAACACTCTAATATTTTTCAAAGTAAACTGTCACGTGCTGGTGCCACCGGCGACAGGACCACGCCCCCCTGTCAATGGAATCGCCGTCACCTGCCACGGGCTCATGGACAGCGCTATATCAGCGCCGCCAGCGCAGACCTGAGTGTCAGTCTGTCCCTTGATGCTGCTTCGCTCATCAGTCCCAAAGATACTGACTCGCTTGACTATTTGGAACCCCGCAGAATCGTTTGTCCTCTCCAGCCCGATCGCCGCGCCAGCGCCAGCTGTTCCCATCATCCCCTTCTCCAATAAAGTTCGTCGCTACGCACTTGGCTGTACTGTCCGTTCCCTTACATAAACGCTTCGGGCCCCGGGCGGGACACCCAGTTAAGGGCATCCCGGGGGCGGAACGAGAGGCAGGGGCTGGGACAGACGGATGCACGCCTCGCGGCGGACCGTCAGCTCGCGTCCCGAGGTCCAACTACGAGCTTTTTAACTGCAGCAACTTTAAGATACGCTATTGGAGCTGGAATTACCGCGGCTGCTGGCACCAGACTTGCGCCAGACTTTTCTTCCCAGAAAATGTTTCACTCTCTTTGTATTGCACTTCCAGGGTGCTGTGCCGTGCCACCCCAGTTCTGCTGTCCGAGCAGAGGGCGCTGCTGACGGCCAATGCCAGCGCTCGGACAGGGCCATTTTGGTTTGTGGGTAAAATCTTGCGCCCCCATGCTCGTTCTGACTATATTTTGCGAAAGGGGAGTAAAGGTAATGAGTACACTAACTAGGGGGACCAACTCATGTACTCTGGCGCACCTGAAGAACAAAGTTGGTACTGCACTTCTACCCCTGGTACCCCAACCCCTGGTACCTAATGGCACTTAGAAAAATTTCCCCAAATTTCCAGCTTGCTCCAGGGGGAGAGGCCGAATTTTCCTTTTTTGCGGCCGACCGCGGGAACCAGCCGAGGCGGACACTTTTCGGCGGAAGAGCCGTTAGACCGTTAGGCACTTAGAAAATATTTGCCAAACTTGGCCAGACTTCCAGGGGAAGAGGCGGAATTTTCACTTGTTCTGGCCGACATGGGGAACCAGCCGAGGCGGACACTTTACGGCGGTTGAGTCGTTGGCACTTAGAAAATATTTGCAAAACTTGGCCAGACTTCCAGGGGAAGAGGCCGAATTTTCACTTGTTCTGGCCGACATGGGGAACCAGCCGAGGCCGACACTTTACGGCGATTGAGTCGTTGGCACTTAGAAAATATTTGCAAAACTTGGCCAGACTTACACAGGAAGAGGCCAAATTTTCACTTGTTCTGGCCGACATGGGGAACCAGCTGAGGCGGACACATCACCCCGCAAGAGCCGTTGGCACTTAGAAAATATTCGCCAAACTCGGACGGTCTTCCAGGGGAAGAGGCCGAATTTTCACTTGTTCTGGCCGAGGTTGGCATAGTAAAAAGTGGTCAGGGGGCTTTGTAGTGCCGAGTTGACCACTGCACATTAAGAAATGAACATCTGCAGCGTTTGGTTTAGGTTTTAGATGCATTTTTAATTGTATTACTTAAATAGCATTTTCTCGACGAGCTGAGCACGTTTTCTGAATTGTGCCCCTCCCGTCACTCTGGCTAGGTTGGCATAGTAATAAAGTGCTTGTGGGGGCTATAAAGTTCCGAGTTGACCACTGTGCATTAAGAAATGACACCCTGCAAAGTTTTGTTTCGGTTTTAGGCGCATTTTTGATTTTATTGCTTAAATCGCATTTTGTCGACGAGCTGAGCACGTTTTCTGAATTGTACCCCTATCGTCACTCTGGTTAGTTTAGCATAGTAAAAAGTACTCTTGGGGGCTTTAGATTGCTGTGATGACCACTGCACATGAAGAAATGACAATCTGCAGTGTTTGGTTTAGATTTTTATCACTTTTTTAATTTTATTGCTTAACTCGCATTTTATCGACGAGCTGAGCACATTTTCAGAATTGAGCCGCTCCCGTCACTCTGGTTAGGTTGGCATAGTGAAAAGGTCTCTAGGGGGCTTTAGAGTGCCGGGTTGACAACTGCGCATGAACAAATAACCATCTGCCGCGTTTGGTTTAGGTTCTAGGCGCATTTTAGATTTTATTGCTTAAATCGCATTTTCTCGACGAGCTGAGCACGTTTTCTGAATTGTGCCCCTCCCGTCACTCTGGTTAGGTTGGCATAGTAAAAAGTACTCTTGGGGGCTTTAGAGTGCCGAGTTGACCACTGCGCATGAAGAAATGACCATCTGCAGCGTTTGGTTTAGGTTTTAGATGCGTTTTTAATTTTATTGCTTAAATCGCATTTTCTCAATGAGCTGAGCACGTTTTCTGAATGGTGCCCCTCCCGTCACTCAGGTTGGGTTGGCATAGTAAAAAGTGCTCTTGGCGGCTAGAGAGTGCCGAGTTGACCACTGCGCATGAAGAAATGACCATCTGCAACGTTTGGTTTAGGTTTTAGGTGGATTTTTAATTTTATTTCTTAAATCGCATTTTCTCGACGAGCTGAGCACGTTTTCTGAATTGTGCTCCTCCCGTCACTCTGGTTGGGTTGGCATAGTAAAAAGTGCTCTTGGCAGCTTTAGAGTGCCGAGTTGACCACTGCGCATGAAGAAATAACCACCTGCAAAGTTTGGTTTGGGTTTTATAAGTATTTATAAATGTATTGCTTAAATCGCATTTTCTCCACAAGCTGAGCACGTTTTCTGAATTGTGCTCCTCCCGTCACTCTGGTTTGGTTGGCATAGTAAAAAGTGCTCTTGGCGGCTAGAGAGTGCCGAGTTTACCATTGCGCATGAAGAAATGACCATCTGCAGCGTTTGGTTTAGGTTTCAGGTGCATTTTTAATTTTATTTCTTAAATCACATTTTCTCGACGAGCTGAGCACGTTTTCTGAATTGTGCTCCTCCCGTCACTCTGGTTGGGTTGGCATAGTAAAAAGTGCTCTTGGCAGCTTTAGAGTGCCGAGTTGACCACTGCGCATGAAGAAATAACCACCTGCAAAGTTTGATTTGGGTTTTATAAGTATTTATAAATGTATTGCTTAAATCGCATTTTCTCGACGAGCTGAGCACGTTTTCTGAATTGTGCTCCTCCCGTCACTCTGGTTGGGTTGGCATAGTAAAAAGTTCTCTTGGCGGCTAGAGAGTGCCGAGTTGACCACTGCGCATGAAGAAATGACCATCTGCAGCGTTTGGTTTAGGTTCTAGGCGCATTTTAGATTTTCTTGCTTAAATCGCATTTTCTCGACGAGCTGAGTACGTTTTCCGAATTGTGCCTCTCCCGTCACTGTGGTTAGGTTCTCAGGGGGCTTTAGAGTGCCGAGTTGACCACTGCGCATTAAGAAATGACCATCTGCAGCGTTTGATTTAGGTTTTAGGCGCATTTTTGATTTTATTTCTTACATCGCATTTTCTCGACGAGCTGAGCTCGTTTTCTGAATTTTTCCCCTCCCGTCACTCTGGTTGGGTTGGCATAGTAAAAAGTGGTCTTGGCGGCTAGAGAGTGCCGAGTTGAAAACTGCGCATGAAGAAATGACCATCTGCAGCGTTTGGTTTAGGTTTTAGCTGCATTTTTAATTTTATTGCTTGAATCGCATTTTCTTGACGAGCTGAGCACGATTTCTGAATTGTGCTCCTCCTGTCACTCCGGTTGGGTTGGCATAGTAAAAAGTGCTCTTGGCGGCTAGAGAGTGCCGAGTTGACCACTGCGCATGAAGAAATGACCATCTGCAGCGTTTGGTTTAGGTTTTAGCTGCATTTTTAATTTTATTGCTTGAATCGCATTTTCTCGACGAGCTGAGCACGATTTCTGAATTGTGCTCTTCCTGTCACTCTGGTTGGGTTGGCATAGTAAAAAGTGCTCTTGGCGGCTAGAGAGTGCCGAGTTGACCACTGTGCATGAAGAAATGACCATCTGCAGCATTTGGTTTAGGTGTTAGGTGCATTTTTCGTGTACCGATGTCATGGTGTTGAAAGAGTTTTGCAGCCCTCTCCTGGAAACACTTTTCATAAACTGCCGGCATTAGCAGACAGGACACTCAAAAACTGCACAAATCTAACAGTGTACTGTTAGATTACCTGTAGGATATCATTCAAACAGTACAGGACATCCTTCAGCTACTCCATCTCATTACCACTTCCACATACTTCCAATTCAGAAACACAATTTACAGAAAGAAAGAAGGATTCCCCATGGGAGACCCACAGTCAGCCACCATGTGCAGTTTTTTCATGGAGGACCTGCAACAGAAAGAACTCAACAGCCCTGGATGAATACAGACCAACATTATGGGAACACTACGTAGATGGCAATCTGGAAAAAGTGGAAACAGGACATACACAACACATCACATACCATCTCAACAACATAGACACCACTGGCAGCATAAAATTCACTCACGAAGAGGAAACGGATCAATCCATAGCCTTTCCGGACATAAACATACACCACACAGACAACAGAGATATAAATACACAGAAAACCCACACACACCAATTCCTGGACATCTTAACACCACAAACTGTCAGTATTCAGAGCATTACACAAACGTACAACAATAATCACGGACCAGGATGACAGAACACAGGAAGAAAAACACATACAACACGCACTTAAAAGGTGTCAGTATCCACAGTGGCAATAACTAAAAGTGAAGGACAGGTCAAAAACAACACAACACAGGGAGAAAGAAAAAACAATAAAGTACCATAGAACACAGAGGAATGGTGACGTTTCCATACTAGAGGGGTTACGGAACGCATCCAAAGAGCCTTGATTAAACACAACATAAACACCCCGGTCAAACCACACACAACACTCCGTCAGATACTGGTTCATCCAAAGGACAAAATACACACGCAAAATAAATGCAACTCCATATACGAACAAGACTCCATGCAAATTATGCAATGAATCGTACATCGGGGAGACCGGGAGGAACTTTACTATGAGAAAAAACGAACACAAGAAGGAGTGTGAGAAGGAGACAGCAACGAGACAAATGAGGAAAAAAAAGAAATAGCAGAACAGGAAAACTACAAGTCAGCCATCACCGACCACCGCAAAAAAGAAAATCACATAATGGCCTGGGAGAAGGCCAGACTCAACCGTACCGAAGAAAACAAACATCAGAGTGGATCAGGGAGGCCATCGATATCCGCAAGCGGGCCCTGAGGACCATCAACACGGACGAGGGAGCTTTCATGCTCTCTATCACCTGGAGCAGCATTCTGGATGGGTGAACGGACAGGAGAGGGCGTGACTCACCTGTCAAATCTGACAGGTGAGCCACACCTTCATTCATCAGCTGATAAAGACATCTACACCAGTGACACTGATGAAGGCGAAAATACACGCCAAAACATGTAAGGTAAGTAAAACTATCTAAACGATTTTTCCGTGATAAAAGAACCAGTCAACTAATTTATAAGTAAAGACAAAATGAATTTAGTACAACTGTGGTAAGGTACTTCAGTTTTTATATTTTGTCACATGTTTTGATTTATATGCTAATTATAACTTTATAATTTGTCTTTCACAATTCATTTCCAAAAGGTAGGTAATATGAGTGTTATTTGATAAGATATGTGTATATATGTTGCAAAATAGTAAGTTTCCATCCATCCATCCATCCATCCATCCATCCATCCGTCCATCCATCCATCCATCCATCCATCCATCCATCCATCCATCCATCCATCCATCCATCCTCTTCCGCTTATCTGGGGTCGGGTCACGGGGTCAGCAGCTTTAGGAGGGACTCCCAGATTTCCCTCTCCCCAGCCACTTCGTCCAGCTCATCCCTGGGGATCCCAAGGTGTCCCCAGGCCAGCTCCCTAACAAGGCGTCCAGGAGGCATCCTGATGAGATGCCCGGACCACCTCATCTAGATCCTCTCAACGTGGAGGAGCAGCGGCTGTACTCAGAGTCTTTCCAGGATGACCGAGCTTTTCACCCTATCTCTAAGGGAAAGCCCGCACACCCTGCGGAGGAAACTCATCTCTGCCGCTTGCATTCGGGATCTTATTCTTTCGGTCACGACCCATACTTTGTGACCATAGGTGAGGGCGGGAGCACAGATTAACCGGTAAATTGAGTGCTTTGCCTTTTGGTTCAGCTCTCTCTTCACCACGACAGACCAGTACATTACAGCGGACAGCCGACTGCACCGATCCACCTGTTGATCTCACGTTCTATCCAGCCCTCGCTCGTGAACAAGACCCCAAAATACTTGATTCCTCCACTTGGGGCAGGATCTCATTCCGGATTCGGAGAGGGCATTCCACCCTTCTCCGTCTGAGGACCATGGACTAAGATTTGGTGCTGCTGAACCTCATCCCAACCGCTTCACACTCGGCTGTGAACTGCTCCAGTGAGAGCTGGAGATCAAAACTTGAAAAAGTCAACAGCATCACGTTGTCTGCAAAACTGCTCCTCCTGAATCCGTGATTCGACGGACCCTCCTCTCCAGAACCGCTGAATAGACCTTGCCAGGGAGGCTGAGAAGTATTTTCTCTGTAGTTGGTCCACACCCTTTGGTCCTCCTTCTCAAAGAGGGGAAGCACCACCCCTGTCTGCCAATCTAGATGCACCGTCCCCGATGTCCACGTAATGCTGTAGAGGCGTGTCCACCATGACAGTCCCACAACATCCAGAGCCTTTAAAAACTCCGGACGGATCTCATCCACCCCTGGGGCCTTGCCCCGAGGAGTTTTTTAAATACCTCAGTGGCTTCGACACCAGAGATTGGTGAGTTCACCTGAGAGTCTCCAGGCCCTGCTTCCACAATGGAAGGCGTGTTGGTGGATTGAGGAGGTCTTCAAAGTATTCTCTCTTCTGACTCACGACCTCCCAAGTTGATGTCAGCAGCAAGCCATCTCCACTGTAAACTGCTTCCCCCTCCTGAGACGCCGGATGGTGGACAAGAACATCCTCGAAGTCATCCAGAAGTCATTCTCCATGGCCTGGCAATACTCCTCCCATGCCTCAGCAACTGCCAAAGCCTAGTTCCGCTTGGCCGACCGGTACCTGTCGGCTGCCTCCGGAGTCCCACAGGCCAAAACGGCCTGATAGGACTCCTTCTTCAGCTTGACGGCATCCCTTACCGCCAACTTTCACCAGCGGGTTCGGGGATTGTCGCCACGACAAGCACCGACAACCTTATGGCCATACCTCAGGTCGGCTGCCTCAACAATGGAGGCACGCATCATTGTCCATTTGAATACACCAATGGAGTCATGCGGCTCCCCAATGGGTTATGCGGCTCCCCAATGGGGTCATGCGGACCCCGAAGCCCGGCTACTTTTCAGCTACCGAAAGGGCGCCTTCCTGAAAGGGTGCCACGGCAAGATGGCGCATCCCCGAAAGGGTGCCGCGCCAAGAGGGTGCCATAACGAGAGCAGGCCACGCTGTCTTAAAAGGGCCTCACCGTGAGAGGGCGTCGCACTGCCAGGGAGTCGCTCCTTCTCGGCAAAAGCCCTGCAGTGCGCAACCCTCGGCCTGGTGGCGAATGTGCACAGTGCTGAAAGGACAACGCGGTGAGAGGGCGCCGCGATGTAAGTGCCCTGCGTGGCGGCAAGAGGATCGCCACGACAGGGCGCTGCAGCACACTGCACCGCGCTGCACCGCGCTGCACGACAGGGCGCTGCACCGCGAGGGCAACACGTCGAGAGGGCGTGCGCGTGCGCTGTGCCGAAAGGGCACTGTTCCGAGAGGGTGCCGCGAGGCGAGAGTGGTGCCCACTCGGCGCTGCGGCCTATTAGTGCGGCACCCTCTCGGTGCACCCCGTCGACGCTGCGTTCACTTTGCGCGCTCTCTCTAGGCACAAGGCCCTTTCGGCGCAGGGCCCTCTCGGTACTACGCCGAGAGGGCGCGCGCCGAGTGGTCGCTGCGTTGCATCAAGAGGGAGCTGTGCCGCGGCAAAACGGGCCTCACGGCGAGATGGCACCACACCTAGAGGTTGTGCATCGTAAGGGCGCGGCGCCAAGAGGGCGCCGCACCGAGAGGGCCCTGCGCCGACAGGGCGCTAGACTGAGAGGGTGCGCGCACTGTGAGCACTGCGCCTAGAGGGCGGGCCGAGGTTGCGCCGAGATGGCGCACGCGTGCTGTACCAAGAGGGCTCTGCGCCGACAGCCCAGGCACGCTGCGCCGAGAGGGCGCTGCGCTGACAGGTCAAGCGCGCTGCGCAGAGTGTGCGCTGCGCCCAGAGAACGTGCACGCGCTGCGCCAGGAGGGCACGGTGTCTACAGGGCGCCGTGCTGCATCAAGAAGGTGCCGCGCTGCGCCGACAGGGCGCCGCGGCACGCCGTGCCGAGAAGGCACCGTGTTGCGTCAAGAGGGCGCAGCTCTGAGTTGACGCCACACTGAGTGCCAAGAGGGCCCTGTGCCGAGAGGGTGCACGCGCTACAGCCTGCGCGCTCCACCGACAGGGCGCCGCGCCGAGTTGGCCATCTCAGCGCAGCACCAACTCGGCGCAGCGCCGTCTCAGCGCAGCACCAACTCGGCGCAGCGCCGTCTCAGCGCAGCACAATCCGTTCCAGAAGGCGGTTCGAGAAGTGAATTGGTCGAATTTCGAATCTATTTTTCCTATTACAAATAATGGAAAAAACTTAATCCGTTCCAAGACTAAAACAAAACACCTTTTTAAAGCATTTTTTAAGTTGCGCTATTTTGTCCGATCACGCAATTGCAGCGCACCACCAAACGCGCAACCTTAGGTCGCCGCCGACGGCAACACTGCATTATTGTGACAGAGCCGTTGCTGAAATTTATAAAATATTTTTAAAGTCCTGATGTACGAACCAAAATTTAAGTGGACCTCAGGGCACAGGGAGCTTAATTTGGTCCGATCGGGAAACCACAGTGCGCCGGGCACTATCTGTCGCATTGCTTTAAGAGCGTCTTTGTGTTTCAGGATGGCTTTACTGCTCTCACTTGCTTTTTTTGGAGGCATGATTGGGGTTTAATACAATCCTCAAAGTAACGAAAATAAAATAACGAACGGAGTAAGTCTGCATCCGGGCCGTGCAGTCCGATTTTCTCGGGTCCTTTCGGCTCATCTCGCGAGGTTCGACCGCCGAATTTTGTTTGACAACCGAAGCAAAGAAATCTCGAATGTTTTGTTTGAATTCCGATTTGTTCGAGAACCGGGACATTCCAAAACCGAGGTTTGACTGTAACAGTAAATATATTGGAGCGAACCGGATGTGAGTGAACGCTGGCGCGACTTGCTGCCGCTGTTCTCCGGTCATTTTCTTTAAAAATTTGCTCTGATATTGTGCACATTCTGCAGCAAAGCACAAAACCTTGATGGATGTGGTACTGTTTGGCTTCATTCTGGGTTAACTCCCTGGCTGACCTGTCTATCTGGAGCGTGTCTTTGACCGCCTAGATCAGGGGTCGGCAACCCAAAATGTTCAAAGAGCAGTATTGACCCCCCCCCCCTTCCCAAAAAAAGAAATAACTGTCTGGAGCGTCAAAAATCTAAATGCTTTTTATAAGCATATAATACATGAACTATTTTTGGTCCAGCCATCGCGGTAAGACCGTGCAGACGGATAAAAACGGAGGACAAATATAAGGCAGAGAAATTAATTTGGTTTGGCCTGCATCACCTTTGTCAAAGTCAGCTTTATTCTCAATTTCTCCACATGCCAAAGACACACAAAGAAACCGAAATTTCGTTCCCCCCTATCCCACGGTGACAAGACATGGCTCACAACAGACAAACAGTAAACAAGTATAACAAAAGCGTGCTGAATAAATAATGAATAAATAACACAACAATAAATAAATAAATAATTAATTAAGAGGCGCGTAAAAACGCGTACAGCAGACATTCCCGAAAATAGCGCAACAGTGCCGCACGCTACGCAGAAGGGGGTAGCGAGTTCAGGGCCCTAACAGCCTGGAGAAAGAAGCTGTTGGCGAGTCTGGTGGTGCGGGAGCGCAGGCTCCTGTACCTCTTCCCAGAGGGCAGAAGGTCAAACAAGGAGTGAGAATGAGCTGCTGCCATTTATGGATTGCACACAGGTGTGTAACCACACCCACACTCACTGGGTCACAGGGTCAATTAGGGACATGACATATCCATAGTCCATCGTTCACTTACCAAATAGAAAACATACAAATTTCTCCATCCTGACTTTACCAACAGGCTTAGTAAAAGCATTGACCACCATATCACCCGTAGGGCAATAGAGAAGAAGAATTTTGCCTTCTGAAATAACAGAGCGAAAAAAATGGTATCTGATGTGAATATGTTTGCATCGCTGTTGACACACAGGGTTTTTGGAGAGCGCAATAGCACCCTGATTGTCCTCAAAAACAGTCACAGGTATAAAGTTCAAAGTATTTTCCATTCCTTTCAATAGGTTAACCAGATATAAGCTTTCTTGAGTTGTTGCAGACAGAGCCATGTATTCGGCCTCACATGTAGATAAGGCGACTGTGGGCTGTTTCTTAGATTTCAAGGAACCAATAGCCCCAGCCTCAGACAAACTAAAGCAGTAACCAGTAACACTGCGCTGGTCATTCTGGTCAGCTGCCCAGTCTGCATCACTGTAGACAACAAGCTTCAAGTTTACATTTTGCTTTTTATAGCACAACTCCTCGTCCAAAGTGCATTTCAAATATCTCAGAACATGTTTAGCTGCCACCCAGTGCTGTTCTGTAGGTTCAGACAAGTATTGGGATAATTTACCAACAACAAAACTTGGATCTGGTCGATGTCATTACATGAATCAAACTTCCAACCACTTCACGATATTTTACAGGATCAGCAGATAGATCATCATTGTCAAATGTAAATTTCATTTCACATGGTGTTGACCTTGGCTTGCAGTGAGTCATGTCAAACCTGCCAAAATATTTTGTGATATACCGTATTTGCCGGTGCATTGATCGACCTTTTTTGATCCAAAATCGACCGAAAAAAATCGACCTCGACTTATACACCGAGTCATAAAATCTAACTTCGTATTCATCGCTTCAAATGTGATGGTAACCAAGGCCGTTTCTCATGCATCTCATTGTGCGTTGCACTTAGAAAATTTGAACCGGGCGGCGTGCGCGAGTGCGCGGCCCGCTGGAAGTCGAATGAGGCGCCGCGACCACCTCCGCGGTGCTTATAAACAGCCGATCCGCTCGGCAGGGGCTATTTTCGGCCACTTGGCTCGTGCGCACGGCCTCCCGGATGTGCCGGGCGGGTGCGCGAGCTCGCCGGCCGCTGAAAGTCGAATGAGGCGCCGCGACCACCTCCGCGGTGCTTATAAACAGCCGATCCGCTCGGCGGGGGCTATTTTCGGCCACTTGGCTCGTGCGCACGGCCTCCCGGATGTGCCGGGCGGGTGCGCGAGCTCGCCGGCCGCTGGAAGTCGAATGAGGCGCCGCGACCACCTCCGCGGTGCTTATAAACAGCCGATCCGCTCGGCGGGGGCTATTTTCGGCCACTTGGCTCGTGCGCACGGCCTCCCGGATGTGCCGGGCGGGTGCGCGAGCTCGCCGGCCGCTGGAAGTCGAATGAGGCGCCGCGACCACCTCCGCGGTGCTTATAAACAGCCGATCCGCTCGGCGGGGGCTATTTTCGGCCACTTGGCTCGTGCGCACGGCCTCCCGGATGTGCCGGGCGGGTGCGCGAGCTCGCCGGCCGCTGGAAGTCGAATGAGGCGCCGCGACCACCTCCGCGGTGCTTATAAACAGCCGATCCGCTCGGCGGGGGCTATTTTCGGCCACTTGGCTCGTGCGCACGACCTCCCGGATGTGCCGGGCGGGTGCGCGAGCTCGCCGGCCGCTGGAAGTCGAATGAGGCGCCGCGACCACCTCCGCGGTGCTTATAAAGTGCCGATCCGCTCGGCTTGGAGCTATTTCCGGCCTCCCGTTGGTGCCGGGCGGCGTGCGCGAGCTCGCCGGCCGCGATCTCCTCCGCGGTGCTTATAAACAGCCGCATGCGCACGGCCTCCCGGAATTTGAACACATTTCGTCAATAAATTTCGCATATTGAATTTTGAAGTTTAATATAATGCAACAATTGAGCTCGACTTATACAAAGGATATATCATAAAATCGTAAATTTCCATCGAATTTTAGGGGGTCGACTTATACACCGAGTCGACCCGTACACCGGCAAATACGGTACCTCTTTTGATTCATTTTGACTTCCTCTTTTGCCTGGGCAAAATCAATGCCAAGGAAATGTCTTAGTTTGCCAAGATCTTTAATTTTGAATTTGTACAGTAACATTTCCTTCACTTCACTGAGCATTTCAACATTACTCGCTGCAAGAAGAAGATCGTCAATCCAAATAATTAGTAGGATTCTGTCATTTCCAACATTTTTACAGTAAACACAATAGTCAGCAATATTTTGAACAAAACCATTTTCAATAAGGAAATCGTGTAACATCCTATTCCAGTTTCGTCCTGACTGTTTCAAATCATACAGTGACTTATTGATCTTACACACTAGTTTCTCTCCTGTTTTAGATTTAACCTCAAACCCTTCAGGCTGCTCCATGTAAATCACACAGTCTATAGGAACATGGAGATATGCTGTTTTAACATCCATCTGATGTAGGACTAAATTGTACTGTACTGCGAGCGGCATCAAAATACGAACAGAAGTCATATCAGCAGTTGGTGAGAAGGTTTCATTATAGTCTAATCCTGCCACTTGACTATAACCTTTTGCTACATATCTGGAAAAGTCGTCAAAGGAAAACTATTGTTCTCTATTAAAGAGTCCATTTCCTCTTTCATAGCTTTGGCCCACTGCTTATAGTCTAATCCTGGCACTTGCCTATAACCTGCTCGTCAAAGTAAAAGAATCGTTATCTATTAGAGAGTCCATTTCCTCTTTCATAGTTTTGGCTCACTGCTCTGACTTAGAAGAGCTCAAAGCTTCTTTTGGGGTCTGTGGGACATCACAAGTCACACGATAACAATAATCAATACTTGTGAATGCCTCATCACATTTTACCTCATAATCACAATCTGTATAATATTGAGGTGCTCTCCTCTCTCGCTTTTGATAACGACCACTCTGGCTGCTCTCACCATCAAATTTTAAGTTTGAATCACAAACCTCTGTTTTTACATCAGGTGGGGTTGGTTGTGTCTCATCCAGTTTTGGTTGTGGGTGTCCACCCTCTTTCTGGTCTCAAAATGTTCAAACAGGTCACCTGTCTGAGTGTCACATTCAATAGAACTTTTTGTAACAAGCTTCACCAGTCTATTTTTTGTTAATTTCTCTGTCTCTGGATAGAGAATAAGATATGCTGGACTGTTTTTGTCACAGCCAACAAATATGCCTTTTTCACAGCGTGTGTCCAACTTTTTCTCATCATATTTATATGCATAACACTCTGACCCAAACACTCTCATTTTGGACAAGTCCAGCTTCTTCCCAGTTAACGCAAAATATGGGGTTTGTCCAAGTCGTCTATTATAGCATCTATTTCTGATTATGCCAGCTGTTTGTACTGCAAAAGTCCACATGTACTTTGGTAAGTTACTCTCAATTAACATCCACGAAGCCATTTCAAATAGAGTCCTCCAGGCCCTTTCAGCGGTCCCATTCTGATGGGGTGAATACGGAGCTGAGGTTTCATGTCTAATAGCATTTTTACATAGCAAAGACTGAAACACATTAGAGGTAAACTCAGTTCCATTATCTGACCTTATACGTTTAATCTTGCCATAAGGGGCTACTTCGGAAATGAACCTCTCAGTAGCTACAACAGTGTCACTCTTAGTTTTAAGAAAATAAGTGAACACAGCTCCAGAATAATCATCAGTGAAAGCTACAGCAAATTTGAAACCATCTTTTCCAGCAGGTTCTATAGGTCCAGCCAGGTCTGTGTGGACAAGCGCTAAAATGTCCTTTGCTTTTTCATATGCATCTCTGTTTCTGTTCTGAGCAAATTAACCTTTAATACACACTTCACATGTGATATTGGGCTTTTTAGTTTTAAATTTCATTCCTTCGGTCACGTTTACCAGCTTTAACACGTCATCATAAATACAGTGTCCCAAAATGTCATGCCATGTTTGACTGTCATAACACAGATCACATTTATCAGTCTCATTTTCAACAGCACTCAAATAAAAGAGTCTATCATTCATGTGAATATCAAAACTCATACCTGTTAGGGTTTTCCAGGTTATCTTTATCATGGGATTATGTTGGAATGCAACAGGTAATAAATACCTTACCTTGTCCTCCTTATCACAAGGTCGTAAAACATCCCCTGAGATGTTTAGACCAGAGGACAGGGGCTTTCTATTCAGCCCACTCATACCCCCACTCTGTTTCTCTTAATAAATATCCTCTTGCAGGAAGGAGGGTTCAGAGCTCTTTTCGAACATCGCTGTACGCACAGCGACGAATGGACTCTCCACCTGCAGGTGTCCAAAAGGACTTACTTGTCTCCCGTGTGGTTCTTGCAAAATAAGTTGGAGTGAGCAAATCTCTAACAATACCATTTTTATGGATGAGCCGATTCTGTTCCTCCTTGAAGATGACTTTCGCTCCCTGCGCTATGGCCGCTTTAACAAAAAAGATCCATCCATCCATCCATCTTCTTACGCTTATCTGGGGTCGGGTCGCGGGGGCAGCAGCTTTAGGAGGGACTCCCAGACTTCCCTCTCCCCAGCCACTTCATCCAGCTCATCCCGGGGGATCCCAAGGCGTTCCCAGGCCAGCTGAGAGACATCGTCTCTCCAGCGCGTCCTGGGTCGTCCCCGGGGTCTCCTACCGGTGGGACATGCCCGGAACACCTCCCCAGGAGGCATCCTGATAAGATGCCCGAGCCATCTCATCTGGCTCCTCTCTACGTGGAGGAGTAGCGACTCTACTCCGAGTCTCTCCCGGATGACCGAGCTTCTCAACCTATCTCTAAGGGAGAGCCCGTACATCCTGCGGAGAAAACTCCTTCCGGCCGCTTGTATCCGGGACCTCGTTCTTTCAGTCATGACCCATAGCTTGTGACCATAGGTGAGGGTAGGAGCGTAAATCGACCGGTAAATTGAGAGCTTTGCCTTTTAGCTCAGCTCTCTCTTCACCACAACGGACCGGTACAGGGTCCGCATTACTGCCGACGCTGCACCGATCCGCCTGTCGATCTAACGCTCCATCCTCCCCTCACTCGTGAAAAAGACTCCAAGATACTTGAACTCCTCCACTTGGGGCAGGATCTCATCCCCGATCCTGAGCGGGCATTCCACCCTTTTCCGATCAAGGACCATGGACTCGGATTTGGAGTTGCTGACCCTCATCCCGACCGCTTCACACTCGGCTGCGAACTGTTCACTGATCACGGCATGAAGAAGCCAACAGCACCACATCATCTGCAAAAAGCAAAGACGCGATGCTGAGGTCCCCAAACCGGACCCCCTCAACGCCTCGGCTGCGCCTAGAAATTCTGTCCATAAAAATAATGAACAGAGTCGGTGACAAAGGACAGCCTTGGCGGAGTCCAACCCTCACTGGGAACGAATCTGACTTACTGCCGGAAATGCGGACCAGACTCTGGCATCGGTGATACAGGGACCGAACCGCCATTATCAGTTGGCTCGGCACCCCGTACTCCCGAAGCACCCTCCACAGAACTTCCCGAGGGACACGGTCGAACGCCTTCTCCAAGTTCACAAAACACATGTGGACTGGTTGGGCAAACTCCCATGCACCCTCGAGGATCCTGCCGAGGGTGTAGAGCTCGTCCACTGTTCCATGGCTAGGACGAAAGCCACACTGCTCCTCCTGAATCCGAGGTTCGACCTCCCGACGGACCCTCCTCTCCAGCACCCCTGAATAGACCTTACCGGGGAGGCTGAGGAGTGTGATTTCCCTGTAATTGTAACACACCCTCCGGTCCCCCTTCTTAAAGAGGGGAACCACCACCCCAGTCTGCCAATCCAGAGGCACTGTCCCCGATGTCCACGCAATGTTGTAGAGGTGTGTCAGCCATGACAGCCACACAACATCCAGAGCCTTTAAGAACTTCGGGCGGATCTCATCCACCCCCGGGGCCTTGCCACCGAGGAGTATTTTAACTACCTCAGTGACTTTGACCCCAAAGATTGGAGAGTCCGCCTCAGAGTCTCCAGGCCCTGCTTCCACAATGGAAGGCGTGTAGGTGGAATTGAGGAGGTCTTCGAAGTATTCTCCCCACCGACTCACAACGTCCCGAGTCAAGGTCAGCAGCACGCCATCCTCACTGTAAACTGTGTTGACGGTGCACTGCTTCCCCCTCCTGAGACGCCGGACGGTGGACCAGAATTCCCTCGAAGCCGTCCGGAAGTCATTCTGCATGGCCTCACCAAACTCCTCCCACGCCCGGGTTTTTGCCTCAGCAACCGCCGAACCCGCGTTCCGCTTGGCCATCCGGTACCTGTCAGCTGCCTCCGGAGTCCCGCAGGCCAAAACGGCCCGATAGGACTCCTTCTTCAGCTTGACGGCATCCCTTACCGCCGGTGTCCACCAGCGGGTTCGGGGATTGCCGCCACGACAGGCACCAACGACCTTATGGCCACAGCCTCGGTCGGCCACCTCAACAATGGAGGCGCGGAACATGGTCCACTGGGACTCAATGTCCCCCATCTCCCCCGGGACGTGGGAAAAGCTCTGCCGGAGGTGGGGGTTGAAGCTCTTCCTGACAGGAGATTCTGCCAGACGTTCCCAGCAGACCCTCACAGAGTGTATGGGTCTGCCAGGTCGGACCGGTATGTCCCCCACCATCGGAGCCAACCCACCACCAGGTGGTGATCAGTTGACAGCTCCGCCCCTCTCTTCACCCGAGTGTCCAAAACATGCGGCCGCATATCCGATGACACGACTACAAAGTCGATCATCGAACTGCGGCCTAGGGTGTCCTGGTGCCAAGTTCACACATGGACACCCTTGTGTTTGAACATGGTGTTCATTATTGAAAATCCTTGTCAAGCACAGAAGTGCTTAACACTTAAGTAATTGAACACCGCTCGGGTTCATATCGGATGGGAGCGTTCCTCCCAATCACGCCCTTCCAGGTCTCACTGTCATTGCCCACGTGAGCATTGAAGTCACCCAGTAGAACGATGGAGTCCCCAGAAGGAGCGCTCTCCAGCACTTCCTCCAGGGACCCCAAGAAGGGTGGGTATTCTGAGCTGCCGTTTGGTGCATAGACATAAACAACAGTCACGACCCGTCCCCCCACCCGAAGGCGGAGGGAGGCTACCCTCTCGTTCACCGGGGTTAACCCCAATGTCCAGGCGCCCAGCCGGGGGGCAATAAGTATACCCACACCTGCTCGACGCCTCTCACCGTGGGCAACTCCAGAGTGGAAGAGAGTCCAGCCCCTCTCGAGAGGGCTTGTACCGGAACCCAAACTGTGCGTGGAGGCTAATCCGAATATATCTAGTCGGAATTTTTCTGCCTCGCACACCCGCTCGGGCTCCTTTCCAGCCAGAGAGGTGACATTCCATGTCCCAAGAGCCAGCTTCTGCAGCCGGGGATCAGACCGCCAAGGTCCCTGCCTTTGCCCGCCGCTCAGCTCACACTGCACCCGACCCCTTTAGCCCCTCCCACAGGTGGTGAGCCCATGGGAAGGGGGACCCACGTTTCCTTTTCGAGCTGTGCCCGGCCGGGCCCCATTGGCGAAGGCCCGGCCACCAGACGCTCGCCTTCGAGCCCCGCCTCCAGGCCTGGCTCCAGAGGGGGGCCCCGGTGACCCGCGTCCGGGCGAGGGAAAACGAAGTCCATTTATTTTTCTCATCATAAGGGGCTTCTGTGAGCCGTGCTTTGTCTGGCCCCTCACCTAGGACCCTTTTGCCATGGGTGACCCTACCAGGGGCATGAAGGCATTAAGGCATGAAGCCCCCGACAACATGGCTCCTAGGATCATAGGGGCACGCAAACCCCTCCACCACGATAAGGTGACGACTCACGGAGGGGAACAAAAACAAAAAAGATGTCCTGGGAAAATGATGGCACATAGAGCGCCTCCATCAGGAACATATCCACAATGCGGCCTTTACCGTCTCTCAAGCGCAACTTGGCAGTGCTTTTCCTCTGCGCAATCCCGGTGGCACGGTCTCCATCAGCCAACTCCAGAATATGGCTTGGATCCTTGAAAGTTGGGGCAAACTGTACAAATCTCCCGATGTCAGTGATGATGTGCTTTGGCGTCCTCCAGTTGGACCTTAAATGCAAACGTATGGTCCTCCTCATCCACTGCTTGCTTCACCTTGTCCCGCTTTCTGCGCCGACAGTGCGCGTCTTTGTGCGTGGCACTTTTGCAGAAGCTGCACCACTGCTTTGGCTCTCTGCGCTCTCCAGCAGCTGACACACAGTCCGCGGCTTTGTGGCCCTTCTGACCCCAGGTGGAACAGGTAAGCTTTACGCTCCAATTGTCGCTTCCTCTGACTTTCATCACACTGTCCTCTCCAGAGTCAGAAGCACCAAACTTCTCTGTGCTCTCATAGCTCCTCAGTTTGGTCTTAAACTCAGCAAATGTCATCTTCTCATCACTCTGCGTAACGTGTACAGAGAATGATTCCTAAGTATCAGGCAGGCCTTTTCAGATCATTGTCGTTAACAAGCCGTCACTTCAAGTCTCTCCTGCATTATGCAGTGCTGTAATAGCAGTCTCTGCACGGATCATGTAGTCCGTGACACTTTCATTCACACTTTTTTGGAGAGTTGTGAGCTCCGTGTACAAATCTATTACGCGCGGCTTTCCTTTCCCTGCGTAATGGTCACGGAGGATCTGCAGCACCTTCCTGCCGTCATCGGCAGCGTCTCTCATTACAAGGGACAAACTTTTATCATCCAACACCTGAATCAGAGCTGCGTACGCCTCTTCATTCTTAACGGCGTCTTCCTCTGCACCTTCATCATCCGCATCGGGGGTTCACTCAGTATGGTGCTTTTGAGGTCAAGCAGACGCAAGCGTGCAAAAAACTTGGTTTCACACAGCTCATAATTCTTTTCATCTCTGTCAAAACAAACGGTTCCATCGGCTTCGAAACTTTGTACTGGGCCTATAACCTGTTGGCGCAGTCATCGCGGTAAGAGCTGGTGCAGCCGGATAAAGACAGAGGACAAATATAATGCAGAGACATGAATTTGGTTTGGCCTGCATGTGATCACCTTTGTGAATGAGCTGCTGCCATTTATTGATTGCACACAGGTGTGTAGCCACATCCACACTCACTTGGTCACAGGGTCAATTAGGGACATGACATATGTATGTCAGAACAGCTATATGCCTATTATTAAAATAATTAAGTAGGCTACAAATACAAAGCAACAAAGCGACACAAAACGTTGCCCCTGGATAACATTGTCACAATTGTCTTTATTTTTAAAATGACAAAATAACCAAATATGAGCCACTCAGACAGATGTGAACAACTCTAAAAACACAAATTCAAACCTTTCATTCATATCTGAAGATTCAGATAACATTGAACAAACTGTATGAAATACCTTAAATTTACATGAGTTTAAAATTATTTTTGCCTCAGGAATATTTTAAACAGGAGTAATAAGTAATGCAAAGTTGTCTGTTATTATTAAAACTTAACACAGGTGAATTTTGCTCTTGTCATTTACAATATCTTTCAGAATATAATAATTTGTGTCACGTCTACAGGTTCACAAAATCAACAGTATTAACATGGCCACTTCGTAGCTTGCGATGGTAATATTTACTTTTGACTCACAGCCCCGCGTGAAGAATAGCTGCACGGATGCAGACTGACAATATCAAAGTGGTGCTGCCACCTTTTGGTAAAAAGAAAAATTATAGTTTCAAGTTGTATGTTTTTTTTAATTCAATTTAACAGCGCAGGCGGGCCATAAATAATACATTATAGTACTGAAGCTGCGGGCCGTATGAAATTTGACCGGGGGGGGCGGATTTGGCCCATGGGCCGGACTTTGGACATACCTGGTTTAGGTGTTATACCATCTTTCACTTTTATTGCTCCAATCACATTTTCACGCTGCGCTGAGCACGTTTTCTGATTTGTCCACCTCCATTCACTGCGGTTAGGTTGGCAAAGTAAAAAATGCTCTTGTGCACTCTAGAGTGTCGAGTTCACTCAGGCGCATGAAGAAATGACCACCTGCAACTTTTGGTTTAGGTGTTACACTCACTTTTAAAGTACCCCCATCGTCACACACACATCTGGGTGTGGTGAAATTTGTCCTCTGCATTTAACCCATCCCCATGTGATTTTGATCCATCCCCTGGGGGAGAGAGAAGCAGTGAGCAGCAGCGGTGCCGCGCTCGGGAATCATTTTGTGATCTAACCCCCCAATTCCAACCCTTAATGCTGAGTGCCAAGCAGGGAGGCAATGGCTCCCATTTTTATAGTCTTTGGTATGACCCAGTCGGGGTTTGAACCCACAACCTTCCAGTCTCAGGGCAGACACTCTACTCACTGCAGTTAGGTTGACATAGTAAAAACTGCTCTTGGGGACTTCAGAGTGTCGAGTTGACCAAGGCACATGAAGAAATGACCACCAGCCATGCCCGAGCGCACCGCCACGCATTCGGCTTGACTTTCTTCGATCTGACTTCGTGCATTTTCAATGAGGAGGTAAAGGAAGGTTTTCAACGGCTGCAGCGGGGGGGCCTGTGCACAGACGAGTTCCACGCACAGACAGTCATGTTCCTGGGCTATGTGGTGCGCCAGGGCTCCCTGGAAATGGACCCGGACAAGGTGAAGGCGGTAGCAACTTGGCCGATCCCCGAAACACGGAAAAGGCTTCAGCAGTTCCTGGGATTTACCAACTTTTATTGGCGCCAATTCCGTTCATCGTTTGAACCGACCACCAGAATCTTGAGTATCTCAAGGCAACCAAGTGCCTCAATGCCCGCCAGGCCCGATGGTCACTGTTATTCAGCCGATTTAATTTTACTGTCTTATCGCCCAGGTTCTCGTAACGTCATGGCCGATGCGCTGTCTCGCGCGTTCCCTGGGGAGGAGGAGGAGAGGGATATGGCCCCCACTATCCTGCCCAAGTCAGTGATGGTCGCTGCTGTCACCTGGGACATTGAGCATCGTGTGAAGGCAGCAACCCGTGATCAGCCTGGTCCTAGCTCATTCCCGGACGGGTGACTATTCGGGTACTCCACACCAGGTCACATCATCTCCAAAACAACCATCACTTTCTCTGGTCAGGACATTCCGCTGTCATTCGTCGTCACCCACCTTAGCGTGTGAATGGACCCCCACCTCAATTACAAGGCCCACATCAAACACATCTGTAAAACATAATTCTTCCACCTCAGAAACATAGCCAAACTCGGCCCCACCCTATCACTGCAAGATACGGAAAAATTCGTCCACGCCTTTGTCTCCTCCAGGCTCGACTACAGCAATGCACTTCTCATCGGGATCCCTGGCAAAAGCCTTCAAAAGCTCCAATACATCCAACACAGCGCCGTCAGGACTCTGATGAGAGTGCACAAATACGACCATATCACACCTATCCTCCAATCACGACACTGGCTTCCCATTTCCTTTCGGACTGAATATAAAATCTCCCTGCTAACCCATCAATGCATCCATGGCAACGCACCCCCTTACCTTAAGGAACTAGTTACTCTCCAGTCTTCCACACGGAGTCTCCGCTCATCAAACACCTACCTCCTCAAAACCTCCACAACTAACCTCCGTTCCATGGAAGACCGGGCTTTCTGCTCTGTCTCACCCACATTGTGACTGCCCTACCAGTCCACCTGAGAGCACCGCAGTCATTTGACACTTTTAAAAACGGTCTTAAGACATTTCTTTTTAAAAAAGCGTTTCTGTAGCATTTTGAGATTTTCTTAAAATGTAAAGTGCAATATAAATACAATTTATTATTATTAATATTATTACTATTCGTGCTTGACCACCTCCGAACAGAAGTTCTGCAGTGGGAGCACGGCTCCCGCTTCGCCTGCGTATGAATAGTGATTAACAATAATGTGAGTATAGTAGAGTACATGGTTAAATCGTAGAATGAACTACTCATTGTCTTACTCCCATGACATTTTTCGCTTACCTTACCATGCATGACTTAAATACAGAATAGCCCCCGCAATTGAGTCTGCTCCTTTTTACCCAAAGCGCCTAATGGTGTGGAAAATACGGTAGTTACAGTGTACCAAACGTTAAATGCAAAATGAGAACCATTTAGGGCAGCTTCAATCTTATAATGCATTATTTATGGCCCGCCTGCGCTGTTAAACTGAATAAAAAAAAACATGAAACTTGAAACCATAATTCCTCTTTTACCAAAAGGTGGCAGCACCACTTTGATAATGTCAGTCTGCATCCGTGCCGCGCACCCCTATCCGCTCATTTCTGCCATGCGGACTGCAAAGAAAACGACGAAAGTTGACATTGAGGGCCGTCGTTTTCAGAGAGATGGGAATTACAATACTTCTTCACTGAAAATCAAGGCAATTGTGTTTGTGGAATTTGTAACTAGAAGGTTGCCTTGTTTAAGGATTTCAACCTAAAGAGACACTACCAGACTAAACATGCTGACACATATGACAAGCTAACAGGGAGTGACCGTGCTGATAAAGTTAAGCAGCTCCAAGCTGAACTGGCATCACGACAGCGATTCTTCACACGGGGCTGTGAATCAAAAGTAAGTATTACTAAAGCAAGCTACGAAGTGGCCTTGTTAATACTGTTGATGTTATGAACCTGTAGACGTGACACAAACTATTACTTTCTGAATGATATTGTAAATGACAAGAGCAAAATTCAGTTGTGTTAAGTTTTAATAATAACAGACAACTTTGCATTGCTTATAACTCCTGTTTAAAATGTTTATGAGGCAAAAATAATTTTAAACTCATGTAAATTTAAGGTATTTCATACAGTTTGTTCAATGTTATCTAACTCTTCAGATATGAATGTAAGGCAGAATTTGTGTTTTTAGAGTTGTTCACATCTGCCTGAGTAGCTTACATTTGGTTATTTTGTCATTTGAAAAATAAAGACAATTGTGACAATGAAAATTGTTTTATAACAGTGTGTATTTGCATGACATTTTTGTAGTTAAAAAATGTCCGAAAATACCACTGGCCCCCGAGCCCCTTCACTTTATCAAATGTGGCCCACCTTGCAAAAAGTTTGGACACCCCTAAATTAGGGGCACTCTCGAGCCCTGTGAGATCACCAACACAGGACATGACACAAACAGTCACAACTCCCGTGACAATGGAAACTCCTACAAACCAAATGTTCAGTGAGAGGCAGAATGAGCATACAGACTGGCAGAAAATACAAATAATAAAGTAAAGGACAAAAAATAAGACACCAGAGCCAGGTATTAGATTATTGAAACCTTTAAATATTTATGACTGGTCACCACAAGCAATTTTTCAAGCAGATCATGGACGGAAAAAAAAGTTACTTTCAACATAAAAACACCATCTTAAAATAATTGCTTAAATGTTATCAGAGGCGTTACAAATTCAGGCTTTTGCTAAATTTGATCTCATATCCCATTAAAGTGATAATTATGCAATTTTGAGGAGTAAAAGGTTGTCCATCCATCTTCTTCCATTTAAGAGTCAAGTTATGGACCAAAAATAAGATAACAAATGCAATTGTTCTATTATTAAAAAAAAAACAAAAAAACCTAATCATTTTATGCGAGACCCAATGCCACACAGTAGCATAAAATAGAGCCACAGGAAAGGCATTTCAAGCACATAACAGGCTGGTAAATATTCTTAACCCGTAACTTTTATCAATCACCCAGAATTACTTTTTTCTAATGGTAGTGAGAGGGAGATGCCATATTTTTTGACACACGAAAGGCTCAGATCTAAACGACCACATCCCAGTCAAAGCATGCATGAATGCATTCTATAATTGGTGCTTATCTATGTCCTTCAGTGTAGTCCATGAGTTGAGCAGTCTTTATACAGCCAAGATGTTGTTTATTTCCCACCTTTGAGTCGTTTTACTGGTGTCACAGTTTGATATGAACACTTTGTGGAGCAAGTCTGAGCGATCTAAACATTTGCCTGTAAAAAAATAACATTTACATATTAAAATCAGCAGCAAAAACAATCACTGGTTAAATCATAGGAAAATAAAAGAATCACAATGTTTTTATGGTAAATGGACTGCACTGTGCTTTCTCAACACCCTATGATGCTCTGAGCACTTTACAATGCCACACATTCAACCATTCACGCACACAATCACACACCAATGGGCGGTTGTTGCCATATAAGGCGCTGCAAGGCCACTTTTAAAGGACACATAGCATGTAAAATCTGCTTTTTTGCATTTAAAATCATTTTGTAGTGTATCTGGAGTATCCAGGAGTGTGGAAAAGTGTAATATAGCCCTCCAGTTGCTGCAGAGATACTGTTATGATCGTTTTGGGAGGGTATTTTTTACTCTGTTCAGATTTCTCCGTTTTCTATGATGTTTTTTTAATCTATTACATCACATTAGTTGGGCCAGGACAAACCAA
The DNA here is from genome assembly GCF_059516105.1 of Syngnathus floridae. Lineage (NCBI taxonomy): Eukaryota > Metazoa > Chordata > Actinopteri > Syngnathiformes > Syngnathidae > Syngnathus > Syngnathus floridae. The sequence continues at coordinate 3,776,711 of NC_142416.1, read as the reverse complement.
ACAAGGTAATGGGTGTTGCCATACGAAAATCCGAGTAATAAACATGGTGGATTTGCAAATCCGCCATATTTAAAACGAATCCACCTTGTTTATTATTTCGTGAGACTTTTGTAGTCCAAACAACTCAAGGATGTCGAAGTGGAGAGATCAAAATGTTCCGTTGTTGGATGCATCAATCCACACAAATCATTCCACAACATTAGAACCTCTATCGAGAAGGATTTGCCGAAAGACTTTATTTCGTTGATGGTTCACTTCTTTCAATCTATGGAAACGACGGGCACAATAAAGCAGTACGTTTGAGATGACACAGAAAAAAAACCTGTATTTCACTTTAATAATATTGTGTCTATGCACTCGCCTGCACTGGCCCCACACCATGATGGAACCACCACCAACTTTTACTGGGTAGCAACTGTTTGTCCAGGAATGCTGTGTTCTTCTTCCGCCATACATACCGCCCCTTGTTATGTCCAAATATCTCAATTTTAGTTTCATTCGCCCACAACACCTTATTCCAAAATGAAACTGGCTTGTCCAAATATGCTTCAGCATACTTCAAGCGACTCTGTTTGTGGCATGTGCGCAAAAAAGGCTTCTACCGCATTACTCTCCAATATAGCATCTCCTTGTGCAGTGCACTAAATAGTTGAACGATGCACAGTGTCATCATATGCAGCAAGATCATGTTGTAAAGTCTTTAGAGCTGCTCTGTGGGTTGACTTTGACTGTTCTCACCATCCTTTGGAGTCTAGCAGACTGCTAACAGCTGATTTACCGGGAAACAGCTGATTGAGCTGTCAAAGAGATAGCTGCGCCCAACGTGAGCAATATGGGGCCGAAAAAAAAAACCTAACCATGTCCACGGAGGAGGTCGAGGACATAAAAAGGTCACTTGACTTCCTTTCGGAAGAAGTTTCTGCTGTAAGGATGCAGCAGAAAAACATCTTGGCACTGGTGGAAAAGGTAAAGACTTATGCTCAATGGTGAGAAGGAAAAGCGGCTTGCCTACCTTGAAAGTTGGGTAGCGGACATTCAGCAATATACAAGAATAAATGACATTGTCATCACGGGAATAGCAATTAAACCTATATCTTATGCAAGGGCAGTGACGGCAGGTAACGATGGCTGTGAGCAACATGCAACCTCAGCCGAGCAACAGGGAGCTGAGTTTCTGCAAACTAAGAGAATAACTATGGACTCCAACCAGGTTGAAGCATGTCATCCACTGCCCAGAAGAAACAGTAATGACAAGCCAGCAGTCATTCTGAAATTTGTCAACAGGAAGCACAAAGTTGCACTTCTAAAGCAGGGTAAGTTGAAACACAAACATAATGCTCAGGGACACTACTCAACCTACATCAAGCAACAATGTAACACAGTGGATACAAGAACATGAACAACTCCAACTAACGTTTGATTACAGTGAAAGCAGCACTCTGGACATAGATCAGGACATTGACCCAGACAATAATTTCTTCTCCACCACAAACAACACATGTTATTATTACAGCAATGATCAGTACAATATGGTCATATTAACAAAAGATAAGCTATCTATTATCCATTTCAATAGCTGGAGTCTATATAAAAATTTTAGTGGCATTCAGGATTACTTAAACACATTCAAACAACCATTTAATATAATAACTATTTCTGAGACCTGGATCACGACTGAGAAGGGAATGCACTTTGAGATGGAAGGCTATGAATTCATACATAATAACAGACAGAGTAAAGGGGGTGGTGTTGCAATCTATGTTGATTAGAATATGAAATTCAAGATTGTAGAGGCTATGAAACAGGTGGTGGAGAATCTTCTTGAATGTCTCACGATACAGATTTGTGTTGAAAAAAAAATACATTATTATAAGCTGTGTCTATAGAGCTCCTGGTTCTAGAATTGAGACATTCACAGAATGGTTAGAAAGTGTGATTATACAAAAAGGCAACAAAAATATTTTTATTTGCGGCGATTATAACATTGATCTATTAAATCCAAATAAGCAACAAAATATTGATGATTTTTTTAAATTTGAGTCTGAGTCTCTTTCCTACAATCACTAGACCCACGAGAGTAACATCACAGAGTGCTACTCTGATAGATAACATATTCACCAATATAATAGAAAACAGGACAACAAGCGGGTTATTAATTACTGATATTACTGACCACCTTCCAGTGTTCACAGTATATGACAATAATTTCAAATCTGAAATTGGGGTGTATAAACAACAAAGAAGAATTAGGACAGATGAGACAATTGCTACTCTAAAACATGAATTAATGGAACAGAACTGGGATGCAATATATAAAGAAAAGGATGTAAATAATGCATACCATAAATTGATGACTATATTCACTTCGTTATATAATAAGCATTGTCCAATCAAGGAATATAATAAAAAAAACTAAATATAACAGTCCATGGTTGACGAAAGGCTTAAGAAATTAAAAAGAAAAAAATACTCACTTCACTGGTTTCTTTTATATCAAACAAATTGTTTTAGGTTGATTACCTGACATGTTTTGGCGGTTTCTTCCGCCTTCATCAGAGTGTCACCGATGTGATAGTGACGCGTCTTTATCAGCTGATGGATGAAGGTGTGGCTCACCTGTCAGATTTGACAGGTGAGTCACGCCCTCTGCTGTCCATTAACCTCTCCAGAATGAAGATGGGTAATCACTGCTCTGGATATTTGGACAGCTTGTTGTGTTCCACAAGGGTCAGTTTTAGGCCCTAAATTATTTATTTTGTATATAAATGACATGTGCAAAGTCTCTAAAGAACTAAAACTCATAAATTTTGCAGATGACACAAATATCTTTTGTTCAGGTGATAACATCCAACAAGTGGAATCAGTGTTGAATGAGGAAATGAAAAATATAAAAATGTGGTTCGACTGGAACAAATTATCATTACCGTAATTTCCGGACTATAAGTCGCGGTTTTTTTTTCATAGTTTGGGTGGGGGGGCGACTTATACTCAGGAGCGACTTATATATATGTTTTTTTTTTTCACAAATTTTTACTTGATCATTAAGACATCACTTAAAAGTATAGTTGACCACTTCCCATGTTATTTTTAGTATAGTTGATCACTTAACATGCTTTTATATCTTTATCTTGAACATATTCAAAACATAAAAAATAGAGAAAACATCAAATAAAGCAATTAACACTTTAAAGCACCATATCCAAGTCCAGTGTCTGTTTGCTCCTCTTATATTTATCATTATTTATTATTATTTGTTTATTTATCATTTATTCAACACTCTTATTTATTCATTGTTTATGCCTTCTTGTTTTTTTTTGTGTTGCTTGTGTGCATATGTGTACTATCTCACCGAGGGATAGTGGGAACGTAATTTCTCTTTGTGCGTCTTGGTATATGAAAAAAAAAATCGACAATGAAGCAGACTTTGTCTTTGATAAAACTACCAAATAAACAAAAGAAAAAACTACATCTGAAAAAAATTATATTTTCAGACAAAACTGGATGAGGACGCTTTAAATTTCACCGTTGGCCGTGACTCATCAACTGGGTGGGCTTAAGAAGAATCTCACCAAAAGGAAAGTCATATTTTGCAAGTTACAAACTTCAAGTTGTAAAATATGCAGCTGAGAACAGTAATCGAGCAGCAGAAAGAAAGTTTGGAGAACCGTGATGTACCAATGGATTCCTATTTCAAGTGACGTCAGTGGCACCGCGCGGCGCGACCCACGTAAGGGCTACCGGCATCATTAGCGGTGATCATTTCTAAGTGACACGGAGGACAAAGAGTTTAAAGGAATTAAGGATTTGGAGTGACATAGAAGGTTTGAAAAACTATTATGGCTTTAACGCACGCCCGGTCCTACTCTACTGAGTCGGGGGCCGGCGCTCGGCCGAGTGGCTGTCCGCGAACGGTGCATGGGGCTCGGACATGGCCATTACGCACGCCCGGTCCTCTGCCATGGAGCTCTCGTGTCTGGAAGTCCACGCCGGCACATGCTTGGAAGTTTGTTTTGTGGAATAAAGAGCCGTTTACCAAACCCACGTCTATCCTTGTACTTTGTTAACGCTACAATATAGTTATATACTAGATCTGTGGAATAAAGACGTGGCTGACATCAGGGCGCACGCGCGGCGATGTTGACAAAGGACGAGGAATTTGATCGATGGATTTAATGGATTTAAAGTGCACGGATGGTTTGATAATATTATTGCTTATATAGTTATTTGAAATATAGTTATATGAGCCTGTGGAATATTTTGAAGTGCAAGCGCCCTCAGCCGCGCGCAGCCATTGTTGACAAAGAACGATCGATGGATTTAATGAATTGGAGTGACACCGATGGTTTTATAAACATGTTATTTATGTAATAGTTGTCCTTAATCACTCTATATGTTACATCAGGCCTGTTCTCAGCTCTTTGTTTGTGTTTGTCACGTTAGCATACCTATCGTTTAGCCTGTTGTTGCTATCGTTTAGCCTGTTGTTGCTCGTTCATGACTGTTTTTGGTGTGGGATTTTGTCGAATAAATTGCCCCCCAAAATGCGACTTTAACTCCGGAGCGACTTATATATGTTTTTTTTTTTTTCACTTTTTGGGGCATTTTATGGCTGGTGCGACTTATACTCCGGAGCGACTTATAGTCCGGAAAATACGGTAAATGTAAGTAAGACCAAGTTTATGGTATTTGGCAAAGTGAACATAAAGATATGAATAGAAATAGATGGGACTGAAATTGAAAGAGTGCTGGAAAACAAATTTCTTGGGGTTATAATAGACGACAGGCTGAGTTGGAAGCCACACATCAAAAACGTAAAGTCTAAAATGTCAAGAAGCATGGCAGTCATATACAAAGCAAAAGAATTACTGGATTATCATTCTTCGTACACTTTATTGTTCTCTTGTCTTGCCCTATTTGCATTACTGTGCTGAGGTTTGGGGGAATACTTATAAAACTTCACTACAGCCACTTATCATTCTGCAGAAAAGAGCAATAAGTACTATTCATAAAGTCAACTACTTGGCACACACAAATCCACTTTTCATACAATCCAAACTATTTAAATTCACTGACATAGTATCTTATCAAACAGCAATCATCATGTATAGGGCAAAAGCAAAACAACTACCAGAAAATATCCAAAACTTATTTGGGAATCGGGAGGGAGGTTATAAGTTAAGGGGTAATCACAACTTCAAAATCTTAAACATAAGAACAACCTTAAAAAGTTTCTGTATCACTATAACCGGGTTCAAACTATGGAACAATCTAAGTGAGGACCTCAAGCAAAGTCCAAATATCAACCAGTTTAAAAGAATGTACAAAAATATGTTGTTTAGCGGGTACAAAGGCTAAAAGTCCCAGAGGGCTACAAACAAGTAAAAATGAAGCAGAAAAATAAGTGTGAAACTGTGTCTACCTGTGTTCTGTTGTAGAATTACAGCATATGTTGAATCATTGGTTTAATGGATAAAGTGAGAAAGGGGTAGGAATCTAAAAAGCTATGCTTCCTCCTACTCCTTTTCGAGCATTCTTTATTGATTTATTTACTTATGTATTATTATTATTATTTATTTATTTGTTTATTTTTTCTGTTTGTTGGTTTATTTTTTGTTTGTTTGTTGTATGGCTTATATGCGGCACTTTAGGGTGTTATTTGTTTTGTTTTTTCTTTTTTGTTTTGGATGTTCGAAATAAAGATATCAATCAATCAATCAATCAATCAATCCTTTGCCTCTGCTTATCTGAGATTTTTCTTGGCCTGCCACTCCAGGCCTTAACTCAAACTGTGCCTGTGGTCTTCCATTTCCTCACTATGTTCCTCAGTGCAAACTGACAGCTGAAATCTCTGAGCTAGCTTTTTATATCCTTCCACTAAACCAGGGGTCGGGAACCTATGGCTCGCGAGCCAGATATGGCTCTTTTGGCGACGTTAAAAACGTTATTAAAAAGAATACATTAGTACACTCTAAAAATTGTTGGTCTTAATTAAAATACATGCATTTAATTTTATTTAACCTATCGGTTTTTTAAATGGTATGGCTCTCACGGGCAAAATATTTTTATTAAATGGGCATTTATGGCTCTTTCCGCCAAAAAGGTTCCCGACCCTTGCCCTAAACCATGACGTTGAAGAATCTTTGTTTTCAGGTCATTTGTTTTGAGGCTCCCATGTTACCACTCTTCAAAAATGGCGTAAGTAGTCAGAAGAGGGTGTAGCAAACTAAGAAATTAAGCAAACTCTATCAACCGATTGGACTCAAACTCAGTTTTATGTATATTAGATCACTCCACATGAAAGCGCTACTCATTAATGACCTCATTACAGACCATAATCTTAACATTTTTGGTCTTTGCGAGACCTGGTTAAAACCTAATGAATTGTTGCCGCTTAATGAGGCCTCACCTACAGATTTTGTAAGCTCGCATGTTGCGCGTCCTGGTAAGAAGGATGGCGGTGTAGCCCTTATCTCCAATTCCGATCTTAGACCCAGCCCTCGTTTGATTAACGCATTTAAACTTTTAAAGTTCTAGTTGTCCGATCCACAACTTTGCTGTCGTTTTATCTCGCTGTTATCTACCGTCGTCCACCTTAATCTGGTTTCCTGGAAGAATTTTCAGACTTTGTCTGACCTGGTGACAAATGCAGATAACATAATAATTATGGCGGATTTTAATAGCCATATAAATTAAGTTTCAGACAATAATTGATAGGTTCGGTTTTACGCAGGCAATACAGGCAGCAACACATAAAAATGGAAATACTTCAGATCTGGTAATATCCCGAGGATTGGCAACATCAAATATAACGGTGCTGCCATACACTACTGTTATGTCCGACCACTACCTGATAAAATTTTAAATTTTAGCCCTCTGTCAACGACAGGAGCATAATCAAAGTATCACAGTCGTAATATTACTCCATAACTGTGACTGCGCTCTCTGAGTTACTGCTACTGGCCACATTTCCCACTTAATTGATGATCTCACAATGCGGCTAAATTAAACCCCATCGACTCTGTAGCGCCTCTATGTCTTAAAACTTCATCAGGCATGGTGTGACAGCCTCCTGAAATACAAAAAAGCACTCGTTTTAGTAAAATCAAAGTATTTCTCTCGAATTATTGGTCTCAATAAAAACAATACTAAATACTTATTCGATACGGTGGTAAAGCTATCGCTACGGCAGCCAACCTCCAGTAGCTCCTCCCACTCAGCTGACGAGTTCATGAAAATTTGCACTCGAAAGATTCAATCCATTAAGAACGAGATCACGATCACCATTCCTCACTCAGTCAAGATCGCCGATTACAGAAGCTGAGAATCATGTGATATCCCACTCAAATTTTGAAAACGTGTCCTTTGAAAGCCTTACACAACTGATTAGCGCGGCTAAACAAAAAAAGTGCTTACTCTAACCGCTTCCAGCCAAACTCGTTAAAGAATAATTTCAGATTTTAGGACCGTCCGTCTTAAAAATAATTACTCTGTCTGTCTACTCTGGTAGTGTGCTAACAGCCTTTACAACCGTCAGTAATTATAGGCCGGTTTCAATTCTCCTGTTCATAGCAAAAATTCTTGAAAAAGTAGTAGCGCAGCAGCTTAATGGTCACTAACAATTGATTTGAACTGTTTCAGTCTGGTTTTAAAGCTAACCATTCCACAGAGACAGCACTTGCTAAAGTGACCAATGATCTCCTCTTAGCTATGGATTCAAACATCCCATCAGTACTATTATTTGATTACAATATTTTCTTAGATCATGGTTAAGCGAACACCCATGCACCCTCGAGGATCCTGCCAACATATCTGGCCCCCGGGCCTTGACTTTGACACCTAGGCTCTAGACCAGTGGTTCGTAACCTTGGTGGGGGTACCGAACCCCACCAGTTTCATATGCGCATTCACTGAACCCTTCTTTAGTGAAACATTTAAAAAAATATGTTTTTACTGGTGCACAAAATAAGCCATGCATGATCATCAACTTGTTCAAAGAACAAAACCAACACAATGCATGTGCTCAACAAACTACATACCTGCCAATCAGTGTGCCTTTGCGAGACTAGTTCAGATATGCGTTATCATGAATCTACACGATAAATCAGGTGTGTTCGGACCTCCGCAGTGGAGGCTCTACCGAACTCCTGAGACCGACTCACCGAACCCCTAGGGTTTGATCGAATCCAGGTTAAGAACCACTGCTTTAGACCCTACAGATGTCTTTTTGGCCCTCGGGGGTCACTAAAAGTCTAGCGTTTTGCGAATGAAGATTTCGGGCCGGAACGTAAGGTACAACTAGGTTGACGAGATACGAAGGCACTAAGCTATTCAGTATTTTGTAGGTTAATATAAAAACCTTGAAGTTGCATCTGAAATAGACCGGAAGCCAATGTAAATTGGCTAATGGGGTAATGCGATAAAGTTTTCTCATCTGTGTGAACAGTCTCGCTGCAGCATTTTGTATCAACTGTAGACTTTTAATACTGGACTTGGGAACCCCAGAGAACAATATGTTCCAGTAATCAAGGCACAACTTAATAAACGCATGTGTAATAATTTCTGCATCACGAGTTGAAAGAGTCTGATGAATCTTAGCAATATTACGGAGGTGAAAAAACACAGTTCTAGTTCTGTTCTTAATGTGTTATAGAAATGAGAGAGTTTGGTCAAATATAGCACAGAGATTGGTTCCAGTATCTCTTTGGGTGACCAATTATCAACATCTCGGTTTTATCTGGGTTAAGACATAGGAAATTGAGAGACATCCTTTTTGTTAATCTCAACAAGGCATGCCTCAACATTACAACAATCCCGCGGATTTGTCATCAATAACAGCATATAATGTATAATTGGGTGTCATCCACATAACATTGAAAACTAATTTTATCTTTACATGTAACGTCCCCCAAGTGGAATCATGTCTGCCGGACACCACACGTAACATTAGTGAGCTCAGAGGTTGTGTTGCCATGGACCACGCAGTGGGTCCTGCAAGATAGATAAGAATTACACCAACAAAGGGCTGACCCTGAAATACCAATGCACGGGATTGATCAGGTCAGGTCCCGTGAGCAACATATCATTTAATGAGACTCCACGAAACTTTGCTGAAAGGTCGAAGATGACCCTTCGCTTCTCAGGCTTCTTGGGGTGGAACACACCATGGTGTGCTATGTACCATTCGGTCTGCTCTTCTCCCGTTGTAGGGGCTGGCTCTGCATCACCTTTCTTGATCATTTCCTCCATGAAGGACTTGTACTGAACATAATATTGCTTTTTATTCTTTAGCTTTTTCTTCAGGTACTGCAGTCGGATTTCTGCCAACTTCTTATTGTTTGGCAGAGGAGGAGGATCTGTGCTCTTGAAGGGGAGGGGCATTTCGTAGTGTCCATCTTCCCTTTGAATAATGTTGTCACTCAGCAGCTGGATAAAGTGAACATCATCTTGTGACACATACTTGTCTTTGTCTGCATACTTCCTCTCGTTAAAGTCGGACTCCAACACCTTCAGCACGTCATTGGCTGACGGTGCTGGCATCTCTTTTACTGCAACTCGATGGACGAAACTCTGGTTTCCCTGGCGATCCAGGTGTGGGTTGGATGATCCGACAATTTTCCATCCGAGTTCAGTTCTCTGAACGAATGGATCGTTTTCACCCCTGTGACAACCTCTAGGGGTGCTAATGCCAACGGGCAGTTGCTTGCAATCAACAGTCCCACTTCGCAGTCTTTCAGTGGTGGAGGTCTCTTTGCGAGGTGCTTGAGATGAGGCCACTGCAAAGCTGTCTTCCAAGTCGGAATGTAGGCTCTGTCGACCGGGATGAAGTCACGGGTGTACGCTTGACGCTGGATTCACTTCTCAGAGAGACGTTCATCCTCGGGACTATGTCTGGGGTGGCGAGATGATTACGCTGAATGTGCTCGTAGCAGTCACTAACTACATTGTAATTAGTTTGGATTTCTTCTTTGTAATTTTCTAGTTCTTCTTGAGAACAGAATGATTTTAGAACTGTTCTGACCCGCCTTGCAGTCTCTCTCCAGGAGTCATAAGCCTTTATAAAACCTTTTTTGTGTTTTATGGCATTTTGGTCATGTATCTTTTGACCCTTCTCTGTAAAGGTTTTAACACGTGTAGGCCTATTTGATTCGCCCTGTTGTGTGCTATCAATTTGTTCTTCCTGTTATGTGTTATCCATTTCCTCATCCCTAAGTGACATTTTGTTGAAGTCTTTTGTAGCTGTTTGATTGAACTAAACTATACTTGTTTATAACTCAGCAAACTCTTAATATCAAACAAGCACTAAATGATTACATTCAACATACATAGGTTAACACACAAACAATTACTCTGTAGATGATTCACACTAGCAGGTTCAATGGTTCAATCATATGAAATTAAATTACCCTGTTTTATCTTTAATCTTATATGAAGGTAACCACAGTCCAATGAATGAATGAATGTACTGTATTTCAAGTCCAAACAGTCTTTCTATTATTGTCCATTAAACTACATGGACCGATCTTGCCTGAGTGCTGATTGAAGAATTAATTCTGATGACCAGTAGATGGTGGTCTTCTACCACAAGAAGGGAGGATGGCAGATACATGCAGAAGTCTTTGGAAGTTTTCACTGCACACACGACGAGTTTTCACTGCATACGTGACAAGTTTTCATTGTAGCAACCCAAGATTTTGACGGAACCGGCTTGGAGTGTTTCAGAACGAGTTTAGTTTATTGAAGAATTGTGCATAGGCACCTACATCGTCGAACACCGTGAAAACTCGCTCCGCTGATCAAGGGTACTAAGGGGAATCCTTGGAAAGCTCCCACCAATACCGTTGCAAAGCTAGTTAGCCATGAACGTTGCTAGCTACAGAAAGAGACCAGTCTTCTTTTAAACTAAAATTGCCGATAATTCTATCGCTAAACGGCACAAAAAGGCACACAATAACAGTTAACCAACACTGAGTGGAATGAAACAAAAATAAACACTCATTAACAGCGGAGAGAAGACGTTGAAAGATCTTGCTTCTATCCTCTTCGAGGTCTCGTCTTTCTCTGAGCTTGACCGTTGGCGCGCACACGGAAGTTACAAGGCACAAGAAATTTAAAGTGACAGTGGTTAATTCACACAACTCAAGGCCACTTACAACAATTACTGAACATTTCATAGTGAGTGGACCGAAGAATTCGCATTTGTGGAGAGAAGAGGCTCTGCTACATGCCTCATATGCAATGACAAAATTGCATCAATGAAACGCTCCAATATCAAGCGCTACTTTGAGACAGGACATGCTACATTTGCAACCAAATACCCAGCTTCTTCTTCTTTTCGTGTCTTTGAAGTGCTAGTCAGATGACAGTTTCCCATAGTCTTTACACAGTCTTTTGCATTGTCATTGAATTCAGCGAGGTCTTTTAAGCCGCAGGGGTTGGGTAGTAGAGGGTAGACAAGGCAGTGCTGCATGGTATGGTCCTCTTTTCCACATTCACAGAGGGTCGGGCCGGTTTTGTAGCCCCATCTGGCCATAGTAGCTTTTGATCTGCCTGTTCCTGTTCTCAGGCGGTTGAGTGTCTTCCACCGGACCCATGATGCTTTTGAGCCGGGTGGGAAATCTTCGGAAGGGGGGATTACCATTTTAATGGGAAGGGGGTCATTTTCAAGTTTTGTTGTCCATAGCTGGAGTCTTGTTTCTTCCTGAGATGTTGTGAGGGGCTGGACATGGCTGAGGAAGCTTCTCCTTGACTTCAGTCGTTGGGTCGGGGGTTCGCGTCCATGAAGGATGTGGCGTTCATCGCTGGAAGATTTTGTCCCGTCTATTCTACTCGACTGGTGGGGACAGCAGAAAGAAAGCGTGTGAAGAGCTCCAGAGGAAGGTCCAAGCTAGTGAACAGCAACTGAATGGACCAGACAAGGTGACTTTAATTCAGCTAGTTTTGCTGGCGCATTAGCAATTGTAAGGAACGGAAAGCCATTCACTGATGGTGAATATTTCAACATTTATGCTTGATGTGGCTAATGAACTTTTTGACGACTTCACGGATAAAGAAAAGATACCCAAATGGATAAAAGACATGCCTCTGTCAGCAAGTTCACAATCGGGCCATTATGACTGATGAGAGCCTCAACGCCTGCATGAAGCTCAACCTCACCGCATATCAACCGGACTACAAAGCCATCAGCAAAACGATGCAGCCCCAGAAGTCTCATTAATGGTGATTTTTTTTCCCTAGGCTTCAATATAAAAACGTTATTAAAAAGAATACATGAGTACACCCACAAAATCGTTGGTCTTAATTAAAATACATACATATAATTGTATTTAGCCTATCGTTTTGTTTAAATGGTATGGCTCTCATGGGAAATTATTTTTAAAAAATGGACATTTATGGCTCTGTCTGCCAAAAAGGTTCCCGACCCCTGGTATAAGTGGTACTGGGCAATGATTGTGAGGCATGGGCCTTGCCGTGCCTCAACAGGAGGGATGGTTTGGTAAAGATAATGGAACATAGTGGCACAACACAACATATTAATTCACGAATAGTAAAGGAGTCATAACATTGAGTGAATGTTTTCTCAAGCTGTTTACTGTAAATAACAGATTGGAAAAAAATGCACAACCAAGACAGGAAGTTCATGGTCAGATTGTTTGGAATAGGTCAAAAAGCACCTGAAAATTGGGAATGGCGTATGACAGTTGAGTCCATTTGAATCTTGTATTGAAGACAATTAAAACCATTTTTTGGAAATGGACCTGTGTCTGTGCTGAGAAAATTGAAAAAAAATATTGGAAAATGACTTAAGGAACCAGAAGGAAGTTAGTCTCTACCCCTACAGGAGGGCTTTCCTCCCATCAAATCTGGTGACTGGCTCCTGATCAAGTGAAATGTTTTGATACAGTCCATGGTGGTAAGGTCCAATTCAAGTGTTGTTGACAACCCCAACTGCCGTGAGGATCATTGACTGGATATCTTGGATCAACTGTTAAACTGCAAGAGGCAGGTACCACTGACAGGCAGCTCACCGGGTTGTGGGGCTGAGTCTGACTTCAAAGAGGTTATGCACATAGAGCCAATCCCTGTCAATGTCAGTGAAGAGAGGAGCTCACTCCTGAGAACTCCCCCGACTGTTTCATAGCTATGAAGTCGCCGGGCTTGAGCGGAAAGTGATTGAGGGTCCAGGACCCCTCCTACAACAAACAGAGGATGACACACGATCTGAACCAAATCCAAACCAAACCTTCCATTTCCTTCTGAAGGGGCATGAGAGCGCTAATGAAAGAAGAACTGTGTAACCCTCATAAAATGGAGTGATCAGTACTTAGCCAATCAAAAGCCGAGAAAAAACGGAAGCACGTGATACCACAGCTTATCGAACTGCTCGTTCGAGACAATGTCCCTCCTTCTACCGAGAGAGTGGGTGATTTGAGACGGAACGGAGAAGCTGAGGCTAGGACGGAACGGATGGCGGAACACAGTGAGAGAAATCGATAAAAAAGAGAGTATAATAGATTGAGAGTCTTTTTTATATTGATTTTTGATATTGATATTGCTTTGATATTGTGATGTCCTTTGATGCGATTGTTCGGCGATTAGCCGTTTTGACATTGTGATATCCGTTGATGCGATTGTTCGGCGATCAGCCATTACTGTTAGCTATCTCACGGAGATGTTTTTTTTTTTGTTTCCCTTTTTGTTTTGGGATTTTCATTCTGATGAATTCGCTAGGATCGATGGCGAGCCTTCCCAGTTGGATCTAAAAGAAAAAAGACAGAGACACTTTGGATGCCTTCTGCCGCACCACTGCGACACTACTGTGCGGAAGGCCCCGAATTGTTCATATCCCGGGAATTTTGAACTAATATAATTTTCTGGACTTTTGACTAATTTGTAAATGTGTATAGGTGATGATGTATTGAAAGTGTGAACAATTTGTTTTCTATTTTCTCTGTTTATGTGGTTCAAACTGTTTATATTTTTCTATGTTTTTTTTCACTAAAGCCGGCAATGTAATTCATATTGTCTAAGTATCTCATTTGAGCACTCACTCAGCTTTTGCAGCCGAACCAACTGGTCCATTGACCTAATTTATGGTAAATAATTATTAAATTATCCTTCAGAAGTGTTACAAATAGGACAGGAGTACTAAGCAAAACGCACTTGGTTGGTCAAGCACAGGAGAAGAACACTTAATTGCAAAGAAAGGCAATGCACTGGTAACCTCTTCCTCAGAAAATAGATGATTTCATCAAGGTTTTATTTTTTTTGGTATGGCGCCGCTGTGAGTGGCAGCCTCCCAGCAGTGTTCTCTCTTTTCAACTTTATTTCCTTCTTTTCTCCTTTTTCTTTCTTTCTATTTACCCATTTGGCGATGCTGGTGCCTTCTACCGCACCTCGGCGTGTACAGATCGCTTCGGATCGGATAGTTTTTTCCCTTGGAGCCAGCCGGGATGGCTGCGCACATCGGTCGAGCCGGCGTGACTCTATGACGGCCATCCTGCTCATCCGGCCGGTGCTGACCGGGTCCCTCGCCTTGGTCTCGCAGCCGCGACCCCTGTGGGAGGTCAGCTCCCTCGTGCTCGTCGGAACCAACGACCTTCGCCGTGCCAGCCCCATGGTGACCATCTGCACGTACCCCGACTGGGTGCCAAGGACACTGCTCACACGTTTGCCTGTTTTGTGATGTTTTACCGATTCACGACCACGGTCCATTGGGCACCGTTGAAATTGACTGCCCTTACACCTGTTTATGGACCCCGTGGAGGCTATTTTGAGTGTTTTGGAGTGTTCTTTGATATTGAGGGGGGCTGGTTGGCCGCTGTTACTTCTTTCCTTTGTCTTGTTGCTTTACTTTGATGGCTTTTAACTTTCGCACTTACTGGCTTTCTTTGTGGCGCCGTTGTGTGGCAGCCTTATAGGAGCCTAGTGAGTTGCGCTCATGTCATCTGTGTGTCTTATATACCTGCTCTGTGCTATGAATATTGCTGAGGCCTAATTTCTCCACCCACGGGATCAATAAAGATTCAATCAATCAATCAATCAATCAATCAATCAATCAATCAATCAATCAATCAATCAATATATCAATTAATCAATCAATCAATGTATGCATTTACCAAAGAGGAGCTGCTGGAAATATGTGATTTTCTCAACATACCTGGAAATGTGAAACAGACAAACACGCATGTCGTTGATGACTCAAATTATGAAGCATCTTGAAAGAGATGAACTGGTGGAGCAACTGAGGGACAAAGATTCGCACCATCTAATACAAGTGAACGGTGGATTTTAGCCACTTGACAGAAGATCAGAAACAGGTAGCCAGGGAGCTGCTAAAGTAGTAATGCCACTCCTCAAGGTCAGACAGTGACATTGGCTGTATTGACAGATTGCAAATGACCATCTCGCTCGAAGATCCTAAACCAGTCAAAGGTACGCTGGGGCCCCAGTCACTGTTCCAGGAGATGAAGGGCTCCCTCCACGACCTGATAGCACAGGGCTGGGTGAGGAAGTCTAATTATTCATACTTGTCACCTGTTGTGTGTGTTAGAAAAAAAAAATGGCACCCTACGATTGTCCATTGTGTATAGATTATGGAGATTTATATAAAAAAGATGCCTCCTGACCGTCAGCCAATCCCTCGAGTTCAAGACAGCTTAGGTGGTAACTCCTGGTTCTCCATCCTCGAACAGGGAAAAGCTTGCCATCAGAGATTTATGTCTGAAGAAAGTAGACCTGTGACAGTTTTTGTTATCCCACGGGGACTTTATGAGTGAATTTATTTTTTATTTATAGTGGATCATAAATGCCCCTGTAAGTCTTGAAGCGCCTCAGAGAATTTGGCATCAAGCTCAAATCAAGTGTGATCTCTTCTAATTAGAGGTTTGTCTGTATAGTCTCTGCAGATGGTAGTAGGTGTTAGGGTTTTCCAGGTTATCTTTATCATAGGATTATGTTGGAATGCAACAGGTAATAAATACCTTACCTTGTCCTCCTTATCACAAGGTCGTAAAACATCCCCTGACATGTTTAGACTAGAGGACAAGGGCTTTAGCCAGTTTACCCAAACCCCCACTCTGTTTCTCTTAATAAATATCCCCTCGCAGGAACGAGGGTTCAGACTTCATTCTGGAGCGAGTGAACTCTCCACCTGCAGGTGTCTAAAAGAACTTGCCTGTCTCCCGTGTGGTTCTTGCAAAATATTGTTTGAGTGAGCAAATCTCTAACATTTTGGTGCCGAAACCCGGGATCTCTCATACCCATCATCTGGCTGACGGAGGACGACGCGCTGTACACTGTCGACGGGCCAGCGTCCATTAGCCGGACCTGGTAAAGAAAGACCTGGGAAGGAAATTCTTCGCTGGGCCAGCATCTTAGGTCTGCCTTCGTCTGATAGAGGTGGATTGACGGGACCCGGCAGTGCAACGAACCAGGGGACAAGTAAGTTAAGGGCCTGAAGTTGTGTGATTGTGTTGTTGTTTGTGAAACGCGTAAAAAGGTAGAAGTGCACAGGAATAAGTACGTTTTGTGGAAGGAGGGGGTGTTGTAGAGTCCCCCTCTGGATGAGGTGTCTCTTTTGGAGCAGTGGTTCTCAAACTGTTATAAAATCTCAGTACCTCCGTGGATCATTATTTGACGACCACTATTCTAAAGAGTACAACTTCGCGTTGGCAGGGCTGGGGACAAGGACTTTTGTCTTTAGTTCCCAGGGAAGGTGGGGGGTGTTTTAGAGTCCCCTCACTGGATGAAGCAGCTCCCTTTTTATGCAGAAAGGGAGGACTTCGCGTAGGCAGGGATAACTTGTGTGATTGAGTGTGTGACTGGTAGGATAAATTGACTAAATAGCAGTTCTAGCATTGATCCACGGCAATAATACAGGCTAGTAATTTGTTGAAAGGTCAATTTAAACCTGCATTGAGGATCCTCATAGAAAAATAAATAAATAATAATAATAATAATATTTTTGAGAAAAAATAAATTGTATAACCTAAAACTACTAGAATTAATATGGGAAATAAAAACGGTAAATCTCTACCTCTTGACGGAGATGAGAAGTACATGGCGAGTAGATTTCTTAATTGTATGCAATATATGCCAAAGTGGAAGAAAAAGTATGGAGTAGAAGGGAAGTTGAGAGTTGAAGTGTGGAAGATAGTAGTTGATGTTTTGGAAGAGAGTGTGGATAAAAAGAAAAATGGACTGAAAAAGAAAAGAAAAGAGAGAGAATTGGATTGTGCTAAAATGTGGTTAAAAGCTTCACAAGAGAGAAGAGAACAAATCCAAAAGACACAAGATAGAAAGATGAAAGGTGATGAGGCTGAGACTATGTTTGTCAGGCCGGAAGACAATGAGGCCACAGTGCGCAGGCGCACTGCCGCGGCCACGGCTCCAGCCGAAGCTCAAGCAGAGGAGCAAGAGGGGCCTTCCGCTCGTACACAAAACTTGTATCCAAACTTAACAAACCTGCAGCCCCCCCCATATAACAGCAAAAGAAGTCAGGGTCACATTAGTAGGAGTCCTGTACAAACAAGAAGTTTGACCACTGCTGCTAGATTTTCTCAAAATTTAGACAAGGTTTATGTATGCCCAATGATACAGGTGCCAAACCCTAATGTAGGGGAAGGCCAACTCCCACATACATATGTTTTCCGGCCATGGACTTTGGAAGAGGCAAGAAAAGCAGTTGAAGGGGTTACCCCTGTTGCTGAAGACCCAGATAAATGGGCAGAGGACATGGCTGGAATTATACATTCCTATAGACTGAATGGACATGAGGCAGGAGAAGCTGCAATGTCCTCCTTGGGAAAAGACTGGGCGAAGGTTAGAGGAAATTATACAGGTAGAAATAATCAAGGGCCTTTTCCCTATCCCATTGAGGGAAATCAATTGGGAGGGGAGTATGCAGCACAATGGAATGGTCTTGTGCAAAGAGTGCGAACTATATTTCAAAGACGAGCGAATTATGGTCATTTGGCAGGAATAAAACAGAAGCCTGGCGAAGATACTGATGATTTTCGTTTGAGATTTGAAAAAGAATTCAGCATAGTGGCATCCCATTCAATGATACAGCTGAGAGTGCTTATCAACAACAGCTTAAAAATGCGCTCCTCACTAATTTCTGCCCTGAAATAGGCAACTGGGTGAGGAAACATTTGGTGGAAGTGGACGTTGCAAGTGTGACAACAACTATGCAATGGACCAGACATGCTGAAAAAGTGATCAAAAAAGGCAAAAGTTCTGATGTATTTCATCTAGCTAATAATGATGATGAACTAGATGAAGATACAACAGTCTTCTTCCAAGGGTCCCAGCAAGGCAGAGGAGGAGGTAGAGGCCAACAAGGTCGCAGGCCGCCATATAATTCAAAACCCCCACGAGATTCTGACAACCGTTGGAACTGTGGGAAACGTGGCCACTGGTCAAAAGACTGTTTTAGAAAAAAACAATATCAATCAAAGGGTGCAGGAAGGGGCAGAGGAAAGGCCAAATTCTCAGCATGACTAGATCCCCCCCCTTTGACCTCTGGTGCTCCTATAGAGGAAGAAATAGTAGATATCCATACAGCATGGGACATTCTGAGTGCATTAAAAGAAAAAACATATGTTACTCTAAACATTGGAGGCAGTGATGTCGAGTTTTTGTGTGATACCGGGGCTTGTAAAACCGTGATAAAAACTAAAGTCCCAAATCTAAAGGCCTCCCAAAATACTATTTGGGTGAAATCTGCTGATGGGCAGGTACACAAGGAGAGTATCTCTAATCCAGTTGAAGTGAGAGATAAGGAAACTGGAAGCATGGTTTCAGTTTCGATTGTCCTATCTCCAAAATGTCCCATATACCTGCTGGGACGAGATCTGATGACTCGGTTGGGAATTGCAATAATTCCAGTAAAGGATGGCATGCGAGCATGTAGAGTGAGAGATGTGGACTCATATGCTGCACAAGCAGGTGAACAGATTTGCTGCTCCTATGCCATCCCTCCTGAACGAAATCCTAAACTCCCAAGCAGATTGCTGAGTGAAGCTCGAAAACAATTGTCCCAACCTGAATCAGAAATGACTTGTACTGAATTACATGTCACCATGAATATTCTCACTGATCCCCAAGATGACTATATTGGAAGTTTTCTCAGCGACACAGAAGTAACTTTAATAATCACTGCTCTGTACACTGATCGCAGGTCATTTGCGGCTGCTGCTGTACTTTTGCCCGCTCCTCAGAAAGACAGATACAAATTGTCGGCTGTACCGCACATCTCATTGTTTAAACCTCACAGTATAACGTGGGCAGATGTGGGTTCCCGAATTAAACTTGCTGGATCTGTAACTGATTATGAGGACAAAGGTGATGGGTGGAGCTACAGTACCAGTTGTGACGTGTGCAAGCAAACAGTGTGTGAAGTAGCTGTAGGCAGAGCAGGCGCTTGTGCGCTTCCCTGACTAGGTGACATTTGTTTGAATGAAAAGGAGGAGGGGGAATTGGCTGGGCTTCCTGAAAAACTGTGGACCAAGGACCCATCTGATGTAGGTCTTTTACGATCCATTTCCCCAGTACAGATCAAACCAAGATCAGAGTGGCGTCCGAGAGTTAAGCAATATCCTTTAAAACAGGAGGCAATAAATGGGATTGCCCCTGTTATAAATGATCTTTTGGCAGGAGGAATCATTAGGGAGTGCTCGGATTCTCCTTGCAACACTCCCATTTTTCCAGTCCAAAAGGCCGACAAAATTAATTGGCGAATGATACAAGATCTACGAGCAGTGAATGATGCAGTGCAAACAAGAGCACCCAATGTGCCTGACCCACACACACTTCTGAACACTTTGAAACCTAATCAGAAGTTTTTCACAGTAATTGATCTCAGCAATGCATTTTTCTCAGTGCCAATTTACCCAGACTCACAGTTTTGGTTCGCTCTTACCTTTAAAGGACAAAGCTATACATACACCAGATTGCCACAAGGATTTGCTGATAGTCCAACTATTTTCACTCAAGCTATCATGGCCTGTTTGGCTGATTTTCAGATGTCAAACAAAAGCCAACTTCTAGTTTATGTAGATGATCTCCTGGTAGCCTTTGAAACTGAAGCTGCTTGCAAGGCAGACTCCTTAGCATTGTTACACTATCTCTGCAAAACAGGGAATAAAGTGAACAAAAATAAGTTACAATGGGTCCGACAGGAAGTGAACTATTTAGGTCACACTTTGTCGGCTTCTGGAAGACAGATACAAAGTACCAGAAAGCAGATTATTTCAGATGCACCGAAACCTGAAACAAAAAAACAAATGATGTCATTTTTGGGGCTCTGCAATTACTGCAGAGCATGGATCCCACATTATGCGGAGAAAACACAACCGCTGCTGGATATTGTGCATGGAGTTCCCATGACAATAACAGAAAAAATCATGTGGACACCAGCAGCGGATGATGCTTTTGTAGTGCTGAAACAGGCTCTGGTAGAAACCACAACTCTTATCTTGCCAGACTACAATAAAACCTTTGTGCAAACAGCAGACTGCAGGAATGGTTTTATGACCTCAGTGTTGCTGCAGGGTCATGGCAACAAACTAAGACCAATTGCATTTTATTCAAAAAAACTGGATCCAGTGGCTCTGTCTTTGCCAGACTGTGTTCAAGCAGTATGCGCGGCAGCGCTTGCAGTGACACTATCCGCAGATGTGGTCTTCTTCCACAAAATGGAGCTGCTAGTTCCGCATGCTCTAGATGTGTTGCTACTGCAAAGCAAAATTAACTTTTTGTCACCTGCCAGACACCTATCTTACACTGCTACACTTCTGTCACAACCACAAATTGTGATAAAGAGGTGCACAGTCCTTAACCCAGCGACATTGATCCTGTTGCCGGGGGATGGAACCCCACATAACTGTTTAGATGCTACAGAACATCTACAGCTGACCAGACAAGATTTAGGTGACACTTGACGAGTGGGAAAAGTGGTTTGTGGATGTATCATGTTCAAAGGATCCTAAAGGAAACAAAGTGGTTATGCAATTGTGAAATTGCCAAACCAGATTGTTGAAGCAGAGAAGCTTCCATACAACAGGTCAGTGCAGGCTGCTGAGCTAATTGCACTAACAAGAGCTTGTCAATTGGCAGAAGATAAAGAAGTCACTGTATACAAAGACAGTCAGTATGCGTTTTCTACTCTGTTCTATTTTGCAAAACAATGGGAGCGCAGAGGGATGACAACATCAACCGGTAAGCCGGTTACCCATGCCTCCTTGTTAAAAGACTTGTTGCAGGCCATCCTTTTACCTGCTAAACTAGCTGTGTGTAAATGTGCTGCTCACACCACAGGCACAGATGAAGTCTCAAGTGGAAACAGATTAGCAGACAAAATTGCTAAAGAAGCAGCAGCAGGGAAACATGGCCATGATTTTTTTTTAATAGATTCAGAGGACACACAGCTCATAGATAAAACTATACTGATGGACATGCAAACCAATGCCCCAATGGTGGAAAAAGTCAAAGTCAAAGTCTCCTTTATTGTCAATTCCTCCGCATGTCAAGACACACAAAGAGATCGAAATTACGTTTCTCACTATCCCAGGGTGACAAGACAGAGTTCACAACGCACATACAAGTAAACAACACAGGAAAAATAAAACAAGAAGATGAACATATAAGACTGATAGCACGCTAGCCGCTCCCGATGCACAGCAGAGTCCGGAAAGATGACAGTCAACCAGGCCACTGCGAACACGAGCACACAGCAGGCACGCACTGTCCGGTTCGTGGATCCTATCAGGCGAACGCAACCCATCTTGTCGTCCCGCGAACGAACGTACGCCAGGAGAATGGAAGGCACGGCTGGGCGAGCTGGGTTGGCCGCAAGCCTGGCCCGACGTCTTCGCGCTTGCCCCTCTTCCGCTGCCTCGCAGACCCGCTGCCGACGCATCCCAACAATGTTCCAGGACGGAGCAGTCCGAGCTCACGACGCAGTCCAACCGGGGGAGGAAGAGCAGGCCAGTCCGGCGTCGCTCCATGACGAAGCAGTCCGAGCGCCCTTAATCTCTCCGCACCAAAGTCCAGAACGCCATAAAACCCACTTCCGCCGATGTTGAGCAGAACATGCCCGCCGCACTAGTAGCACGACGTATCACACGAAACGAACACACACAAAACTGCCGGACAAACACTCAGTAAACACTCACAAAACACCGAACGGGACAGAGAGTGGCCGCTGCGTGTGCACGCGCCGCCATCTCGAACCTGATGGCTTTGCAGATGGCTTTTGCCTCATGGGGGAAGCTATGAGTCGGTATGATTACCGACTCATGGCATCCACCAAACCATTTACAGTGACAATGGTCCACACTTTGTGAACCAAGTTGTCAAGAACATGGCTGTACACATTGGGATAACGTTAAAAAAACCACTGCGCTTGGCACCCTTCGAGCGCTGGCTTGGTTGAACGTGCAAACACTACTATCAAAAGCAGGTTGAATGAATGCATGGAAACAACAGGCAGATCTTGGCCAAAGTGCTTAGACTTAGTGAAGCTCTATATGAGAATCACTCCCATTTCAGAAGGGTTAACACCTTTTGAAATCATCCACGGGAAGCCATAGAGACTACCTGTGTTCCCTGCAGATTTACAAAAGGCAAATGAAGAACAGTCCTTGGCAGATTACATGATCAGAACGCTCAGACTGACAGATGTGTCAAATGCAAATTTACTGCCGCCTGATCTTTCATTCTCACAGGTCGACAACCCCATCAAGCCAGGAGACTGGGTCTACATCAAAGTCATCAAAAGAAAGAACTGGGCCAGCTCTCGGTGGGAGGGACCATTCCAAGTCTTGCTGACTACCCCCACCGTAGTGAAGATCGCTGAACGGCCCAGCTGGATTACCTCAGCCACTGCAAGCTACAGGGAGTGCTGGACCCCTCATTTCGGAGTGGTGGGGAAGTCTGACTACAAAGGGGCCTCATCGTTTAGGGTGGGGTGTCTCATTGTTGGTTAAGCGAAAAACGATCCCCACTCTACTAGGTGAGGGTATGTCATCCTAGTAGCAACGGGGCTCCACATGCCAGGTGGATCCTCTGCTGTGTTGTGGTTGGAGCATGCTATGGTCTATGGAGTCATCTGAACAGTACAAGTGACAATGTTGACCGTGGAAAAAGATGGTCAGCAGTGATGAGAGCTTTGAGGACTGGTCAGTGATGCTGACCCTTCCCGCCCTGGACTTGCAGACTGTACCTGTGATCAGCTTTTCTGGACAAATCTCAATGTGACTGTTAAACATTGCCGCAAGTGGCCTACACAGAGAGACCAGGTGGAGTGAACTACACATGTTACATCCAAGGTAACAAGACCCACGAATGCATTAACGACAACTACTCTCCAGGAAGAAACTGGATGGGAGCTTTGGACATCACCGTTGAGTGTCAGGATAAGAGAGCCATTTCAGGTGGTGAGGGCTCTCCGACCAAAAAGGCTGCACCATCAAACGGGACCTACTTCATACAGAATGGCTGGTGGCTTTGTGGTCACAAGGTTTATCTGATGCTGCCCGCCAACTGGACAGGAGTGTGTGCACCAGTATGGGTGATCGACCACATCTACAGGATACAACATCATCAGCTGACGACAGCACACAACTCTTCTGGACGTCGACGCAGGGTTGTTGCAACCTTTGACCCTGTCTGGAGGCATACATCAAGGAGGCCGACCCTTCAGCTGAGTGTGGTCGTTATTAGCACCTGCTTTATTGGATTGGCAGTGTGGACTTCAGATGAAATGAAAGTCAAATGATCCCTTATCAATTTCAATTGAATATACTATAACAACGAGTGAACAATTTATCTTACATAAAGCCTCTCGGAATGCGTTGTGTTTGTGTATGTTAGTGACAAGTGATAGATAGGTAATAGACAGATGTGACAAGGAACTTCAGCTGCAGAGAGGCTGCTAATTTTTCTCAAATCAGACAAGGAGAGGCTAGTCATAAGTGAAAATGTCCATTTAAATGTTGGTGTCAATTGATAGCTGTTTACATACATTTTAAGCGATAGTTTTTAAAATGATTTCCAATGGAGACATTGTGATCTCTTTCTTCCGTGATGTAGTCAGGCTGATGTGTCAAATCAAGCCCAAAACGTGGGCATCACTAAGTATACCGACCTTCTGTTCGAAAATACCGTTAAATCTCTTCAGGGTTTTTTCATTGGGAGGAATTGTAGAACTAACATCATTTTTAAACATAGTTCTATTACATAAGGGACAATGATGGCTCGCATTACCCTTCCTTTAAGTTGGCATCACTTAAGTCAACTCGCTGCTCTTGTTTGATTGCCCTGCTGAAATGCATGCTTGAGGGAAAAGTGTAATCTTATCAGAATACAGTTATAATATTATATTTTGGTGTCAGAAGGAAAAAAACAAGTTGCCATGTTGCCAGAATAACATTTATAACACAGATATTTCCAATATTTGCTTTCTGTGCAGATCAGGAAAGAAAAAAAAATCACATACCTCGTTGAATAATCCAGGAGAACCAATACATATTATATTATGTTCCACCAGTAAGGCTTCAGTGCAAATGTGTTCCGCAAAATATAAGATATGTATACTAGATCTTTAAGTTTGAATTCCTAAGGCTTCAGAGGCTGTGGATGGGGCAGATATGGACCAAAGGCCCTCCTTTTGCCATATGTGCTGCAATCCTTGAGGTCAGTGGATCAGGAAAAGGTATGAGCACGACAATCTTTGGTGCTCATTTGAGAACGATACCATTTTTGCATTTTTGTGCACCCTTGACTAAAACACTAACACATTGTACCAGCTCAGTGGCCTAGTAGTAGAGTGTCCGCCCTGAGACTGGAAGGTTGTGGGTTCAAACCCCGGCCGGGTCATAACAAAGACTATAAAAATGGGACCCATTGCCTCCCTGCTTGGCACTCAGCATTAAGGGTTGGAATTGGGGGGTTAGATCACCAAATGATTCCCGAGCGCGGCACCGCTGCTGCTCACTGCTCCCCTCTCCCCCAGGGGATGGATCAAAATCACGTGGGGATGGGTTAAATGCAGAGGACAAATTTCACCACACCCAGATGTGTGTGTGACGATGATCATTGGGACTTTAAATATCGGTTTGAAGTTTTATTTTTTTGTAAGGTTGCTTGGGTGGTGCCTGCGAGGATTGTGCTTGCAAGAACATGAAAAACGTATTAGCTTCATCTGTTTGATCATCTGTCAATGATTGAGTGTTTCTCCTATTGCAGTTGTTTCTTTTTAATTTAACTTCTCCTTTAGCTACATTATCAAAAGCAAGGTTTAGTTAGAAACAGTTTAAAACATTAGTCAGCATCTTGTTTTTTCTCACTTTGGGAACATCTCAAAGCATCTCTTCCCTTCACTACCGAATTATTTCATTTGCTGCTTTTACCAAGCACTTTTTTAAAACATCTTTAAACCTGAGAACTCTGAAGAGTTTATGAAGAGCTGAATAAGAAAACCCTTGAACCCTTATTTACTGAAAGATGAACTGTTGTATTTTGTACCCTGGTGTGGGGTGCCACATTAGATATGTTTCTGTCAGAAAGTTGCTGCATTAATCCCAAAGAAGTCAAGCATAGTACATTCACAGATATTTTTACCTGTTGGTACATGAGTGAAGCGATGGAGATCCTGAAAGCAGAATGAAAAAAAGACACTGAGAAAAACAGTGGTACATTCTATCAACATGTTTTGCTGTCAAATATCCATTAAAAAACATGGCCAATGTTTTATTGTTTGTTTGTCCCGCCCGTCCATCTGTTCCGTCCGTCCATCTGTCCGTCCGTCCAACACCACCCACCCACCAACAACAGCTCATGACCTTAGGTAAGGGAAAGAATGTTGATTGACTGGTAAATTGAGAGCTTTGACTTTTGACCCAGATCATTCTTCACCGCGACACACAGATAGAGGCTACATCACAGCAGATGCGGCATCAATCCACCTGTTGATCTCAAGTCCATCCTGCCATCACTCATGAACAAGACCCCAAGATACTTGCACTCCTCCACGAGGAGTGATTCCTGACCTGGAAAGGATATTACACCCTTTTCTAACTGAGGAACATGGTCTCAGATTTGAAGGTGCCTACCGCTTTGCAGTCGGCTGTGAACCTCTCCAGTTGGAGATCTCAGCTTGAAGAAGCCAAAAGTATCAATTCATCTACAAATAGCAGAGATGCAATACTGAGGCCACCAAAACCGGAACCCTTAAATGCCATGGCGGCACCTAGAAATTCTGACCAAACTCTGGCAACAGTGGTACACAGTGATAAGCTGTCCTTATCAAGGTGTTCGGTACTCCGTACTCCCAAAGGACCACAATGTAACTCCCTGAGGTGGACAGTCAAACGCCTTCTCCAAATCTATAAAACAAATGTAGATTTGTTGGGCAACCTCCCATAGTTGCTACAAACACCACATTGATCATCCTGAATTTGAGATTTGACCAACCGAAAAAACCTCTCCAGCACCTCTCAATAGAGGCTGAGTGTGATTCCTTGTAGTTGGAACACACACTTTAGTCCCCATTCTTACACTGGGGGACTACTACCACGGTCTGCCAATCTGAACCCGATGTCCACAAGATGTAATGGTGTGTCAACTAGCCCCACAACATCGACAGCCTTTAGGAACTCCCAGCGGATCTCATCCACACCCAGAGCTTTTCCACAAAGGAGATTAACCACAGGTAGGGAGAGCCCACAGGAGATTGGAGAGCCCACCTCAGCGTCTACACCCTTTGCGTCCTCTAGGGAAGGTGTGTTGGTGGCAGTGAAGAGGTCCTCTCGCCACCGACTCGCAACATGCCGAGTCAAGGTCAGCAACACCCCATCTCTACTATATTCAGTGTTAATGGAGCACTGCTTTACCCTCCTGAGATGCTGGATGGTAGACCAGAACTTCCTTGAAGCTGTCTGTAAGTTTTTTTTTTCCATGGCCTCGTTAAAATTCTTCCACCCCCCACCGCCAAAGGTGCATTCTGCTTGGCCAGCCGGTATCTGTCAGCTACCTCTGTAGTCTATTCATCCGCTTTATCCCACAAGCCAAAAAGGCCTAACAGGACTCCTTCAGATCGCTTGTCCACGAGCATGTTCAAGGATCGCCACCACAACAATGGAGGCATGGAACAATGAGACGTGGGCAAAGATCTGCTGGAGGTGGGTGTTGTAACTTTCTGACAGGGTATTCTGCCAGAAGTTCCCAGCAAACACAACACGTCTGCCAGGTCGGACTGGCATCTTCCCCCACCATTGGAGTTAACGCCTTTTCGAGCTGTGCCCAGCCAAGGGTGTGGGCCTGGCCACCAGGTGCTTGCCAGCGAGCCCCATTTACAGGCCTGGCTCCAGAGTGGAGCCTCGGTAACCTGTGTCCAGGCAAGAGATAGCGTTGTCAAATAATATTGCTCCTTGTTAGGGGTATGTGAGCTGTGCTTTGTCTGGTCCCTCACCAAGGACCAGTTTTCCAAGTGGGACATTGCCAGGGACATAAAGCTCCAGACAACTTAGCTACGAAGTTCAATGGGACAGACAAACCCCTCCACCACGGTAAGGTGATGGCAGTTGTTAACCACTTTGATTTTTTCCATGTTTAATACGGCCTTTAATATTGAGAGTTGAAAAGAGAATCACATATATTTGTAATAAACTCATATAGAGCGAGACCAATAATAATGGAAAAATCTAGGGCATAGGTCTCAAAGCATCAGGTCTCAAAGAGCGAGACTAAAAATAATGGAAACATCGAGGGCAGAGTTGTCAAAGTGTCCACTCGAGTCGGCATCACATTCATATTTAAGATTCTCGTTAGTCATTTTCTTTTCTGACGCTGTTGATGATACTGTTTCTGGCATCATGACACATCCACCATTAGAGGACGCTGGCATGAGGGCCTCTCATAACATTTGAAATATACTTTTTTTTATTTATTTTAATATATGTGATGTTTGTTTTCTACCCTGTGGGCCAAGAGCATGTAATAAAGTTTATTTCAGAGACATGTTTGCTGCAGTAAGAATGTTTTTTTGTTAAAAGCCACAATGGAGAAAGGATCATATGAATATCTACAGACATATTTGTGAGTTTAAAAGGCCAGAAAGCTTTGGAGTGGGTTATGGTAAACCTTGAAACATTGTACAAGATTTTCAATTAGACTGAACTTTGCATTAACAATGAGTAAATAAGCTTCATTTGTAGCAGTTACTGGTAACACTTTATAATAATGTCTGCTTATAAAGCATTAACAACACTGCATGAACAACAAAAAACTGATGAACATAATATTTACAAATGTTTGTAAATGAGTAAGATATTGTCTGTTAATATATTATGTAAGTTTTTAATCATTAGTAAAACATTAGTAATGTATACTTATGAAACATTAACAAAACTTCATAAACAATTAACTGATGATGAACGTAACATTTACAAAAGTTTGAAAGTGAGTAAGATATTGTCTACTAATATTATAATATGTAAGTTGTTAATCAATATTAAAACATGAGTAACATGAATTAAGAAGGGATCGTTATAGAGTATTTGTGTAGATTTACTAAATAATGATCAGATTATTAACAACACATTTATACATGTTTGTAAATGAGTAAGACATACTCTGTTAATGTTTGAAAAACATTAAAAATATTATTTGTAAATAGTTTGTACATTATTTTGAAGAAAATGATGTTGATGTTTGTTAGATATTTGCAAAGCTTTTTACATCCCTTAATCTAAACACTTTCTCATATACAACAGTTTACTTCAAAATGTGTAACTCACTGTGAAATTTTACAAATGATCATTAATGTTTTCAAATGAGTTACTCAGCTTTTTTTGCATCCCTTAATCCAGTGCTTCTCAATCATTTTCTGTGATGCCCCCATAGGGAGAAGAAAACATTTCGCGTGCCCCCCCATGTTATTCACATTAAAGAAAACAAAATAAATAAAAAAGAAAGATCAACTTACAATAAAGAATAACTTTATTAATAACATTGTTTTTTAGTCTGTAATAGAACAGATTCAATGTGCATCACTTTGCCTGAAATTAAAACTAAATTATAATTATTTAAACTATAAACATTCTTGACCAACTGCCATTTTATGCTGAAAAAGATACAATAAAATAATAATAAACATATATAACATTAAATTAAATAACAGCAATAAATAATATTCAATTCAAAGTTATCAGCAATATTAACTCAGGAGCACAACATATAAAATATTTTAACCTTCAAACCGAATTCGGTTGAAGTTGGGAAATTGTGTAAAATGTAAATAAAAACCAAAAATAACGATTTGAAAATCCTTCTCAACTCATATTCAATTGAATACACTACAAAAACAACATCTTTAATGTTCAAACTGATACATTTAATTGTTTTTTGCCAATTAATAATTAACTTGGAATTTCATGGCTGCAGCACATCCAGTAGATGTTGGGAACGGTGGCAAAAATACTGAGAAAGCTGAGAAAACCTCATCAAACACCTATTTGGAACATTCCAAATGTGAACAGGCTAATTGGGAACAGGTGGGTACCATGATTGGGTATAAAAGGGTACCAAAAATGCTCAGTCATTCACAAGCAAGGATGGGGCGAGGTTCACCACTTTGCGTGAGCAAATCGTTGAACAGTTTAAGAACAACATTTCTCAGAGCAATAATATCAAAAGGTTCAGAGAATCTGGTGAAATCACTGCACGTAAGTGCCACGGGCGGAAACCAAGACTGAATGACCGTGACCTTCGATCCCTCAGACGGCACTGCCTTAAAAAGTGTGTCACGAGTGTATAAAGCAGGGGTCACCAACATGGTGCCTGCGGACACCAGGTCGCCCATGTGGACTGCATGAGTCGCCTGCAGGACTGTTCTAAAATTAGCTCAAATAGTGGCACTTGTCAGTGAGCTGTATCTATTTATTTTATAGTCAAACCTCGGTTTTCAAATGTCCTGGTTCGCAAACAAATCGGAATTCGAACAAAAAATTCGAGATTTTTTGCTTCGGTTGACGAACAAAATTCGGAGGTCGAACGTCGCGAGATGAGCCAGGAGGACCCGAGAAAACCCGACAGCGCGGCCCGGATGCCGACTGACTCCGTTGTTATTGTATTTTCGTTGCTTTGCTTTGAGGATTGTATTAACACCTAATCATGCCTCCAAAGAAAGCAAGTGGGAGCAGTAAAGCCATCCTAAAATACAAAGACGCTCTTAAAGCAATGCGACAGGTTGCGCGATCGGACCTAATTTAGCTCCCTGCGCACAGAGGTCCACTTAAATTTGGGAAAGTACATCAGGACTTTAAAAATATTTTCTAAATTTTAGCGACGGCTCTGTCACAATAATGTGACCGGTGCGGTGCAGTTGCGCGGTCGGCAAAGCGCTACAGTTGTGCGTTCGACGGTGTGCTGCAGTTGCGCGATCGGACAAAATTAAGCTCCTGCGCACTTAGGTCCACTTAAATATTGGA
The DNA here is from genome assembly GCF_059516105.1 of Syngnathus floridae. Classification (NCBI taxonomy): domain Eukaryota; kingdom Metazoa; phylum Chordata; class Actinopteri; order Syngnathiformes; family Syngnathidae; genus Syngnathus; species Syngnathus floridae. Next base: position 3,746,220 of record NC_142416.1, on the reverse strand, counting down.
AAGTACATCAGGACTTTAGAAATATTCTCTAAATTTCAGCGACAGCTCTGTCACAATAATGCGACCAGCGGGGTGCAGTTGCGCGATGGGCGACGCGCTACGGTTGCGCGTTTGGTGGTGCGCTGTAGTTGCGCGATCGGACAAACATGCGCAAATGAAAAAAAGCTTAAAAAAGGAGGGGGTTTTTTTGTCTTGAAACTGATAAAAAAAAAATTCATTATTAGTAATGGGAAAAATAGATTCGGAATTCAACTGATTTCGCTTCTCGAACGGCCTTCTGGGACAGATTGTGGTCAAAAACCAAGGTTTGACTGTATTTTTGCTATTCTTGTTAAAATCGCACTTACATGTGAACTGCACATGTCAATAATAACACATAGTGAAAGCCAAATTGAGCAAATTGGCTATTTCAGAAGTGTGTGTCAAACTGTTAGCCCTTTGCAATCAGTACCGAGGAAGTAGCTCTCGGTTTAAGAAAGGCTGGTGACCCCTGGTGTAAAGGATATCGCCAAATGGGCTCAGGAAAACTTCAGAAAACCACTGTAAGTAAATACAGTTTGTCACTACATCAGTAAGTGCGGGTTAAAACTCTACCATGCAAAGCAAAAGCCGTTTATGAACAACATCCAGGAAAGCTGCTGGGTTCTCTGGGCCCGAGCTCATGTAAAATGGACTGATGCACAATGGAAAAGTGTTTTGGGGTCTGATAAGTCCACTTTTCAAATTGTTTATGGAAACACTGGACGTCGTGTCCTCCGGACCAAAGAGATGTGATGGTATGGGGGTGCGTTAGTTCCCATGGCATGGGTGACTTACATTTCTTTGAAGGCAACATAAATGCTGAAAAGTACATACAGATTTTTGAGCAACATATGCTGCCATCCAAGCGATGTCTTTTTCATGGACGCCGCTGCTTATTTCAACAAGATAATGCCAAGCCACATTCTGCACGTTACAACAGCATGGCTTCGAATTAAAAGAGTCCAGGTTCTCCCCTGGCTCGCTTGCAGTCAAGTCTCCTCTCTTCCAAAACGTTTATTGAGTGTTATTAAAAGGAAAGGTGATGTAACGAAATGGTAAACATGCCCTTTCTCAACTTCTACTGCACGTGTTACAGCGATGAAATTCCAAGTTAATTATTATTTGAAAAATAAAATAAAGTTTATGAGTTTGAGCATTAAATATCTTGTCTTTGTAGTGTATTCAATTGGATATAGGTTTTCAAATCATTGTATTTTGTTTTTATTTACATTTTACAGAATAATAATTGGGGTGGAAAGACTTTATAAGTGCCGCCTTAATTTATTTGGCTTCATACTGTCCGCAGCCAACATTGTAAGGCACAGTAAACACACCGGTCTTTCCTCGTCTCCCATCGTAGTCGCACTGAAGTCGAGCGCTAAATACGCTTCGTCATATTTCCTTGTCTTAGCTTTAGTGTGACTCTAAATTCTCTTATCTCCGTCTCTATTCGCAGTTCTTTTCAACCCTGTTGAATATTTTTTCCATGTTGTCCCACTGGACTTTTTATCGCCTGCTCTGTCTGTGCTGTGTATGCGTATGTTCCATGCGCTCTACACTGTAGAGTGAATACTCCTTTCACACACTCTTACAGTGATACCACCACTCCCACCTAATGCATTGATTGCCTAATTACCCTTTAAATCCAGTACAGCCAAAAGAAATCCATGTTCCCTGGTGTCACACGTGCCCCCATTGGTAATGCGCTGTGCCCCCTGACCCACAATTTGAGAAGGACTGCCTTAATCTAAAGTGAGAACACTTTCTCATATACAACACCTTATATGTAGCGTCATTTCGGGGCTATGGTTTAGCTGGAGGCAAAAAGATCTAGCATGCTTGACTGAAAACGCAGATTAGCATATTTCAACAGTGCTTATGCAGAAATAGATGCAAAAAATCGTCATTTGAGTGAATATGTTCGCAAAGTAACCATGATCATAAATGTTAAACTACCGTATTGGTCCGAATATATGACTATGTTTTTGGCATTGAAATAAGACTGAAAAAGTGGGGGTCGTCTTACTTTCGGGGTCTAGACAATATAACCATTCACAACACTAGATAGCGCCAGATACCTTTAAAGCAGGGTTGTCCAAGTCCATTCCTCGAAGGCCGCATTCCTACATGTTTTCCAAGTTTCCCTCGTTAAACACACCTGTGCAGGAGCCTGATCATTGAATCAGGTGTGTTTAATGAGGGAAACTTGGAAAACATGGAGGAATGCGGCCCTTGAGGACAGGACTTGGACACCCCTGCTTTAAAGCGAAGTTACGTCACTGCGCCTTACGTCTCGCGTGAGTTACCTCAGCTTATCACGATTGTTGGAGCTTGTGCGCAGTGGTAAGTTAAAGGTTGCAGGTATCGACTGAGTATGTTGCTGTGATCGTGTGCGTCTTTGACACAAAGTGAGTATATAGTACATTTCATTGTTACTACTGTCCACTGTTGTGCCGTTTGTCCGATTGCGGTTTGCATCACATCGTACGAGTAGCCGTTATGCAGCGGCACGGTAACTAAAGGTCGCCAGCAAATGTATTTTGTTGTCTCGATGACTTATGTTTGGTGTGTTGTAAAGAGTATTTCATTTATGGTTATTTAGTATAGTGGAACCGTTACACGCAGTTAGTTATCAGAAGTTGAGCGTTGATGTGCTGTATTTCTGTCTGTTGCACAACCACACACACACACCCCACAAACCACACACACCGTTCACGTGCTTCACACAATACCCTTTTGCCAGTTTGCCTGTATACCCCTATGAGCCACAGTGCCTGTTACTTTTTTGCCAATAATTCAGTAAAGCAATCAAAACTGAACCACATCTTCCCTCCTGTATTTCTGTCTGTTGCACAACCACACACACACCCCACAAACCACACACACCGTTCACATGCTTCACACAATACCCTTTTGCCAGTTTGCCTGTATACCCCTATGAGCCACAGTGCCTGTTACTTTTTTGCCAATAATTCAGTAAAGCAATCAAAACTGAACCACATCTTCCCTCCTGTGTTCTGACTGACACCTGGGGACGAAAAGACCATAACCATCCGAGCCAACCCCCTATACCACATGTGTCAAAGTCATGGCCCGGGGGCCAGATACGGCCTGCCACATCATTTTATGGGGCCCGCGAAGACAAATTGTGCATCAAATTCGCGTGTCATTACTAGAATTGCAAATCGTCTTCACTTTTGAAAGTATCGTTTTTTTTAAATATTTGACCAGTTTTTACTCGTCCGATTTGAAAACGAGTTATTTGTCAGTTTGTTTTGTAGCTTTTACTGTATATAATATGAGGTGCTCATACATTTATTTGGGTTGACAGTCATAATGGCCCTCTGAAAGAAGCTATGACTACAATGCGGCTCGCGAAAAAAAAAAATGTTTGACACCCCTGCCCAATACAGTCCTCAGGCTCCCCAACAATAGCGGTAGCAGTTTGCATTATTTTATTGCAATGTTTTTCCTTAGATTCCTCAGATTTGTTTCAAGACTACAGTTACAGTTAGACTTCACTTTGATGGTTAATGCAGTTATTACAATTTTGTTGTTTTGTCACAGTATCTCAATAAACTTTAGATTGGTTTATTTACATTTCAAAAACCAGAAGCCATTTATTCACAAATGTTATTGCACTTTAGTTTACATATTTAAATGTTCACATATTATGATGTAATAGACCGTTTTTGCATGATTTGAATGAGGCAAAATAACATGCTTTTTCTCTCGAATATATTGTTATAATCATTTTTTTCAGATGTATTGTAATTATTTTCTGTATAAAAATTAAATTTGGTGTTCAAAAAGTATTTTTTCAAACTTGAGTCAAAAAGTATTTTTTTTCAAACTTGAGTCTTGAAAAAGAGGGGGTTGTCTTATAATCAGGGTCGTCTTATATTCGAGCCAAGACGGTATATAACTGGAATGATGACTTGTGACGTGTCGTGCGGTCACATATTTTTTGTGAATGTATTATTTCTTAACTTGTTTGCCCAAAGAACCAGAAAACGTTTAGAATTTAAGAAATAAAAGCGCAAAGGTAAAGGCGCAAAGCCCAAATAAACTACTAAAACAGCAACAAAGAACAATAGGAGACATATCGTGCAAAATCCACTACTTTAGCTAGTCTATACATTTCATTGTGGACTTGGAGTCTCCAGGATTGTAGAAAAAATGTAATCTAATCCCTCCAGGTGGTGCAGAGATCCTTTTATGATATGTTTGGGGGATATTTTTTTATTCGTTCAATCCTTGCAGCTGCACTGACAAACAAGGTAATGGGTATGGCCAAATGGTTTCGCAAGTCTGACATCTTTATTTCTTGCAGCGAGTAAACAGTGTAGTGGACAGTGATAACACATTATATGTTCATCTGAAGTCGTGGTTCTGCAGGTTTGTTGTCTTCACTGTCCTCTTGCTCTGGGTCAGATTCCGACTCTAACGTACTGTTGGATGGACAAGTCTTCTGCTGATTACATATTTAATCAAATCAAAAAGTTTGTGCACAGCAGGATAACTGTACCTGTGGTAACAAACTACAAATACCTATGTCCGACCGGAGTGGAGGCACACACCCTGTGGCCTGGGTGTTGGGGGTATCTCATTTGCATTTAAAAAGACTGCATCAAAACAACTAGCTCTCAGACGCTACTCAAAACAGGGCTGAAAGAGGGCCTGTGACGCGATAATAATGAGGAATTCAGACAAAATCATTGGTGTTCTACTTTATATAAACCACAACTGAATGATTAAAATGTAAAAAGGAATGATTTTATGCATGATATGCATAATATAGTATGATAGCATACAAAATTTGGGCACCCCTGAATATTTTCAAGATTTTCCTTTATAAATCATTGGTTGTTTGGATCAGCAATTTCAGTTAAATATATCATATAGCACACAAAAACAGTGATATTTGAGAAGTGAAATGAAGTTTATTTGATTTACAGAAAGTGTGCAATCATTACCTCAACAAAAGTAGGCAGGTGCATAAATTTGGGCACCCCAACAGAAAATAATACATCAATATTTAGTAGATTCTCCTTTTGCAGAAATAACAGCCTCTAAACACTTTCTATAGCTTCCAATGAGAGTCTGGATTCTGGTTGAAGGTATTTTTGACCATTCTTCTCGACAAAATATCTCCAGTTCAGTCAGGTTTGATGGTTTCCAAGCATGGACAGCCCACTTTAAATCACACCACAGATTTTCAATAATATTCAGGTCTGGGGACTGAGATGGCCATTCCAGTAACAAGTACAATGGTAATTGTTACTCTGGATTAGCAGCCTTAATAGAATTTGAGCTGTGTTTGGGGTCATTGTCTTGTTGAAGTATCCAGCCCCTGCGCAACTTCTACTTTGTCACTGATACTTGAACATTGTTAGCAAGAATCTGCTGATACTGACTTGAATCTATGCGACCTTCAACTTTAACAAGATTGCCAGAACCTGCACTGGCCACACAACCCCACAGCATGATGGAACCAACACCAAATTTGACTGTGGGTAGCAAGTGATTGTTATGGAATGCTGTGCTCTTCTTCCTCCATGCATACCGCCCCTTGTTATGTCCAAACAACTACATTTGAGTTTTATTAGTCCACAGCACCTTATTGCAAAATGAAGCTGGGTTGTCCAAATGTGCTTTAGCATACCTGAAGCGACTCTGTTTGTGGCACGTGCGCAGAAAAGGCTTCTGCCGCAATATTCTCCCATACAGCATCCCCTTGTACAAAGTGCACTGAATAGTTGAACGATACACAGTGTCACCATCTGCATGAAGATCATGTTGTACGTCTTTGGAGCTGCTCTGTCGGTTGACTTTGACTGTTGTCACCATCCTTCGCCTCTGCTTATGAGATTTTTCTTGGCCTGCCACTCTGGGCCTTAACTAGAACTGTGCCTGTTGTGGTCTTCCATTTCCTCACTATGTTCCTCAGAGTGCAAACTGAAAGCTGAAATCTCTGAGCTAGCTTTTTGTATCCTTCCCCTAAACTATGACAATGAACAATCTTTGTTTTCAGGTCATTTGTCAGTTGTTTTGAGGCTCCCATGTTGCCACTCTTCAGAGAAGATGCAAAGAGGAGAACAACGTGCAACTGGCCACCTTAAATACCCGTAAATGGAGTGTTTAGAGGCTGTTATTTCTGCAAAAGGAGGATCTACTAAATATTGATGTTATTTTTAACATACAGACAATTGGTAAAGGCATCCAGGCCAGTGCGGAGGCGGGTTCGAGTGTGGCCTGAGGGTGCCTCCGATGCACTTCGTGACTGCTTCGACACCACTGACTGGGACTTGTTTAAGCAGGCAGCCACCTACAACGATTGGACGGACATAGAGGAGTATACTGACTCTGTTACCTCTTACATCACGAAGTACATCGATGATGTGACTTGCTCGAAATCCGTCGTCACTCGCGCGAACTGGAAGCCGTGGCTGACGGGGGCTGTCCTCAGACTGTTGAGGGCCAGGGACAAGGCTTTCAGAGCGGGGGATGAGGCTGGCTTGAGTACAGCGAGGGCCGGCCTGTCACGAGGCATCAAAGAAGCGAAGAAGGCGTTCTCGTGCAAGGTCTCCACCCACTTCAAGGACAGCAAGGACGCACGTGGCCTTTGGCGGGGCATTCAGACCATCACGGACTACAAGCCCGCGCCGAGGAGCTGTGAGGGCGACGTCCGTCTGCTGAACGATCTGAACCGCTTCTTTGCTCGCTTCGACGCCCAGAACAGCACTTGCCCGCTGAAGACCACTCCCCCCCCCACACGAGCAGCCCCTGCGCCTCTCTGCCGACGGTGTGAGGAGGGCGCTTGCCGCTATTGACACCCGTAAGGCGGCAGGCCCTGACAACATCCCGGGTCGAGCGCTGAAGGACTGCGCTGGGGAGCTGTCGGATGTCTTCACGGACATCTTTGACGTTTCCCTGCAGCAGGCCATCGTCCCCTAGTGTTTCAAGGCTGCCACCATCGTTCCTGTGCCGAAGAAACCTGCACCGTCCTGCTTCAATGACTACCCCTGACGCCCATCATCATGAAGTGCTTTGAGTGGCTGGTCATGGAGCACATCAAGTCCGTTCTCCCCCCCCACCATTGACCCTTTCCAGTTTGCGTACCGTGCCAAGCGGTCCTCTGAGGATGCCATCTGCTCTGCCCTCCACTCGGCCCTCACCCACCTGGAGAGAAAGGACTCATATGTGAGGTTTGCTGTTTGTGGACTTCAGCTCTGCCTTCAACACCATTGTGCCGCAGCGACTCTTCTCCAAACTCGACGAGCTGGGCCTCAGTACCTCCCTCTGCAACTGGCTACTGGACTTCCTCTGTCAGAAGCCTCAGGTGGTGCGTGTTGGCGACAAAATCTCCGCCAGCATCACGCTGAGCACGGGGGCCCCCCAGGGCTGCGTGCTCAGTCCATTGCTCTTCACCCTGCTGACGCATGACTGCTCTGCGACCTACAGCGACAACCGCATAGTGAAGTTTGCTGACGACACGACTCTGGTGGGTCTCATCACGAAGGGCGACGAGACTCGGTACAGGTCGGAAGTTGACCTTCTGACCACGTGGTGCAGGGACAACAACCTCCTGCTGAACGTCAATAAGACCAAGGAAATCATTGTTGACTTCCGGAAGGGTCACACATCACACCTGCCGCTGATCATCGACGGTGCTGTGGTGGAGAGGGTGAGCTACACCAAGTTCCTGGGGGTGCACATCAGTGAGGACCTCTCCTGGTCCGCAAACACCTCGTCACTGGCAAAGAAAGCTCAGCGCCGCCTGTACTTCCTGCGGAAGCTCGGGCGTGCATGTGCTCCTCAGGCAGTCCTGTCTACATTCTACCGTGGCACCATTGAGAGCGTCCTCACCAGTTGCATCGCTGTCTGGGGTGGTAACTGCACTGAACAGAACCTGAAGGCCCTGCAGCACATAGTGAATACGGCTAGTAAGATTATTGGTGCTTCGCTCCCCTCCCTGAAGGACATTTACACCTCCCATCTCGCCCGCAAGGCAACCTCGATTGCCAGAGATGTGAGTCACCCGGCTCACTCTTTGTTTGACCTTCTGCCCTCTGGGAAGAGGTACAGGAGCCTGCGCTCCCGCACCACCAGACTCGCCAACAGCTTCTTTCTCCAGGCTGTTAGGGCCCTGAACTCGCTACCCCCTTCTGCGTAGCGTGCGGCACTGTTGCGCTATTTTCGGGAATGTCTGCTGTCCGCGCACTTGCTCCTTTTTTTTCTGCTCCTCTTATTTATTTATTTACTGTTGTGTTATTTATTCATTATTTATTCAGCACGCTTTTGTTGTACTTGTTCACTTGTTTGTCTGTTGTGAGCCATGTCTTGTCACCGTGGGATAGGGGGGAACGAAATTTCGGTTTCTTTGTGTGTCTTTGGCATGTGGAGAAATTGACAATAAAGCTGACTTTGACTTTATTTTTCTGTTGGGGTGCCAAAATGTATGCACCTGCATACTTTTGTTCAAATAATGATTGCACACTTTCTGTAAATTCTATAAACTTCATTTCACTTCTCAAATATCATTGTGTTTGTCTGCTATATGATATATTTAACTGAAATTGCTGATCCGAACAACCAATGATTTACAAAGGAAAATCATGAAAATGTCCACTTTAAGTTATTCATGGTTCAGTGTCATTGAGAGCACTAGAACTTCTAAAATTCCTGAATACTCTCATAGGATGATATCTTATCGTTGCCATTAACAATAAATGGCTAGTGGGGCTGCTCACAGCAGCTATTTCATGCAAGAATAGACCAAGACATTCTGGATCACATCAGAATTGGTAAACAGTTCTCTTCATTATGCTGTTCACCATTTAAAATTATTAGATAGTGGTAGGTGTTAAACACAGCAGACCCAAATCCATGATCCCATTGATTGTTAATGTTACCGTTCTCGAGTATTTATTCTGGGTAGGTTTCATTGGGCTAAAAGTGCCATGAGGAGGAAAGCTCTAAAACTGCATCGCGCATGCATAATTCTACTAAGGATTACAAATACAAACGTTGACTTTTTTCCCTTGAGTAGTTTTGAGGTACGCTTAACCTAATATAATCCTACATTTGAACCATTAACTATGACTAACAATATCAGTACTTTTCTAACAACCAGAGATTCACAAGAACAGAACAGTTTCCCCACAGCAGCATACAATGTAGCACCATCATGTGTAACGTTATACGCAGTTATCTGTGAACCAAAAGTAACAGAATGAAAAACCACGGGCTCACAGAGTGGGCAAAATGGATTGAAAATAGCCGGAGAGATGCAAGTTTACATTCTGACCACAGCCATGGTGCCTTTGAGCTCAGTAATGAAAAGCCCACATACCCAACTCACCTCTTGAACTTTACTGGGTACAATAAGGGACATTGATTGAATAAAAAATATATGAAATGGTTAAGGTCTAAATGTCACTTATAAAATACATTTTAATGACTATGTTGTCACTTGGTATATTTCATCATGTAAGAGGGTAAATAATGTGTTGGCATCACCTTGAAATACCTCCATTCAGTGTACTGGTTCTGGTCACAATGTGTGATGATGACAGCTGAATTATCACCTCCTCTGGTCAGACACTGGTCATACTGCATCAGCTGGTTGGCTTCATTGATTCGGAACAGCTGCACACAGACATACAAAATCAGAGAGCAACAAAAAACAACTTTTCTTGAGCCACATTGACTGGGGCAACATGGCTCAGTGGTAGAGTGGTCGTCTCCCAACCCAGCGGTGGGGAATTCCATTCCCCAGCCCTTGTGGTCATGTCGACATGTCCTTGAGCAAGACACTGAACCTCTAGTTGAGCCCGATTGTACGTCATCAGCAGGTGAATGAGGATGCAGTGTGAAGAGTTTTGAGCAACATATCTAGAAAAGCGTTCAGCCCATTTACCATTTACATCTGTACAACGATCCCTTGTTTATTGCTGATAATTGGTTCCAAGAACCCTCACGATAGGTGAAAATCCGTGATGTGGAGTCAATAATTTTACGATATCCACGCAAGAACACTTTATTGTGTTCCTAAACACTTTTGAACATTTTAAAGTTAAAATTACTTTTAGAAACATTCTTAAGGGCTTCATTAAAACTCAAAGTCATAATAAAAGTACCGTAAAGGTGTCACTGCTCCGCTCTGCTCTTGCCGTGCCGGCCAGTGTAATACTTTTTAAACATTTTCAAGTTAATCTGATTTTTAGAAACATTCCTTACAGTTTCACTTAAAATCAAATTCACAAAAAGACTACTGTTAACGTGTCACGGCTCCGCTCTGCTCTCCCCATGCTGGCGCTGGTCCGTGGGGGAGCACATATCGAATGCGGACCTGTGTGCACTAATCAGTGCTGATCGCTGCCACCTGTGACCATGTTATCGGCTGATTAGGCCCGCCAATCTGTGGTGGTTTGTCTGCCTTGATACACGTATGCTTGCCACCTGGATCTGGTATCCCACCTGATTCCCGTTTACCTGATCCGCAGTGTAGCGCGATGTCTGTTTCCTGATTCACTTTTTAGCAAAAGCCTGTTTTTATGATCTGTTCTGGACTCTGTTTGGCTCAACCTTGTGCCTGTCCCCGACCACGAGCTTGCTATAACTGTCTTTTTCGAAGACACATGACGCGCGCTCGCTGACCGGCTTGTTAGTTTGCCTAGACATCCTGGTCTGCCGGCATTCCAGCCCTCGTTGTCTCCTTTAAACTAAATAATTGATTGTCCTACCTTGTTTATGACAAAACAAAGCACAAATCAGAAATACTGCTGATTCTGCTGACGCGGACAAAATGGAAGAGTGGATATGTAGCAGGAGGCTGAGATAAAGCCTGGTTAGAACTGATCTTACAGCTCTAAGCCAATCAGCGGCAAGGATGCAGATCAACATGTTCCCATGGTCTCGTCTCCTCCGCCAATAGTGTGCTGTCAAGGCATATGGGCAGACAAAGCCCTGCGCTCCAAGTGATGCTGCAAAAAGCCGCGACGCATCGTATAGATCTGCAATATTCACAATCGTCGTTACTTCATTTGTTTATTGCACCTATTAAAAAATGGATAGTTGCACCCTCTACAAATTTTTAATAGTCCCTGAGAAACGTTTCACCAAGATCTACCAAAACTTGGAGACATAAAAGTGTTTTACAGCCCAAGACCTACGAAGAGTCTCTGGAGCTCTACTCTAAACTCATCAGGAAGTCGGTCGGTCGGTTGGTCTGTCCGTCCAGTCCGCTCGTCCGTCCATCCATCCATCCATCCATCCATCCATCCATCATCCTCAAGTATCCTCAATCATCCACATCATCCTCAATCATCCACATCATCATCCTCCCAACCCAACCACATCCGCTCATCCTCCCGTCGCCCCACCCCCCACCCACCCACCGGCCGGCCCGCCCACCCACCTCTGTCCGTCCGTCCATTCATCCATCCATCATCATTATTGTCCATAAAGGATCGTATTTTTGAGACCATAAACATGCATCTGGAAACCTCTTCACACAAAGCCTGTCCTGTAGTTGTGCCATGCATAGGACGTAATGCCAAGAACTCTTCTGTTATGCTCAGAATGGAATCTACTCCACGGACGAAAATTGTCAGCTGGGCAATGTCAAATGTGTCCGTGCTTTCATCCACAGCAAGAGAATATGCGATGAAATATTTTCCCTTTCTCACAAGTTGTTCTTTCATATTGGTGGAAAGCTAGTCTACACGTTCAGCAACGGTGTTTCTGCTCAAGTTTACGTTTGAGAAAAGTTGTCTCTTGTGTGGGCACACTGCGTCACAAACTTTAGGCATACAGTTTTTGATAAACTCTCCTGTAAAGGGCCGGGCTAATTTTGCGACCTCTTTTGCCACAATAAAGCTAGACTTGACAGCAGCCTCGCTTTGTGATTTGGCATATATGAACATAGCCTGCCTTGTTTTAATTCTTCCACCTTCTGTAGCCTTTGTTCGGTGTCCATATTCTTGTCTTTGTCTGTGTTTGAGAAGTTTGATAGTGCCTTCTTAGATTATATTCTTTCATTACAGCCAAAATTTCTCCACGCAGAAGACACACAGGTTTTCCCTTTTACCTCTGTAAACATGTAGTCTGCCTCCCACCTGACTTGAAACCCCCTGTTCTCAACGTCCACCTTGCGTTTTTAAGGAGGGGGGTACCTGAAAGTTGATCTCTGCTCTGACTGCTGATGAATAATGAAGCCGCTTGTGCGCGCTGCTGTGACTTTGCGGGGTACCGTTGCATTGTAGGGAATGTAGTATTGGTGCATGTGTTGCTCACGTCTGAGTACATAATATTTATTTTCTTTATTGTTAAAATATTTGTTATTGTAAGTAGAGCAAAAACCTTCATGTGGAAGAAGCAGAGAAGGTAGCTGAATACTGTACTGCTGTTTGGGTTAATTTTATCAAGGAAGACAGAAAAAGAATAGAATAGAATGCCTATATTTTCAGGTATACAAAAAAATTGGGACCGCTGTCCCGTTGGTGTTTTGTCGAAAGGAAAGGGGTGTGAAAGATCGAGTGTGATAGTACAGAATAGAGAATAGGCGGACAATCTATCCATCTTCCGTTGATCTGGGGTTGGGTCATGGGGGCAGCAGCTTTAGGTGGGACTCCCAGACTTCTCTCTCCCCAGCCATTTCGTCCAGCTCATCCCGGTGGATACCAAGGCATTCCCAGCTGAGCTGAGAGACATAGTCTCTCCAGCGCATCCTGGGTTGTCCACGGGGTCTCCCGTCGGTGGGATATGCCCGGAACACCTCCCCATGGAGCGTCCAGGAGGCCTCCTGATGAGATGCCCGAGCCACCTCATCTGGCTCCTCTCAATGTGGAGGAGCAGCAGCAGCTCTACTCCGAGTCTCTCCCGGATGACCGAGCTTCTCACCTTATCTCTAAGGGAAAGCCCGGACACCCTGCGGAGTAATCTCATTTCGGCCGCTTGTATCCGGGATCTTGTTCTTTCGGTCACAACCCATAGCTCGTCCGTAGGTGAGGGTAGGAGCGTAGCTTGACTGGTAAATTGAGAGCTTTGGCTTTTGGCTCAGCTCTCTCTTTACCACGATGGACCGGTACAGAGTCCGCATTACAGCAGACGCTGCACCGATCAGCCTGTTGATCTCACGCTCCATCCTGCCCTCGCTCGTGAACAAGACCCCAAGATACTTGAATTCCTCCACTTGGGGCAGGATCGGTGAGGGCATTCCATCCTTTTCCGACTGGGGACCATGGACTCAGATTTGGAGGTGCTGACCCTCATCCCGACCACTTCACACTCGGCTGCGAACTCCTTCAGTGAGAGCTGGAGATCACGGCTTTAAGAAGTCAACAGCACCACGTCGTCTGCAAAAAGGAGAGATGCAATTCTGAGGTTCCCAAACCGGACAACCCTCAACACTTCGGCTGTGCCTGAAAATTCTGTCCATAAAAGTTATGAACAAATCAGTGACAAAGGGCAGCCTTGGCGGAGTCCGACCCTCACTGGGAATGAATCTGACTTACTGCTGGAAATGCGGACGAAAATCTGGCATCGATGATACAGGGACCGAACCGCCCTCATCAGTTGGTTTGGAACCCCGTACTCCCGAAGCACCCTCCACAGAACTTCCCGAGGGACACGGTCAAACGCCTTCTCCAAGTCCACAAAACACATGTGGTTGAGCAAACTCCCATGCACTCTCGAGGATCCTGCCAAGGGTATAGAGCTGGTCCACTGTTCCACGGCCAGGACGAAAACTACACTGTTCCTCCTGAATCCGAGATTCAACCTCCCGACGGACTCTCCTCTCCAGCACCCCTGAATAGACCTTACCAGGGAGGCTGAGGAGTTATGATTCCTCTGTAGTTAGAACACACCCTCCGGTCTCCCTTCTTAAAGAGGGGAACCACCACCAATCCAGAAGCAGTGTCCCGGATGTCCGCGCAATGTTGTAGAAGTGCGTCAGCCAGGACAGCCCCACAACATACAGAGCCTTTAAGAACTCCGGGCCGATCTCATCCACCCCTGGGGCCTTGCCTCCGAGGAGTTTTTTAACTACGTCAGTGATTTTGACCCCAGAGATTGGAGAGTCCACCTCAGAGTCTCCAGGCCCTGCTTCCACAATGGAAGGCATGTCGGTGGGATTGAGGAGGTCTTTGAAGTATTCTCCCCACCGACTCACAACGTCCCGAGTCAAGGTCAGCAGCACGCCATCCTCACTGTAAACCGTGTTGACGGTGCACTGCTTCCCCCTCCTGAGACGCCGGACGGTGGACCAGAATTCTCTCGAAGCCGTCTGGAAGTCATTCTCCATGGCCTCACCAAACTCCTCCAACACCCAGGGTTTTTGCCTCAGCAACCGCCGAAGCCACGTTCCGCTTGGCCATCAGCTACCTGTCAGCTGCCTTCGGAGTCCCGCAGGCCAAAACGGCCTGATAAGACTCCTTGTTCGGCTTGACAGTATCCCTCACCGCCGGAGTCCACCAGTGGGTTCGGGGTTGCCGCCACGACAGGCACCGACCACCTTACGGCCACAGCTCCGGTCGGTTGCCTCAACAATGGAGGCACGGAACATGGTCCACTCGGTCTGAATGTCCCCCGCCTCCTCTGGGACTTGGGAAAAGCTCTGCCGGAGGTGAGAGTTGAAGCTCTTCCTGACAGGGGATTCTGTTAGACGTTCCCAACAGACCCTCACAGTACGTTTTGGTCTGCCAGGTCGGACCGGCATCTTCCCCCACCATCTGAGCCAACCCACCATCAGGTGGTGATCAGTTGACAGCTCCGCCCCTCTCTTCACCCGAGTGTCCAAAACATGCAGCCGCAACTCTGATGGCATGACTACAAAGTCGATCATCAAACTGCAGCCTAGGGTGTCCTGATGCCAAGTGCACTTATGCTTGAACATGGTCTTCATTATGGACAATCCGTGTTGAGCACAGAAGTCCAATAATAGAACACGGCTCAAATTCAGACCAGGGGGGGGGGGGCGTTCCTTCCAAACACGCTCTTCCAGATCTCACTGTCATTGCCCACATGAGCATTGAAGTCACCCAGCAGAACGATGGAGTCCCCAGAAGAAGCGCTCTCCAGCACTTCTTCCAAGGACTCCAAAAAGGGTGGGTACTCTGAGCTGCCGTTTGGTGCATAGACACAAATAACAGTTAGGACCCTCACCATGGTGAACTTCAATGTGCAGGCGCCCAGCCGGGGGGCAATAAGTATGTTCGACACCTCTCACCTCGGGCAAATCCAGAGTGGAAGAGAGTCAAGCCCCTCTCAAGAGGGCTTGTACCAGAACCCAAACTGTGTGTGGAGGCAAGTCTGACTAATGTCAAGTGGCATGGTGGTACAAGATGGTGTAAAATTGGGTATCGATTTTGGCCCCGGCACATTGGCTATCCCAAAACATGTAGTAGTTCAAACATTTCACCAGGAGATGGTGTTAAAGCTTGACATAGGGTTGACCTGATGGAGCTCGTTTATGAGTGACAATATGTCCACAGCAAACGCAAAGTCACAAAGCCAGTTCGTGTAGCTCAGCTTGGGGAATTTGTCGGATTTCCCCATAAATTACACACTTTCCCCAAACTCAACCAGCAGACACGAGAGTGGTAAACTTAGTCCCCGTGATCCGCATCGGTTTCCCCTAGGAACGTAATAAACTGACAATGACAAAGTCCTCTTGCTCGTATGAAGTTAATGAGTTTTACAACTGGATCCATGACATGATTAAGCTGCAATACAGACTAACTCACTGACTATATCTTCGTATAGTTCCCACACGGCGAATCACTGTCCTGCGTGGTAAAATGATTTTTATCAAATTTGCCTTTTGTTAGGGTTTACAGATTATCTTGATCGTATGATTATGTTGGAATGTAGACTAGAATTATTAACTTTGTTTAAACCTTTTACCTTCCCTTGACTCGGAAAAGTTTAACCATTCAGTTGCTGAAACTTTCCAAATGGTGTGGAAACATTCTTGCTTAGTTAGTCATCTAAAATGCTTCACTAGTTTGTTTCCACGACCTTGTAAAACAATGAGCTGGGACCCTCCCCACTGATTAACCAGTTGCTGAGGTGACCACCAAACATGTCCTATGTCACCCCCACCCTGCTTTCTCTCTCTCCACTTGCAGGTGTTTAAAAGGGCATACTGTCTCCCGTGTGGTTCTTGCAAAAATAAGTTAGAGGGAGCACCACTCTAACATTTTGGTGCTGTGACCCGGATTCTCTCATACCCGCCATCTGGCCGACGGAGGATGACGTGCTGCATTGTCGACAAGCCAGCGTCCATTAGGAAGACCTGGAAAACAAAGACCTGGGAAGAAAATTCTTCGCTGGGCCAGCATCGTAGGTCTGCCTTCGTCTGACAGAGGTGGATTGAAAAAATCCGGCAAGAACCAGGGGACAAGTAAATTAAAGCCCTAAAGTTGTGTGAGTGTGTTGTTGTGAAACGCGTAAAAGGTAAAAGTGCACAGGGAAAAGTACAAGTAAATTGGCAGGACAGAGATCTTAAGTCTTGTGGAAGGAGGGGTTGTTGTAGAGTCCCCCTTCGGATGGAGTGGCTCTTCTGGAGCAGTGGTTCTCAAACTGTTTTATATATGTTTGTAAAATCTCACGTACCCCCTAGAGTACCTCCGTGTACCCTCATTTGACAACCACTGTTCTAAAGAGTACTACTTCGCGTTGGCAGGGCTGGGTAACAGGACTGTTGTCTTTTTTAAAGAGGACTTCGCATAGGGAGGGATAAGAAACTTTTGTGGTTGAGAGTGTAACTGGTAGGATAAATTGACTAATAACAGTTCTAGCATTGATCCACGGCAATAACACAGGCTAGTAGTTTGTTGAAACGTCAATGTAAACCTGCATTGAGGATCTTCAAAGAAAAAAAAATTGAAAAAAAATGTATAAACCTAAAATACCAAATTAAGATGGGAAATAAAAACGGTAAATCTCTAGCTCTTAAAGTAGATGAGAAGTACATGGCAAGTAGATTTTCTAATTGTATGCGGTACATGCCGAAGTGGAAGAAAAAGTATGGAGTACAAGGAAAGTTGAAAGTTGAAATGTGGAATGTTGTGGTAGAACTTTTGGAGGAGAGTGTGGCTAGGAAGCCAAAGGGATTGAGAAAGGAAAGAAAAGAGAAAGAAGTGCATTGTCATTGGTTGAAAGCTTCACAAGAAAGAAGAGAACAAATTCAAAAGACAAAAAATAGAAAGATAAAAAGTGATGAGGCCCCCATTCAATTAAGATTTGAAAAAGAATTCAGGGTGCACAGTGGCATCCTATTCAATGATGCAGCTGAGAGTGCTTATCAGCAACATCTTAAAAATGCGCTCCTCACTGGCCACCCCCCTGACTTAGGCAACTGGGTGAGGAAACACTTGGTGGAAGCGGACACTGCTTGTGTTACAACGACCATGCAGTGGGCCAGAAACGCTGACAAAGTGATCAAAAAAGGCGAACGTTCTGCTGTATTTCATCTAGATCAGTTGTTCTTAACCTTGTTGGATGTACCGAACCCCACCAGTTTCATATGCGCATTCACCGAACCCCTCGTTAGTGAAAAATAATTTTGGGGAAATTCAAGACATAGATGATTTTTATTAGTGCACAAAATGAGCCGTGCATGAACATCACCTTGCTCAAAGAACAAAACCAACACTATGCATGACCTCACAACAAATTACATACTGGCAAATCAGAATTTACACCAAACCTGGGCAAATTACGGCCCGCGGGCCACATCCGGCCCTTCGTGGGTCCCTGTCCGGCCCGCATGAGGCCAATCATAATTTAAAAAAAAAAAAAAAAAAAATTGTGTCGTTCGCACAATACAACTGTTTCGCTTTTATTTTGAAAGGCGTCGCACTTCCGTGTAGCGTGCGTGCATGTGAGCTGTGCGTGTAGGAGAACAGCGCGAAGTAATGCTGCCCTCAAAATGTGTGCTAACGCCAAGAAAAGAAAAGTTGACAAGGAGCAACAAGACATGGACTGCCAAGTATTTCTTTACAGAAATGAAAGGTAAAGCCATGTGCCTGATTTGTGGTACACAGGTCGCTGTGTTTAAAGAATATAATTTGAGTCGCCATTACATGACCAAGCATGAGAAAAAATACATCTGTCTGATAAACAGGGCACATCAGAGGCTGATGCATTGCGAGCAAAACTGCAAGCCCAACAAGGACTTTTTATCAAGCTTCACACCCAGAGATGGAGCGGCTTTGTCATTTGAGGAAAAGTTAAAGAAGTTAAGAATAAATTGTACTGATTAATAATTGTTTTTTTATTTGACCTTTACACAACAATTTCACATAGCTCAATATAAATATAAACAGAATAATTGTATTCTTCTAATTACCAGTACCAACTATTTAACATAAATAATTTAGTGCATTTTACAATGGAAGAAAATTGAGCAGGTTTAAGTTATCGTAGGTGTGGCCCTCTGACACAACTGAGGTTTTTCATGTGGCCCCTTGTAAAAATTAATTGCCCACCCCTGATTTACACAATAAATTAGGTTTGTTCGGACCTCCACAGTGGAGGCTATGTCGAACCCTTGAGACCGACTTACCAAACCCCTAGGGTTCAATCGAACCCAGGTTAAGAACCACTGATCTAGATGATGATGGTAATGATCTAGATGAAGATACAACGGTCGTCTTCCAAAGTTCCCAAAGGGGCGGAGGAAGAGTTAGAGACCAACAAGGTCACAAGCCACAATTCAAATCAAAACCCCCATCAGATTCAGGCAACTGTTGGAACTGTGGGAAACATGGACACTGGTCAAGAGAGTGTCGTCATAAAAAACAAAACCCATCAAAGGGTGGAGGAAGAGGCAGAGGAAAAGTCAAATTTTCAGCATGACGAGCTTCCTCCCCTTTGACCGCTCATGCTCATACAGAGAAAGAAATAATAGATGTCCATACAGCAAAACATGTCATTGTCAGATTATTAGAACATTTTTTTAAGATTATTAGAGCTCCTGTCCATACAAGAAGTATGACAATGCTGTTTGTATGCCCAATGACAAATGACCAGAGATCAAATTGTGTGCACACTGAAGTTAATATTTGCAAATCAAGTGGTAAAGAAATGCAAATGGCTTTTAAAAGATAAATAATCGTGGGCGTGGGCAGGACCAGCTCATGATCGACTGCAGGAAATGGCCAGCGTGTGACGAATCATTGGTGCTAGGACCTACCTTTTGCGCGCGAGAGCTGTGCATGTGTGTGCGTATGTGTTAGAATGATGAAATTGGGTAAACTTTTAGTCCAAAGAAATTGCTAGACTTTGGTATATCCAAATTGCACCGCAAAACAGAAAACATTTTGGAAAATGAAAATGAGCGGAAAAGAGAGACATCTCTTTGCGGGCAGACACTTGTTAGTGTCAAGCCCTCATGAGAAATTCTAAAGAAAAAAAAAAAGTGAATTCAAGACATTGCAATGGTACATTTAATAGGAATAATTGACTGGTTGTGTTGTAAGATTATACAAACTTCTATATGTGAGCTAAATCTGAGAGATTGAGTTCTTTAAATTTGAAAACAAAGAAAAACAATTCTGATTAATTTGCCGTTTGCAGCAGTTTTTTTTTGTTAAGTTTTTTTTGGACTGGTGGATTGTTCTATCAGGTACCTTGAGTTGAAAATGGTATGTTGTGTGGAGTGCTTGGATAAATTGGGACCAATGTGATAGAAAAACTCCTTTTTGGAGACTGTGAGATGCAAATGAGCATTGATGAATGATGCCTGAATGAAAGGACAATACAGGTTGAATGGTAAAATTGTTGGAGACTACTATGTAAAATTAGTAGTGCGACTTTGAAGAAAGAGTGATTTTGAGTAAGTTGAATGCTAAGGAAAAAAAAGGGTTGCTTTTGGATTGATAATTAACTAGAGAAAAAACGGAGAACCAGTAACACATGCAGAAGATGTGTGAACTGGGAAATTGAGAAGCGTTTTGGAAAGAGAGTCAAATTAAATGATGATAGAATCATATGTAGTAAAGAACACATCTTCCAGAAAAGTTTGACAAAGTGTGAGGCATGGGCGTTGCCAAGCCTCAGAAGGAGGGAGGGAGTAAGACAGATAGTAAAAGATAGTCATATACAACACTTTACGACATATGGATTCTGTAATACATTTGGCATCATACCATTAAGTTAAAATTTTCTCAAGCTTTTCAAACTTTTGCTTGAAGCAATCGGAAGATGATTGAAAAGTGACTAAATAAGCTATGAGGAAGTGGTGTAGGTGTTGAGGGCACGCGCTTATGCGCTTCCCTGGCGAATCAACACTTGTTGAAAAGGAGGAGGGGGAATTGGCTGGGCTTCCTGAAAAACTGTGGACAAAGGGCCCATCTGATGTAGGACTTTTAATGTCCATTACCCCAGTACAAATCCAACCAAGATCAGAGAATCTCCTTTAAAACAGGACGCAATAAGTGGGAAAGCCCCTGTCATAAGTGGTCTTTGGTTCGGAGGAATCATTAGGAAGTGCTCAAACTCTTCCCGCAAACACTCCTGTTTGCCCGGTTCAACAGGGCAATAAAATTGACTACAAGAGTTGCAAAAAGCAGACGAAGAACATTCCTTGGCAGATAGCATGATCAGAGCACTCAAACTGAAAGATGTGTCAAATGCAAATTTACTGCCGCCTGAGCTTTCTTCCCCACAGGTCAACAACCGCTCCAAGCCAGGAGACTGGGACGACATAAAGGTCGTCAAAAAGGACAAACTGGGCCAGCCATGGTGGTAGGGGCCATTCCAAGTCTTGCTGACTACCCCCACTGCACTGAACATTGCTGGAAGGGCCAGCGAAGTTTCACCTCAACCACTGGACGTTACAGAGAGTGCTGTACCCCATTTTTGGAGTGGGGGAAGTCTGACTACAAAGGGGCCTTGTCAGTTAGGCTGGGGCGTCTCAATGTTGGTGAAGAATGGAATTTATAAGATCCCCACTCTGACTAGGCAATGGGAAATATCGGTGTCTCTGTCATCCTAGTAGCAACGGGGCTCCACATGCCAGGTGGATCCTGTGCTGCGTTGTGATGGGAGCGTGCTATGGTCTATGGACTCATCTGAACAGACCAAATGACAATGTCGACCGAGGTAAAACATGGTCACATGATGAGAACTCTGAGGACTGGTCATGGGACCCCAGAAACCCATACGAAACCAACACTTGGTACCGGTGTGTGACGTTCACTGTGCGATCCCACACACAGGAGGGATGCTGTGTGTTCCAAACATCCCCCCCCCCCCCTTCCTCCACACAAGTTCACTTGGAGGCCAGAGCAATGAATGTCACTGAAGCGAAATGTATGGCATCCATGGGAGGAGTTGGATATCAACACCGTGCTGTCACAGTCAGTGATGCCGACCCTTCCCGCCCTGGACTTGCAGACGTCACCTGTGATCAGCTTTTCTGGACAAATCTCAGTGTGACTGTTAAAGGACGAACTTTGCCGCAAGTGGCCTACACAGAGAGACCAGCTGGAGTGAACTACACGTTACATCCAAGGTAACAAGACCCACAAATGCATTAACGACGACTGCTCTCCAGGAGGAAACTGGATGGGAGCTTTGCACATCACCGCTGAGTGTCAGGATAAGAGCCATTTCAGGTGGTGAGGGATCTCCGACCAAGATGCTGCACCATCAAACGGGACCTACTTCATACAGAATGGCTGGTGGCTTTGTGGTCACAAGGTTTATCCGATGCTGCCCGCCAACTGGACAGGAGTGTGTGCACCAGTGTGGGTGACAGACCACACCTACAGGATACAACATCATCAGCTGACGACAGCACACAAATCTTCTGGACGTCAACGCAGGGCTGTTGCAACCTTTGACCCTCATGACCCTGTCTGGGGTGCGAATGTTCCAGACGACCATAAAGTATGGTCCGTCGGAGACAAAGTTGTTCATACGCTTTTTCCTTGGATCGGAGTTGGAAAACAAGCACTCTACATCAAGACACTGAACTATCGTTTCCAATCTTTTGTGAATCTCGCACTGCAAATCAACGATGGACAAAATAGAGAGATGCAGGCTATTAGACTGATGGTCTTGCGAAACAGGATGGTCCTGGACTTGGTGACTGCAGAGCAAGGTGGCGTGTGCCACATTATTGGGACTTCCTGTTGCACATACATACCAGGAGAAAATGACACACACATCAACGACGCCATGAATTCACTGAAGAACTTACAGCAGGCCATGTCAAACAATAAAGTCCCACATCAATGGGTTTTCTTTTTATGGCTATTCTCTGGCAACTGGTGGGAACCGCTGTTGAAATTTGTGACTCCTGTGCTTGTTGTGCTGGTGTTATTGTGCTTATTAGTCGTCCCGTGTTTGAAGTCTGCTGCATCAAGATCTTTGTCTTCTACCATGGCAGAGGTGCAAATACAAAATATCAGAGATGTCAAATGTCAAATATGACGCGCTGCAGAAAGGTGATTGTGATGATGCTGTTTAGCCGTGCATGTTTTACAGAAACTTGATTATTTGACCATCGAAAATGTCTCGCAAGTGATGGATACAATGATGTACTGTTTCTGTTTCTGTGTTTTTATTTTTATTTTTTATTGATAGCATTCTTGTCGCCTAAGGCAGAGGGACCAGACTTTTCCTGCATTAAAACATCTTGCCGCAGGTTTTTCACTCACACACTAAAATTGGACTGGAGTATTGAGGAAAAACCTCATCTTCACTGGAAATTATTGCTGTCATTCTTTGTTGTTTTTATCATGTATCACCCTTCACAATCCCCTGAATCCAAAGTCAGACCTCATTTGATCATCGCTGTATGCACAGCGACGAATGACTCTCCACTTGTAGGTGTTTATAAGGGCATACTGTCTCCCGTGTGGTTCTTGCAAAAATAAGTTAGAGTGAGCACCACTCTAACACCTTTGCTCTCCGGACACCAGAGATCTGTTGTCTCTGCCATGCATTCTTTCAAAAACTTGCCTTTGGAGAAAGGCTTGCTATCAATTGCTAATTTGAAAGCCAACAAAAATTTGCCTTGGTCCTTGACTCTTGAATCACAGTTTGTCGGTGAAAAAAGTTCTGCTGAATCTCTAAATTAGCTACCAACCTCTGAACAGTAGCCGCCTATTCTTGTGTTGACTGCTTGCTAGCGTAGTTTGCATGCTTCGTAGCAAAGTGACGGCTGATATTTTACTCTTTGAAAACTGCAACCATTTCTTGGCATATCAGATATACAGCCGTTGATCGCACTTAAGTGAAAAAATATTTTGTTGTCCACTCCTTTTTAAACATTTGGCACTCAATGTCCACTTTTCTTTTGTTTGGTCCGCTCATTTTTACCAAAGGGTGGAAATGGTAGCGAGAAAGTTACACGCTAACAAACATCAGTGTGTCTAAACTAGTCTCCCATTTATTGGGGAAATGGGGGTATTGCAGGGGAAACAATGAAAAGGGGAAATGAATGAGGTTTTTACACATCCATGGCTTTTTACTGTAATTTGGACAAGTTCGGCGGGCTCGATTCAAAAGCCTAACGGGCCGTAGTTTGCCCATGTGGCACAGGTGTCAAACTCAAGGCCCGGGGGCCAGATACGGCCCACCACATCATTTTCTATGGCCCGCGAAAACGAATTGTGTATCTAATTCAATACTAAAATTGCAAATTGTCTTCACTTTATAAAATCATCTTTTTAAAATATTTGCAAAGTTTCTACTAGTCTAATTTGAAAATGCATTATTTGTCAGTTTGTTTTGTAGCTTACTGTATTTTCACGTTTATTAGGCGTGGGTTAACATCTTAGATTTTCTAAAAAATGTGCGGTGGTCCCGATGTGTTTGGTGTTGTAAGGCGGACGTATTATAGAGCGCCATGAGAACGTTATAGGGAGAATTGTGGGCGTGGATTTACTGTACGCCCTGCCCTGTTTATGTGTTGTTGTTGTTGTAAGGCAGATGTAGTAGAGAACGCCATGAGAAAGTTGAAGGGGGAAGTGTGGGCGGTGGAAGTGTGGGTGTGGATTGTATATAAAAGAACGGGTACATGCGTCATGCAAAACATCCTTGTTATAACAACAGTGGAAATGGCAAAGAGACACGCGTATCAAGCACAGTTCAAACTGAAGGCCATCAGCTACGCGGAAGAGCATGGAAATCGAGCAGCCGCAAGATAATTTGAAATCAACGAATCGATGGTTCGCAAGTGGAGGAAGCTGGAAAACGAGCTCCGACAGGTCAAGAAGACGCAGCTGAGTTTCCGTGGACGTAAGGTGAGGTGGCCCGAGTTAGAGGAAAGTCTCGAACAGTGGATCCTCGAGTAAAGAACGAGTGGGAGAAGCGTTTCGACGGTCACCATTCGACTAAAAGCAGCAACGCAAGCAGAACAAATGAAAATTTAACATTTTCAACGAGGTCCGTCTTGGTGCGCTCGTTTCATGAAACTGCCATTTTTCCATCCGGACCAGGACTGCATTGGCGCAGCAACTTTCAGCGGATTATAATGAAAAGCTGGCCATCTTCCGCTCCTACTGCAGCAAACTCATCGCCGACGAACACATCCAGCCCAGCCACATCACCAACGTGGACGAGGTGCTGCTCACTTTCGACAACCCGGTGAATCACACTGTGGAGAAGAAAGGGACCAAGATGATCGCGATACGCACAACGAGATACGAAAAGTCTTCTTTTACTGTTGTGCTTGGCTGCCATGCTAATGGACAGAAACTGCCACCTATGATGATTTTTAAAAGAAAGACTTTGCCTAAATAGAAGTTTCCAGCAGGAGTCATCATTAAGGCAAATGAAAAGGGCTGGATGGATGAGGAAATGATGACTGAGTGGCTGAGGGAGGTGTATGTGAGGAGAGCAGGTGTTTTTTTCCACCAATCACCATCGCTGTCGATCTGTGACTCTCTGCGTGCCCATCTCACAGCCCATGTAAAAAAAACTGATGAAGCAAATTAACGCTAAGCTTGTTGTCATTCCGGGAGGCACGACAAAGCAACTCCAACCGCTGGACATCGGAGTGAACCGGCCGTTCAAAGTAAAGCTGCGAGCGACGTGGGAGCGATGGATGACTGATGGAGAGCACAATTTCACTAAGAGTGGAAGGCAGCGCCGAGCGAGATACGCCACAATTTGCAAATGGATTGTGGATGCTTGGGCTAACATGTCTGCTGGCACTGTTGTGCGAGTTTTCGTAAAAGCCGGCATCATAGCCGAGGAGCCACACGCCACGAAAAGTGACAGTGAAGAAAGTGAACCTGGCATGTCAGTTGGAGATTTCAATGCGGAACCGGGAATAAAAATGTGAATACCAAACTCAGTTTTGCTCCCGCTTCATTTTTAAATACGAACACTTGTATGCCTGTATGTGTGTGTGTGTGTGTGTGTGTGTGTGTGTGTGTGTGTGTGTGTGTGTGTGTGTGTGTGTGTGTGTGTGTGTGTGTGTGTGTGTGTGTGTTGTTGATAAATGAAAATGTAAATGAGAACGTTTACGGGGAAAGTGTGGGTGTGGATTTGCAGTGTGTGCGCGCGTGGATTATATATATAAAACTCGCGCCCTATGACCCGTTGCGCCCTATGTGTGTGTTGACACGACTAAGACTGCGCCTTTTATTACAGTGCGTCTTTTGAACGTGAAAATACGGTATACTATTGAGAAGGAAGTTCTATATAACCATATTATTAAATGTAATGTTTCAAGTATATCTTAAATCATATGTAATCATGTTAACATTCAAACATTTCAAGTACATCTTCAATCATATGTAACATTCAAATGTAACAGGTACATCTCCAATCATATAAACAGGTGTTGTGTAATGTACTTGATATGTTTTATCACATCCTATTTACGCAGGTTATATATCCCGCATTATTGTTTCATGTATTCAAGATTAATTTAGGTTAAAAAGGTGGCCTGTACATGACAATCCCAGGATGAAATGAAGGGGTCAGGACGACCTGGCCATCAGACTTTAAATACACCAAAGCTAAGAACAAACAAACATGTTATGATTAAAGTCCTATAATATGTCATGTCATATTGATTCTTGTCTCCCCATATCGTGTCATGTTCATTCTTCTGTTGATTAACTTGTATGATTCATGAAATAAAAAGACGGTTTGGGATTAAAACGTCAGAGATCTGAGCAACAATCTGTGGTTTTCATCTCTCCCGGCCGAAAAGCTTACACTTGGATGTCCGTGTCTTTCATCTCTTAAATTTCCTACTTGTCATTGTGAGGGTCACTCCTTCACATAAGGGGAGTCTCCCTTGACATTTTAAATTGGTCCTTCGAGTCGGATATGGTGATGGGGCCCGGCACGGGAGGAGGATAGCTACAGTCTGTGCACAGAAGGTAAATACTTAAGTCCTCAGGGTGAGGCTTGTCTCCATGGGCCATCCTGGTTCGGGGCCTAGTCACCATCCAAGCCGAAAGAGACAGAGCGGACCCCCAAGGGTAAGATAAAACTTTGATTTTTGGTACCTAGACCACTAGACAGATTTCAATTGAGACTTGACAAACAGGTGAGGGGCCAGACAAAGTACAGCTCAGAAGACCCTTATGATGAATAAAATAAATGGATTGCATTTTCCCTCGCCCGGACGCGGGTCACCGGGGCCCCCCTCTGGAGCCAGGCCTGGAGGCGGGGCTCGAAGGTGAGCGTCTGGTGGCCGGGCCTTCACCCATGGGGCCTGGCTGGGCACAGCCCGAAAAGGAAACGTGGGTCCCCCTTCCCATGGTCTCACCACCTGTGGGAGGGGCCAAAGGGGTCGGGTGCTGTGTAAGCTGGGCGGCAGCCAAAGGCAGCGACCTTGGCGGTCTGATCCCCGGCTGCAGAAGCTGGCTATTGGGACATGGAATGTCACCTCTCTGGCTGGAAAGGAGCCCGAGCTGGTGTGCGAGGCAGAAAAATTCTGACTAGATATAGTCGGACTAGCCTCCACGCACAGTTTGGGTTCCGGTACAAACCCTCTCGAGAGGGGCTGGACTCTCTTCCACTCTGGAGTTGCCCAAGGTGAGAGGAGTCGAGCAGGTGTGGGTATACTTATTGCCCCCCGGCTGGGCGCCTGCACATTGGGGTTCACCCCGGTGAACGAGCGGGTAGCCTCCCTCCGCCTTCGGGTGGGGGGACGGGTCCTGACTGTTGTTTGTGTCTATGCACCAAACGGCAGCTCAGAGTACCCACCCTTCTTGGGGTCCCTGGAGGAAGTGCTGGAGAGCGCTCCTTCTGGGGACTCCATCGTTCTACTGGGTGACTTCAATGCTCACGTGGGCAATGACAGTGAGACCTGGAAGGGCGTGATGGGGAGGAACGGCCCCCCTATCTGAACCTGAGCGGTGTTCTATTATTGGACTTCTGTGCTCGAGACGGATTTTCAATAATGAACACCATGTTGAAACATACGGGTGACCATGTGTGCACTTGGCACCAGGACACCCTAGGCCGCAGTTCGATGATCGACTTTGTAGTCGTGTCATCGGATTTGCGGCCGCATGTTATGGACACTCGGGTGAAGAGAGGGGCGGAGCTGTCAACTGATCACCACCTGGTGGTGGGTTGGCTCCGATGGTGGGGGACATACCGGTCTGACCTGGCAGACCCAAACGCTCTGTGAGGGTCTGCTGGGAACGTCTGGCAGAATCTCCTGTCAGGAAGAGCTTCAACTCCCACCTCCGGCAGAGCTTTTCCCACGTCCCGGGGGAGGCGGGGGACATTGAGTCTGAGTGGACCATGGTCCGCGCCTCCATTGTTGAGGCAGCCGACCAAAGCTGTGGCCGTAAGGTCGTTGGTGCCTGTCGTGGCGGCAATCCCCGAACCCACTGGTGGACACCGGTGTAAGGGATGCCGTCAAGCTGAAGAAGAAGTCCTATCGGGCCGTTTTGGCCTACGGGACTCCGGAGGCAGTTGACAGGTACCGGATGGCCAAGCGGAACGCGGCTTCGGCGGTTGCTGAGGCAAAAACCCAGGCGTGGGAGGAGTTTGGTGAGGCCATGCAAAATGACTTCCGGACGACTTCGAGGAAATTCTGGTCTACCATCCGACGTCTCAGGAGGGGGAAGCAGTGCAACGTCAACACTGTTTACAGTAGGGATGGCGTGCTGCTGACCTCGACTCTGGACGTCGTGAGTCGGTGGGGAGAATACTTCGAAGACCTCCTAAATTCCACCTACACACCTTCCATTGAGGAAGCAGGGCCTGGAGACTCTGAGACGGATTCTCCAATCTCTGGGGTCGAAGTCACTGAGGTAGTTAAAAAATTCCTCGGTGGCAAGGCCCCGGGGGTTGATGAGATCCGCCCGGAGTTCTTAAAGACTCTGGATGTTGTGGGGCTGTCATGGCTGACACGCCTCTACAACATTGCGTGGACATCGGGGACAGTGCCTCTGGATTGGCAGACTGGGGTGTCCGGCCGGTCTAAACCCGGGTCTAAACCCGGGCCTCTTTAAGAAGGGGGACCGGAGGGTGTGATCCAATTACAGGGGAATCACACTCCTCAGCCTCCCCGGTAAAGTCTATTCAGGGGTGATGGAGAGGAGGGTACGTCGGGAGGTCGAACCTTGGATTCAGGAGGAGCAGTGTGGCTTTCGTCCTGGCCGTGGAACATTGGACCAGCTCTACACCCTCGGCAGGATCCTCGAGGGTGCATGGGAGTTCGCCCAACCAGTCCACATGTGTTTTGTGGACTTGGAGAAGGCGTTCAACCGTGTCCCTCGGGAGGTTCTGTGGAGGGTGCTTCGGGAGTACGGGGTGCAGAGCCAACTGATAAGGGCAGTCCGGTCCCTGTATCACCGATGCCAGAGTCTGGTCCACATTTTCGGCAGTAAGTCGGATTCGTTCTCAGTGAGGGTTGGACTCCGCCAAGGCTGCCCTTTGTCACCGATTCTGTTCATAATTTTTACGGACAGAATTTCTAGGCGCAGCCGAGGCGTTGAGGGGGTCCGGTTTGGGGACCTCAGCATCACGTCTCTGCTTTTTGCAGATGACGTGGTGCTGTTGGCTTCTTCAGGCCGTGATCTCCAGCTCTCACTGGAACGGTTCACAGCCGAGTGTGAAGCGGTCGCGATGAGGGACAGCACCTCCAAATCCGAGTCCATGGTCCTCGATCCGAAAAGGGTGGAATGCCCTCTCCGGATCAGGGATGAGATCCTGCCCCAAGTGGAGGAGTTTAAGTATCTTGGAGTCTTGTTCACCAGTGAGGGGAGGATGGAGCGCGAGATCAACAGGCGGATCGGTGCAGCGTCGGCAGTAATCCGGACCCTGTACCGGTCCGTTGTGGTGAAGAGAGAGCTGAGCCAAAAGCCAAAGCTCTCAATTTACCAGTCAAGCTACGCTCCTACCCTCACCTACGGACGAGCTATGGGTTGTGACCGAAAGAACAAGATCCCGGATACAAGCGGCCGAAATGTGTTTTCTCCGCAGGATGTCCAGGCTCTCCCTTAGAGATAGGGTGAGAAGCTCGGTCATCCGGGAGAGACTCGGAGTAGAGTCACTTCTCCTCCACGTTGAGAGGAGCCAGATGAGGTGGCTCGGGCATCTTATCAGGATGCCTCCTGGACGCCTCCCAGGGGAGGTGTTACGGGCATGTTCCACCGGTGGGAGACCCCGGGGACGACCCAGGACTCGCTGGAGAGACTAAGTATGTCTCTCAGCTGGCCTGGGAACGCCTTGGGATCCCCCGGGATGAGCTGGATGAAGTGGCTGGGGAGAGGGAAGTCTGGGAGTCCCTGCTAAAGCTGCTGCCCCCGCGACCCAACCCCGGATGAGCGGAAGAAGATGGTTGGATGGATGGATGGATCTTATTATTCCCAACACCTCGATCCTGTGATTCGTGCCACCCCCGACTGTGTACAAGCCGTAATAGCATCTGTGTTGGCGGTACAAGCGTCTGCTGAGGTAATCTTGTATCACCCGTTAACTCTTAAGGTGTCCCATGCGGTAGCCAGGGGTTTCACCCCCATCCTCTCCACTCTCACCCCCACCCTGCTTCCAAAGTCAGACTTAGTTCGATCATCGCTGTATGCACAGTGACGAACAAGCTCTCCACTTGCAAGTGTTCAAAAGGCATACTGTCTCCTGTGTGGTTCTTGTAAAATACGTTAGAGTGAGCTCCACTCTAACATTTTGGTGCCGTGACCCGGATTCCAACATGCCCACTGCTGATGGAAGGAGAACGTCGTGCTGCACATTGTCGACAAGCCAGCGTCTATTAGGAGGACCTGGAAAAGAAAGACCTGGGAAGAAAATTCTTCGCTGGGCCAGCATCTTAGGTCTGCCTTCGTCTGACAACAGTGGATTGACGATCCGGAAGTGCAACGAACCAAAGGAAAAGTAAGTAAAACCCTAAAGTTGTGGTGAAACGCGTAAAAGTAAAAAGTGCACGAGATATCAAAGTCAAAGTCAAAGTCAAAGTCAGCTTTATTGTCAATTTCTCCACATGCCAAAGACACACAAAGAAACCGAAATTTCGTTCCCCCCCTATCCCACGGTGACAAGACATGGCTCACAACAGACAAACAGTAAACAAGTATAACAAAAGCGTGCTGAATAAATAATGAATAAATAACACAACAATAAATAAATAAATAAATAATTAAGAGGAGCACAAAAAGAAAAAAACAAAAAAGAGCAAGTGCGCGTACAGCAGACATTCCCGAAAATAGCGCAACAGTGCCGCACGCTACGCAGAAGGGGGTAGCGAGTTCAGGGCCCTAACAGCCTGGGGAAAGAAGCTGTCGGCGAGTCTGGTGGTGCGGGAGCGCAGGCTCCTGTACCTCTTCCCAGAGGGCAGAAGGTCAAACAAAGAGTGAGCTGGGTGACTCACATCTCTGGCAATCGAGGTTGCCTTGCGGGTGAGATGGGAGGTGTAAATGTCCTTCAGGGAGGGAAGCGAAGCACCAATAATCTTACCAGCCGTATTCACTATGCGCTGCAGGGCCTTCAAGTTCTGTTCAGTGCAGTTACCACCCCAGACAGCGATGCAACTGGTGAGGACGCTCTCAATGGTGCCACGGTAGAATGTAGACAGGACTGCCTGAGGAGCACATGCACGCCTGAGCTTCCGCAGGAAGTACAGGCGGCGCTGAGCTTTCTTTGCCAGTGACGAGGTGTTCGCGGACCAGGAGAGGTCCTCACTGATGTGCACCCCCAGGAACTTGGTGCAGCTCACCCTCTCCACCACAGCACCGTCGATGATCAGCGGCAGGTGTGTTTTGTGACCCTCCCGGAAGTCAACAATGATTTCCTTGGTCTTACCGACGTTCAGCAGGAGGTTGTTGTCCCTGCACCACGTGGTCAGAAGGTCAACTTCCGACCTGTACCGAGTCTCGTCGCCCTTCGTGATGAGACCCACCAGAGTCGTGTCGTCAGCAAACTTCACTATGCGGTTGTCGCTGTAGGTCGCAGTGCAGTCATGCGTCAGCAGGGTGAGGAGCAATGGACTGAGCACGCAGCCCTGGGGGGCCCCCGTGCTCAGCGTGATGCTGGCGGAGATTTTGTCGCCAACACGCACCACCTGAGGCCTCTGACAGAGGAAGTCCAGTATCCAGTTGCAGAGGGAGGTACTGAGGCCCAGCTCGTCGAGTTTGGAGATGAGTCGCTGCGGCACAATGGTGTTGAAGGCAGAGCTGAAGTCCACAAACAGCAACCTCACATATGAGTCCTTTCTTTCCAGGTGAGTGAGGGCCGAGTGGAGGGCAGAGTTCAATGGCAAGTCTCAGTGGAAGGAACAGAATAAGAAAAGCAGAGCTTCTTTCTCATTCATTGAAGAAGTGCGTAGATTTTTCTTTGTCTGTTTTTTCCAAGCTATGAGATCTGGCTTGGGTTAGAGTCCCAGTGGAAGGAACATGCTAAGAAACACAGAGCTTCTTTTTTGTTAATCAAAGAAGAGCGTAGATTTTTCTTTGTCCGTTTTTCCAAGCCAATGAACAGCTTGGGTTCGAGTCCCAGTGGAAAGAACGGGCGAGAAAAAACAGAGCTTCTTTTTCTTAATTGAAGAAGGGAGTGGATTCTTTTTTGTCCGTTTTTCCAAGCTGTTTGCCTGAAACTTGTGTGGTTGAGAGTGACTGGTAGGATAAATTGACTAAAAAGCAGTTCTAGCATTGGTCCACGGAAATAACACAGGCTAGTACTTTGTTGAAAGGTCAATTTAAACCTGCATTGAGGATCCTCAAAGAAAAAAAAAAGAAAAAAATTTGAAAAAACTAAAACTACTAAAATTAAGATGGGAAATAAAAGCGGTAAAGCTCTAGCCCTTGAAAGATATGAGAAGTACATTGTGAGTAGATTTCTTAATTGTATGCAATACATGCCGAAGTGGAAGAAAAAGTATGGAGTACAAGGAAAGTTGAAAGTTGAAATGTGGAATGTTGTGGTAGAACTTTTGGAGGAGAGTGTGGCTAGGAAGCCAAAGGGATTGAGAAAGGAAAGAAAAGAGAGAGAATTGCAATGTGTTAGAGTGTGGTTGAATGCTTCACAAGAGAGAAGAGAACAAATCCAAAAGACAAAAAATAGAAAGATAAAAAGTGATGAGGCTGCCATTCAATTGGGATTTGAAAAATAATTCAGTGGCATCCCATTTAATGAAGCAGCTGAAAGTCCATATCAGCAACAGCTTAAAAATGCACTCCTCACTGGTTTCAGCCCTGAATGAGGCAACTGGGTGAGGAAACATTTGGTGGAGGTGGACATTGCTTGTGTTACAACAACCATGCAGTGGGCCAGAGACGCTGACAAAGTGATCAAGAAAGGCAAAAGTTCTGATGTATTTCATCTAGATGATGATGATAATGATCTAGATGAAGATACAACAGTCTTCTTCCAAAGTTCCCAAAGGGGCAGAGGAACAGTTAGAGGCCAACAAGGTCGCAGGCTACCATTAAAATCAAACCCCCCATCAGATTCAGACAACTGTTGGAACTGTGGGAAACGTGGACAATAGATGTCCATACAGCATGAGACATTCTGAGCGCATTAAAAGAAAAAAGAAAAAACACATGTAACTTTTGGCTTAGATTCATTGTCAGATTACAGAATGACAAATGACCAGGCATCAAATTATGTATGCACACGAAAGTTAAAATTTGTAAATCAAGTGGTAAAGAAATACAACTTGCTTCTAAAAGATTAATAAATAATTAGAATGTGCTGTCCTCGTGTGCGTGGGCGGGACCGGCTTCATGATCGACTGCAGGAAATGGCCAGCATGTGAGACGAATCATTGGTGCCGGGGCCCCCACCCCTCACGCGCAAGAGCTGTGCATGTTTATGTGCATATGTGTTAAAATGATGAAATTGGCTAAACTTTTAGTGCAAAGAAATTTGCTAGACGTCGTCTATCCAATTTGCACCGCAAAACAGAAAAACATTTGAAAAATAAAAAAGAGAGAAAAAGAAAGAAATCTGTGGGCAGAAACTGGTTCATACTAGTGCTCATTAGTGTCTCACCTTGAAGACTAATTCGAAAGACAGAGAAAACATGTTTTCAGGAATTGGATGAAGCAAAATTGTGAATTTAAGACATTGCAATGCTTGATTTAATAGGAATAATTGATTGGTCGTGTTATAACATTTATACAAACTTCTATATGTGAGTTAAATCCGAGAGATTGAGTTAAATTATACATTATATAGAATCATATGTAGTAAAGAACATATTGTGAGGGTTAATAGATTAGTTTGGTCCTATGCTTATGTTGGAATGTAACCTACAATGAATAACCTAGCTAGATTAGTTTCATCCTATGCTTATGTTGGAATGTAACCTGTAATAAATAACCGAGCTTGTCCTGTCTTCAGAGGTCAGGGGCTTCAACCCCATCCTGTCCACTCTCACCTCCACTCTCACCCCCACCCTGTTTCTCTCAATAAAAATGCTCTTGCAAGAGGCCTGAGTCAGCCCTCATTCGATCACCGCTGTATGCACAGCGACAAATGACTCTCCACTTGCAGGTATTTAAAAGGGCATACTGTCTCCCGTGTGGTTCTTGCAAAAATAAGTTAGAATGAGCACCACTCTAACATTTTGGTGCCGTGACCTGGATTCTCTCATACCCGCCATCTGGCTGACAGAGGACGACACACTGTACACCGGCGAC
This sequence comes from Syngnathus floridae, assembly GCF_059516105.1. Lineage (NCBI taxonomy): Eukaryota > Metazoa > Chordata > Actinopteri > Syngnathiformes > Syngnathidae > Syngnathus > Syngnathus floridae. Next base: position 3,712,096 of record NC_142416.1, on the reverse strand, counting down.
GGGCCAGCGTCCATTAGCCGGACCTGGTAAAGAAAGACCTGGGAAGGAAATTCTTCACTGGGCCAGCATCTTAGGTCTGCCTTCGTTTGACAGAGGTGGATTGACGGGATCCGGCAGTGCAACGAACCAGGGGACAAGTAAGTTAAAGCCCTAAAGTTGTGTGATTGTGTTGTGAAACGCGTAAAAGGTATAAGTGCACGAGATATAGGTTGGGTTTAAGTCCAAGGGGAAGAAACAGGCTAAGAAAAGCAGAGCTTATTTTTCGTTCTTCGAAGAAGTGCGCAGATTCTTCTTTGTCTGTTTTTCCAAGCTCAGGGATCGGGCTTGGGTTAGTGTCCCAGTGGAAGGAACATGCTAAGAAACACAAAGCTTCATTTTTGTTCATCAAAGAAGAGCGTAGATTTTTCTTTGTACGTTTTTCCGGCCAAAGAACAGCTTGGGTTTGACTCCCAGTGGAAGAAACGGGCTAGCAAAAAACAGAGCTTCTTTTTCTTAATTGAAGAAGGGCGTTGATTCTTTTGTGCCCGTTTTTCCAAGCTGTTTGCATGAAACGTGTGTGGTTGAGAGTGTGACTGGTAGGATAAATTGACTGCAAATATAATTTGTTGAAAGGTCAATTTAAAACTCCATTGATGATCCTCAGAGAAAGAAAACATTTGAAAAAATTGTATACACCTAAAATCCCAAATCAAGATGGGAAATAAAAACTGTAAATCTCTAGCTCCTGAAGGAGATGAGAAGTACATGGCGAATAGATTTCTTAATTGTATGTGATACATGCCGAAGTGGAAGAAAAAGTATGGAGTAGAAGGGAAGTTGAAAGTTGAAATGTGGAAGATAGTGGTTGATGTTTTGGAGGAGAGTGTGGCTAGGAAGACAAAGGGACTGAGAAAGGAAAGAAAAGAGAGAGAACTGAATTGTGCTCGAATGTGGTTGAAAGCTTTGCAAGAGAGAAGAGAACAAATTCAAAAGACAAAAACTATAAAGGTGAAAAGTGATGAGGTCGCGAGTATGTTTGTCAGGCCGGAAGACAATGAGGCCACAGTGAGCAGGCGCGCTGTCCAGGCTGCAGCTCAAGCCGCAGCTGAAGGCGTAGCTCAAGCAGAGGGGCAAGAGGAGCTTCCTGCTCCTATGTTACTCCTGTTGCAGAAGACCCAGATAAATGGGCAGAAGACATGGCTGGAATCATACATTCCTATGGACTGAATGGGCATGAGGCAGGAGAAGCTGCAATGTCTTCCTTGGGAAAAGACTGGGCCAAGGTTAGAGGAAATTATACAGGTAGAAATAACCAAGGGCCTTTCCCCTATCCCGTTGAGGGAAATCTATTGGGAGGGGAGTATGCAGCACAATGGAATGATCTTGTGCAAAGAGTGCGAACTATATTTCAAAGATGAGCGAATTGTGGTCATTTAGCAGGAATAAAACAGAAGCCTGGGGAAGATACTGATGATTTTCGCTTGAGATTTGAAAAATAATTCAGGGTGCATAGTAGAGATGCACCGATCGGGCTTTTTCAGTTTCGATACCGATACCGATGCCGTGGCTTTGCGTATCGGTCGATACCCGATACCGATCCGATATTATGGTTGATTTAACAAGCTACATACCTCTACATGTGGAAAAATAAAATATAGCATCGGGACAAGAGAATAAACAAGTGACTTGGTCAAATACAATAATCAAGCAATCTAAACATGTGTTCGCATACTTTCCCATACATTTCTGACAGTGCGGTCTCAGAAAAATACTTGCGCGATGGCAAATTGTACCGTGGCTCCAGGTGGTCGAGTAAACGTTGGAAGCCCTCGTTTTCAACAACACTCATCGGTTGTCCATCCAAAACCATGAATTCCAGCACTTTCTCAGTAACTCTCATAGCTTTTGCGCTATTGCCTGGGAATTTTTCCCATCTTTGCAGTGCATCTGCTAACGTTAACTGCCGTGTAGGTCCACCTCCCGCTCCCTTAGATCTGCTCAACTGCTGGAACTCCTGGTGTTCCGTTGCATGGTGTTTCTGGAGATGCTTAATTAAATTGGTAGTACTATAACTGGCAGTACTACCACCACCCCTGGCAACATTAGCTTTGCAGACATTACAAACTGCCGTCGAACTAGTTGGCGTGTTCAGTTTAAAGTACCTCCACACAGCTGACTCTTTCGTTCGCTCCATGTTTGCGTTTGTTTAGAAAACTCTCGTGGCATGCGGCACACGTGCTGCTGACGTATGACGTAGCCCACGTCCCAATAGATTAAGGAAAGGATCGGCTCGCGGATCGGCTGCATTTTCCGATACCCGATCCATCTATTTTGTTGATATCGGGGCCGATATCCGATCCAGATATCGGATCGGTGCATCTCTAGTGCATAGTAGCATCCCATTCAATGATGCAGCTGAGAGTGCTTATCACTAACAGCTTAAAAATGCACTCCTCACTAATTTCCGCTCTGAAATAGGCAACTGGGTGAGGAAACAATTGGTGGAAGTGGACACTGCTAGTGTTACAGCGACCATGCAGTGGGCCAGACATGGTGAAAAAGTGATCAAAAGAGGCAAAAGTTCTGATGTATTTCATCTAGACAATGATGATGATGATGAACTAGATGAACAGTCTTCTTCCAAGGGTCCCAGCGGGGCAGAGGAAGAGGTAGAGGCCAACAAAATCACAGGCCTCCATATAGTTCAAAATCCCCACCAGATTCAGAGACCTGTTGGAACTGTGGGAAACGAGGACACTTTGCAAGAGAGTGTTGTCAGGCAAAACAAAACCAATCAAGGGGTGGAGGACGAGGCAGAGGAAAAGCCAAATTTTCAGCATGACTAGATTCCTCCCCTTTGACCTCTTGTGCTCCTACAGAGGAAGAAATAGTAGATGTCCATACAGCATGGGACATTCTGAGTGCATTAAAAGAAAAAACACATATTACCTTAAACAGAGGAAGTGATGTAGAGTTTTTTGTGTGATACCGGGGCTTGTAAAATCGTAATAAAAACTAAAGTTCCTAATCTAAAGGCCTCACAGAACACTATTTGGGTGAAATCTGCTGATGGGCAGGTACACAAGGAGAGTATCTCCAATCCAGTTGTAGTGAGAGATGATGAAACGGGAGTCATAGCTTCAGTCTGGACTGTCCTATCCCCAAAATGTCCCATAAACCTGCTGGGACGAGATCTGATGGCTCGGTTGGGAATTGCAATAATTCCAGTAAAGGAAGGCATGCGAGCATGTAGAGTGAGAGATGTAGACTCATATGCTGCACAAGCAAGTGAACAGATTTGCTGTTCCTATGACATCTCTCCTGAACGGAATGCCAAGCTACCAAGCAGTTTACTCAGTGAAGCTCAAATACAATTGTCACGACCTGAATCAGAAATGACTTGTAATCAATTACATGTCACCATGAACATTCCTTCAATCCAAAACATGAATATATTTTTTTATATATTTATATATATTTATCAGGGCTGTGGACTCGGACTCGGACTCGGGGACTCGGACTCGGTCGGACTCGGTCATTTTTGCCGAACTCGGACTCGGGGACTCGGACTCGGCCGGACTCGGTCATTTTTGCCGGACTCGGACTCGGTGCTGATTTTGACCGAGTCCACCGAGTCCGACAATAAAAAAAAAATAAGTTCAATTTTATTTTCATCATGCTGCTGAGAATGCACGTAGGAATACTGTCCACAGCCCTGCTTACGATCAATGCGGCCACGTTGAGTTGCACTTAGGCTAATGTTTACATTATATACCAATGTCAAGGATGATTATGTCACCCAGCTTATATTATTATTTTGATTTTGATCTAAATTAGCCTTGAATAAAGACTAAGCAGTCACATGAATTAACAGAAAAAATGGACAGCCGGACTCGGACTTGGACTCAGACACGGACTCAGACTCGGTGGTCAAGAGGCCGGACTCGGACTCGGTGCAAAAATCCGACCGAGTCCACAGCCCTGATATTTATTATATATTTTCTATAGTTTTCTCGGTGTCACAGAAATAACCTTGACAATCACTGTTCTGTACACTGATCGCAGGTCATTTGCAGCTGCTGCTGTGCTCCTGACCACTCCTCAGAAAGACAAATACAAGTTGTCGGCTGTACCCCACATTTCATTGTTTAAAGTATATTATGGGCGGATGTGGGTTGCCGAATTAAACTTGCCGGATCTGTCACTGATTATGAGGACAAAGGTGATGGGTGGAGCTACAGTACCAGTTGTGACATGTGGAAGCAAACAGTGTGTGAAGTGGCTTTTGGAAGGGCATGCACTTATGTGTTCTCCTGACTAATTAATATTTGTTTGACTGAGATGGAGGAGAGGGAATTGGCTGGGCTTCCTGAAAAACTGTGGACAAAGGTCCCATCTGATGTTGGACTTTTAACGTCCATTCCCCCAGTACAGATCAAACCAAGATCAGAGTGGCATCCAAGAGTTAAGCAATATCCTTTAAAACATGAGGCAATAAATGGGATTGCCCCTGTTATAAATGATCTTTTGACCGGAGGAATCATTAGGAAGTGCTCAGATTCTCCTTGCAACACTCCTATTTTTCCAGCCCAAAAGGCCAATAAAATTCATTGGCGAATGATACAAGATTTACGAGCAGTAAATGATGCAGTGCAGACAAGAGCACCTAATGTGCCTGACCCACACACACTTCTAAACACTTTGAAGCCTAACCAGAAGTTTTTCACAATAATTGATCTTAGCAATGCATTTTTCTCAGTGCCAATCCACCCAGACTCCCAGTTTCAGTTTGCGTTTACCTTTAAAGGTCAAAGTTATACGTACACCAGATTGCCACAGGTATTTGCTGATAGTCCAACTATTTAGTCCAACTAAGCTATCATGGCCTGCTTGGCTGATTTTCAAATGTCAAACAAAAGCCAACTTCTAGTTTATGTAGATCAGGGGTCTCAAGGTCCAGTCCTTGGGAGGGGGGGTGCTACCGGTGTGTTCGGACATCTGCGGACGGGGGGGGTGCTACCGGTGTGTTTGGACAACGGTGGAGGGGGGGGGTGCTACCGGTGTGTTCGGCCATCTGCGGACAGGGGGCGGGGCGGGGGTCAGGTCAGGGGCGGGGGCGGGGCAATGACATACCAGCTCTGCCGAACCCCTGAAGCCAACTCACCGAACCCCTAGGGTTCGATCGAACCCAGGTTAAGAACCACTGCTCTGATGGAAACTACAACCCTTATCTTGCCAGACTACAAGAAAACCTTTGTGCAAACAGCAGACTGCAGGAATGTTTTTACGACCTCAGTGTTGCTGCAGAGTCATGGCAGTAAACTATGACCAATTGCATTTTATTTTAAAAAACTGGATCTAGTGGCTCAATTCTTACCAGACTGTGTCCATGCAGTATGCGCGGTAGCGCTTGCAGTGACACTATCCGCAGATGTGGTCCTCTTCCACAAAATGGAGCTGTAATTCTGCATGCTGTAGATGTGTTGCTACCGCAAAGCAAAATGTCACCTGCCAGACACCTATCCTACACTGTTACACTTCTGTCCCAACCACACATTGTGATAAGAGGTGCACAGTCCTTAACATTGATCCATTGGGGTACCCCTGGTGGGTACCAAATGAGTATAAATTGGTAGACCAAATTGCAGCAGGGGTTTGAATCTATTTTCCTGTGGGTAACACCAAACAAGAATGTGGACCGTATAAATTACGTACACTATAATGTTCTCAAATTAACAAATTACACTCTTGCTCTTGGTCTGGCTCTTACTGAACAGCTCGATGCGACCTCGCTGACAGCATTCCAAAATCGCATGGCCTTAGACATGATGCTTGCTGAGGCTGGGGGAGTTTGCTCCATTTTTCAAGATCAGTGTTGCATCTTCATTCCTAATAATACAGCCCCTGACGGATCAGTTGTTAATACTCTCAAGGGACACCAAATGATGTCTGAAACCATGCACAGTCACTCAGGTGTGGGGAATCCGGTCCTAGGTTAGTTCAATAACATGTTTGGGTCATGGAAAGCAGCCATCATGCCGATGTTAATGATGGCGTGCGTGGCTATTGCGTTACTGTTAGGGGTCGTGTTTGTGTTCCATGCCTGAAATGTGTGTGGGATACAATCTTTGATCGTATGTTTGAGGATGCTAGGAGTAACCTGCAATCAGAAGTGGACACGTTGCTGAACGAAAATGAAAATGATGTGGTTGATAGCTACGAATTTGACATGGTGTAAAAGTTTATGATGACTGCACCGAAAATCGAAATAAGAGGTGTATGTTTGATCTTTCATTACACTCAATAAACAGGAGGGAAATGAGAAGGAATTTCTATATAACCATATTATCAAATGTAATGTTTCAAGTATATCTTAAATCATATGTGTCAGGGTTTTTCAGAATTTCCTTATCGTATGATTATGTTGGAATGCAACCGGTAATCAGCCTACTCTTACCCCCACTCGGTTTCTCTTAATAAATATGCCCTTGCAGGAGGGAGAGTTTAGACTTCATTCCTTCAACGGGTGAGCTCTCCACCTGCAGGTGTCTAAAAGGACTTGCTTGTCTCCCGTTTAGTTCTTGCAAAATAAGTTAGAGTGAGCACAACTCTAACATTTTGGTGCTGAAATCCGGGATCCCTCATACCCACTATTTGTCTGACGAAGAAGGACGTGCTGCATTGTCGACAAGCCAGCGTCCATTAGGAGGACCTGGAGAAGAAAGTCCTGGGAAGAGAATTCTTTCCTGGGCCAGCATCTTAGGTCTGCCTTCGTCTGACAGAGGTGGATTGACAGGACCCGGCAGTGCAACGAACCAGGGGACAAGTAAGTTAAAGGCCTGAAGTTGTGTGATTGTGTTGTTGTGAAACGCGTAAAAAGCCACAGGTGCACGAGAGATACGGCTTTGGTTTTTCCGAGCTATGAGATACGGCTTTGGTTTGTCCGAGCTATGAGATACGGCTTTGGTTTGTCCGAGCTATGAGATACGGCTTTGGTTTGTCCGAGCTATGAAATACGGTTTCGGTTTGTCCGAGCTATGATAGGCCTAAAAAAAAAAAAAAGCGCTGGAGTTTGTGTGAGTGTGTGACTGGTAGGATAAATTGACTAAAAAGCAGTTCTAGCATTGATCCACGGCAATAATACAGGCTAGTAATCTGTTGAAAGGTCAATTTAAATCTGCATTGAGGATCCTCAAAGGAAAGAAATTTGAAAAAAAATTGTAAAACCTTAAACTACTAAAATTAAGATGGGAAATAAGAACGGTAAATCTCTTGCTCTGCTCTTCTTTGAGATGAGAAGCTCATGGCGAGTATATTTCTTAATTGTATGCAATACATGCTGAAGTGGAAGAAAATGTATGGAGTACAAGGAAATTTGAAATGTGGAAGAAGTGGTAGAAGTGCTAGAGTGTGGTTGAAATCTTCACAAAGAGATGAGAACGAATTCAAGAGACAAAAGCTAGAAAGATGAAAACTGATGAGGTCAGACCAGGAGACAATAAGGCCCCTGTGAGCAGGTGCAAGGCCGCAGCTCAAGCCACGGCTCAAGCAAGGGGCAAGAGGAGTCAAGAGGAGGAAACCTCTCCCATATGACAGCAAAACATGTCATTGTCAGGTTATTAAAAATATTTTTAGATTGTTAGAGCTCCTGTCCATACAAGAAGTATGACAATGCTGTTTGTATGCCCAATTACAAATGACTTGAGATCAAATTGTGTTACACTAAAGTTAAAATATGCAAATCAAGTGGTAAAGAAATACAACTTGCTTCTAGAAGATAAATAAATAAAATTAGAATGTGCTGTCCTCGTGTGCATGGGAGGGACCAGCTCATGATCGACCACAGGAAATGGCCAACCTGTGACGAATCATTGGTGCTGGGACCTACCTTCCGCACGCGAGAGCTGTGCGTGTGTGTGCGTATGTGTTAAATTGATGAAGATTGGCTAAACTTTTAGTATAATAAAATTTGCTAGACTGTTGTCTATTCAATTTACACCGCAGAACAGAAACAATTTTGACAGATAAAAATGAGAGGAAAAGAGAGAAATCTGTTTGAGAGCAGAAACTAATCCACACTAGTGCATGTTAAGTGTCGAGCCCACATGAGAAATTCGAAGTAAACAAAACAACAGAACATGCTTTCGGGAATTGGCAGACACTAAATTGTGAATTTAATATTTTGCAACGCTACATTTAATAGGAATAATTGATTGGTTGTGTTATAAAATTGTACAAAATTCTAAATGTAAACTAAATCTGAGAGATTGGGCTCTTCAAATTTAAAAACAAAGAAAAAAAATTCAAATGAATTTGCCAGTAGTTTTTTTCAGTTAAGTTTTTTTTAATTGGTGGATTGTTCTACCAGGAAACTTGAGTTGAAAATGATATATGAATGTTGGTGTGCTTGTATGAATTGGGACCAATGTGTTAGGAAGACTCCTTTTTGGAGACTGTGTGAGATGCATATGATGAGCATTGATGAATGATTGCCTGAATGAAAGGTTGAAGTCGTTGGCGACTACTATAGAAAATTAGTAGAGCGACTTTGATGAAAGAGTGATTTTGAGCAGGTTGAATGCTAAAAAGAAAACGTAGCTTTTGGATTGATAATTAACGAGAGAAAAAACTGGAGAACCAGTAACACGTAGAAGCTGTGTGAACTGAGAAATTAAGAAGCGTTTTAGAAAGAAAGTTAAATTAAATGATGATGAAATCACATGTAGTAATACAACACTTCACTACATATGGATTCTCTAAATCATACAATTGAGTAAAATAAAACATACATTTTGATTTGTATTCAAATTTCTAAGATTCTTGTGATAAACAATGAGAAAATTATTGAAAAGTAACTAAAGAAACTACAAGAAAGTGAAAATGTCTAATCATTTGCTAGCTGAGTCGCTCCCCATTCGGGGAGGCCATCCATTTACTTGCTAAGCTAGTTGTGAAAACAGTCCAGTTGCCACAAAAAGTAGCTAAATGCACGTGTGCAGTACACACACACACACGAGACTGATAAGGTGTCAAGAGGTAACGAGCTTGCAGACAGAACCACAAAGCTGCAGCGCAAAAGACACTTCAATTTTTATACACACAAGAAGCAGATTAAATCACTGAAACATTTTTAAAGATGTGCAGCGACAAAGTCCATAGAGTGAAATTCAATTATGGATGAAAAGAGGGGCAAGATTAGAGAATGGCATCTATAAATGAACAGAAGACAGACCTATCCTACCAAAGAACCTATGCAAATGGGCAGCAATATTGAGCCATGGTGCGTGTCACATGGCTCAAGAGGAGGGATAGTGGTGCAGGTCAGTCAGCTTTATACAACATATGGATTTGATTCATATTCAAAACATTTTCAAAACAAAACAAAACAAAAAAAAATTTGTAGAGCTTGTTTCAACAAAAACAAAAACACTGAATGCCTTAACAGTGGCAAAAACGTCATGGAAAGAAATAATACCGAGATATGGGATTTTAGAAATAAACTCTCATGACAGGACTGGTATAAAGTGTGAAGATGTGCTTGGAAAAAAAAAACTGGAAGATCATGGAAAAAATGTTTAGACCTGGTTAAACTGTACATAAATATGACAAGTACTGTGGGTTTAACCCCGTATAAAAAATTGTTTGGGCGACAATATAGATTACCATGTTTTGAATCCAAGTGGGAAACTAAGGATGATTAAAATTTGGCAGATTACATGAGAAAAATATTTAAAAGGCAAAAAGAACAAACCACGTTCTCATTAAGAGCATTGAAAACGAAACACTGGTGTTCTTCCAAGGGGGAAGGGCCATGTTGAATCTTGATAACTACACCAACTGCCATTAAAATAGCAGAAAGGTCAGTTGAGGTGGTCCTAGCAAATTACAAAAGGGTCATTTCTTTTGAGGTAACGTTCAATCGCAGAAAGTGAGCCAAAAGAAGCCTTACCTCTTAGAGAAATGCCGGGAACAAGAAAATGGAACAATGACGTTATTGCATGTTGGGTGACTATCTTTGTTGCCATTTTGTTACCTTCAACAATATGGTATTTGTGGGTACTAAGAGTCATAATGAATAGGGGAGAGATGAGTGGGCAACTTATATACATAGGTCACCCCGAAAATTATGCTGCATTGTATCAATTTAAAAGATCAATTTGACCTTTGCAGGATGATCTGCTGTGTCGGATCTGGACTGCCATGAAAGTATGATGTTTATATGTCGTGTCAACAACCGCTGCAGATGTTAAAGAATGGGATGAATATCTAGAATGAATGTGGATAATTTGTTTCAGGTAACTAACTATAAGAGTAACTGAAAAAAGAAGCAATTGATTGCTTATGACGAACCAAGCTGCAAAGACAGAAAAAATTGAATATGTCATATGTATGGATTTGCGACCGATTATTTATGTTGTACCGTTGCGATTGACCAAAGATTGTGTGAAATCTGTCACGTCTACTGGATTGTGAAATGTGTGACACAGCATTCTATATAATATCCATTGAGAGAAAAAAGAAAAAAAAAAAGCCATTGCTTTCAGAGAATGTCGTCAAGCGAAATTGTATATACATCAACGTGCCAAGATCTGGGAAAAAAGCTGGTAAAAACCAAAATATCTTTAAATTTGAGAGGCGACGATGATCTGACCGAAATTGATGCAATTGGAGTTCCTAGAGGGGTTCCTGATTAATAAGAATTAAATGACCAAATTGCAGCGGGATTGGAGTCCTCCATTTGCTGCTGGTGAACGATGAACAAGAACGTAGACAGGATAAATTACATCCATTACAACATGCAGAAATTGGGCAAACGGACACAAGCGGGGCTCGAGGCAGTGCATGAACAGCTAGCCACGCCTTCCCTAATGTCGATCCAGAACCACAATGCTCATGATATGTTGTTGTCTGAGAAAGGAGGGGTCTGCGCAATGTTCGGAAAACAATGCTGCACCTTCATCCAGAACGACACCGCCCCTGATGGGAGCCTGACGGAGGCGATTGCAGGCCTGCGATCCCTCAAAACGAGGATGAAAGAGCACTACAAGTGGATGACTGCTTTTGGGAAGTATAACGCCCTTGTGTCCTCAATTTTACCATCAGTTGCAGTGTTTGCTGCTATGCTCACCTTGTATGGATGTTGCATACTATGTCTTCGTGCTCTGTTTAGTCGTCTCGTCACTACAGTAATATCGCCCATGGAGGACGAGATGGCTCAGATATGCCTAATGTCTGAGCGGCAACATGATGATGTTGATGGCAAAATTCCTGCATCTGTGTTACCAGACTTTTCCCAGATCCGTGGGATTCTGAATGATGACATCACAACGTTTATCCTTTGGAGTAAACATATTTGTCCTCATGAATGTGATCCGACGACTGAGAGTTGAGAAAAGGGGTTGGTTACGGTGATGTGTGGATTTGAGCAAATAGGTGTTAAACAGGTGGGAAAAAAATGTTACAATAATTAGTTTTGTAGAAGCGCCGGCCGGCCTGAACCAGAGGTCTCATACCTTCGCTCAAGGCCAACATATCTGCCAGGCTTTAGGGAGTTCTCATACTCCCTTCCTTGTCTTATCTGTGAGAGGCCCTCACTAGTTATGAAGAGAACACCTTTGTTCTTTGTCTAGCTAAAGAGAAGTTATTTCTCTATTATACCTTGTAGTTTCTGTTTATGAATTGTTGTTGACCGGGACAGTTTTTAAGTTATCCCATATTTATTCAATGTTTGGTTAAGTAGACTTCATGCAAGTTATCTCACATTTACTTAGCGTTTGTTGGAGTGTATGCACGAGAGGTATCTGATGATTTACTCATCATTATTATTGTGTTAAACGTAGCAAGAAAGTCTAGAGCATTGTTTTACAGGGACACGGCATCCAGGAGTTGGATATCAACACCGAGCTGTCACAATCAGTGTTGCCGACCCATCCCTGGACTTGCAGACGGAGGAAACTGGATGGGAGCTTTGGACATCGCCGCTGTGTGCCAGGATGAGAGAGCCGTTTTCAAGGTGTAAGGGCTCTACTCCCAACATGGCTGCACCATCGAACGGGACCTACTTCGTCCAGAAGTTCAGAAGCACTGCCTCACCTGCATCCTATGAGTGCACGTGCCTGTTCAGAACGGATCATGGTTTTGTGGTCACAAGAGTTGTCCGATGCTGCCTGCCAACTGGACTCGAGTGTGTGCGCCAGTGTGAGTGACAGACCACACCTACAGACTAGATTCTAGAACGTCATCAGCTGACGAAAACATGAGCACATATACAACTTCTTAGATGTGACAGATGTGATAATGATAATGAAACGTGGATTGCGTAGATGCTGTTCTGTTGAGCATGTTTTACAGAAACTTGTTGATTTGACCATCAATAATGCTTCGCAAGTAATGGATACAATGATGCACTATTTCTGTGTTTTTCTTTTTCTTTTTTTATTTATAGCATTCTGGTCCCCTAAGGCAGAGGGGCCGTGTGAGACTTTTCCTGCTAATAACATCTGGCCAGCAGGTTTTTCGCTTACACAATAAGTTTGATCTGGGGTATTGAGGGAAAACCTCATCTTCACTGGAAATTGTTGCTATCATTGTTTGTTGTTTTTTATTTTTACTATTCTTCTTTCTTCGTTATATTTTCTTGCTTGCCTTTGTTGTTTAGGGTGGCATAATCATATGATAAAACAGGAGGGAGATGTCAGGGTTTTTCAGATGATCCTTATCGTATGATTATGTTGGAATGCAACCGGTAATCAGCCTACTCTTACCCCTACTCTGGTTCTCTTAATAAATATGCCCTTACAGGAGAGAGAGTTTAGACTTCATTCCTTCAACGGGTGAGCTCTCCACCTGCAGGTGTCTAAAAGGACTTGCTTGTCTCCCGTGTGGTTCTTGCAAAATAAGTTAAAGTGAGCACAACTCTAACAATATGTAATCATGTTAACATTCAAACGTTTCAAGTAGATCATCAATTATATGTAACATTCAAATGTAACAAGTATATCTCCAATCATATAAACAGGTGTTGTGTAATGTACTTGATATGTTTTATCACGTCTTATTTACGCAAGTTATATATTCCGTGTTAGTGTTTCATGTATTCAAGCTTAATTTAGTTTAGAAAAGGTGGCCTGTACATGGCAATTCCAGGATGAAACGAAGGGGTCAGTACGACCTGCCCACCAGACTTAAAATACACCAAAGCTAAGAACAAACAAATATGTTATGATTAAAGTCCTATAATAAGTCATGTCATATTGATTCTTGAATGGGACGAGGATTGAAGTCCTCTCCCCATGTCGTGTCATGTTGATTCTTGTATTGATTAACTTGTGCAATTCATGAAATAAAAAGCCGGTTTGGGATGAAAACGTCAGAGATCTGACCAACAATCTGTGGTTTTCATCTCTCCCGGCTGGAAAGCTCACACTTGGGTGTCCGTGTATTTCATATCTTAATTTCCAACTTGTCATTGTGAGAGTCACTCCTTTGCATAAAAGTCAAAGTCAAAGTCTGCTTTAATGTTAAAGTTAAAGTCCCAAAGATCGTCACACACACATCTGGGTGTGGTGAAATTTGTCCACTGCATTTAACCCATCCCCGTGTGATTTTGATCCATCCCCTGGGGGAGAGGGGAGCAGTGAGCAGCAGCGGTGCCGCGCTCGGGAATCATTAGTTGATCTAACCCCCCAATTCCAGCCCTTAGTGCTGAGTGCCAAGCAGGGAGGCAATGGGTCTCATTTTTATAGTTTTTGGTATGACCCTTTTCAGTCTCAGGGCGGACACTCTACCACTAGGCTACTGAGCTCAATTTCTTCACATGCCAAGACATACAAAGAGATCGAAATTACGTTTCCCACTATCCCACGGTGACAAGACATAGTACACAATATATATACAAGTAAACAACACAAAAAATAAAAACAAGGCACAGACAATGAATAAATACGAGCGATGAATAAATAATAAATAAACAAATAACATAATAAATAAGAGGAGCGAAAATGGAGCAAGTGTGCATACAGCAGACAGTCAGAATATAGCGCAAAAGTACAGGACGTTACGCAGGAGGGAGGGAGAGTTCAGGATCCTAACAGCCTGGAGTATGAAGCTGTTGGTGAGTCTGGTGGTGCGGAAGCGCAGGCTCCTGTACCTCTTCCCAGAGGGCAGAAGCTCAAACAAGATTCTCTTTTGACAACTATATGTACTATGAGGCGTTCATGCATTTATTTGGCAGTCATAATGGCCCTATGAAGGAAACTGTGACTACGATGCAGCCCGCGACAAAAATGAGCTTGACACACCTGCCATGTCGTGTAGAATCTAAATAATAGTCGGAAAACACATTAGTTACACCAAAACGTAATGACGAGTATGTGAGCACCTTGCAAGGAGTTCGTGGAAGCATACAATCATTTATTAGTCTGACTTTTTCTGTCTTCTCGGGGGTATTTTTTTAGAAGTGTAGAAAATTAGAACAGGTTCCCCCTTCCCAAGCAAAGTTAGGAGGCAGACAGTATCAGATTGTTGTCAATAAAAACATGAAGAACACACTATTGTGTTTGTCCATTTCTATCTTTAGAAGCTAGGTTCCTTTTCTTTTCTTTTTTTAAGTTCTCACTCACATTGTGCGCAACGTGTGTTCAATGACGACTCACACAGTCGGAAAACCCATTCATTGCACCAAAACGTAATGACGAGTATGTGAGCACATTTCAAGGAGTACCGTATTGGCCCAAATATAAGACGACCCTGATTATAAGACGACCCCCTCTTTTTCAAGACTCATGTTTGAAAAAAGACTTTTTGAACACCAAATTTAATTGTTACCGTATTTGCCGGTGTACAGGTCGACTCGGTGTATAAGTCGACCCCCTAAAATTCGACGGAAATTTGCGATTTTATGATATATCCTTTGTATAAGTCGAGCTCAATTGTTGCATTATATTAAACTTCAAAATTCAATATGCGAAATTTATTGACGAAATGTGTTCAAATTCCGGGAGGCCGTGCGCATGCGGCTGTTTGTAAGCACCGCGGAGGAGATCGCGGCCGGCGAGCTCGCGCACGCCGCCCGGCACCAACGGGAGGCCGGAAATAGCTCCAAGCCGAGCGGATCGGCACTTTATAAGCACCGCGGAGGAGATCGCGGCGCCTCATTGGACTTCCAGCGGCCGGCGAGCTCGCGCACCCGCCCGGCACATCCGGGAGGCCGTGCGCACGAGCCAAGTGGCCGAAAATAGCCCCCGCCGAGCGGATCGGCTGTTTATAAGCACCGCGGAGGTGGTCGCGGCGGCTCATTCGACTTCCAGCGGCCGGCGAGCTCGCGCACCCGCCCGGCACATCCGGGAGGCCGTGCGCACGAGCCAAGTGGCCGAAAATAGCCCCCGCCGAGCGGATCGGCTGTTTATAAGCACCGCGGAGGTGCTCGCGGCGCCTCATTCGACTTCCAGCGGCCGGCGAGCTCGCGCACCCGCCCGGCACATCCGGGAGGCCGTGCGCACGAGCCAAGTGGCCGAAAATAGCCCCCGCCGAGCGGATTGGCTGTTTATAAGCACCGCGGAGGTGCTCGCGGCGCCTCATTCGACTTCCAGCGGCCGGCGAGCTCGCGCACCCGCCCGGCACATCCGGGAGGCCGTGCGCACGAGCCAAGTGGCCGAAAATAGCCCCCGCCGAGCGGATCGGCTGTTTATAAGCACCGCGGAGGTGCTCGCGGCGCCTCATTCGACTTCCAGCGGGCCGCGCACTCGCGCACGCCGCCCGGTTCAAATTTTCTAAGTGCAACGCACAATGAGATGCATGAGAAACGGCCTTGGTTACCATCACTGTTAGAAAAATTGTATATATATGTTATCATGCGTTCTCTAATGAGTACTTATTCACAATGTTACTGTTCAGTATGCTTGCTGCTTTGCCTTGCTTATTCTTATCTTGTACAACAGAACAGGAGGATTATGGCTGGGTCAGGGGCGAGATGACGGTTGTGTCAAACAAGATGCTGCTGACAGCTCAGCGTCCACCAGAACAGATCGTGAAAACAACACGTCAAACGATGCGTCATGAACCTTCTGATCTTCCTTAAAGAACGTCACTTTCTCTTTTTATCTCTCAGAATATCGCTTAAACTGTTTTGCTGATATAGCCATATCTGCACGCAACACTTTGTGCGTTACTTTTTGTTTCTTTTCTTACGAGACGAAGCCACAATCTCTTTCCCCCCCCCCTTAAGGGCTAATCGTCTCACACTGTGGGTAGGGCATTTCCAAATAAAAAGAGCGAGGAGTGTAAAACAGATTTTTAGTGTATTTCGGGACTGCTGTAAGTCTGATTGCACTCCTCGCGAGAAAAGACTCAACATTCTGCCTCACTGGTTTTGTCTGCTGATCCTTTTGCTGATTCTGAACCTGACAATCACATTTGAAGCGATGAATACGAAGTTAAATTTTATGACTCGGTGTATAAGTTGAGGTCGATTTTTTTCGGTCGATTTTGGATCGAAAAAGGTCGACCAATACACCGGCAAATACAGTATACAGAAAATGATTATTTTTCGGACTAAAAGTCGCTCTGGAGTACAAGTGGCATCAGCCATAAAATGCACAATAAAAGGGAAGAAAACATATATAATTCGCACCGGAGTTTAAGTCGCATTTTGGGGGAAATTTATTTAACAAAATTCAACACCAAGTACAGAAATGAACCAAAAAACCCTAGCTAAACGATACGGTATGCTAACGTGACATAATAATAATAATAATAATAATAATAATAATAATAATACATTTTATTTATAAGGTACCTTTCAAGGCACTCAAGATCGCCGTACAGATATAAAATAGGATAAAAAATGACCGGAGAGCAGCGGCAGCAAGTCGCGCCAGCGTTCACTCACATCCGGTAGACACAATTACAACATATTGTAATATAGTATATTGTATAATATAAAAACAAACGAGGAGCTGTGAAAGGGCCTGACGTAACATTAACAGTTATTCAAATAACTATAACATAAATAATACATTTATCAAACCATCCGTGTCACTCCAAATCATTGAATCAATCGATGGATTCTTCATCCTTTCTGCAAACAACACCGTGTGTGCGGCGCGCCACTGACGTCGGACTCATCGTCAGTTGCAGCTCAAATGATTCCACAGGCCCATATAACAATATGTAAACTACACTGCTCAAAAAATTTAAAGGAACAGTTTTTTTTTATCAGGGTATGGCATGAATTCAATTAGACTTTTCTGATAAGGTTTTGGTCAGGTATGTGGCAGAGGGGGTTGTTAATCAGTTTCAGCTGCATTGGTGTTGATGGAATTAACAACAGGTGCACTAGAGGGGCAACAACGAGATGGTCCCCAAAACAGGACTGATTTTGCAGGTGGAGGCCATTTCAAGATCCTCCCTCTTAATCTTTTTTAACTGTTTTCCCACAAGTGTTGGCTTTAGCTAGAGTTATTATCACGACTGGGAGCATGAGGCGATTTGTTAACCCTCCTGCAGTTGTGCAGATTGTCCAACTCCTCCAGGATGGCACATCCATGCGTGCTGTTGCAAGAAGATTTGATGTGTCTCCCAGTACAATCTCCAGTCAGTGATGGTCTGGGGAGGCATTTCCATGGAGGGACGAACATACCTCTACAGGCTAGAGAACGGCAGTCTGACTGCCATAAGGTACCGGGATCAAATCCTTGCACCCATGGTCAGGCCCTACGCTGGTGCAAGTAGGTCCTGGGTTCCTCCTGATCCACAACAATGCCCGGCCTATTGTGGCAAGAATGTGCAGACAGTATCTGGAGGATGAAGGAATTGACACAATTGAATGGCCCTCACGATCACCTGTTTTAAACCTGATAGAACACCTCTGGGACATAATGTTTCAGTCCATCATACGCTGCCAGGTTGCTCCTCAGACTTTACAGGAGCTCACTGATGCCCTTAGACAGATCTGGGAGGACATCTCACAAGACGCCATCCGTCGTCTCATTAGGAGCATGCCGCGACGTTGTCAAGCATGCATACAAGTACATGGGGGCCACACAAGATATTGAAAAGAATTTTGAGTTGCAGAAATTGAATTTAGGCAAAATGGACGAGCCTGCCATATCATTTTTTCACTTTGATTTTTGGGGTGTCTGTATACTGAGCCCTCTGTAGGCTGAAAACTTTTATTTCCATCAAAAGATGTGGCCTCCTTTTGATCCTGAGACATTAAACTGTCCATTACAGTATAGATATCCCCCCCAAAAAATTCACCATTGAAATCTGATGTGTTTTCAGTGTTCCTTTAATTTTTTTGAGCAGTGTATATATCAAATAACTATAATATAAACAACAATTTTATCAAACCATCTGTGTCACTACAAATCAATGAATCTATCAATCGAATTCTTCGTCCTGTATGTAAACAACGCCACATGTACAGCGTGCCGCTGACGTCCGACTCGTCGTCAGTTGCAGTTCAAATTATTCCACAATATAAACAACAATTTTATCAAACCATCTATGTCACTCCAAATCATTAAATCCATCGATCGAATTCTTCATCCTTTATGTCAACAACGGCGCATGTGCGGCGCGCCGCTAACGTCAGACTCGTCGTCAGTTGCAGTTCAAATTATTCCACAGGCCCATATAATATGTAAACTATATATCAAATAAGTATAATATAAACAACAATTTTAATCAAACCATCTGTGTCACTACAAATCAATGAATCTATCAATCGAATTCTTCGTCCTGTATGTAAACAACGCCACATGTACAGCGTGCCGCTGACGTCCGACTCGTCGTCAGTTGCAGTTCAAATTATTCCACAATATAAACAACAATTTTATCAAACCATCTATGTCACTCCAAATCATTAAATCCATCGATCGAATTCTTCATCCTTTATGTCAACAACGGCGCATGTGCGGCGCGCCGCTAACGTCAGACTCGTCGTCAGTTGCAGTTCAAATTATTCCACAGGCCCATATAATATGTAAACTATATATCAAATAAGTATAATATAAACAACAATTTTAATCAAACCATCTGTATTACTCCAAATCATTAAATCCATCGATCGAATTATTCGTACTTTATGTAAACAACGGCGCGTGTGCGGCGCGCCGCTGACGTCGGACTCGTCGTCAGTTGCAGTTCAAATTATTCCACAGGCCCATATAACTATATATAAATTATATATCAAATAACAATACTATAAACAACAATTTTATCGAACCATCCGTGTCACTCCAAATCATTAAATCCATCGGAATCTTCGTCTTGTGTCACTTAAAAGAAAAAGAAAAAAAAACATAGCTGTTGACTCCGGAACTACGTGCGCCACTGACGTCAGACTAGATATATCAAATAAATGTAATATAAACTACCACCGGGCAGCGGACCGGTACCGGTCCCTGGGTCACTTGATACTGGGCCGCAAAGCCGCACAGAAAAAAAACATTTATTTATTTTTTTATCGCCGATTAATTAATTCAGGTCAATATTGGTGATACCGTTGGTTTAGTCCTTGGACCCATGCCTTTTGTGTCTAGAAAGTTGATCATGTCATAAATGCACAATGCCCTACTGCGAGGTTGGCGTGAAGCCTGGTAACGTGATCATGTTAAGTTAGTTCCGAGGAGCAAGCTAACATGGGTGGGTATACACTAGGCATCAGATCAACTTTTGGTCTTGGTTTTGGCTATATTCAAGATTTTAATGGCCTTCACATCTTTTGTCTTTTAAATGTAGTTAGTTATGAATTAGTTGTGCTCCAAGCCTTCGTTGTATTTTCGTTGTTTTGTGGTTTTAGGTACTGTTTTATGCAGCACAGTGGCGCACTAGTTAGCACGTTAACCTCACAGTTACTAATAGGGTGTGGGTTCGATTCCATCTCTGGCCCTCCCTGTGTGGAGTTTGCATGTTCTCCCGGTGCCCGCGTGGGTTTTCTCCGGGTACTCAGGTTTCCTCCCACATCCCAAAAAGATGCTTGCAGGCCAATTGAGCACTCCAAATTGCCCCTCGGTGTGATTGGATGGTTGTTCGTCTCTGCGTGCCCAGCGATTGGCTGGCAACTGGTTCAGGGTGTCCTCCGCCTACTGCCCGATGACGTCGGCATGCCTGCGACCCCCGTGGGGACAAAGGGTATAGAAAATGGATGGATGGATGGATGGATGGATGGATGGATGGATGGATGGATGGATGGATGGATGGATGGATGGATGGACTGTTATAGACAAAATTAGACAAATTGCTTCCATACTCAACTGCTTCGCTTCTTCTCGACACTACTTCCAGAACAAATTAGCGTCGAGTTCTGAGTTTCTACTGTCTATATAGTGCATGCGTGTGTGTGTGTGTGTAATAAAATGACCCCAGTTGAACGTTTCATCAAGATCTCCGTCCATCCATCCATCCATCCATCCATCCATCCATCCATCCATCCATCCATCCATCCATCCATCCATCCATCCATCCATCCATCCATCCATCCATCCATCCATCCATCCATCCTCTATACCGCTTGTCCCCACGGGGGTCGCGGGCGTGCTGGAGCCTATCCCACTAGTCATTGGGCAGTAGGCAGGGGACACCCTAAACCGGTTGCCAGCTGATCGCGTATTTTGCCATGAATGCCTTATTTTATCAAAGAATATCTAATTCTGCTGCACTTCATTTTCCCAAAATGCCAATTCCAGTGTGCCAGTATGCCAAAGTGGCAGTACAGTACTGCAGCATTGCCAGTGATGCGAAGGCCGTTAATAGCTGCTTGCAGCTCTAGTTTTTCTTTTCTTTTCTTTCTGAAAGCAAGCAAGGTGGTATTTTGAATAAAAAAATATGGGGCAAAACATACAGGCTTTGCCTTTTTTCGCAATAAATAAATGTTCGTCAGTGACAGATTATATTTTGTAAGGGTTTGGAAAAAAAAAGGGTCTTGCTTTAAGATTTTTGCCTTTGTCTCTTGTTAATAGATGACTTGTTTATTTTAGAATCATTGCATGATTGCAAACATGTGACCAAATGTGGATTTTTAATTTCATTAATATTGACTACAGGGCATAAATAGACAGCATGATTTTGAACTACTGTGATGTTTTACTTACCTGATTGCCACCCATTCTGTGGCATGGTCCAGTTTCAATATTGCCTCCATTTGTATGTCCCATACTGTCAATACAGTAACCCGTCTCAAAGCCACGAATCTTACCACAAACACATATGCATGTAAATAGGTTAGACTTAATGCTCATGAACCGTATTTGTCTGATGTGCTGTTTCATTTACTCACCTCTCCCCATTCAATATTTTTTGCAGGCAGGGGATAGTGTAATGGGATGTCATAAGCTATTTCCTCCATGAACCATTTGAAGCTCTTGCAACGATGTTCTTGCCTGAGAAAAAGAAATATTGAAAGCAAAATTGCATATTTTAATTCATGGCCTCTTAACTTGGAATTTAAAATGATTCCATTACTCATTGACTGTCACAATTTGGTAAAGGATTATTCTTGTCATATTGTGTTTGGGTGCATAATAGACTTCCTTTTGTCACGTTTATAGTGAATACATTTGGGTTTCAGATTGAAAGATGAATATGAGACAACAGTTCAGAATTCCAGATTTTATTTCACGGTGTTTACTAAGGCTCAAATATTCATTTTAGATGAGAAACCGTGATTAATGATGCATTTTTGCAGCGTATAAGGATCAAAGCAGTACAGTTTGTCATTGTCTGAATTTCTGCTGAAGGTACATCTTGGTTAATTACTCATGTCGTCACACCTTAACACTGTGGATTGGCCAGTTACACATAGGGACCGCCCCTCCTTAGTCAGACTTGCTATAGTAAGAGCTGTCCCTCACTCTTTCACACAGACATTATTGATTCTTGCCTGTTTTGTGATGTTTTAACGATTCACAACCACGGTCCATTGGGCACTATTGGACTTGACTGCCCTTACACCTGTTTATGGACCCCGTGGAGGCTATTTTGTATGTTTTTGGGGTGTTCTTATGGTATTGAGGGGGGCTGGTTGGCGGGACCATTTACAATATTTAGGCCTCTCACCAGCTGGCCCGCTGTTACTTTTTTCCTTTGTTCTTGTCTTGTTGCTTTGATGGCTTTTACCTTTCACACTTATTGGCTTTCTTTGTGGTGCCGTTGTGTGTCGCAGCCTTTTATAGGAGCCTATTGAGTTGTGCTATCATCTGTGTGTCTTTTATATACCAGCTTTGTGGTATGAATGCTGCTGGGAACCTGAATTCACCCCCCATCCATAAAGTATCAATCGATCAATCAATCAATCAATCAATCACACCCAATTCCATCCATCCATCCATCCATCCTGCTTGTACCCACATGGTTCGCGGGTATGCTGGAGCCTATCCCAGAAGTCATCGGGCAGTAGGCAGGGGACACCCTGAACTGGTTGCTAGCCAATAGCAGGGCAGACAGACACGAACAGCCACCGGCACTTGCACACACACCTAGGGTCAATTTGGAGTGCTCAATCAGCCTATCAAGCATGTTTTTGGGACATGGGAGGAGCTAATAGTCTCCCATGCTGGCCTCCTGTCACTTGATCATTTTCTTATTGAGTTCAGACATCTCAAGATGGAGCGTTTCCATCATCTGGCCTCTCTGCTCACAGCCCTCAGGTTGCTTTCCAAGGCTGGAAGTCCCTCGTTGCTAAAGGCGGCAGGCATCGTTCCTTTCAACTTATTTTACAAGTGCAACCCCATGAGGGTCAACGTCGAGTCTGATCTGGTCAATTTCACTGACCCAGCTTAGGAGTTCCATAGCTTATGATACAGTTGGGCAAGTGCCTGTTCCTGCCGCTATGAAATGTGCTCCCGATCCGCCCTCAAGACTCCAACTCGTTCATGTATTATTCAACAATCCACAATATTTTTTATATATTCTGGTACGGGCATTTGACGACAGTGTTGAAGAGTTTTGTTAGAGTGGTGCTCACTCGTTTCAACAACTGAATGGTTAAACTTTTCAGAGTCAAGGGAAAGTAAAAGGTTTAAACAAAGTTAATAATTTTAGTCTACATTCCAACATAATCATACGATGAAGATAATCTGTAAACCCTAACAGGTTTTGTAACAACAATTGCACACATCAGTAGCATAGGAACCAGCCTGTATTATAGACATTATAAAGAGATTTATGTTCCGGTAATTGGCACCAGCCACTGGTAGCGTGTAGCTCCTGCTTATTTGCAGGTGTTCAAATATCAACAGTCTTCTAAGCCCAAAGCTATTTTGTCCAAGTCTGAATAGATTTTGTGTGTGTGTCCCCAGTTTGGCTGTTGAGACGAGTTGCAAGCCGCACCCTCTCTGCCTGGGTGTGTCTCAGCCACACAGAAGGAGGCAGGCTGTTGAGAGCACCAGGTGGGGTTAATTAAGAGGGAGAGTGGTGGAGCTCATGGTACCCTGCCATGATTTGGACAAGGCAGCATTTCCAAAGGGCAGGACTGCAGCGGAAAGCTTGGAAAACGAAGCAAAAGAAGGAGCCGGTGAGCCTCTGGACATTTGAACATGAGGCTACAGCCCGCATCTGGGTGGCTTTGGAAATAAATATGTAAAATTGATATGGGTTAGGATCATACTAAACATTATGGTGAAATCGTGGTAAATTATGTGGTGTAATTTAAAAAAGTAAAAGCTAAAAAAGAAATCGGGAAAAATGTTTGTGTGTACTTACCGGGTTGAAAGCTGTTTGGCTTCATCCTGTCTTAGTATTTAAAAATTAAGTATTTGATTTTGGGTTGTATTGCTTGATCATGGTTTAGAGTTTGACCATCTATTTGTGTTTATTTTAAGGTTTTTCACCTGTGTTGGCTGTGTTGGCTGTGTTGACTGTGTTTGGCTGAAGATGAAAATAAACCAAAGACAAGGAAAAAACCAGTCATGATCACTGAGTGAAGTCCAGTTCAAATCCTTTTGTCCAAGCGCCTTTCAAGTGGGGAGCTGCAGTTTAACCCCACAAAAGTGTGGGTCACTTGACATTGGCTATTGATTTTCTTCTTCAATACAGAACTTCTGTAGGGTGCGTGTGTCGTTTGATTTTATAGTCACAGATAGAAAAAGGCTGATTTCGGCTGTAACAAACTCACATACATTTTCAATCATCATTGACATACTCAGTAGTGTGTCAAAACTGTGTTTTTGAAATAGATTTAGGTCCACCACCTGTTTTGTTGCTCTTGCATCTGTGAACTTGTTGACTCTTGAAGAGAGCAACAACATATTTTTGTTAGTTTAGACAAACTTATATACTTTTTATATTGTTGTACTGTTTTACTTATGTCAATCAATGAGTACATATTCCTATTAATTTATATATTTTACCATGTCAATCAATGTGTGAATACTCCTAATACGTTATACACAGTTATTTAATCAGAACACTGACACAGCACACAGAGCTTGGTAACTTTTTCATTACACATAAGGCAAAGTTTATTAACTTTATGACACATTGATACAAAACATTCAGGTGATAATAGAGCAAGTGCCTGCCTTATGAGAATATGTTTTTTCCTCATTTTCTCCTCCCTGTTTGTTCTCCTCTTTCTTATTCCTGCCTGTGGACACTATAAAAGCATTATGACCGGAACTATGAATTGTTGTTTTCATCTGCTGAAGTGCATTTGTACTAACTGCCGTGAAGCAACCCAAGATCTTGCAAATAAAGAACCAACTATTCCTCCACATCTTTGTTTTCTTGCTCAACGACGGACATCTTGAACAAAACGCAACACTCTGTATTTTCTTCGATACACGTTTGATCCACGTTTTCGATATTGTAGTGACGATAAGGTTGTCCAATGTCTAAAGATAGTTCTGTATTTTTCAAAGTTGGCATTTAACTCCTGTTAAATTGATCTTCCAAACGTCATCGTGCTTGAACATTGTTTCAAGAATAGGACTCAGATTTTTCCAGAGTTTAACACCTGCAATGAAGATCCAAAAGCTGTTCATTGACCTGTATTTGGGTACAGTAAATTTACCCTCATTATCCCTGAGTTTCTAACCACTGTTGTTGGTGAAAATGCTTTTGAATGTTTTTAGGAAAGGGGTTTTGCCGCTCTTTGAACATAATTTGAGCAATTTGATAATCTACAAGATCCTTGAATTAGAGTATCTGTGATTTGAAGTTGGCGTATTATGGCTATTAATCCTTTTTACATTTTAGTCATTCAGTTGTGGTCTATATGAAGTGGAACAGCAAAGTTTTTGTCTGAATTTGTCATCACAGCATCACAAGCCCCACTTTTCCCCTTGTTCTGAGGAGCGGCTCAGAGGAAGTCGTTTAGGTGCGGTCTCTTTAAATGCAAACAAGACAGTGATCCCTCATTTATTGCCAATAATTGGTTCCAAGAACCCTCGCGATAGGTGAAAATCCGCGGTTCCGCTCCGCTCTTACCGTGCTGGCTGACACGACCTCACGCTGGTTCAAGGGAGCGCGCATATCCAAACGAACGGTACCAATTTGGGTCCATTTGGAGGAAAAGGGGGGGCTGGATGACGTCATCGCTATAAAATAAATGTGTAATATCTCCGAAACGAAAGCAGCACAAACGAAATTTTTTGCTGCATAAACCAGCACAAACGAAGCACAAACGAACGGTACCATTTTGGGTCCATTTGGGGGGAAAGGGGGGGGGCTGGGTGAACTCTGGATGACCTATAAAATAATTGTTCATAACTAAAAAACCATAGCAGCACAAACGATAATTTTTACTGCACAAACCAGCACAAACGAAGCACAAACGAATCAGACTATTTTCCTTAAATTTTGCGTCGGTGGGGGGGCAAGCTTCACGCAGGTGCTATGCTCGTCTGCTTTGATGGCACATGACGCGCACTCACTGACCGACTTGTCAGCTTGCCTCATAAACCTGCCGGCATTCCAGCCCTCCTTGTCACCTTTAAACTAAAGAGCCCGTGATGCATTTGGTTGTCCTGCCTCATTCTTGACAAAACAAAGCACAAATCAGAGATGCTGCTGATTCTGCGGACGTAAGCGAAGTGGAAGAGTGGCTACGTAGTGGGAGGCTGACATAAAGCGTGGTTAGAACTGCTCATGCAGCTCTAAGCCAATCAGCGGCAAGGATACAGATCAAAATGTTCCCATTGGTCTCGTCTCCTCTACCAGCCAATAGTGTGCTGTAAAGCAGACAAAGCCCCGTGCTCCAAGTGAAGCCGCAGAAAGCTGCTATGCATATCCGCCATATTTGTTTTCATAAAAAACATCGATGCACAGAGCAAACAATAGGTGAAGTGCGAAGTGGTGAGGGATCACTATACTTCACACCCCACTCCCTCCAGGCTGCAAGATGTGCGCCTCTCTTTCCCGGTCGGACATATTTGTGTTTTTTTAGCCGAGGTAGAGTTTACTTGCGCTGCAAACCTTTTGATTGATTAAAAGATCTCAACAGCAGTAGACTGTACTGTAATTTTAACACGTAATAAAATAAATCCCCTCACAATATTTATGAACACGTCTTGTAAATGAGCACATGCAATTATATGAAAGTGAAATCCATCCATCCATCCATCCATCCATCCATCTTCTTCCGCTTATCCGGGGTCGGGTCGCGGGGGCAGCAGCTTTAGGAGGGACTCCCAGACTTCCCTCTCCCCAGCCACTTCATCCAGCTCATCCCGGGGGATCCCAAGGCGTTCCCAGGCCAGCTGAGAGACATAGTCTCTCCAGCGCGTCCTGGGTCGTCCCCGGGGTCTCCTACCGGTGGGACATGCCCGGAACACCTCCCCAGGGAGGCGTCCAGGAGGCATCCTGATAAGATGCCCGAGCCACCTCATCTGGCTCCTCTCAACGTGGAGGAGTAGCGACTCTACTCCGAGTCTCTCCCGGATGACCGAGCTTCTCACCCTATCTCTAAGGGAGAGCCCGGACATCCTGCGGAGAAAACTCATTTCGGCCGCTTGTATCCGAGATCTCGTTCTTTCGGTCACGACCCATAGCTCGTGACCATAGGTGAGGGTAGGAGCGTAAATCGACCGGTAAATTGAGAGCTTTGCCTTTTGGCTCAGCTCTCTCTTCACCACAACGGACCGGTACAGGGTCCGCATTACTGCCGACGCTGCACCGATCCGCCTGTCGATCTCACGCTCCATCCTCCCCTCACTCGTGAACAAGACTCCAAGATACTTGAACTCCTCCACTTGGGGCAGGATCTCATCCCCGATCCGGAGAGGGCATTCCACCCTTTTCCGATCGAGGACCATGGACTCCGATTTGGAGGTGCTGACCCTCATCCCGACCGCTTCACACTCGGCTGCGAATCGTTCCAGCGAGAGCTGGAGATCACGGCCTGAAGAAGCCAACAGCACCACGTCATCTGCAAAAAGCAGAGACGCGATGCTGAGGTCCCCAAACCGGACCCCCTCAACGCCTCGGCTGCGCCTAGAAATTCTGTCCATAAAAATTATGAACAGAATCGGTGACAAAGGGCAGCCTTGGCGGAGTCCAACCCTCACTGGGAACGAAACCGTCTTACTGCCGGAAATGCGGACCAGACTCTGGCATCGGTGATACAGGGACCGAACCGCCCTTATCAGTTGGCTCGGCACCCCGTACTCCCGAAGCACCCTCCACAGAACCTCCCGAGGGACACGGTCGAACGCCTTCTCCAAGTCCACAAAACACATGTGGACTGGTTGGGCGAACTCCCATGCACCCTCGAGGATCCTGCCGAGGGTGTAGAGCTGGTCCACTGTTCCACGGCCAGGACGAAAGCCACACTGCTCCTCCTGAATCCGAGGTTCGACCTCCCGACGGACCCTCCTCTCCAACACCCCTGAATAGACCTTACCAGGGAGGCTGAGGAGTGTGATTCCCCTGTAATTGGAACACACCCTCCGGTCCCCCTTCTTAAAGAGGGGGACCACCACCCCAGTCTGCCAATCCAGAGGCACTGTCCCCGATGTCCACGCAACGTTGTAGAGGCGTGTCAGCCATGACAGCCCCACAACATCCAGAGCCTTTAAGAACTCCGGGCGGATCTCATCCACCCCCGGGGCCTTGCCACCGAGGAGTTTTTTGACTACCTCAGTGACTTCGACCCCAGAGATTGGAGAATCCGCCTCAGAGTCTCCAGGCCCTGCTTCCTCAATGGAAGGCGTGTAGGTGGAATTGAGGAGGTCTTCGAAGTATTCTCCCCACCGACTCACGACGTCCCGGGTCGAGGTCAGCAGCACGCCATCCCCACTGTAAACAGTGTTGACGTTGCACTGCTTCCCCCTCCTGAGACGCCGGATGGTGGACCAGAATTTCCTCGAAGCCGTCCGAAAGTCATTCTCCATGGCCTCACCGAACTCCTCCCACGCCCGGGTTTTTGCCTCAGCAACCGCCGAAGCCGCGTTCCGCTTGGCCATCCGGTACCTGTCAGCTGCCTCCGGAGTCCCGCAGGCCAAAACGGCCCGATAGGACTCCTTCTTCAGCTTGACGGCATCCCTTACCGCCGGTAATGAAAGTGAAATCCAGTTTATTATTTTTGGGTCATCTCAAGCTTCCTGCTTTACTCTGTCCGTCATTTCCATAGAACGAAAGAACCGAACCCTCAATAAAATGAAGTTTTTCAGCAAATCCTTCTCTATATTGACAAGAAATTTCTGAAGCGCTCGTCCTTAAAGTGCTTTGCACAGACAAGCAGGACTATGCCCACAGATGTGGGAACTTCGTCCTGAAAAATGAAACTTCACCAGGCACTACTTTGAGGTTCTGATGCTGGGGGACAGTGTAATGAGTTGTGTGGATTACTGCATCCAACAACGGAACATTTTGACCATTTTGGAATACTTGAGTTCTTTGAACTACGAGTAATAAAGATGGTGAATTTGTGAAACCGTTTTTTTCTGCACGATAAGGCACACTGTAGCCCACCTTCACTCCATGTTTTATTTTAGCAATATTTTCATATATAGGGCGCACCGGATTAAAAGGCGTATAGAATAGAAGCTACTGCATCAAACTGGGGTTGACTGGGGTTATATACACTAGATGGAGCTGTGCTAACGGGAATGTCAAACCTGTTAACAAACTTTATCTACGGTAAACTTCATATCCAATACAAAATACAATAAAAATAAATGCACAATTACACAACGTTGTTCAAACGCTAATGTGCATATTTAGGAAATATTTGGGAAATGTTTAAACCTGAAGATTTTCACAAACTGCTGTTACTTAAATAACTTTTGACCGAGTTCAAAGCAAATCCTCTAATACCAAATTGTTCTGGTTTATTGGGTAAAATATTGATATCCATGGTAACAAAAGCTTTTTTTTAAGTCAATGAATATCCCGGCAGTGTTTGTTACTGTCAATAGAGTTAGCTATTTCTTCTAATTGTGTCAAATATTGCCATGGAAGTGGGGTGGGGGGACGGGTCCTGACTGTTGTTTGTGTCTATGCACGAAACAGCAGCTCCGAGTACCCACCCTAGGAAGAAGTGCTGGAGAGCGCTCATTCTGAGGAATCCATCATTCTGCTGGGTGACTTAAATGCTCACGTGGGCAATGACAGTGAGACCTGGAAGGGCGTGATTGGGAGGAACAGCCCCCACACTCAGAACCCGAGCGGTGTTCTATTACTGGACTTCTGTGCTCGACATGAATTGTCCATAATGAACACCATGTTCAAGCATAAAGGTGTCCATGTGTGCACCTTGCACCAGGACACCCTAGGCCGCAGTTCGATGATCGACTTTGTAGTCGTGTCATTGGACTTGCGACCACATGTTTTAGACACAGATGCCTGTCTGACTTGGCAAACCTAAACATACTGTGAGGGTCTGCTGGGAATGTCTGGCAGAATCCCCTGCCAGAAAGAACTTCAACTCCCACTAAAATGGGACTAATTTATTTGTAATTAAGCGCGACACAACATGCCAAGGCATGTGAGTCTGCCAAGTTAGTGCTCCGTAGAGAGAACACCGCCGACCGAACAAAGATGATCGTATGGCCATGCTCAGGCATGACATGCGACAGTAAGTGCTGTGGACAGAGAACACCGCTGACCAGACAGAGATGTTTGGCCAAAACAACTTCACTGGCAGTGTAGCAGTTGCACGCGGTTTTCCTGACTGTGTAGGTCTACATTTTAAGTGACTCTCTGTACTGTACTTCTACAATAGATGTAATTATTGTTAGGATGTTTGGGCAAAAGTTCATAATTTTTCAGAGTTAGGATACGGCTCTGTACCGCTCTGTGCCGCTCTGTGCCCCGTGCAGCTTTAGGACTCTTGGACCACTGTCTAGTTCATCTGATCCCAACCTACAGGCAGAAATTAAAAACTTCTAAGCCTGTGGTGAGGACTGTGAGGAAATGGACAGTGGAGTCAAAGCAGGACCTCCAGGCCTGCTTTGACTGCACCAATTGGGGTGTTTTTGAAGCTGTAGCTTCAGACCTGCATGAACTCACCGATACTGTGAAATCATACATTAGCTTTTGTGAGGACTTGTGTGTGCAGACTAAGACCTTCTGCGCATACAACAATAACAAACCTTGGTTTACATCAAACCTCAGGGTGCTGCGCAAAGCCAAGGAGGAGGCCTACAGGAGTGGGGACCGTGACCTGTTCAGGCAGGCCAGGAACACACTGAACTGAGACATTAGGAATGCCAAGAGGTGTTATGGGAAGAGCCTGAGGAGACACCTCGCTGCCAATCCTGATCCCTCAACAGTGTGGAAAGGCCTGCAGAGCATCACGGGCTTCAAGAAACCAACCCCCCATCCTGTAGAGAACTCAAGGCATGCAAACCAGCTCAACAGGTTTTACTGCAGGTTCGAATGGTCCACCCACACAACAGGACCTCCTGCAGTACAATCAACATACACACCTCCACCCACAACCCCTCTGTCCACACCTCCATCGTCGTTATCACCTACTCTCTCTCTTTCAGAAGCCCCGCCTGCACTCCAGGTCCGCGAGGAGGAGGTGTGTCAGATGTTCCGGAGACAAAAGGTCAGGAAGGCACCAGGCCCAGACGGCGTGTCCCCTTCCTGCCTGAAAGTCTGTGCTGAAGAACTGGCACCCACCTTTGCACGGATCTTCAACCGATCCCTGGAGCTGTGTGAGGTTCCCTCGTGCTTCAAGAGCTCCACCATTCTACCGGTGGCCAAGAAGCCCGCCATTACAGGATTGAATGATGACAGACCTGTCGTCCTGACATCTGTGGTCATGAAATCCTTTGAGAGGATGGTGTCGAACAACCTGAAGGACATTATGGGCCCTGCTCGGCCCCCTGCAGTTTGCCTACCGGGCAAACAGGTCGGTGGATGATGTGGTCAACATGGGACTGTACTGCATCCTGCAACACCTAGACACCCCAGGGACGTATGCCAGGATCCTGTTTGTGGACTTCAGCGCGGTGTTCAATACCATAGCTCCTGACCTCCACCAGAAGCTCATCCAGCTCGCGCTGCCTGCCTCCACCTGTCAGTGGATGACCACCTTCCTGACCAACAGGAGACAGTATGTGAGGCTCGGGACCATCACATCAGACACCCGGACCACCAACACTGGCGTCCCCCAGGGGTGCATCCTCTCCCCACTGCTCTTCTCTCTCTACAGCAATGATTGCTCCTCAGGCGACTCTTTGTGAAGCTCCTGAAGTATGCGGACGACATCATTCTCAACGGACTGATCCGGGATGGTGACGAGACTGCGTACAGACAGGAGGTGGAGCGGCTGGTCCACTGGTGCAGCCAAAACCACCTGGAGCTGAACCCACTCAAGACCGTGGAGATGACAGTGGACTTCAGGAGAGACCCTTCACCACTTCCACCTCTCACTATCCTCACTAATGCTATTCCCTCCACAGACACCTTCAAGTTCCTGGGATCCACAATCGCTCGGGACCTGAAATGGACCGAACACATAGACTCTTCCCGGAGGAAGGCCCAGCAGAGGCTGTACTTTCTGAGACAGCTCAGTAAGTTCAACTTGCCACAGGAGCTGCTGAAGACCTTCTATACTGCCATCACCCAGTTTATCCTCTGCACCTCCATTACTGTACGGTTTGGATCGGCCATCAAACAAGACAAGCACAGACTGCAACGGACAATCAGAACTGCGGAAAAGATAATCGGGACCAATCTCACATCTATCCAAGACCTGTACAGTACCAGTAAACGTGCAAGTAACATCTCTACAAACCCTTCTCACCCAGGTCACAGTCTGTTCGAACTACTCCCCTCCGGACCGCGTTACAAATTGCCGTACGCCAAAACCAGCAGACACAGACACAGCTTCTTCCCCCAGGCTGTCGCTCTGATGAACTCACACCACTCATCGAGTCTCAGAGTCATTGCTGTGCAATAAACTCTTGCTCTCGACGCTTTATCCTTGAATTGTCTATATTACGTGTACTATGTGTCCTCTCTGCATCCATTGCAGCCTGATCATCCTGGAAGAGGGATCCTCCCATCTGTGGTCTCTTCTCAAGGTTTCTCATTTCCCCTAGTAGGAGTTTTGAGTTTTCCTTGCCCTCCTGGGAGTTTAAGATCAGGGGATTTTTGAGAATAATTGTCAATTTTCACACATCCTGAATGTTGTTAGTCACCTAAAGGTTGAACAGAGGCTGTGACCTATCGGAGTCAAATTCCTTCTTTGGCATGCCCTAACATGGCCAATAAACTTCTTGAATCTTGAATATCAATTCGAATTGCAGGCTAGTAGAGTGATAGTTAACGAAGACATAATATCAGACAAGGTAAATGGTATTTATAATATATAGAGAAGGATTAGGTGTTTAAAATTTTGAAAAAGGCAACTTTTTCCCTGTATTGCATGAAAGCTAAACTCAATGAATACTAATTTTAAGTAATAATGTTATCTTCTTGTGTGTGTATGTTTTCTAATATAGTTGTAGACTTTACAACAATGAAATGAAATAATTTTATATAATTATAATGAATCTGGTCCAAAAATTTAAATCAATGTTTTTGTTTCATATCGTAACACCGTTTATCATCCTTTTTAAGGTGCCGGCTCATGCATGGCGATGTAAGGGCCGCACATTTGAGGATTCTTTAAAAGGTGAGCTTCTCAAGCATTATCGGGTCAAGCATGGTACAATGGTCATAGCCATTGCCTTCATTTAAGATGTCCTTGCTCCTTCAAGACATAGGGTGCCCTACGTATGCACTTCAAGCAAAGAAAGGTGCTGCAGGGGAGAGACACTGGGCACGAATGAGTGTTCTACTCCAGTTATGTGAAGATATTAAAGCTTTTCCCCCAAAAAAAACAATTGCTCTGTTTGAATGTGTAGTAGTGTATTTTATTAGTTGTTGAAAGACTTTCTCTTCTACAGAGTCAATTCCTCATTCAACAGACACCTGGTGGTCATCTGATGTCTCATCAACCATCTGGGAGATGTCAATGTGTTGTTCAAGGACTTGAAGGTGAGTATAATACTGTAGGTTTATTTATTTTTAACAATGCAATCATGTTTGACCATTACAAAGTTGCTGCAGTACAGTTTGTTGTTTCCTTACTGCACGAGGTGCAGGTGCAGTCTATTCTGGAAGCATTTTGGTCATCTGAGGCCAATGTATGACGTCATGGAAAAAACCTGGTACATAACCAAGCAGGCATAGTACCCACGAACTGGACTGGTATAAAAGGTTTGTTCGGACAAAGAGCATCACTCTCTCTCGTGGGCTTTCTCCGTCAGGGGTATGGCCCTGCAGGCTACTGCTGTGAGTCGAGAACGCCGATTAGACAAAGATAGATTTCATTCTTTCTGAGATTAACCCAAGGTCCGTTAAAAGGAATTTATACTATCTTCAAATTGGATTTAGTCAAATTTTAAGCTTAAAGACAGGCTAGGAGATGCAGACCTCAGTGCAGGAGAGAGGAGCCATTTTTAGAGCGTCGTCATCTCCATTCTTTAGGCCAGCCTGTTCTTTTAAACAGAATTCGGATTTTGGAACAACGAGAACTGATCACTCGACTTTTCCACCAAACAGCATTTTACACCTCTCGCCTCTTACCCTTTTTTACTATATGCCAACCTGAAGTCTGTTTTCCCGAGGCTTCACCAGCATGTTCCTTTTCCGACACGTGGAGACAGCTTCCTGGACCTGGTCTACTCAGCGCAAAAGGGAGCTTTCAAGGCCATCCCCCCTCCCCCATCTGGGGCTTTCTGACCATCTCACCGTTTTGCTTTTGCCCGCATACAGACAATTGGTAAAGGCATCCAGGCCGGTTCGGAGGCAGGTTCGAGTGTGGCCTGAGGGTGCCTCCGATGCACTTCGTGACTGCTTCGACACCACTGACTGGGACTTGTTTAAGCAGGCAGCCACCTACAACGATTGGACGGACATAGAGGAGTATACTGACTCTGTTACCTCTTACATCACGAAGTGCATCGATGATGTGACTTGCTCGAAATCCGTCGTCACTCGCGCGAACTGGAAGCCGTGGCTGACGGGGGCTGTCCTCAGACTGTTGAGGGCCAGGGACAAGGCTTTCAGAGCGGGGGATGAGGCTGGCTTGAGGACAGCGAGGGCTGACCTGTCCCGAGGCATCAAAGAAGCGAAGGAGGCGTTCTCGTGCAAGGTCTCCACCCACTTCAAGGACAGCAAGGACGCACGTAGCCTTTGGCGGGGCATTCAGACCATCTTCGACGCCCAGAACAGCACTTGCCCGCTGAAGACCACTCCCCCCCCACACGAGCAGCCCCTGCGCCTCTCTGCCGACGGTGTGAGGAGGGCGCTTGCCGCTATTGACACCCGTAAGGCGGCGGGCCCTGACAACATCCCGGGTCGAGCGCTGAAGGACTGCGCTGGGGAGCTGTCGGGTGTCTTCACGGACATCTTTAACGTTTCCCTGCAGCAGGCCATCGTCCCCTCGTGTTTCAAGGCTGCCACCATCGTTCCTGTGCCGAAGAAACCCGCACCGTCCTGCTTCAATGACTACCGCCCTGTGGCACTGACGCCCATCATCATGAAGTGCTTTGAGCGGCTGGTCATGGAGCACATCAAGTCCGTTCTCCCCCCCACCATTGACCCTTTCCAGTTTGCTGACGACACGACTCTGGTGGGTCTCATCACGAAGGGCGACGAGACTCGGTACAGGTCGGAAGTTGACCTTCTGACCACGTGGTGCAGGGACAACAACCTCCTGCTGAACGTCAATAAGACCAAGGAAATCATTGTTGACTTCCGGAAGGGTCACACACCACACCTGCTGCTGATCATCGACGGTGCTATGGTGGAGAGGGTGAGCTGCACAAAGTTCCTGGGGGTGCACATCAGTGAGGACCTCTCCTGGTCCGCAAACACCTCGTCACTGGCAAAGAAAGCTCAGCGCCGCCTGTACTTCCTGCGGAAGCTCAGGTGCATGTGCTCCTCAGGCAGTCCTGTCTACATTCTACCGTGGCACCATTGAGAGCGTCCTCACCAGTTGCATCGCTGTCTGGGGTGGTAACTGCACTGAACAGAACTTGAAGGCCCTGCAGCGCATAGTGAATACGGCTGGTAAGATTATTGGTGCTTCGCTCCCCTCCCTGAAGGACATTTACACCTCCCATCTCGCCCGCAAGGCGACCTCGATTGCCAGAGATGTGAGTCACCCGGCTCACTCTTTGTTTGACCTTCTGCCCTCTGGGAAGAGGTACAGGAGCCTGCGCTCCCGCACCACCAGACTCGCCAACAGCTTCTTTCTCCAGGCTGTTAGGGCCCTGAACTCGCTACCCCCTTCTGCGTAGCGTGCGGCACTGTTGCGCTATTTTCGGGAATGTCTGCTGTACGCGCACTTGCTCCTTTTTTTTCTGCTCCTCTTATTTATTTATTTATTGTTGTATTATTTATTCATTATTTATTCAGCACACTTTTGTTATACTTGTTTACTTGTTTGTCTGTTGTGAACCTTGTCTTGTCACCGTGGGATAGGGGGGAACAAAATTTCGGTTTCTTTGTGTGTCTTTGGCATGTGGAGAAATTGACAATAAAGCTGACTTTGACTTTGACTTTGACTTTGACTTTGATATGTTTGAGTTTTCAATCGAGAGAACTTCGAGACATTATACATATACAGATATTTTTTGCTCTATTGAGAATGGTGAGTGGAAATTATTGTTAGTTCGAACAACTGAAACCTGTAGTTCTCTTTCTTGCTTATTCATTAAATTTCTACTTTATAATTGTTTAATTTTGATTAATGATTATTTTGATCTTTTATGCTTTAAATCTCTTTTGTTTCTCTATCATAGTCATACTTTAAACAGTTCAGTTCTTTTTTAAATGAAGACAGCTTTAATCCTTGACATCAGGGAGTGTCAGAATCTGGTTCGAAACCGTTAATTTGAGCTCAGCTAGTGTGGGTGCATGCTAGTGTAATTAAACGAGTTCCTGCGGTCTTAACAAAGACAGCTAAATCAATTCCGAGCGGTTAACAAAAGCCCCAGTCATTATAGGAAAGAAGAGCCGCTGAAACGGCCGCGATCGAGGAGATCCTGGGTCTTGACAAAGTAGTTACTCAACCCTCGGGTTTCTTTGATTTCAGCAGGACTGGCGTCCGGAAATGACGGAATTAATCTAACAATAGATTAGTTACCTGAACAGTGGTTAGACTCGGAACGAATCTTCTTTCCGTACCGGCTTAAATCAATTCTCGTTTCCCCTATAGACTGCATTACTGCAGAGGGGCTAAAGTAAGAATTGTACCCTTCAAACGGAGAGCCGGTCACTTACATCAGATAAGTGCACTATTGACAAGTTACAAGGTGGTATTTGTCTTGTGACGTGCAGGTTAAAGGTAAATTCTAAATGTATTTTGTCTTTACAATGTCTGCAGGATGCTGCTGTCGGATCTGCCAATGTTGAAGTTGCAATGTTGAAGTGCTATTGCATTGACTTAAAATTTTAATTAAATCAACTCAGTTTTATATTTCATGGAATTCAATGTAGTTGATTAGTATCTACTTATTTTTTTCAATTACATTTACTTACATCAAGATATATATACTACCGTTCAAAAGTTTGGGGTCACATTGAAATTTCCTTATTTTTGAAAGAAAAGCACTGTACTTTTCAATGAAGATAATTTTAAACTAGTCTTAACTTTAAAGAAATACACTCTATACATTGCTAATGTGGTAAATGACTATTCTAGCTGGAAATGTCTGGTTTTTGGTGCAATATCTACATAGGTGTATAGAGGCCTATTTCCAGCAACTATCACTCCAGTGTTCTAATGGTACAATGTGTTTGCTCATTGGCTCAGAAGGCTAACTGATGATTAGAAAACCCTTGTGCAATCATGTTCACACATCTGAAAACAGTTTCAGATGTACAGTTTCATTACAGAAGCTACAAAACTGACCTTCCTGTGAGCAGATTGAGTTTCTGGAGCATCACATTTGTGGGGTCAATTAAACGCTCAAAATGGCCAGAAAAAGAGAACTTTTGATTGATTGATTGA
Organism: Syngnathus floridae; assembly: GCF_059516105.1. Lineage (NCBI taxonomy): Eukaryota > Metazoa > Chordata > Actinopteri > Syngnathiformes > Syngnathidae > Syngnathus > Syngnathus floridae. The sequence continues at coordinate 3,674,658 of NC_142416.1, read as the reverse complement.
TTGATTGATTGATTGACTGATTGATTGATTGATTGATTGATTGATTGATTGATTGATTGATTGATTGGTTGATTGATTGATTGATATCTTTATTTCGAACATCCAAAACAAAAAAGAAAAAACAAAACAAATCACACTCTAAAGTGCCACATCAAAGTCAAAGTCAAAGTCAACTTTATTGTCAATTTCTCCACATGCCAAAGACACACAAAGAAACCGAAATTTCGTTCCCCCCTATCCTACGGTGACAAGACATGGCTCACAACAGACAAACAAGTAAACAAGTATAACAAAAGCGTGCTGAATAAATAATGAATAAATAACACAACAAATAAATAAATAAATAAATAAATAAATAAGAGGAGCAAAAAAAAAAAAAAAAAAGGAGCAAGTGCGCGTACAGCAGACATTCTCGAAAATAGCGCAACAGTGCCGCACGCTATGCAGAAGGGGGTAGCGAGTTCAGGGCCCTAACATCCTGGAGAAAGAAGCTGTTGGCGAGTCTGGTGGTGCGGGAGCGCAGGCTCCTGTACCTCTTCCCAGAGGGCAGAAGGTCAAACAAAGAGTGAGCCGGGTGACTCACATCTCTGGCAATCGAGGTATAAATTATATATATAAGTCCATACAACAAACAAACAAAATATAAACCAACAAACAGAAAAAAATACATAAATAAATAATAATAATAATACATAAGTAAATAAATCAATAAAGAATGCTCGAAAAGGAGTAGGAAGAAGCATAGCTTTTTAGATTCCTACCCCTTTCTCACTTTATCCATTAAACCAATGATTCAACATATACTGTAATTCTACAACAGAACACAAGTAGATACACTTTCACACTTATTTTTCTGTTTCATTTTAACTTGTGTGTAGCCCTTTGGCACTTTTAGCCTTTGTACCCGCTAAACAACATATTTTTGTACATTCTTTTAAACTGGTGGATATTTGGACTTTGCTTGAGTTCCTCACTTAGATTGTTCCATCGTTTGACCCCAGTTATAGTGATGCAGAAACTTTTTAAGGTTGTTCTTATGTTTAAGATTTTGAAGTTGTGATTCCCTCTTAACTTATAACCTCCCTCCCGATTCCTAAATAAGTTTTGGATATTTTCTGGTAGTTGTTTTGCTTTTGCCCTATACATGATGATTGCTGTTTGGTAAGATACTATGTCAGTGAATTTCAATAGTTTGGATTGTATGAAAAGTGGATTTGTGTGTTCCAACTAGTTGACTTTATGAATAGTCCTTATTGCTCTTTTCTGCAGAATGATAAGTGGCTGTAGTGAAGTTTTATAAGTATTGCCCCAAACCTCAGCAGAGTAATGCAAATAGGGCAAGACAAGAGAACAATAAAGTGTACGAAGTGAATGATAATCCAGTAATTCTTTTGCTTTGTATATGACTGCCATGCTTCTTAAAATTTTAGACTTTACGTTTTTGATGTGTGGCTTCCAACTCAGCCTGTCATCTATTATAACCCCAAGAAATTTGTTTTCCTGCACTCTTTCAATTTCAGTCCCATCTATTTCTATTCGTATCTTTATGTTCGCTTTGCCAAATACCATAAAATTGGTCTTACTTACATTCAATGATAATTTGTTCCAGTCGAACCACATTTTTGTTTTTTTCATTTCCTCATTCAACACTGATTCCACTTGTTGGATGTTATCACCTGAACAAAAGATATTTGTATCATCTGCAAAATTGATGAGTTTTAGTTCTTTAGAGACTTTGCACATGTCATTTATATACAAAATAAATAATTTAGGGCCTAAAACTGACCCTTGTGGAACACCACAAGCTATGTCCAAATATCCAGAGCAGTGATTACCCAACTTTACATACTGTCGCCGTTCTCGCAGATAATCCTTTATCCAGTCTAATACAATTCCCCTTATCCCATATTTTTCCAATTTATTGAATAGTATATTATGATTAATTGTGTCAAAAGCTTTTTTGAGGTCAATGAAAACTCCCACTGCATGTCGTTTGTTATCTTGCATCTGTGATTTCCTCGATTGATTCCATGAATGCCTGTGCTGTTGATCTGTTTACTCTAAAACCATATTGGTTCTCTGCAAATAATTTATGTTTTTCCAAAAATCCATCCATTCTACTGTTAAAAAGCTTTTCCAATATTTTTGAGCGTTGTGGCAATATTGAGATAGGTCTGTAGTTTGTAAAAATGTGTTTGCTCCCAGTTTTATAAAGAGGAATGACCTTAGCAATTTTCATCTTCTTTGGGAATGTACCAGTTAAAAATGACAAGTTACAGATGTACACAAGTGGCTTTGAAATCCCCTCAATGATTTGTTTAACTAACATCATATCAATCCCATTGCAGTCGGTAGATGTTTTATTTTTGCATTGCTTTACAATGTTAATGATTTCATTTTCATCAACTGCCTTCAAAAACATTGAGTGAGGATTCCTTTCTATTAATTTATCTCTGTTGCCTACATCTGGCGCTGGAATCTGTATGTTTTTTGCTATTTGAGGCCCAACATTTACAAAGAACTGATTAAAACTGGTTGCCACTTCTTCCATATTATAATTTTCAGTATCATTTATAACAAAATATTTTGGTAATTTGTGTTGTTCGGTACCTTCTCTAATAATGTGGTTTAGGAGAGTCCATATCCCCTTAATATTATTTTTGTTATCCTCTAATTTATGCTTATAATATTCTTTCTTACTTAATCTTATAATATTGGTTAATTTATTCTTATATCTCTTATATTTATCTTCAGCGCCTTCTGTTTCATCTGAAACTGGACAATCTATTCTTGTTCTTAGAAATGAAGGCTATTCCATGCAAGAAATTAAGAAATTGAATATTTCCTCCAACGGTTTGTACTACTCCCTTCAGAGGACAGCACAAACGGGCTCGAAGCAGAGTCGAAAAAGAAGTGAGCAAGAAGATAAGTACATTAGAGTCTCTAGTTTGAGAAACAGATGCCTCACAGGTCCCCAAGTGGCATCTTCATTAAATAGTACCCGCAAAACACCAGTGTCAACATCTACAGTGAAGAGGCGGCTGCGGGATTCTGGGCTTCAGGGCAGAGTGGCAAAGAAAAAGCCATATCTGAGACTGGCCAATAAAAGAAAAAGATTAAGATGGGCAAAAGAACACAGACATTGGACAGAGGAAGACTAGAAAAAAATGTTGTGGACGGATGAATCCAAGTTTGAGGTGTTTGGATCACAAAGAAGAACGTTTGTGAGGCGCAGAACAAATGAAAAGATGCTGGAAGAATGCCTGAGGTAATGTAATGGGCTGGGGTTGCTTTGGTGCTGGTAAGGTGGGAGATTTGTACAGGGTAAAAGGGATTCTGAATAAGGAAGGCTATCACTCCATTTTGCAACGCCATGCCATACCCAGTGGACAGCGCTTGATTGGAGCCAATTTCATCCTACAACAAGACAATGAGCCCAAACACACCTCCAAATTGTGCGAGAACTATTTAGAGCAGAAGCAGGCAGCTGGTATTCTATCGGTAATGGAGTGGCCAGCGCAGTCACCAGATCTGAACCCCATTGAGCTGTTGTGGGAGCAGCTTGACCGTATGGTACGCAAGAAGTGCCCATCCAACCAATCCAACTTGTGGGAGCTGCTTCTGGAAGCGTGGGGTGCAATTTCTCCAGATTACCTCAACAAATTAACAGCTAGAATGCCAAAAGTCTGCAATGCCGTAATTGCTGCAAATGGAGGATTCTTTGACGAAAGCAAAGTTTGATGTAAAAAAAATCTTATTTCAAATACAAATCATTATTTCTCACCTTGTCAATGTCTTGACTCTATTTTCTATTCATTTCACAACGTTTGGTGGTGAATAAGTGTGACTTTTCATGGAAAACACAAAATTGTTTGGGTGACCCCAAACTTTTGAACGGTATATATATATAATGATTTCATAGCTTTCAAATTTACTCAATATTTTTTCAGTGTAAATTGTTACACAGATTAAAATGAGTAGAGCATTGTTTAAATTTTTAGAGTGATGCTGCCAAACAGAGACCGTCCGAGCAGCTTGGATGCGCAACTGGGACATTGCGTCGGGGATGAAACGTGCAAACTCAGCAGCACCCACTCGCTCATATTTTTACTTCAGTATGTCATTGCACTGGAGCTCAATCAACTCCATTTTTAGATTTGGTGGTGCGCTTTCTACATCAACTGCATTGTTGAGCAGTTGAAACCTGCTTTTTTGGGCTTCAAAGTTAGCAAATCGGCGTTGGAAGTCGGCAGCAAGTATGTTGAGTTTATCAGTAAACTGTGCACTTGGTAACACAGCGGAAGAGAGCTTCTCTTTCATGGTCTGGCAGCTGAAAAGTGGCTTAAGGTTTCTTTCCTCATCTGCATCTCTCGTAGACGCAGCTTGGTTTTAAAGGCCTTCACTGTACTGTACATATCAGAAATGAGACATCCCCGTCCCTGCAGCTGCAGATTCATCACATTCAGATGGCTCGTGATGTCGCAGAGAATCGCCATTTTACGCAGGAAAGTTTTGTTGTCTCTTTCCCCTTGCTTGCTAACCAACTCAGTGGCCTAGTGGTAGAGTGTCCGCCCTGAGACTGGAAGGTTGTGGGTTCAAACCCCGGCCGGGCCAGACCAAAGACTATAAAAATGGGACCCATTGCCTCCCTGCTTCGCACTCAGCATTAAGGGTTGGAATTGGGGGGTTAGATCACCAAATGAATCCCGAGCGCAGCACCGCTGCTGCTCACGGCTCCCCTCTCCCCCAGGGGATGGATCAAAATCACCCGGGATGGGTTAAATGCAGAGGACAAATTTCACCACACCCAGATGTGTGTGTGACAACGATCACTGAGACTTTGAACAGACAGATCTCCTCACGCAGCTTGAAATATCTTTGCAGCACCTTTCCCTGGCTTAGCCATCGCACCTCTGTGTGATATGGTAAGTCACCGTACTCTGTATCTAACTCTCCCAGAAATGCCTTGGACTGGCGGTGATTTAGACCTTTGGCTCTGATTATGTTTACTGCTCACATTACATGTTCCATTTTCAAGGCTTTGCCACACAATGACTCTTGGTGTATGATGCAGTGATAAGCTGTCGGCTCATCTGTGACGTTTTCCTCCCGCATCCTCCCACGCATCAGGAGTGGCAAGGATTTGCCACTAATCCACTCCTGTATCCACACATCGCAGGTGCTCAGTCTGTGGTTAACCCCACAAATTTTTCCCAAGGAAGCCCCATCTCATTTACACATCTGGATACCTCTTCATACAAATTCTGCCCTGTAGTCGTGCCATGCATAGGACGTAACGACCAAAACTCTTCTGTTATGCTCAGGCTGGAATCTACTCCACGGACAAAAAATGACAGCTGGGCAATGTCAGATGTGTCCGTGCTTTCATCCACGGCAGGAGAATATGCAATGAAATATTTTCCCTTTCTCACAAGTTGTTCTTTTATATTGGTGGAAAGCTGGTCTACACATTCAGCAATGGTGTTTCTGCTCAAGCTCACTTTTGAGAAGAGTTGTCTTTTGTATGGGCACACCATCACAGAATATAAGCATACAGTTTTTGATAAACTCTCCCTTTAATAAAGGCCCGGGCTGATTTTGAGACCTCTTTTGCCACAACAAAGCTAGCCTTGATAGCAGCCTCGCTTTTTGATTTGGCATATGTGAATATAGCCTGCCTGGATTTAAGGCCTCGTTGTAATTCTTCCACCTTCTGTAGCCTTTGTTCCGTCTCCATATTCTTGTCTTTCTCTGTGTGTTTGAGAAGTTTGATAGCGCCTTCTTAGATTATATTCTTTCATTACAGCCAAACTTTCTCCACACAGAAGACACACAGGTTTGTCTTTTACCTCCGTGAACATGTAGTCTGCGTCCCACCTGGCTTGAAACCCCCTGTTCTCTAGGTCCACCTTGCGTTTAGCCATTTTTAAGGAGGGAGGTACCTGAAAGTTGAACTCTGCTCTGACTGCTGATGAACAATGAAGCAATGATGCAACACAAGCACCAATACCACATTCCCCACAATGCAACGGTAGCCCGCGAAGTCACAGCAGCGCACACAAGCGGCTGTGGCATGTGGGCCGGTTCTAGTAGTAATTAAATATCATCTAGGGGGACATAGATAAACAATTTGCGGGCCGGATTTGGCCATAGTGAATGGCTTCCGGACGGCTTCGAGGAAAGTCTGGTACACCATCAGATGTCTCAGGAGGGGGAAGCAGTTCACTATTAACAATGTCAGTGGGGACGGTGTGCTGTTGACCTCGACTTGGGACGTCATGAGTCCATGGGGAGAATTTGAGACCTCCTCAATTCCACCGGCACACCTTCCATTGTGGAAGCAGGGCCTGGGGACTCAGAGGCGAGCTCTACCATTTCTGGGGTCGAAGTCACCTAGGTAGTTAAAAAGCTCCTCGGTGGCAAGGCCCCGGATGGATGAGATCCTCTAGATGTTGTGGGGCTGTTCTGGCTGACACGCTTCTACAACATTACGTGGACATCGGGGACAGTGCCTTTGGATTGGCAGAGGGGGGGGGGGGGGGGGGGTTCCAACTACAGAGGAATCACACTACTCAGGCTCTGTAGCAAGGTCTATTCAGGGGTGCTAGAGAGGAGGGTCCGTCGGGAGGTCGAATCTCGGATTCAGGAGGAACAGTGTGTTTTTTGTCCTGGCTGTGGAACAGTGGACCAGCTCTATAACCTCGGCAGGACCCTCGAGGGTGCATGGGAATTCGCTTAACCAGTCCACATGTGTTTTTTGGACCTGGAGAAGGCGTTCAACCGTGTCCCTCGGGGAGTTCTGTGGGGGGTGCTTCGGGAATAGGGGTGCTGAACACACTGACAAGGGCCGTTCATGGTCTCTGTATCACCGATATCAGAGTTTGGGCAACATTTCAGCAGTAAGTCAGATTCATGTCCAGTTAGGGTTGGACTCCGCCAAGAGTTGCCTTTTGTCACCGATTCTGTTCATACTTTTATGGATAGAATTTCTAGGCGCACCCGATGCGTTGAGGGAGTCCAGTTTGGTGGCCTCAGTATCATATCTCTGCATTTTGCAGATTATGTAGTGCTGTTGGCTTTTTCAAGCTGTGATCTTCAGCTCTCACTGGAGCAGTTCGCAGCCAAATGTGAAGCGGTCGGCATGAAAATCATCACATCCAAATCTGAGACCATGGTCTTCAGTCGTAAAAGGGTGGAATGCTTTCGGGTCGGGGATGAGATCCTGCTTCAAGTGGAGGAGTTCAAGTATCTTGGGTCTTGTTCACAACCGAGGGCAGGGTGGAGCGTGAGATCAACAGGCCGATTGGTGAAACGTCTGCTGTGATGCAGACTCTGAACCGGTCCATTGTGTTCAAGAGGGTTAGATTTACCGGTCGCTCTATGCTCCTACCCTCACTTATGGTCACAAGCTATGCGTCGTGACCAAAAAAACAAGATTCCAGATACAAGCGGCCGAAATGAGTTTCCTCCGCAGGGTATTCGGGCTCTCCCTTAGAGATAGGGAGAGAAGCTCAGTCATCCGTGACAGACTTAGATTTGAGCCACGTTGAGAGGAGCTAGAAGATGTGGCTCAGGTATGTTATTAGCATGACTCCTGGATGCGGGGGAGGTCTTCCGGGCATGTCCCACTGGCAGGAGGCCCCAGGGACAACCCAGGACACACTGGAGAGACTATGTGTCTTGGCTGGCCTGGGAATGCCTTGGGATCCCCCAGAATGAGCTGGACGAACTGGCTGGGGAGAGGGAATTCTGAGCGTCCTTCCTAGAGCTGCCGTACCCGTGACCTGACCCCAGATAAGCGGGAAAGGATGGATGGATGGATGGATGGATGGATGGATGGATGGATGGATGGATGGACGGACGGACGGACGGACGGACAAACATAGTCGCTTTATTTATCTATTAAAGAACAATCAGGACTTTCAGTACCAGTTATTTCTCCAGCTAATTTCTGACTGTTTTTTGACGGTTTCTTCCGCCTTCATCAGAGACACTCTGATGAAGGCGGAAGAAACCGCCGAAACATGTCAGGTAATGAACCTAAAACAATTTGTTTGATATGAAAGAAACCAGTGAAGTGATTAAAAAGGAAAAACAAGATGAACTTAGTACAGCGAAATAATGATTGTCAGTACTTGGGTTATTTTGCCTGAAATTTTCTGTGGGTGCTTTAGATACTCCAAGGTATTTACAGGTCTGCACTATCTCCACACAGTCTCTGATTGACAGGCTCAGGACAATACTGGGCCTCCTGAAGTCCACCATCCTTTCCTTGTACTTGCCAGTGTTTAGGTGCAGGTGGTTGGAGTCACATCAATCAGCAAAGCGCCGGACCAGGCCTCTGTACTCTTCGTCCCGTCCATCTCTGATACAGCCAACAACAGCAATATTGTCCACAAACCTCTGCACATGGCAGAGCTGGACTGGAAGTCAGAGGTGTACAGGGTGAACAGGAAGGGAGAGAGTTCCCAGTGGTCCTCCCACACTGCAACTCACCATGCCTGACTCACAGCCTCCCATTCGCACATACTGAGGTCTGCCCGTTGGGTAGTCCATGATCCATGCCATCAGGTATGAGCTCACGCCCATCACCATCTTGTTATTCGGGAGCGCAGGCTGAATGGTGTTAGAGGCGCTGGAGAAATCCAGGAAAGTAATCCTCACAGCCCCTCTTACCTTGTCCAGGTGAGAGAGAGAGTGATGCAGGATATACAGCAACAGCATCTTCCACCCCTACCTTCTCCCGATATGCAAATTGTAGAGGATCGAGAGCATGTGAACCTGCGGCCTGAGGCAAACGCTCCAGAGTCTTCATCACGTGAGACGTCAGCGCAACCGGTCTAAAGTCAATTAGCTCGATAGGTCTCAGTTTCTTGGGTACAAGGACGATGCACAATATCTTCCACAGCTGAGGCACCACACATTTCTCCAGATTGATGTTAAAGAGGGTCACCCAGCTCCAGAGCGCAGGCCCTCGGCAGACAAGGACAGACACCGTCTGGACCAGCACCCTTACTAGGGCAGAGTCTCCTCAGCTGGCCACTCACTTGAGCTGCTGGAAGGGCCGACTGGGAAGCAGAAGGGGGTGCCGGGACCGAGGGCGAAGACAAGCAGGTGTTGTTGAATCTGTTAAAAAAAATCATTCAGCTGGTTTGCTCTCTCCACACCGCCACTAACAGTGACAATTTGCCTTGGACCGCAGCCGGTGATCAACCTCATCCCGTCCCACACCGCCTCCTGGCTGTTCCGCTGCAGCTTCTGTTCCAACTTCTTTCTGCAGAGTGATCTCGCCACCTTGAACTGGGCCCTGAGCTCCTTCTGCACTCACTTGAACTCCTGCCTTTCACCGTCCATGAAGGCCCGCTTCTTTCGATTCAGTAGGCCCATGATCCCACTTGTAATCCACGGCTTATTGTTGCATAGCAGTGCACAGTGGTACGGTCAACAGCCTCCTCAAGGTCCTCAATGCGTGGCCCCAGCAACACATCCCTGTCGGTAGTCCCAAAGCAGTCCCTCAGCGACCGCTCAGCCTCAGGAGACCACTTCCTGAACAGGCGAGTGGTCTTCGGAAGTCTCCTCGGATTAGTCTTGTAATGCAGCCAAAGCAGGACCAAGTTGTGATCTTCCCTCCCAAGTGTAAGCATCCTTGACGTTCGCATACAGCAAGTCGATTGTCTTATTTCTCCTGATGTAACAATCCACATACTGGGTGAAGGCAAGTAGTTTTGTCCAAAGTCACATGATTAAAGTCCCCAGAGATTAGCAGCAGCGCCTCAGGGTGTTTCATCTGCAGGTCAGCAACCGCAGAGTGGATGACATCACATGCTACTCCGGTGAGTCGGCACGCGGAGGAACATAGACAAGTACGGCAATGGCTTGTCCAAACTCCTTGGGCGGATAGTAAAGACAAAGGCTCATTGCCAAAAATCCGCAGCAGATGGAAGTCCTGATGTATACATGCCCAGGATGGCACCACCTTACATTCATATACAGGGCGAGACCACCACCTTTACTCTTCCCACAGGCTTTGATGTCTTCGTCCGCTGTGACCATGCTGAAGCCCGATAGCTCAACACTAGCATCCGGTATGCTTGCCGTGAGCCACGTGTCACAAAAGCACAGCAAACTGCACTCTCTGAAGGACTTCAGTCATCACCATTGCAGACAGCTCATCAGACTTATGTATTTTGAGTTGACGTTCGCCAGGATCAAAGAGGGTACATGAAGCTTAAAACGCCACTTCTCAGCGAGCCACCTAGCCGCTAGCTTAGCCTTTAGCTTAGCCCCGGTCAGCTCTGCAGCCCCGATAGGGCTTCCTCACCTCCACAGGCAAGTGTGGACCCACACCCGCCAGTGACCGGGCTCTCAGGTCAAATAAAAAATCCCTCGAAGAGGCAATAGTCACCCTAACACCAAAATGATAAAGTATTAGAAAAGAAGAGAAGAACCGCTGGAAGGCTGTGGCGACAGAAAACAAAAAATACTGAAAATTGTAGCAGTCGCTGAACTCACGGACAAGAAAGCGCTCATGTCACATTGTTCTAGACCAGGGGTCGGGAACATTTTTGGCGGACAGAGCCATAAATGCCCATTTTTTAAAAATAATTTCCCGTGAGAGCCATACCATTTAAAAAAAAAAACGATAGGCTAAATACAATTAAATGCATGTATTTTAATTAAGACCAACGATTTTTTGAGTGTACTAATTTATTCTTTTTAATAACGTTTTCATATTGAAGCCTAGAAAAAAAACCTCACCATTAATGAGACCTCTGTGGCTGCATCGTTTTGCTGATGGCTTTGTAGTCCGGTTGATATGCGGTGAGATTGAGCTTCATGTAGGCGTTGAGGCTCTCATCAGTCATAATGACCCGATCGTGAACGGTTCTTGCTGACATAGACATGTCTTTAATCCATTTGAGTATCTTTGCTTTATCCGTGAAGTCGTCAAAAAGTTCATTAGCCACATCAAGCATAAATGTTGAAATACTCGCCATCAGTGAATGGCTTTCCGTTCCTCACATATGCTAATGCACCAGCAAAATTAGCTGAATTAAAGTCAACTCATCTGGTTCATACACGGAGTTGCTGTTGACTAGCTTGGACCTTCCTCTGGAGCTCTTCACACGCTTTCTTGCTCTTATCCCCAGCTGGGTATTTGGTTGCAAATGTATCATGTCGTGTCTCAAAGTGGCGCTTGATATTGGAGCGTTTCATTGATGCAATTTTGTCATTGCATATGAGGCACGTAGCAGAGCCTCCTCTCTCCACAAATGCGAATTCTTCGGTCCACTCACTACGAAATGTTCGGTCATCGTCATCTTTTTTTCTCTTCGCCATCTTTCTTGCTTGCCTGGCACACACTAGCTAACTAGGTGAAATTTTAAATAAAGCGGATGGAGTTTTACCTCTCACGACCCCGTAGGCACCGTATTGTCCAATAAAAATCAAGCTTTTTTTTTGTCCGACCTGGTGTCACCCTTCTGTACACGGATGGGCAGCTGGGATTGGCTGATATAACGCAACCGAGGATCTCAGCGGTAGAAAACAGATGGGATGGATTGCAAACATGATCATATTTTATATTTTGAAAGCTAATTTAACATTTTGATTTCAGTAAGTAGATTTTTTACTTTGATAATATAACAAAATTATTTATGACTTCAATTGTGTAAACAAATGTCAGATTTGTCCACGATCCAGACGCATTCACCAAAAGAGCCATAGGTTCCCGATCCCTGTTCTAGACAATGGCAAATGTTGACAGCAGAGAAATGTGGAGCAGAGGCAACATTGAGCATTTAACAACTATAATCACGGCAAAGGATTACAGCCTGCATGAAAGCGGGTGTAAACTGTAAACTCCAAATGGTATGTAATATTTGAATTTGTGCTGTGAGATGAACAATAAAAAATGTATTTTAACTTATTCACTGCCAAAGATGGATATTTATACGTTTTTTGGGCCGCTGAACGCTTGCTGCCAAGGACATATATGTGCACGTTCATTACGTGTTTTCATGATAACGGCCGGCAAACACCCTGGTGCAGCTTGTCTGTGAAGATCAAGCGTGTACGTGTTGTGACGTTATTCTAGTATAAGGCAGTAGTGTGATCTAAAGGATCATCACAAAATTAGTCAGTTGGAGGAAAAGAAGAGGAAGGGCCAGGAGGTTGAGTCGAGGCAAAATTGTGAGAATGTCGAAGCACAGCAAAGGATAGAAAAGCAAACGAAGGAAAATGCAGCTCACGCTTGAGGAGCGAGAGGGTCGGGATCACCGGTGTTTGGGCAGAGATTGCGAAGAGGAGGTGGAGGAGATGTCCCGAAAAAATGCATGACGTTCTACCCGGGTCAATTATGTGAAGTGCACACAGGTTCTTTTTTGGAGTACAGAGCGAGAGAGTGTCGGAATCACCGATGGTTTGGGAAGGGATTGCGAGGTGGCGTCCCAAAAAATGGACGATGTTCTATCTGGCCCAAACATGTGCAGGTCACACAAACGGTAGCTAACTCAGAGAATGAATCAGATAAATTTAGCGAACCTAACCCAGATCCTTCACACAAGTGGTTACTATTTGGATCTGAGAGGAACAAAAGAGATTTGTCCCCTGACACTTCAGACACACAAAGTACACACACACACAGTACATACAAACTTATTATAGCTATCTAATTTTTACAGATCAGATCAAATGAGAGGATTTTCTCACAGCGCTTTTTATGATATTTTCTATTTCCATAATTTACAGGTAGTGCAACCAGCACAGCGGCCAGTGCCAACAATGGCAGTGAAAAGAAGAGCTGTGAGAATATTTATCCAAAATCTGCACATCACATAGCGGCCATAATTTTATTTTTTGGTTATTGTGGTATTTGTATCTATTTTCCTAATTTACAGTTCGTGCATTGGTCAGAGCCACTTCCACAAAGGTTGGCAGTGAAAAGAAGAGAGGTGTAGGGTGTTTGCAGGTAGAGGTCTGCACAGGGAGACCAGACTCATGTACGTATATCCTGTGGCGTCCCCTTGCATGCTGGCGAGTGTTTCACTGCTTTTCATACAAAAATACATTATACTGATGGGTGAACACACCCACACACACGTGCACAAGAGCTGCAACACACCAGAAAAGTTGTTTTTTTCATAGGGGAATTGTAAACGGTTGTATACAGTGTCATTTGTTTTTGTAAATATCATTGTAAATAAATGATTAGCGTATTTTTCGGACTAAAAGTCGCTCCGGAATATAAGTTGCCTTAGTCATATAATGCACAATAAAGTGAAAAAAAACATATATAAGTCGCTCCGGAGTATAAGTCGCATTTTGGGGGAAATTTTTTCGACACAATCCAACACCAAGAACAGACATGAACGTGCAACAACAGGCAAAACAATAGGTATGCTAACGGGACATATACACAAACGAAGAGCTGAGAACGGGCCTGACGTAACATTCAGAGTTATTCAAATAACTATTACATAAACAGGTTTATAAAACCATCTGTGTCACTCCAATTCATTAAATCCATCGATCATCCTTTATGTAAACGATGCCACGTATGCACCGCGCCGCTGACGTCGGACTCGTCGTGAGTTGCAGTTCTATATATTCCACAGATCCATATAACGATATTTAGAGTATATATCAAATAACTATCACATAATCAACATTATCAAACCATCTGTGTCACTCCAAATCATTAAATTCATCGATCAAATTCCTCGTTCTTTGTCAACAACGCTGCGCGTGCGCCGCTGACGTCAGCCTCGTCGTTATTCCACAGATCTAGTATATAACTATATTGTAGCGTTAACAAAGTACCAGGAAAGACATGGGGTTGGTAAACGGCTCTTTATTTAACAAAACAAGAGTTCAACGAGCCAACAACTACTGAACTGTAACGATAAAAACATATACATGTTGCTCCACGAAATAAAATATATCAAATAACTATAACATAAATAGTTCACCGCCACAAGGCCCCAAGCACCGGCGTGGACTTCCAGGCGTGTGGGGGTGTGGACTTCCATCCCCGGAGGTGGCACTTCCAGCCACAGAGGTGGCTGGGACCTCCGTAGAGTAGGACCTGGCGTGCGTAGGAGCAGTGTCCGACCCCCATTCACTGTCCCCGGACAGCCAGCTGCCGAGCGCCGGCCCCCGACTTCCAGCCATGGAGGTAGAAGAGAGCTCCATAGAATAGGACCGGGCGTGCGTAAAAGCCATGTCCAAGCCCCATTCACCGTCCCCGGACAGTCACCCGGCCGAGCCCCGGTCCCTGACTTTCATCCACGGAGGAGAAAGAGAGCTCCGTAGAGTAGGACCGGGTGTGCATAAAAGCCATAATAGTTTTTCAAACCTTTTGTATCATTCCAAATCATTAAATCCTTCAAACTCTTCATCCTCCGTGTCACTTAGAAACAAATACCACTGGCTAAGAACATCTGCCCGAGCCTTGTGCTATGCACCAGCAGAGTACTGTGCACCTGTGTGGAGTAGATCATCACACGCAAAGAAAATAGACCCATTACTTAACGAAGCTTGGAGAGTAATTACAGGAACACTACGGCCCACTCCAACTAATATCCTATATAAGCTTGCTGGTTATTTCCCCTCCAAACATCAGGCGGCAGACAACAGCTAAAATTGAAAAGCAAAAGCAACCCTCGGACCCAAGACACCCATTGCATCCCCATGAGCCAGTTCCGAGGAGACTGAAATCTAGAAAGAGTTTTGGTCCTGAGGAGGAACTTCCACCCCAGATATCAGGACAAAAGTATAGGGTGGACCAATGGAAGGAATCTGAACAAAGGAATACCCCCAATAGTGTTGTTCAAGACCCCACCGTAGAAATTGCTGATGGGGCACATCTCCCTAGATGCAGCTGGTGTGCTCTTAATAGGGCAAGATCAGGAGTATGTAGAATATGGTCAGATGGGGTCTGGGGACGGATCAGTCGTGTGAGTGTGGAGAGGGCACCCAGACCATCAAGCATATCCTCCGAGCGTGCCCCTTATTATGCAGCCTGAACAATGCTGATTTGCTGAATGTGAACCAGAACACCCTAGAATGGTTGGTTGTTTGGCGTGACAAGCTATGATGATGACAATCAGTCGTCATTTCACAGAAAGCTGTTTTTCTCAGCTGTTTAGTTGAAAAATTGTGGTTTTGGTGAAACCACCCTGCCAATTACACAAGAATGGGAAAAGGTATTTGTTGTTTTATTATTTTTCCAAAATGAACAGATGAAATAAAAAACACTAACTAAAATTAACACTAACATTTTCCTGATAAAAAAAAAAAAAAAAACTGGGCTAATAAATGCAAAATGAACCATCCTTGGATTATCACCCTTCCTTTAAGACAGTGCTTCTCAATCATTTTCTTTAATATGCCCCCCCTAGGGAGAAGAAAACATTTCGCGCCCCCCACGCTTGTACCCTTATTAACATTAAACTTTAATGTGTCTTTAATGATTAAAGAAAACAAAAAATAAATAAAAAAGAAAGATCAATTTACAATACAGAATAACTTTATAAATAACAATGTTTTTTAGTCTGTAACAGAAATGATTCAATGTGCATCACTTTGCCTGAAATTGCCTGAAATTAAAAAATAAATTATGATTATTTAAACTCTAAACATTCTTAACCAACTGCCATTTTATGCTGAAAAAAATATAATAAAATAATAATAAACATACATAATATTAAATAACAGAAATAAATAATATTCAATTCAAAGTAATCAGCAAGTTAGCTGAGTTAATACTCAGGAGCACAATATATGAAACATTTTAACCTACAAAACAAAAATAAATAACACGATTTGTGCTTTTTTTTTAATCAAAATGAGGCAGCATGACGGAGACCATGTCCACGGCTGCAGGTCGTATCAGCTCTTCTGCAATGTTTTTTTTTTTTTGCACTGAGCAATTTGGTACGCTGCTTTATATGATGCTTACAGTGCTTGCTGATTGACTGATGTAGCATTCACAAAGTGGGAAGATTGTTGCCAATATTCAGCCCGTTTTCGCTGAAAAAACTCAAGCATCTTATCAGCATGATTGGGGTGCAATGACTTTAAGTGCCGCCTTAATTTATTTGGCTTCATACTGTCCGTTGCCAACATTGTAAGGCACAGTAAACACACCGGTCTTTCCTCATCTCCCGTCGTCGTCACACTGAAGCCGAGGGCTACGTACGCTTCATTCTATTTCCTTGTCTTAGCTTTCGTGTCACTCTCAATTCTCTTAACTCCGTCTCTCTCCGCCGTTCTTTTCAACCCTGTTAAATATTTTTCCATGGTGTCCCACTGCACTTTTTATCGCCTGCTCTGTCTGTTCTGTGTGTGCGTATGTTCCGTGCGCTCTTCTCTGTAGAGCAAATCCTCCTTGCGCACACAGTTACAGTGATACCGCCACTCCCACCTACTGCAGTGGATGTCTAATTACCCTTTAATCTAGTATAGCCAAAAGAAAAGCATGTTCCCTGGTGTCACACGCGCTCCCCTTGGTATCGCATCGCGTTCCCCTGGGGGCTATTTGAGAAGGACTGCTTTAACGTAATGTAGATGTCCATTATCAAATGAAGCGCACACAAGACAGGCGAGTGTACCCCAACACCATCAGTGACTAGAATTGCACTTCGCAAATTGTAAAATCCTTATGTTTAGGCAATCTTATGATTATGAGAGGCGATTGTGAAGGAAATACGACACATTATTTTACTCTGGCATGACAGATATTATGAGGTGTAGGTCTTGTTTTAATATTTGTTCAGTTTCCTTATACTAATATAGTGTCTGAGTCTTACGCATTTATTTATGTATGCGTGTATGTGTGTGTGTGTCTGTGTGTGTGTGCGCCTGTGTGTGTGTGTGAGTGTGTGCGTGTGTATGCAAGCAAGCAAGCATACATGTATAGTTTCTGAGTCTTATGCATATATATTAATGTGCGTGTGTGTGTGTGTGTGTGTGTGTGTGTGTTTGTGTGTGTGTGTGTGTGTGCGTGTGTGTGCGCGCATGTGTGTGTATGCAAGCAAGCAAGCATACATGTATAGTTTCTGAGTCTTATGCATTTATTTATGTGCGCGAGTGTGTGTGTGTGTGTGTGTGTGTGTGTGTGTGTGTGTGTGTGTGTGTGTGTGTGTGTGTGTGCGTGCGCGTGTGTGTGTGTGTGTGTGTGTGTGTGTGTGTGTGTGTGTGTGTGTGTGTGTGTGCAATCAGGCAAGCATATGGTATATATGTATGCATGTATATATGTATGTATGTATGTATGTATGTATGTATGTATGTTTCAGGGGTGAGAATGGCAAATGTGAAAAAACACTGAAAAGTAGCTAGGGGTCTGGGTGAGATATATATGTATAGCTATATCATTGAAGATTTATTCTTTAACGATATCATGACAATAGCCTAACATTAGCTTACATGTAACATCATGTTACTTTCTAAAACCATATGCTTGTAAAAGTAAAAACGTAGCTTTGTCCTTTTTTTTTTCGATGTGCTCCTTAATGTTCCTCACGCCGTGACCTCCATAGCTGATCATATCTTGACAAAAAGCCATGCCCATCTGAAGCAGTTCTTGATCCCGTTTGACTAAATAACTCGTCTGCAAGTGATGAATACCCAATCGCAAATTCACATTGTGGCGGTGTAGTAACAGTTCTCCGTGTAAGTTACGTTAACAATTGGAAATGATGTGACGAAAGTAGCGCCAAAATGCTGCCGAAAATAAGGCGGATGTTGTCGCATCACTGCTGCCAGTGAGTTAGGTTTACAGAGGCAAGCCGATTTCCGTACTCACAGCTTAACAAATTTTGTTTTGAGATGTGTCTAAAGATGCCGTCGCGGCGAGCAGGTGAATGCTCGCGAGTCACCGAGGCTAATGTTGCCCGGCCGCTTACCCCTCCATATATAAAATAAATATTTTTCTCAACGGATTTACACGATACACAAAAATGATATTTTCGACGGAAAAAAAACAAGGAATTCTCATCCCTGATGTATGTAGTATGTATGTACAGTATCTCACAAGAGTACACGCCTCTTATTTCTGCAATGTTTTGATTATATCTTGTCATGGGACAACACTGAAGAAATGACACTTTGAGACAATCTTAAGTAGTCACTGTAGAGCTTGGATAGCTAAGTAAATGTATTGTTACTTCAAAGTAACTCAAAATAAAACAATGAATGTGTAAAATGCTGGCAACAAAAGTGAGTACACCTCAACTGAAAACGTCAAAATTGGACCCAAATGTAAATATTTTGTGTGGCCACCATTATTATCCAGCACTGCCGTAACCCTTTTAGGCATGGAGTTCACCAGAGCTTCACAGGTCACCGCTGGAATCCTCTTCCACTCTTCCATGATGACATCACGGAGCTGGTGGATGTTGCAGACATTGCGCTCCTCCACCTTCCGTTTGAGGATGGCCCACAGATGTTTAGGTCTGGGGACATGCTTAGCCAGTCCATCACCTTCACCCTCAGCTTCTTTAGGAAGGCAGTGGTCGTCTTGGAGGTGTGTTTGGAGTCGTTATCGTGTTGGAATACTGCTCCGTGGCCCAGTTTACGGAGGGATGGATCATGCTCTGCTTTAGTACTCCACAGTACATGTTGGCATTCATTGTTCCCTCAATCAACTGTAAATCCCCAGTGCCAGCAGCACTCATACAGCCCCAGACCATGACGCTCCTACCACCATGCTTGACTGTAGGCAAGACACACTTGTCTTTGTACTCTTCACCTGGGTTTCACCACACATGCTTGACAGCATCTGAACCAAATATGTTTATCTTGGTCTCATCAGACCACAGGACATGGTTCCAGTAACCCATATCCTTAGTCTGCTTGTCTTCAGCAAACCTTTTGCGAGCTTCCTTGTCCATCTTTTTTAGAAGAGGCTTTTTCCTGGCACGACAGCCATGCAGACCAATTGAATGCAGTGTGCGGCGTATGGTCTGATTACTGACAGACTGAACCCCCACTTTTTCAACCTCTACAGCAATGCTGGCAGCACTCATACGCCTGTTTTCCAAAGCCAACCTCTGAATATGACGCTGAGCGCGCACACTCAACTTCTTTCGTCGACCATGGCGAGGCCTGTTTTGAATGGAACTTGTCCTCGTAAACCACTGTATGGCCTTAGCCACCGTGCTACAGCTCAGTTTCAGGGTGTTGGCAATCTTCTTATAGCCTAGGCCATCTTTATGTAGAGCAATAATTATTTTTTTTAGATCCTCCGTGTTCTTTGCCATGTTGAATTTCCTGTGACCAGTATGAGAGTGAAAATACCTAATTTAATACACCTAATACCTAGTCACACCTAACACCTCTTTACACTAACTCGTCGCATTACACAAGGAGGAAACATGTCTAATTGGTCCTAATTTTGGCTTAATTTTGAGATTTTCAGTTGGGATGTACTCACTTTTGTTGCCAGCATTTTACACATTCATTGTTGTATTTTGAGTTACTTTGAAGTAACAATAAATTTACTTTGCTATCCAAGCTCTACAGTGACTACTTAACATTGTATAAAATTGTCATTTCTTCAGTGTTGTCCCATGACAAGATATACCGTATTTTTCGGACTAAAAGTCGCTCCGGAATATATGTCACATCAGCCACAAAATGCACAATAAAGTGAAAAAAAACATATATAAGTCGCACCGGAGTATAAGTCGCATTTTGGGGGAAATTTATTTGACAAAATCCAACACCAAGAACAGACATGAACCAGCAACAACAGGCTAAACAATACGGTATGCCTACGTGACATAAACACAAACGAGGAGCTGAGAACTGGCCTGATGTAAAATTATCAGTTATCCAAATAACTATAACATAAATAACACCTTTATCAAACCAGCTGTCACTCCAAATCATTATATCCATCGATTGTCCTTTATGTAAACAACGCCGCATGTGCGCCGCGCCGCTGACGTAGGACTCGTCGACAGTTGCAGTTCAAACTATTCCACAGGCCCATATAACGATATATAAAGTATATATCAATGAACTATTATGTAAACAATAATATTATCAAACCATCTGTGTGACTCCAAATCGTTAAATCCATCGATCAAAATTTTCGTCCTTTATGTAAACAACGCCGCGCGTGCGCCGCACCGCTGACGTCGGACTCGTCGTCAGTTGCAATTCAAATTATTCCACAGGCCCATATAACGATATATAAAGTATATATCAAATAACTATTACATAAACAACAATCTTATCAAACCATCTGTGCCACTCCAAATCATTAAATCCATCAATCAAAATCTTCATCTTTCATGTAAACAACGCCACGTGTGCAGTTCAAATTATTCCACAGGCCCATATAATTATGAACAACAATTTTATCAAACTATCTGCGTCACTCCAAGTCATTAAATCCCGTGATGGAATCCTTCGTCTTTTATGTAAACAATGCCGCGTGTGCGCCGCGCCACCAGTTGCAGTTCAAAATTTAGTAATCCCTTGCTACATGGCGGTTCATTTACCGCGTTTTCACTACATCGTGGATTTTTGTAACCCCAAATTTAAAAAAAAAAAACAAGATTCAAAATAAAACTTTTAAATTGAAGAATTATGGCACGCATGTTGCCCACTCGTCAGCAGAAGGCAGGGAGTGCCCACACAATTGCAGTTCATACACTTGTACCTTTTTATAAAAAAAAAACGTAATAATAATAAATGTTAAAGTTAAAGTCCCAATGATCATCATGCACACATCTGGGTGCGGTGAAATTTGTCCTCTCCATCCCCTGGGGGAGAGGGGAGCAGTGAGCAGCAGCGGTGCCGCGCTCGGGAATCATTTGGTGATCTAACCCACCAATTCCAACCCTTAATGTTGAGTGCCAAGCAGGGAGGCAATAGGTCCCATTTTTATAGTCTTTGGTATGACCCGGCCGGGGTTTGAACCCACAACCTTCCAATCTCAGGGCGGATACTCTACCACTAGGCAACTGAGTTGGTTAGTTCTAAAAACACATTTAAGAGTGTTGTACCTTGTTATACAAAAAATGTATTTACATATTTACAGTATGTACACTTGCACCTTGTTATTAAAAGTTTTATAATAATAAAAGCTGTTCTCAAAAGATATTTACAGTATTTGTTAAGAATTCTCCATGTTATTTTTGTTATTCAGCCGTGCTTTGATTTGAGGTAGGGTGCATTATTTTGAAGGCTGTTTTCAGATGATACCATTTCAAATCATTAAATCTCCTGACTCTGGAAGTCAATGAATGGAACTCATTGTCAGTGAGGCTCCAATTATTCCACAGCCATAGTGCACCCTCATGCGTTTAAAGTGAAAATAACATATGAAGTGATCAACTGTATACTAGTAAGAAAGTAACATGTTCATGATCAAGTAAAAATTTGGGAATAATTTCACATAAAAGTCGCTCCTGAGTATAAGTCGCCCCCCCCCACCTAAACTATGGGAAAAAACCACAACTTATACTCGGAAAAATACGGTAATTAAAACATTGCAGAAATGAGAGGGGTGTACACACTTATGTGAGATACTGTATGTATGTATGTATGTATGTATGTATGCATGCATGCATGCATGTATGTATGTATGTATGTATTTGTGTATGTATGTAAAAATACGGTAATTAAAACATTGCAGAAATGAGAGGGGTGTACTCACTTATGTGAGATACTGTATGTATGTATGTACTATGTATGTATGTATGTATGTACGTATGTATTTATTTATTCATTTATCTATCGAAGACAATTTATCTATAAAATATATTTTATTGATCTACACTCTCTTATCTCATTTAGTGATACCATACTATATTCGGTCCCAAAACCTTTATTCATAATTCACTCATCTTGTATGATCCTGAGAGCCAAAAAGAGGTCTCCAGGTGTTTTCTATTCAGGTTGCAGTGCTTTGGAAGGCCCTACATACCAGACATTAGAGCAGACATGGGCAAACTACGGCCTGCGGGCCGCATCCGGCCCACGGGGCCGTTTAATCCAGCCCGCCAAACCTGAATAAATTGTATTATTAATTTTTTTGGGGGGTCATTTTCCCTGCAATTACTGTTTCCCCAGTAGATGGGGAAGCGCCCGCCCGCGCATTTACTCCCGGGAGCCGTGTGAGAAAGCTCGGTGCACACTCACAAGTGTGTGTGCGTACTCAGTAGTACGGACGCGGCACACTGCACGCTCTATTTTATCTATCAGTGCCGAATTTCGAGTGTAGGCTGTGACGTCAGTGTTCTCATAATTCGTGCGCTGAGCTTTCAGATACAGTTTTACGCTAATGCCACCCACAAACCTTCCCATGGAATCCTTCCATCAAAATGAGTGGCCCGAAGAAAAGAAAGGTAGACACTGAGTGCCGAATGTTAAAAAAGAGTTGACAATTTGGCTCGACCTGCGTGTGTGAGAAGACCTTCAGCCACATGAACGTCAACAAAGCCCGTCACAGATCTAGGTTAACGGACCGACACCTCGGCTCTATCCTAAGAATTACTACAACAAATTTTACTCCAGACTATGATGCACTAGCAAAAAAGCGAAACCCACAATACTATTGATTTCTTTATTACTTTATTTAGATGTATTCTTTCACTGATTCTTCAAGATGATGTACATATTTGGTCAGAATGTTTGCCGTTGGATGTGATTTCGCCTCATTAGATAAACATATTTCATAAATCTGACCTGCAGGCGCTGAAGTGATGGAAAATGTTATTCATCATAACAGTGTCGTATTTAATAAGAATCACTGATAGTAGTTTTTTGGTGAAATATTTTTGTGATGCTGTTAAATGCATTTGTTTTCAAAAAGTTTTTTTTTAATATCCATGCTTTAGTATCTACTAAAAGTATAAACCTTTTATGCAATGACCTTTACATGTCGTTTATATTACTTCACACAAACACTACATCCATCTGCTCCCGGTTCGGCCCCCCGGTCAAAATTTAGAACCCATTTCGGCCCACAAGTCAAAAAGTTTGCCCACCCCTGCATTAGAGCCTCAGCAGAAATGTTTGAAACACAACTAAAACTGTATTATCCATCCATCCATCCATCCATCCATCCATCCATCCATCCATCCATCCATCCATCCATCCATCCATCCATCCGTCTATTTTCTGTACCGCTTGTCACTACGGGGGTCGTGGGCGTACTGGAGCCTATTTCAGCAGTCATCGGGCAGCAGGCGGGGGACACCCTGAACTGGTTGCCAGCCAATTGCAGAGCACACAGAGAGGAACAACCATAGGCACTCGCACTCATACCTACAGGCAATTTGGAGTGCTCAATCAGCCATGTTTTTGGGATGTGGGAGTAAACCAGAGTTTCGGAAACTCACGCAAGCACGGGGAGAACATGCAAACTCCTCACAGGGAGGTGGAATTGAACCCACACCCTCCGTACTGTGACGCGGACGTGCGAACCAGTGCCCCATCAAGCCACCCTAAAAATTTATTATATATACGTATATATGTATATACTCTTGCATTTAGTTAAGTTAAAAGTTGAAGTCCCAATGATCGTTACACACACATCTGGGTGTGGTGAAATTTGTCCTCTGCATTTAACCCATCCCCGTGTGATTTTTGATCCATCCCCTGGGGGAGAGGGGAGCAGTGAGCAGCAGCGGTGCCGCGATCGGGAATCATTTGGTGATCTAACCCCCCAATTCCAACCCTTAATGCTGAGTGCCAAGCAGGGAGGCAATGGGTCCTGTTCTTATAGTCTTTGGTATGACCCGGCCGGGGTTTGAACCCACAACCTTCCAGTCTCAGGGCGGACACTCTACCACTAGGCCACTGAGCTGGTTGGCCTGTTTGACCGTCGCTTCTACTTCCCCCCCACCCTTGGGGGAGGAGCTTGGTGACGATGACCAAATTCGAAGTCGGTGTCTGGATTTTTCATCGACTAACTGTGACAAGATCTGAGGTCGACCATCTACTCAGAGATGCTGCTATTGAGGCTTTCTACATTCACCAACCACTTCACTGAAGCCGTCTTCATGCAGTGCTTCATCTGATTGAATAGACTTGTACACTATTTTAACTCACATTACATTGCATTATGTTTTAAATCTTGCTCACCAGCATCAATTGCAGCCTAGTCATCCTGTAAGAGGATTTTCTCCATCTGAAGCCCCTTGTCAAGGTTTCTAATTTTTCCTCAGATGTTTTTTTGTTTTTTTCTTGTCCCCCTGTGGGTTAAGATCAGGGGATGCCATTAACTGTCAACTGTGGGTATATGAAGCCCTTTTGAGACATGTTTGTGTGTCTAAGAGATATATAAATAGATTTCACTTGACTTGAAAATTAATTATGAGCAAAATTACATCAAAAAATGTTGGCTCCAAAACTCAGGTGCAAACCTGAAAAAAAATCTAATTACAGACAAAGCCCTTTTGCATCATACAGTCATGTTGCAGTAGTGGCCAAAATCATATGAGAGACAAAGCTGTGCCCCTTTTGCATTCATAGTCATGTTGCAGTTGTGCAAGCAGTGTTTTAAATCACAGAAGCTTCTCACAAAAATAAATACAAAAAAGGTTCTATACAAACCCCAAACTATAATTACTCAACAAAATCAATCACACTGCCCTAATTAAGAAGAGACAATTGATTAAAAGAACATTGATAAATTGTGATATATGAGAATATGTAATCCAAGAGACAACAAACAAAACCTGAAAACTATTAAAACATTCAAACAAATCTTGATTTTTGTTATTATAGGGTATGATGTACCTGAATTGTTTCAGCTTGCTTATGTCTCCATAGGCAAGGGTTAGTGTTTCAGGACGACTGGCGTAGAAGTAGTCCTTGTATTCATCCCACCATACTTCCACTACACGAACATAATTCTGCAAACATGCACGCATTTATATTTGCTTCAAGAAATTTGAACAAATACAAGGTAAAAACAATTAACACGAACCTTAACAATTTTTAATAAGGACTTAGTATAACAAGTGAAAGAAACCTGTTATATTAGCATGAATGGAAAAAAACATTTAACAGGCATGGTTTTATGTAACATTACCATATTATTACTATTATACTTTTATAAATGCTGTAACAACTAGGTATGGGTAGGAAACTCTGGTCCTTGAGTCTTGCATATTTTCTGTCTCCCTGTTGCAACACACCTGATTCAAATGGTCAGATAATCAGCCAGGTCTGCAGAAGCTGGATAACAATCATGATCATTCGAATCAGGTGTGTTGCAACAGGGAGACAGAAAACATGCAGGACACTAGCCCTCAAGGACCAGGGTTGCCTACTCATGAACTAAAGGGAGGTTCAGCTGCTTCCGTACTCAAACAGTAGCATTCTAACCTCCACATGTCATAAAACTGACTAAAGATTTGTTATTGGAACTGAATTAGCCTCCCTCACAAAATCTACCATGGAATCCACTTGAAAGCATATTCCAAACTGGGAAAGCACATCTGCTATTGGAACTAAATTAGCCTCCCTCGCAAAATCTACCATAGAATCCACTTGAAAGCATAATCCAAACTCGGAACAACACTCACAATGTCTGTTTTGAATCAATCCACAGAGTAGACTGGTTTAAGCAAAGACAACCAGCTTTCATGGTCACTCTCACATGAAATGGACCCCTGCGGAGCGACAAAACACCAGCGCCAACATACATACACTGGCTGCATGCCAGAAAATTGGATTAGCACGTCTCGAACTGGCATATTCATGGGTCTATACCAGACAATTAGGCATCCACAGAATGTGGAATCCATAAAAATAAAGTCCCCCAGCCCTCAAACAAACTCACAGTGACACCTTCACTTACCAATCCTGGAATGACTGTGAGCCCTTGTCACAAAGGCAGGGTTGGACTCACACGCTCAGGATAAGCTATGCACTAATGTGCATCTGATGGTTTAATGCTGATTTTCTTTCACGGCTTTCCATGGTTGAACAAACACAATTTCTGACATGTTCGGGTGATTTGTCATGTACTTTGTTGTGAAGTGTGCAAAGCACTGTTACATGGATTTTTTTTCAACAATACTACATCAGCATGTGAGAGGTCCCACACTCATTCATTCAGAGCAATCACTGAGTTGATTCCAATAAAAAAATCCTGTTATAATGTTGATGACTTCATGTGAAAGAAGTAATTATGAAATCACAAAGTGGTAAATTCTCCCTCCTTCACAGACAAGGAAGTGGGCAACTCTATGTTACATGAGCAGTTCTACTTAAGGAGACACAAAACTTGCTCTCCAAGGAAGTGGGCAACTCTATGTTGCATGAGCAGTTCTACTTAAGGAGACGCAAAACTTGCTCTGGTCCCTGAAACCTCTTGCTTGAAACCTCTCGCCTGAAACCTCTATTCTAACATTTCTCTGCAAAAAAAGAAAAATATATTTGCAACTCGTTGTTTTTACTTTGTACTCCCTGTTGCCATTATCATTTTTGCCTCCTGCCTTGCAACGCTAACGGTGTTTTGTGCGGAATAATGGCTTTGGCATGCCATTCAAAGGTCAGCAGTTTAAGGCTTGACTGGAAAGTGTCGCCTCTGCTGCCACGCGCCTCGCCAAAGGCGAGGCAGCTTTGGTGCAAGGCCGCCCCCTCATGCCTGAGCAGAGAAGAACCCCCTGAGCCCTGTGACTTTTTTTCATTTTTGAATTAAACTTGAGTCATTGATAATGAAGGGATACACACGCCGAAGTTGTGTGTGGGCAGCATGTGTTCAATGTCCGCTCAGTCGCAGTGTGCATGTACGTAGGTGTGACTGGTTGTTCATCTCTACATGTGCTCTGCGACTGGCTGGCAACCAGTTTAGAATGTAGTCTGCCTTTCACCCGGTGTCAGCTGGGATAGGCTCCAGCACCTACTGCGAACCTGAACAGGATAAGCGGTGTTGAAAATGAATGGATGGAGTTGAATTTGATTTTTGCTACTCCCTATTTCATTTTTTCTCTAAATTTGCTTCTTCCTGTGACATCGGCCTTCATCCTCTTTAGTGTGCCCCACTGCTACCTCATAGCACACATGCAGACGCGCAGTCAATAAGTCCAATGAACCCGTATAAATGTCAATTGAATATATAACGACGCATGAACAATTCAGCTTTCATAAAGCATCTCAGAACACGTCGGGTTTACGTATGGTGGTGACTGGTGAAAGGAAATAGACAAGACAGGGCACTTTAGCTGCAAAGAAGCTGCTGATTTCTTGCTCTTAAATCAGACAAGAAGAGGCTAATCCTTGTGATATGTACTATGTATGTATGATATGTATGATAAGTAGTCATAAGTAGATATGTCCATACAAACTTTGGTGTCAATTGATAGCTGTTTTTGGACATTTTAAGCCAGGCATGGGCTAACTATGGCCTGCAGGCCATGTAGAATAGAATAGAATAGAATAGAATAGAATAGAATAGAATAGAATAGAATAGAATAGAATAGATCTTTATTGTCATTGTCTCACTTTTACAACAACATTTAAAAGTGCCAGCTGATCAGTGCATAAAATAAAATAAATAAATAGAATAAATAGAATAAAAAGATTAAAAAGATTTAAAAAGTACAATCTAAAAGACCTACAGAAGAACATACACAGACATGCACCGACGGCATTTAAAGTGACTACCGCTGTGGGGTAAAAACTGTTTGCAAATCTGCTAGTCCTTGACCTAATCGATCTGTAGCGTCTGCCTGATGGCAACAGTTCGAAAAGGGAGTGGCCAGGGTGGGAAATGTCCTTCAGAATGTTCTGTGTTTTTTTGAGACAGCGGGTTCTGTGTAGGTCTTCCAGTGTGGGGAGAGGGCAGCCAACGATCTTCTGTGCTGTGTTGATGACCCCTTGGAGCTTTTTCCTCTGAGCTGCAGTGCAGCTAGAGTACCAAACACATATACAATACGTTAAAGTGCTTTCTATGAAACAGCGATAGAAAGACACCAGCAGTCTTTGCGTAATGTTGTACCTCCTAAGCACCCTTAGGAAGTAGAGTCTTCGCTGGGCCTTTTTTAGCAGCTCAGAGGTGTTCACGCTTCAGGTGAAATCCTGCTCGATGTGGACTCCCAGGTAGCGGAAGGAGGACACCCTCTCCACACAGACCCCATTTATGATAGCTGGTGGAATGTCCGTTTTATTTTTCCTCCTAAAATCAATGATCAGTTCTCGGGTTTTAGCCGTGTTTAGGAGCAGATTGTTCTCTCCGCACCACTTTGATAGCTGCATCACTTCGTCCCTGTAGGCAGACTCATCCCCCTTTGAGATGAGCCCCACCACGGTGGTGTCATCCGCAAACTTCACAATAGTGTTGCTGTGGTGGGCGGGGTGCATGTATGTGTGTAGAGAGTGTAAAGCTGTGGGCTCAGTACGCGGCCCTGTGGGGAGCCGGTACCAAGACTGAGAGGTGTGGATGTATGACGGCCCACTCTCACCCTCTGGCTGCGACCCGTCAAGAAGCTCTTAATCCATATGCAGGTATTGTGTGGAAGTCCCAGGTACCCCAGTATGTCCATCAGTCTGTGGGGGAGGATGGTGTTAAAAGCAGAGCTAAAGTCCACGAAGAGCATCCGCACATAGTTTCCCGGCTGCTCCAGATGGGACAGTGCAGCATGGAGGGCTGTAGCTACTGCATCCTCTGTTGATCTATTTGCCCTGTAGGCAAACTGATGGGGGTCAAAACCTCTGAGCAGGAATGATGTGATGTGACCCCGTACCAACTTTTCAAGGCACTTCATCACCACCGGGGTGAGTGCGACAGGCCGGTAGTCATTGAAGCTGCTGATGTGGCATTTCTTGGGCAAGGGGACTATAATGGAGGATTTTAAACAGGATGGGACGGTGGACTCTGTAAGGGACTGGTTGAAGATCTTTGTGAAGACTCCAGCCAGCTGATCTGCGCAGTCCTTCAGGACACGCCCAGTGACGCCGTCAGGACCCGCAGCCTTCCTTGAGTTGATGGACCGCAGCGTGCGCCTCACCTCATGCTCCTTCACTGTAAGGGTGAAGCTGCTGCAGACTGTAAGATGTTATGTGGCCGCTTCAGGTGGCTCGAACTCGAACCGGGCAAAGAAGGTGTTAAAGTCCTCTGCCAGTGAGTCGTCCCCTTCAGCAGCTCAGATGGTGGTTCTGTAGTTGCTGAGATGCTGGACTCCCTGCCACACTTGCTTGCTGGTGTTGCTGTCCAGGTGATCCTCAATCCTCCTCTTATAGGCACGCTGGGCCTCTCTGATGCCTCTCCTCAGATTGGCTCTGGCTGTGCTGTAGAGAGCCCTGTCCTCCGACCTGAGGGACAGAGTGGTGTCCCTCTCCTTTAGCAGCCGAAGGACCTCCCGGTTCATCCAGGGCTTCTGGTTGGGGTATATCCGTATAAGTTTGTCCACTGTGACAGTGTTTGTGCAGTGCTTGATATAACACAGAACACTATATGTGAACACGTTCAGGTCCCGATGTTCGAAGATGTCCCAGTAAGTGCTGTAGAAACAGTCCTGCAACTGCTGACAGGCGTCATCAGGCCAGGTTTTAACAGATTTTGTGATGGCAGGAGTTGATTTCCTGATGGTGGTATATGCAGGGATTAATAGCAGTGACATGTGGTCAGACTGTCCCAGGTGAGGTAGCTGTTTTGCCCTGTAGCCTAGCTTGATGTTGGAGTAGACCTTGTCCAGAGTGTTAGCTCCTCTAGTGGCACATTTAACATGCTGGTGGAAACTAGAGCGTGCTGCTTTCAAGTCTACACGATTAAAGTCCCCTGCCAAGATGTGGACTGCGTCAGGATATCTGCTCAGCTGGCTGCTAATACTGCCATGTAATAGTCCAGCAGCTAGCTTAGCATTAGCCTCCGGAGGTATGTAAACAACAGTCGTCATGACTACGGTAAAGTCAACGTTCAGCTTTGTAATCCGACCCGCTGTAGTTTTTTAAACTACCGTATTTTCATGACCATATAGGTAAGGCGCACCTAAAAGTCGGGAATTTTCTCCCAAATGGACGCATGGCACCTTATGGTGTGGTGCGCCGTGCCCTAACGTGTGACCAAAACTTGTGGACCCGGTTATGTGAATGGGAGCATTTCTGGCCGGCACGCTATTTGTATAGAGAGGCGGATGTAACTGAGGCCAGCATGCGGAGATTAGGGGTGAAGGTTGCAGGTCAGCGATTACGCCAAAGACATGACCCTCCACCCTGTGGGTAAATAGTGCTGGTATGTGTGTTGAACAACACAACATCGGTTTGGCAAAGCAGTATCACTCTTCATCACCATTTTAACGTTGCGTGTCTGAGCCCTTCTGTGAAAATGAGTGAACCGAAGAAAAGAAAAGTGGACAGTGCAATATATGCTAGCCAGCAGTCGGCGCGCAAGCAGGAGGTCACTGCAGAGAAGTTGCTGGCAAATTTACACCTAGCAAAAAAAAATTCACGGACAAACTTGAATTCAATTTTCTGTACCAAGGCAAGCTTTTTGCTGGCATTCAAATTGGCAAAGGCCAGCAAGCCTTTCTCAGAGGGTGAGTTTTTGAAAGACTGCATAATGGAGACAGCAGGTCTCTTTGTCAGAAGGACAAAGGCAAGTTTGAAAAGATCAGTTTATCACGGAGGACAGTGACTCGCCGTGTGGAACTCATTGATGAAAATATTGCCGGTGAGTTAAACAAAAAGGCAAAGTCCTTTACATTATATTCAATAGCACTGGATGAAAGAAAGACACTGCCCAGCTCCTAGTTTTTATCCAGGGGATTAACAAAAGGTTTGCGATAATGGAGACATGTTTAACCATGGAGTCCCTAAAAAGAAAAACGCAGGGTGAGGACTTGTATGATAGGGTGTCTGCTGCCATCGAGAGTGAAGCTACCTTGAAGTAAACTTGTCAATATCACCATGGATGAATTCCCAAATGAAACTGGAAAAAACTTCGGGGCTGCTGAAAATAATCCAGGATAAAGTGAAAGAGAGAAACCCTGACCAGGTTGTTGTTTTTTTACTGCATTATTCATCAGGAATCTCTGTATAAGTCTGTGCTGCAACTTAATCATGTGGTGATTCCAGTGGCAAAACTTGTGAACTTTATACGAGTAAAGGGACTACAGCACCGCCAGTTCATTGCCTTCCTGGAGGAAACCGCTGCAGATCACCAGGACTTGCTTTACCATTCTTGTGTCATTTGGTTAAGTTTGGGAAAAGTTTTTCAAAAAGTGTGGGGGCTTAAAGAGGATATTTACACATCTTTAGAGATGGGGGGGGGAATCCAACAAATTTCCTGAGTTGAGTGACAAGAACTGGCTTTGTGACTTTGTGTTTGCTGTGTGTTGTAATAATTTAGGTGAAGCCTTGGGCTGCCAGACCTGAGGCCTTATATTTTACGAGTTGAACTCGTATCGTTCAACTAAGTTCTTCTTATCTAGTTCCAGGGATGTCCTTTGACCCCAATCAGGTTTATGTATCTTTCCTGTCCTTTTCTTATCTTTTTATTTATTTCTGTAAGAGGCCTTCACTAGCGATGAGCAGAGCTCCTTTGCACAGGCAAAATGTTCTTTGTTTAGTTCAAAGGAACTTCTTTACTTTTTATTAACTGTAGCTTTGATTCAGAGATTGTTGTTGATTGGAACTGTTTTTGTTGTTACAGAAAATACATCCAGTTTGAAGTAGTTGCATATAAGTTATCCCTTGTTTACTTAATATTTGTTTAAGGAACTGCATACAAGTTACCTCACATATACTTAATGTGTGTTGAAGTGTTTAGGGTTATTTACTCATTATTATTGTGTGTTGTGTTAGTTTACC
Source organism: Syngnathus floridae (assembly GCF_059516105.1). Lineage (NCBI taxonomy): Eukaryota > Metazoa > Chordata > Actinopteri > Syngnathiformes > Syngnathidae > Syngnathus > Syngnathus floridae. The sequence continues at coordinate 3,642,879 of NC_142416.1, read as the reverse complement.
AAGAAGACTGCTTTGGCACTACTGACTGGGACATGTTTAAGCAGGCGGACACTTGCAACGGTCATACAGAAATAGAGGAGTATACTGATTCTGTTTCCTCTTACGTCACGAAGTGCATTGCCGATGTGACTCACTCGAAGTCCATCGTCACTCGGGCTAACTGGAAGCCATGGCTGACGGGGGCTGTCCTCAGGCTGCTGAGGGCCAGGGACGAAGCCTTCAGAGCGGGGGATGAGGCTGGCTTGAGGGCAGCGAGGGCCGACCTGTCCCGGGGCATCAAGGAAGCGAAAAGGGCGTTCTCTTGCAAGATTACCGCCAACTTCAAGGACAGCAGGGACGCACGGAGCCTTTGGCAGGGCATTCAGACCATCACGGACTACAAGCCCGCGCCGCAGAGTTGTGAGGGCGACGTCCGTTTGCTCAACGATCTTAACCGCTTCTATCCTCGCTTCGACGCTCAGAACAGCCCTTGCCCGCGAAAGCCCACTCCCCCTCCACACGAGCAGTCCTTGTGCCTCTCTGTCGACAGCGTGAGGAGGGCGCTTGCCGCTATCAACACCCGTAAGGCGGCGGGCCCTGACAACATCCCAGGTCGAGCCCTGAAGGACTGCGCTGGGGAGCTGGCGGGTGTCTTCACGGACATCTTTAACATTTCCCTGCAGCAGTCCATCGTCCCATCATGTTTCAAGGCTGCCACCATCGTACCTGTGCCAAAGAAACCTGCTCCATCCTGCTTCAATGACTACTGCCCCGTAGCACTGACACCCATCATCATGAAGTGCTTTGAGCAGCTTGTCTTGGAACACATCAGATCCACTCTCCCCCCCACCTTAGACCCTTTCCAGTTTGCGTACCGGGCCAAACGGTCCTCTGAGGATGCAATCTGCTCTGCCCTCCACTCTGCCCTCTTCCACCTGGAGAGTAGGGACTCGTATGTGAGATTGCGGTTTGTGGACTTCAGTTCTGCCTTCAACACCATTGTGCCACAAAACCTCATCTGCAAACTCGACAAGCTGGGCCTCAGTACCTACCTCTGCTACTGGCTACTGAACTTCCTCTGTCAGAGGCCTCAGGTGATACGTGTTGGCGACAAAATCTTCGCCAGCATCATGCTGAACACGGGGGCCCCCCAAGGCTGTGTGCTCAGTCCGCTGCTCTTCACCCTGCTGACGCATGACTGCACTGCGTCCTACAGCGACAACCGCACAGTGAAGTTTGCTGACGACACGACTCTGGTGGGTCTCATCACCAAGGGCGACGAGACTCAGTACAGGTTGGAGGTTGACCTTCTGACCGCGTGGTGCAGGGACAACAACCTCCTGCTGAACGTCAACAAGACCAAGGAAATTGTTGTTGACTTCCGGAAGGGTCACACCCAACACCTGCCGCTTACCATTGACAGTGCTGCGGTGGAGAGGGTGAGCAGCACCAAATTCCTGGGGGTGCACATCAGTGAGGACCTCTCCTGGTCCGCCAACACCGCGTCACTGGCGAAGAAAGCTCAGCGCCGCCTGTACTTCCTGCGGAAACTCAGGCGAGCAAGTGCTCCTCCGGCCGTCATGACTACATTCTACCGTGGCACCATTGAGAGTGTCCTCTCCAGTTGTATCACTGTCTGGGGTGGTAGCTGCACTGAATACATGAAGGCCCTGCAGCGCATAGTGAACACGGCTAGTAAGATTATTGGTGCTTCACTCCCCTCCCTGAAGGGCATTTACGCCTCCCATCTCGCCCGCAAGGCGGCCATGATTGTGAGTGATGTGAGTCACCCCGCTCACTCTTTGTTTGATCTTCTGCCCTCTGGGAAGAGGTACAGGAGCCTGGGCTCCCGCACCGCCAGACTCACCAACAACTTCATTCTCCAGGCTGTTAGGATTCTGAACTCTCTTCCCCCTTCCGCGTAGCGTCCTGTACTTATTTATTGTGTTGTTTGTTTTTTATTCATCACTCTTATTTATTCATTGATTGTGCCTTCTTGTTTTATTTTGCTCGTGTTGTTTACTTGTATGTACATTGTGAACTATATCTTGTCACCGTGGGATAGTGGGAACGTAATTTCGATCTCTTTGTGTGTCTTGGCATGTGAAGAAATTGACAATAAAGCAGACTTTAACTTTTTTGACTTTGAAGATAAACTTAGCATAGGTTTAGTTGCATTGTTAAACAGGAAAGCGGCATTCAACGTGCTTCAAGTTATCTGATCACAGTCGAGGACGAGTCAGCCAACCATGGAGAAGCCAATTTTGGGAAAAAAAATATTTTTTATATTATCATTAGATTCTATGTATCTACGTATGTGTGCAACATCTTCCACAGTATGTGACAGTTCGACCTCGTGATCATGACTTGGGAGCGTGTGGCTGGCTAAGGAGCACATGACTGGAGTCATGAGTCGCGCTATACAATAAACTCCTTAGTTAGCTAGTCATGACCAGATCATGAGTTTGTTATGAGATGGCTGAAGCAGACAAACGTCTTATTTAAGCTAAACTCATGAGTACGCCACGAGACATATGCATCCCAGGGGCACCAAGACTACGTCTTTGTTAAGCTAAAGTCATGAGACGACCATACTGCTCTTTTTATAATAGCCTCCCTATTGTTCTGAAATCATGAGATGTCCTTGCTGTTTGAGAAACTATGCATTTATGTAAACTCCCTCCATTGTTGTTCCTCAATAAAAGGCACGACCAAACTGGAGGAAAGGCGTGAATCTCAGCCACACTTGCTGTGTGTCTGGTTTACGCCCTTTTGCAGAAGTCGTCAGAAGTCGAACGAACGTACGCCAGGATAATGGAAGGCACGGCTAGGCGAGCTGGGTTGGCCGCAAACCTGGCCCGACGTCTCCGCGCTGGCCCCTCTTCACTTTTTGTTTACATTCACTGAAGCTAAACGCGTACAACTTGAGACGTCATGGGACGTCACTTCCGGCTGGCGGCTCGGTGCAGTCAAACTCGTCTGTGCGGCAAATTTAAATTATATTTTTCAGAGCAACAGTTTCCTTTTCGTTGTTTCGAGCGTCAATTTATATGTATAAGCCCATAAGCTAACTAAAACCGATTTATACATATACCCGTATTTTCCGGACTATAAGTCGCTCCGGAGTATAAGTCGCACCAGCCATAAAATGCCCCAAAAAGTGAAAAAAAACATATATAAGTCGCTCCGGAGTATAAGTCGCATTTTGGGGGCAATTTATTCGACAAAATCCCACACCAAAAACAGTCATGAACGAGCAACAACAGGTTAAACGATAGCAACAACAGGCTAAACGATAGGTATGCTAACGTGACAAACACAAACAAAGAGCTGAGAACGGGCCTGATGTAACATATAGAGTGATTAAGGACAACTATTACATGAATAACATGTTTATAAAACCATTGGTGTCACTCCAATTCATTAAATCCATCAATCATTCGATACGATAGCAACAGGCTAAACGATAGGTATGCTAACGTGACAAACACAAATGAGGAGCTGAGAACGGGCCTGACGTAACATATAGAGTGATTTAGGACAACCATTACACAAATAACATGTTTATAAAACCATCGGTGTCCCTCCAATTCATTAAATCCATCGATCGTTTTTGTCAACAATGGCTGCGCGCGGCTGAGGGCGCTTGCACTTCAAAATATTCCACAGGCTCATATAACGATAGATAAACTATATTTCAAATAACTATAATATAAGCAATAATATTATCAAACCATCCGTGCACTTTAAATCCATTAAATCCATCGATCAAATTCCTCGTCCTTTGTCAACATCGCCGCGCGTGCGCCCTGACGTCAGCCTCGTCTTTATTCCACAGATCTACTATATAACTATATTGTAGCGTTAACAAAGTACAAGGATAGACGTGGGTTTGGTAAACGGCTCTTTATTCCACAAAACAAACTTCCAAGCGTGTGGCGGCGTGGACTTCCAGAGACGATAGCTCCATGGCAGAGGACCGGGCGTGCGTAATGGCCATGTCCGAGCCCCATGCACCGTTCGCGGACAGCCACTCGACCGAGCGCCGGCCCCCGACTCAGTAGAGTAGGACCGGGCGTGCGTAAAAGCAATAATAGTTTTTCAAACCTTCTATGTCACTCCAAATCCTTAATTCCTTTAAACTCTTTGTCCTCCGTGTCACTTAGAAATGATCACCGCTAATGACGCCGGTCGTCCTTACGTGGGTCGCGCCGCGCGGTGCCCATGACGTCACTTGAAATAGTAATCCATTGGTACATCACGGTTCTCCAAACTTTCTTTCTGCTGCTCGATTACTGTTTTCAGCTGCATATTTTACAACTTGAAGTTTGTAACTTGCAAAATAGGACTTTCTTTTTGGTGCCATTTTTCTTAAGCCCACCCAGTTGATGAGTCACGGCCAACGGTGAAATTTAAAGCGCCCTCATCCAGTTTCGTCTGAAAATATATTTTTTTTCAGATGTAGTTTTTTGTTTTGTTTATTTGGTTGTTTTATCAAAGACAAACTCTGCTTTAGTGTCGATTTTTTTTTCATATACCAAGACACACAAAGAAATTGAAATTACGTTCCCACTATCCCTCGGTGAGATAGTACACATATCCATACAAGCAACACAAAAAAAACCAAGAAGGCATAAACAATGAATAAATAAGAGTGTTGAATAAATGATAAATACACATATAATAATAAATAATAATAAATATAAGAGGAGCAAACAGACAGTGGACTTGGATATGGTGCTTTAAAGTGTTAATTGCTTTATTTGATGTTTTCTCTATTTTTTATGTTTTGAATATGTTCAAGATAAAGATATAAAAGCATGCTAAGTGATCAACTATACTAAAAATAACATGGGAAGTGGTCAACTATACTTTTAAGTGATGTCTTAATGATCAAGTAAAAATTTGTGAAAAAAAAACATATATAAGTTGCTCCTGAGTATAAGTCGCCCCCCCACCCAAAGTATGAAAAAAAACGCGACTTATAGTCCGGAAATTACGCTACCGGTGTCTCTAGCCCTTTAAGAGGTCCATATTTGGCTCAATTAAACACTTTATGGGACCGATGTAGAACAACATTTAGGAGAAGAGCTGATTATGGACATCTGGCAGGGATAAAACAAAAATTGGGTGAGGATGTTGACGACTTTAGGGTGAGATTTGAAAAAGAATTCAGAGTTCACGGTGGAATCCCTGTAGACGACCAAGACGCAGGCCCCTACCAACAACAATTAAAAAATGCCCTTTTAAATGGAATGGAACCCAACATCAGTGAATGGATTCGAAAACACAATGTAGACACAGCCAGTGTTTCTACGGTAATGCAATGGGCTAGACATGCCGCTAAAATTGTAAAAAAAACTAAAACTCCCACGGGGTCAGCCGGAGTTTTTTGGGCACACTCAGACTGCGTGGAAGAATCAGAATTCTTCTATCAGAACCACCTGCCCTATCGAGACTGAGGTGGACGCAGAGGAAATTTCAGTGGGAGAGGTAGAGGATCAGCATCCAAAAATCATCCCCGCTGGTCTGGCGACCCCAATGCCTGCTGGCATTGTGGAGAAAAAGGCCACTGGTCCAAAGAATGTCCTAAAAAGAAAAAAGGACCGCGGCCGGAACAGAGCGCATGACTAAATGATGAGGACAGGCGTGATCTCTTGGATGTTTTTACAGCATTCAGATCATTGAGTCACGTAAAAGAAAAAAACATTCAAAGATTTGATTGTTAATGAACAAAAAGTAACCTTTTTGTGTGATTCTGGCGCCTGTACATCAGTGTTAAGACACAAAGTTAAAGGCCTGACCACTGGAGAGCAGTCAATTTGGGTCAAAACAGCTAATGGTCAGACATACCTGGAACACATGACAATACCACTAAAGGTTAAAGATCCAGAAACAGGCAGTGTGATTTCAGCACCAGTCATCTACTCACCTCACTGTCCTGTAAATCTCCTAGGAAGAGACTTAATGTCAGCCCTAGGCATAGCTGTGTTCCCGCTAAAATATGGAATGACAGCAGCCAGAGTGCCACACCTCTTACTCACAGAGGGAGATGGAGCTGTTTATTATTCACTTGATTTCCCACACTCCCTCTGTGACAGAGAAACTGCAGATCTGATCAAACTTGCAAAATCCACCATTTCTGATTTCCAAGATGAAATGCAGTACACCAAGTTACATGTCACAATGAAAGTTTCACCATGTTCAGATGTTGAATATGGTGAGGAGTTCCTAAACAGGCCCTCCGTTCCAGTGTCCATTGACTATATATATTCTGATCACCGATCATTTGCAGGTGCCACAGTAATCTTACCTACAAATCTAAAAAACATGAATAGAGGAGGATCAGTGCCTCACGTGTCACTTTTGAAACCAGAACATATTCAGTGGAAAGACACAGGTCCAAAGCTCAACTGACTATAAGTCAAAGTCGAAGTCAGTTTTATTGTCAATTTCTCCACATGCCAAAGACACACAAAGAAACCGAAATTTCGTTCCCCCCTATCCCACGGTGACAAGACATGGCCCACAACAGACAAACAAGTAAACAAGTATAACAACAGCGTGATGAATAAATAATGAATAAATAACACAACAAATAAATAAATAAGAGGAGCAAAAAAGGAGCAAGTGAGCGTACAGCAGACATTCCAGAAAATAGCGCAACAGTGCCGCACGCTACGCAGAAGGGGGTAGCGAGTTCAGGGTCCTAACAGCCTGGAGAAAGAAGCTGTTGGCGAGTCTGGTGGTGCGGGAGCGCAGGCTCCTGTACCTCTTCCCAGAGGGCAGAAGGTCAAACAAAGAGTGAGCCGGGTGACTCACATCTCTCGCAATCGAGGTTGCCCTGTGGGCGAGATGGGAGGTGTAAATGTCCTTCAGGGAGGGGAGCGAAGCACCAATAATCTTACCAGCCGTATTCACTATGCGCTGCAGGGCCTTCAAGTTCTGTTCAGTGCAGTTACCACCCCAGACAGCGATGCAACTGGTGAGGACGCTCTCAATGGTGCCACGGTAGAATGTAGACAGGACTGCCTGAGGAGCACATGCACGCCTGAGCTTCCGCAGGAAGTACAGGCGGCGCTGAGCTTTCTTTGCCAGTGACGAGGTGTTTGCGGACCAGGAGAGGTCCTCACTGATGTGCACCCCCAGGAACTTGGTGCAGCTCACCCTCTCCACCACAGCACCGTCGATGATCAGCGGCAGGTAATCAAGGTAAGCCAATTGAGAACACTTTCTCATTTACAATGGCGACCTGGAGGCAAGGCAACGATTTCCTTGGTCTTGTTTACGTTCAGCAGGAGGTTGTTGTCCCTGCACCATGTGGTCAGAAGGTCAACTTCCGACCTGTACCGAGTCTCGTCGCCCTTCGTGATGAGACCCACCAGAGTCGTGTCGTCAGCAAACTTCACTATGCGGTTGTCGCTGTAGGTCGCAGTGCAGTCATGCGTCAGCAGGGTGAAGAGCAATGGACTGAGCACGCAGCCCTGGGGGGCCCCCATGGTCAGCGTGATGCTGGCGGAGATTTTGTCACCAACACGCACCACCTGAGGCCTCTGACAGAGGAAGTTCAGTAGCCAGTAGCAGAGGTAGGTACTGAGGCCCAGCTCGTTGAGTTTGCAGATGAGTCGCTGCGGCACAATGGTGTTGAAGGCAGAGCTGAAGTCCACAAAAAGCAACCTCACATATGAGTCCTTTCTCTCCAGGTGGGTGAGGGCCGAGTGGAGGGCAGAGCAGATGGCGTCCTCAGAGGACCGCTTGGCACGGTACGCAAACTGGAAAGGGTCAATGGTGGGGGGGGAGAACGGATTTGATGTGCTCCATGACAAGCCGCTCAAAGCACTTCATGATGACGGGCGTCAGTGCCACGGGGCGGTCGTCATTGAAGCAGGACGGTGCAGGTTTCTTCGGCACAGGAACGATGGTGGCAGCCTTGAAACCAGAGGGGACGATGGCCTGCTGCAGGGAAACGTTAAAGATGTCCGTGAAGACACCCGACAGCTCCCCAGCGCAGTCCTTCAGCGCTCGACCCGGGATGTTGTCAGGGCCCGCCGCCTTACGGGTGTCAATAGCGGCAAGCGCCCTCCTCACTCCGTCGGCAGAGAGGCGCAGGGGCTGCTCGTGTGGGGGGGGGAGTGGTCTTCAGCGGGCAAGTGCTGTTCTGGGCGTCGAAGCGAGCAAAGAAGCGGTTTAGATCGTTCAGCAGACGGACGTCGCCCTCACAGCTCCTCGGCGCGGGCTTGTAGTCCGTGATGGTCTGAATGCCCTGCCAAAGGCTACGTGCGTCCTTGCTGTCCTTGAAGTGGGTGGAGACCTTGCACGAGAACGCCTTTTTCGCTTCTTTGATGCCTCGGGACAGGTCGGCCCTCGCTGTCCTCAAGCCAGCCTCATCCCCCGCTCTGAAAGCCTTGTCCCTGGCCCTCAGCAGTCTGAGGACAGCCCCTGTCAGCCACGGCTTCCAGTTCGCGCGAGTGACGACGGATTTTGAGCAAGTCACATCATCGATGCACTTTGTGATGTACGAGGAAACAGAGTCAGTATACTCCTCTATGTCCGTCCGATCGTTGTAGGTGGCTGCCTGCTTAAACAAGTCCCAGTCAGTGGTGTCGAAGCAGTCACGAAGTGCATCGGAGGCTCCCTCAGGCCACACCCGAACCCGCCTCCGAACCCGCCTGGATGCCTTTACCAATTGTCTGTATGCGGGCCTATAAGCCTTGTGAAACAGGATGGGAAGCTCCAAGTTGCGAGTGCAGCCCGAGCTGTGACATGTACAGACACAAACTTTGCATGTTATTTACAGCTACTCCAAAAATCCATGCCCTAGAATGACCAACAGGAACTATTGCATTTTCAGAGGAGGATGAAAAAGATTTGAAGAGTGTAGATCCTGTTGTGTGGGCCACAGGCCCAACAGATGTTGGTCTGGTTACAGCCATTCCACCTGTGGAAATGAAACCAATATCTTCTTACAGACCCAGAGTAAAACAGTATCCCTTGAAGCCTGAAGCTTTTATAGGCATCGAACCAGTCATTAAAGATCTATTAAAAGCAGGAATAATTAGGAAATGTAATGACTCTCTATGTAATACACCTAGTATATTCCCAGTTCAAAAAGCAGAAGCATCAAAATGGAGAATGATCCAGGATTTGAGAGCAGTAAATGATGCAGTGCAGACCAGGGCACCAAACGTTCCTGATCCGCACACATTACCAAATTCATTGCAGCCAAATAGGACTCATTTCACCGTGATTGATTTTAGTAATGCATTTTTCTCTATTCCTGTAGCTGATGATTCTCAGTATTGGTTCGCATTCACCTATAAGGGTCAGGGGTACACCTTTACCCGATTACCACAAGGTTTTACCGACGGCCCAACCATTTTCACACAGGCTATCATGAACTTTATGGCTGGTTTCACACCTTCATCTGAGAGTCAAGTTTTGGTCTACGTTGATGATATTTTAATTGCTTCAGAAACAAAGGAAGCATGCAGACGAGATTCCCTCCACCTTCTGCAACACCTAGGCCAGACAGGAAATGAAGTCAGTAAACAGAAGTTACAATGGGTAAAACCAGAAGTGAATTATCTTGGTCCCACACTCTCAGCAAAGGGAAGAGCAGTACAACAAGGCAGAAAACAGGCCATATTAGACACACCACGACCTGTCACAAAGAAACAACTTATGTCTTTCTTAGGACTATGTAATTACTGCAGAGCCTGGGTTCCACTCTATGCTAAAATGGCTCAACCACTGATAGAGGTAGCTCATGGACAGCCATTAGCACTCAAAGACAAAATCACGTGGACACCAGAAGCAGAAGAAGCATTCACAAAATTGAAAATGGCAATGGTTTAAACAACAAATTTGATCCTACCTGACTACAGCAAAAGGTTTATGCAAACAGTGGACTGTAAAGATGGGTTTATGACATCAGTACTGACTCAACAACATGGCATGAAATGGCTACCAATAGCTTTCTATTCCAAAAGACTTGACCCTGTAGCTAGAGCTTTGCCACCATGTGTTCAAGCTATATGTGCTGCTGCAATGGCAGTAGAAACGTCAGCAGATGTTATCTTGTTCCATCCCACAGACCTGTTTGTATCACATGCTGTTGATGTGTTGTTACTTACTGGTAAAATGAATATGCTGTCTCCAGCCAAACATTTGTCTTATACAGCTCTGTTACTGTCACAGCCACACATAACCATTAAACGCTGCATTGTATTAAATCCAGCTACTCTACTCACTACACCAAATGATGGAATACCTCATAATTGTGTAGAGGACACTGAACAACTGCAGCTTCCCAGAGCAGATTTATCAGACACACCACTCACCACAGGTAAAATGTGGTTTGTAGATGGGTCTTGCTCAAGAACACCAATAGGTAAAACACAGACAGGTTATGCTGTCATGGAAAACCCAGATACAGTAATAGAAGCAGCAACTCTTCCTTCGCATTTCTCAGCCCAAGCCGCTGAAATCATTGCACTGGCCAGAGCATGTACTCTAGCAGATGGACAAGACCTAACTGTATACACAGACAGCCAGTATGCATTTTCAACAGTATTTTACTTTGCAAAACAATGGGAAAGGCGTGGAATGATAACTTCAACAGGAAAGCAAATAACACATGCACAACTTCTAATCCTCCAGGCAGTAATGTTGCCCACAAAGCTTGCAATTTGCAAATGTGAGGCACACACACTGAGGAAAGACTTGGTATCACTAGGCAATGCCTTAGCAGATAAAATAGCAAAGGAAGCTGCTATAGGCAAATACAGAACCTCAGACCTATTTCTGAGATTGCCGTCAGAAAAGGAGGAACTGATAAATACACAGACCTTGCATGTTATGCAACATTCAGCCCCTAAACAAGAACAGAAAATGTGGATTGCTAAAGGTGCACAACGGACAGACAAAGACATATACTATGTAAATAATAAGCCTGTTCTCCCTAAATCCCTTTTTAAAGCAGCTGCAATTTCGACACAGAGGAGTAATCATGTGTCAACAGGGGGGATGCAGGAGCTAATATCATAACACTTTATAACGTATGGTTTCAATTTGTACTCAAAACTTTTTTGTAGAGCGTGTGAAGTATGTATAAAAAATAATCCACAAGGAAATGTAAGACCAAAAAGAGGAAAATTCCCAGAACCAACATATCCGTTCCATATGTTGCATATGGACTTCATAGAACTAAACAGGTGTGGACTGTACAAATACTGTTTGGTCCTAATCGATGCCTTTTCAAGGTGGACAGAAATAATCCCAGCAAAAAATGCAGATGCTATAACAGTAGCAAAGGCCATCTGCAAGACCATCATTCCCAGTTATGGCATCCCAGAGACCATTTACAGTGACAATGGACCACATTTTGTCAATTCAGTCATTAACAAAATGGCTGAACATTTGCAGATCACGTTAAAACATCATTGTGCCTATCATCCACAAAGTACTGGTCTCGTTGAACGGACAAATGGAACAATTAAAAATAGATTAACCAAATGTGTGGCAGAAACGGGAAGACCATGGCCCGAATGTCTAGATTTGGTTAAACTCTATATGAGGATTACGCCTTGTAGCAAAGGTCTAACCCCTTATGAGATCATTCATGGCAGAGCATACAGGCTCCCTCTGTTCTCACATGATTTAGACAAAGCCACAGAAGAGCTAACTCTAGCTGACTAATGATCAAAACCATGCAAACGAAAGAAGTCTCAAATGCAAATGTACTGCCCTCCACTCCTTTATCTCCACAGGATGACTCAGCAAAACCAGGTGACTGGGTCTTCATCAAAGTGATCAAGCGAAAGACGTGGTCTTCACCCCGGCGGGAGGGACCAATCCAAGTCCTACTCGCCACACCCACAGCTATTAAGATTGCAGAAAGACCCAGCTGGATACATCTCAGCCACTGTAAACTGCTTGGCTCCTAGGCCCCGGTCAGGGTGAAGTCTGGCTACAAAGGGGGTGTCAATTTTAGTTTGGCATCAGTCTCAAACCGGTGAAGAAATAAGAACCCTGGCCATTTAGCTCCCTAGGGGTTCAGGTGGCTCTGTGGAACTGAACAGAAAATGGCACTCAGAGGAGTGCTTGTCTGTGCTGTGGCTGTAGCATGCTTGCCAATCACATGGAGTGGCCAGGATCCCAATGGGGAAAATGGAACTTCCGCTTGAATCAAGAGAATGATGACCGAACTGTTGACAAAGTATATAAAAATAAACCCAGATATACCACATGCAGATGTGGTACCAGAATGTGTCAATGTTGGCCGAAACATACAATCAAACTGAATGTTATGTATGTTCCATAATGCCATGATCTAGTCAACAGCCCGTCCTATATGCCCGACCCATGCCAGAAAAAAATGGATGGTGTTTCGCAATACTAAGGGCTTTTGGGTTTAATCCCCTCAAAGGACTTAGGCGGTCAGGAATTACTGAGGCACAACTGGCCGCCCATCCCTGTTACAACATCTCTAGGCCATTCACAATAGTGTCAAAGAGTTCTGTCGTCACAACCGCACCAGTGACTCTCGAAGTGAGTGAAACCATCTCACATCCCCTGTGCTTCCGACGAAGACGTGTTGATGGAATAAAGGTGGGAAATACAAGACACTGCATCACCACCGCACCTCTAGAACCTTCCAGCGAGACCTTGATGAATACCACAGTAACAATCAGACAAATCCTAGCAGGAGGCGAAAATCTCCACTCTGGGGATGGTGGCTCTGTGGTCGCCGAGTCAGATCACACTGTGTTCCTCAGTCTGACACATTTTCAGGAACGTCATCGGCGAAAGACATGTGCAGCTGTTGCTCCCACCTTCCGTCCCTACGACAGTGTCTGGGGCTCAGACGTACCAGATGAATACAAGCTTTGGAGCACAGGACAAAAGGTGGCACTCACACTTTTCCCACAGGCGGGTGTGGCTAAGACTATTCTCGGAATAGAAACTATGGACTACAGGTTGAAGACCTTTGCCAATTTTACTCTCGAAGCTCTACAGGTTACCAGACGGAGCTGCAAGCTCTGAGACTAATGGCACTGCAGTCCCGAATGGTTTTGGACCTCCTGACTGCCGAAAAAGGAGGTGTGTGTGAAATAGTTGGTACCTCCTGTTGTACCTACATCCCAGGAGAAAATGACACCCGCATCGAGTATGCTCTACAAGGACTTCGGAACCTCGGTAGGGCTAAGTCCCAGGATGGAACTCCGGCCAAGGATGTCCATCCCTTTTGGTGGCTGTTTGATGGCAATTGGAGGCAACTTCTCTTGAAAGTTGCAGTTCTTTTAATTGCCATACTATTATTTCTCTGTATTTTTACATCATGCATCATACCTTGTATTCGTCACATGATGACTAAAATGTTGACATTTGCATTTGCTGTCCAGAATGTCATGTTGGTCCAGCGTGAACAAGATGAATGGGACCACCTTGCGTAAATCGATGCCTACCCTGTTTGTTTGTTTTTTCTTTTTGATGATCCAGAACAAAATACATTCCATTATGACGAACATAGCCAAAGCCGAATGGAGAGCTGTGGTTCCGATAAACTCTGGAATGTAAACTTTCATACTTTTTGATATTACTATACTATATTGTGTAGGCATATACTCATTTATACACATATATAGTTATTAGCTGATGTTTTGTTTTCCCATGAATTCCAATGATAAACAGGAGGGAATGTTGGGAAAAATATACGTTCTATATTATCATTAGATTCTATGTATCTACGTATGTGTGCAATATCTTCCACAGTATGTGACAATTCGACCTCGTGATCATGGCTTGGGAGCATGTGGCTGGCTAAGGAGCACATGACTGGAGTCATGAGTCGCGCTATACAATAAACTCCTTAGTTAGCTAGTCATGACCAGATCATGAGTTTGTTATGAGATGGCTGAAGCAGACAAACGTCTTATTTAAGCTAAACTCATGAGTACGCCACAAGACGTATGCATCCCAGGGGCACTAAGACTACGTCTTTGTTAAGCTAAAGTCATGAGACGACCATACTGCCCTTTTTATAATAGCATCCCTATTGTTCTGAAATCATGAGATGCCCTTGCTGTTTGAGAAACTATGCATTGATGTAAACTCCCTCCATTGTTGTTCCTCAATAAAAGGCACGACCAAACTGGAGGAAGGGCGCAAATCTCAGCCACACTTGCTGTGTGTCTGGTTTACGCCCTTTTGCAGAAGTCGTTTGCCATCGAAGACATCTCCTGCCTCTGTGAGATTCTTTTCAGATAAATGCTCTGAACCCAACAGCCAACTGGTTGAGGAAACAGGACAGACTCTGCAATTCCAGTGCTGGGGTCACGGGTCAACAATTAAATGCTGAGTCACACCACACTACATTCCTTAGATAGGCAGCATTGCTACAGTTCCAAACCCCCTCCCTTTAGTGTAGCAACGCCTCTGTAACCAGGGCAACCAAAACATTAAAATGAGGAGTACGCAGAGTAAGGACTCAGAATTGATGGAGAATGTAACCAGAACGCTCTCTGCAATTCTCCTCGCGAGTAAACCAATCCTGGTTGTCTTCTCCTCTTTGTTTTAGTGTGTAAAATAATGTCTGATGGTACTTAGACCTGACACTGTGGACATATTTTCCCACATGAATGAAATGGGCTTGAACTACAGGGAAAAGATAAGTTTGTGCACAACATGTACACAAATGTGAGAGCCTTCAAATCCAAGCTGACTTTATTCTCCAGCCAAATTTCAAACAAGTCTTTCTCTCATTTTCCCACATTAGAATGCAAAGAAGAATCACTGGATGACCTGCACAGAGAGAAGTCTACCGTCGGTGCTCTGATTTTAAAAGAATGGACAAGTCACTTCAGCTGGTGTCCTGTCCCCTGTCACAGGACCCTGAAACAACTGGACCTGCAATTGGAACTGATCGATTTTCAGTTTGACTCCACCTTAAGGTAGAAGTTTAACTCTCTTAAACTAAATGCCTTCTATGCTTCAACAAAGCCACATTTCCAAACCTTCGGAGAATGGCACACAAGATTCTGGTGTTTGGCTCGACCTACGTACTTATGTGAGCAGATATTTAGCGTCATGAACACATACAAATCTTGTCACAGATCCAAGTTAACTGACCAACACCTCAGATCTATCCTAACAAAAGTAACCCCAGACTTGATGCACTGGCAAAAATGGGAGACCAGCAGCACTGTTGCCACTGAAATTTTACACCAGTAAATCTAATGTTCAGAAATAAATGGAGTTGTGCAATCATGTTTTAATTCGCCTTGCTTGTAAAAGGCCAAAACCTTTAATGTAATGTTTTTTACATGTCATTTACATTGGTACAAATAAACACTCCATCCATCTGCTCCTCAGCCGGCCCGCCAGTCAAATCTTAGAACTCTGTGGCCCATCAGTCAAAAGGTTTTTAAGCGATAGCCTTTACCATGATTTCCATTGGAGAAATTGTGATTGCTTGCTTACGTGACGTCTTCAACCAAGACGGGGAGGGGTGTGTGGCCCTTTTCCTCATTAAAAGTTAGCGTTTTTAAAGGCATTCATTGTTTCATTATTTCTCCAAAATAAAATAGAAAATTCTAACTTTTTTTAATTTAAATAAATAAACTGGGCTAGTTAGTGGAAAATGAAACATCTCTGCTTTACTGTCCTTTTACCATAAATTTCGGACTATTAGCCGCTACTTTTTGCTCAAGTTTTGAACCCTGCGGCTTGTAGTCCGGTGCGGCTTATCTATGGATTATTTCATGATTTTTGTGATGACTTGATCACTTTTATACACTCGTAAAAACGCTGTGGACCGCTGTTGTGCAGCAACCGCTTTGCGAGGCGGAGGGATACATATGTGACACGGTCAATGGGGAGAAGAGTGGTGTGTTGATCCCATGTCCGCAAGGCAAATAGTGCCGTATAATTCACACAAAGAATAGACAGAACGAGATCAAGATGGACATTACTGAAGAAAGGAAGCTTTTATACACAAACCATCATTATGGGCGATAAAAGAATTACATATGATGCCGCTTTTAAGGCAGTCGATGTTGATGACATTGGTGTTGCGTCACCCTTTTCTTTATTTCCCGGTCACGTCTACTCTGGAGCCATACGTGTCGCACACTAGTTTAATGTAACTTCGCGCTTCGTGCATGAATAAAATTAGCATGAACAGACCCTCATCATGGAAAATGCTAGAAGAAATGGATAAAAGCGACGATGAAAGAGACTGACCAAGTGTGTGGCATAGGATATCTGACGCTGTTCCAATCGGACACTGAGGAGGAAGACTTCGATGGTTTCAGTGCACAGGAGGATGTTTTTTTAACCAGCCCTGTTAGTGCTGTGCTACCGTGTTGCTGCTGTGCTATCGCCGCGTCACAGTGACTTTTAACGGTATGTTTTTTTTTTAATCCAGCCCTATTAGTGCTGTGTTACTTCCGTGTTGCTGCGGTATTACTGTTGAGTCACAGGCAGTGTTTCGAAAGAAATGTTATGTTATCAAAACTTTAAAAAGGCTTTCTGTGTACCGTCTTTCTTTGTAAATAACACGCGTGCACACTTCCGTGTCGCTGCGGTACTACAGCTGCGTAACAGGCAGCATTTAGAAAGAGATGTTAAAGTATGTTATTAAAATGTTAAAAAGGCTTTCTGTGTACTATCTTTCTTTGTAAATTACTCGTGCGCACGTGCGGCTTATAGTCCGGTGCGGCTTGTATAAGAAATCACGACTGCATCACAACTTTTTGCGGCATCACTTGGAGCGCGGGGCTTTGTCTGCCCATACGTCTTTACAGCACACTAATGGCTGGTAGAGGAGGCAAGACCAATTGGAACATGTTGATCCTTGCCGCTGATTGGCTTTGAATTGTAAGAGCAGTTCTAACCACGCTTGATGGCAGGGCAGGATGACGAGGCAAGTTAAAAAGTTTTTAGAGACACAATGAAGTGATATATCAGTGGCGGGCAGTGCATTTCACACCTGGGCCTTCAGTAGTGCTCCATCTGAATCAATCTAACCCTCAATAACTATTTTATGGCTATAAAAATTCTACTGAAGGTACAGCTGCAACAAATATTAAAAAAAACATCACAAATAACCTGATAAAATTGCAATATTATTTAGGATTATAGCAACATTTTACTCACCAAAAATCCTGATTATTTGTATACAAAATCCATCCGCCATTCTTTCCTCAAGAATATTTCAGTTACTTTGTTGTGCAGATTATCTGTGCCTTTCATTTCCATCACGAAGTCCTTTTCTATCGCCATCGAAGCGAATGCTGAAAGTCGAGCCTGCCCTGTCGTATTTCTAGCATAAATTTAAATTCGCTTTAGGTCTGGGAATGTCCGTTCAACAGAAGCAGTGGACACGGGGACGATCAACGCCAAACACACAAATGTGTACTGTAATGTGTAATGTCTATCAGTCTTTTTAAGATTTCCCTGTTTTTCTTCACCTTTTCGTCGTGGAGCTCACTCAGCTGTAGATCCACTCTGGTTTCCCCAAAAGTTTTGGAAAGCACCGTTGCTTGTTAGTGTCCGGCAGTGCTTTGATGCCTCGTTGCTGCCTTGGTTAAGCAAGTCAAATTTACAAATCTAGTGTGGCTCCAAACACCATGTCGATCAGTGGCAAATAACAAACACTCCCAGCAATGTAATTTGCAGCGTTCCTTGGAGCCTGTGAGCCAGGAGTACCACTCGTAACTAGTTGACTGAAAGTGGCGGACAAATCCTTTTCCGGGTTGTGGTAGGCTTGCGAGCTTCCAGGATGCCCGACCTTTCTTAACAATGTCCAGCTTTTCTTGAAAAGTCCGTCTTGAAAATGGGTTTGATAGTAAATCTGCAACCAAATCCATTGATTTTCCTCCTTCAGCCATGGTGGGTTGACATAACAGCGATTAAATCAACATGCAGCTCGCTACAGATGACTTTTGTTCGCTCTGGCTAGTACACTCTCTGACTAGCCAATCAAAGCGTGTGAATACGCTGACGTTTCCGTACGCCTGCTAGAAGGCCTTGGTTTCGCCATCTCAAAATCTGATTGGTTGAAGCGACAGTCGGATCGACATGTAATTTATACTACAGGGCCCGCAGAACTGATTGTGAAGGCCTCCAGGCAGATTTATTTGACCCTGGCAACAAATACTGGCTGAAATGTGATTGGTTGAATGCTTAAATATAAAAATACACGTTTGATTTTCTGTTCCAGTGGCCAAGAAGCCCGCCATCACAGGTCTGAATGACTATAGACCTGTTGCACTGACATCTGTGGTCATGAAATCTTTCGAGAGGTTAGTGCTGAACAACCTGAAGGATGTCACGGGCCCCCTGCTGGACCCCCTCCAGTTTGCCTACCGGGCAAACAGGTCGGTGGAAGATGCGGTCAACATGGGACTGCACTACATCCTGCAACACCTAGACACCCCAGGGACGTATGCCAGGATCCTGTTTGTGGACTTCAGCGTGGTGTTCAATACCATAGCTCCTGACCTCCACCAGAAGCTCATCCAGCTCGCGCTGCCTACCTCCACCTGTCAGTGGGTGACCAGCTTCCTGACCAACAGGAGACAGTATGTGAGGCTCTGGGCCATCACATCAGACACCCGGACCACCAATATTGGAGCCCCTCAGGGGTGCGTCCTCTCCCCACTGCTCTTCTCCCTCTACACCAACGATTTCTCCGCAAGTGACTCTTCTGTGAAGCTCCTGAAGTATGCAGACGACACCACTCTCATTGGACTGATACAGAACGGTGATGAGACTGCGTACAGACAGGAGGTGGAGCGGCTGGTCCACTGGTGCAGCCAAAACCACCTGGACCTGAACCCGCTCAAGACCGTGGAGATGACAGTGGACTTCAGGCGAGGCCCTTCATCACTTTCACCCCTCACTATCCGCAGTAATACTATTCTCTCATCAGACACCTTCAAGTTCCTGGGAACCACAATCTCTCGGGACCTGAAATGGACCAGCCACATAGACTCTGTCCGGAAGAAGGCCCAGCAGAGGCTGTACTTCCTGAGACAGCTCAAGAAGTTCAACCTGCCGCGGGAGCTGCTGAAGACCTTCTACACTGCCATCATCCAGTCTGTCCTCTGCACCTCCATCACTGTCTGGTTTGGATCGGCCTCCAAACAAGACAAGCACAGACTGCAACGGACAATAAGGACTGCAGAAAAGATAATTGGAAACAACCTCCCATCTATCCAAGACTTGTACCTGTCCAGGACCAGGAAACGTGCAAGTAACATCTCAACAGACCCTTCGCACCCAGGTTGCAGCCTGTTTGAACTACTCCCCTCCGGACGCCGTTATAGAGCTCTGTACACTAAAACCAGCAGACACAGAGACAGCTTCTTCCCCCAGGCTGTCGCTCTGATGAACTCACACCACTCTTAGAGTCTCAGAGTCATTACTGTGCAATAACATCCCACTTTCCACACCTTTTTTGTCTACACTGTTTGTACTATGTGTCCTCTCTGCATCCATAGCAGCCTGCTCATCCTAGAAGAGGAACCCTCCCATCTGTGGTCTCTTCTCAAGGTTTCTCATCTCCCCTAGCTGGAGTTTTGAGTTTTTCCTTGCCCTCTTGGGAGTTTAAGATCAGTTTAAGATCAGGGGATGTTTGAGAATATCTTTCATTTTTCACATGTCCTGAGTGTTGTTGTTAGTCACCTAAATGTTGAACAGAGGCTGTGATTTACCGAATTCAAATTCCTTGTTTGGCACGCTCAAACATGGCGAATAAAAAACTCTTGAATCTCTTGAATCTTGAATCTTGAATCTGATAGCAGCGCAACCAGGGGGATCGCAATGAAAGAAAGCGGACAGACCATTTGGAATTATTTAATATGTATTCAATAAATTTCAAATACATTTTGTCCATAAATACCTATTAAATTATCACGTACTCATGAACAAAATATAATTAACATCAGTCTGTGATTCTGATATTTTTAGGCCCACTTTATATATATATATATATATATATATATATATATATATATATATATATATATATATATATATATATATATATATCTGATTACTGGTAGGGCGTAGCTGGCCGAGGACTAGCGAGCGTGAGAGCCACTATCCAAGATGAAACATCCAAGATCCATAAGTACATCAGGGATAAGGCCCCAACGGATCACGTGCTCAGTGAATGTCTCAGACAATGGGCATCAAAGGAAGATGAGGTGCTGGAGGGACCATCATGGGAGGACAAGCCCCTACATGGGATGTACCACCGAAACATAGCTGAAGTAGCTGATATCCAGAAATCCTACCAATGGCTAGAAAGAGCTGGTCTGAAGGACAGCACAGAGGCACTGATCCTGCCTGCACAAGAACAGGCCTTGAGCACCAGAGCAATAGAGGCCCAAATCTACCACACCAGACAAGACCCCAGGTGTAGATTGTGCAAAGAAGGTCCTGAGACAATCCAGCACATAACTGCAAGGTGTAAGATGCTGGCAGGTAAAGCATACATGGAGCGCCATAACCAAGTAGCTGGAATCGTGTCCAGGAACATCTGTGCAGAGTATGGACTGGAAGTCCCAAGATCCAAGTGGGAAACACCTCCAAAGGTGGTAGAGAATTACCAAGCCAAGATCCTCTGGGACTTCCAGATCCAGACAGACAGAATGGTAATGGCGAACCAACCGGACATTGTGGTGGTGGACAAAGAGCAGAGGAAAGCCGTTGTGGTTGACATAGCCATCCCAAATGATGGTAACATTAGGAAAAAGGAACATGAGAAACTTGAGAAATATCAAGGGCTCAGAGAAGAGCTGGAGAAGACCTGGAGAGGTAAGACTTCAGTGGTACCTGTGGTCATTGGAGCACTAGGGGCAGTAACCCCCAAACTGGAGGAGTGGCTGAAACAGATCCCAGGAAAAACATCTGACATCTCAGTCCAGAAAAGTGTAGTACTAGGAACAGCAAAGATACTGCGTAGAACCCTCAAGCTCCCAGGCCTCTGGTAGAGGACCCGAGCTTGAAGGGAAAAAAAAGAGACCACCCACGGGGGGTGAGGAAAAGTTTTATATATATATATATATATATTTTTATACATATATATATTATATATAAATATATATATTAAATATATATATATATAATATATATATATTATATATATATATATGTATATATATATATATATATATATATATATATATATATATATATATATATATATATATATATATATATGTATAAATGATAAATATAAAATGTAAAAATATAAAAGAATTCTAAAGGTCTTGTGTGGATGTCCTCACGCTTTGCCGTGGGGCCGCGTCAGCACAGCGAGAGCAGAGCAAAGCCGTGATACGTTTACACTTTAAAATGTTTAAAAGCTGTTTAAAAATATGATAAAGTGTCTAAAAATAGAATTATAAAATTCTTGTGCGAACGCCCTTGCGCTGGGCTGCAGGGGCGCGTCAGCCGGCCAGCACGGCAAGATCAGAGCGGAGCAGTGACACGATTACACTTTAAAAATGTTTAAAGTGTTTAAAAATACAATAAAGTGTTTAGAAATAAAATTATAAAAGTCTTGTACAGATGCTTTTGCGCTGAGCCGCAGGGGGGCGCCAGCCGGCCAGCACGGCAAGAGCAGAGCAGAGCCGTGACACGTTTACACTTTAAAATGTTTTAAAAAGTGTTTAAAATACA
This sequence comes from Syngnathus floridae, assembly GCF_059516105.1. Taxonomy (NCBI): domain Eukaryota; kingdom Metazoa; phylum Chordata; class Actinopteri; order Syngnathiformes; family Syngnathidae; genus Syngnathus; species Syngnathus floridae. The sequence continues at coordinate 3,621,207 of NC_142416.1, read as the reverse complement.
ATAAAGTATTTAAAAGTATAATAAAGTGTTTAAAAATAAAATATTTTTTTGATGGACAGCAGCCTAGCCAACACCCACGTAGCTCCGTGCCAACAACAAAGTGCCACCTTCCTCGCTAATTTGTCCGGGCGGGAGGCATCCCTCTTCTTGACCCCCAAACCCCCACCCCCAAGCACGCCACCGCAAAGAAGAGGGTGCTCGCCTCAACAGAACGATAAAACATCCGCAGGATCAATTGAATAATTCTACCAACAGTGTCTACCCTGCTCCAGTTTACTCTGCTCTACAAAAACGGTGCATCTCCACAGCCACTGCCATGACCTGGGAGACTTTTCTCACCTCGCTAGTGACGTCACGTTATAGAGACCGTTTCTAGCGCACACGGCACACACACTAACAAAAACAATGTAAGGACACTATTCTGCACTATTCAGGCGCCATTCAGCATGTATGTATGGTACTGTTTTATTAGATACAATTAGAGTAGTTGGCTAAATGTGGCCCAATGTTATTGATTTTGAAATTTTATTTTCAAAAGAGCCATAACTGTCCGATTTAATTGGCAGGCTGACTGATCGACATGGCCCTAGTTTGATCTTTTTTAATATTTTATTGGCTCATCATGTATCCATTTATTATTTACTTATGTTGTAATGTTTTGCTACTTCTCGTCCGCTGATAATGATAATGATGCTTATTTTAAGTAATTTAGATGAGGGTTTCCACAGTACGTGAGGATCGGTGCTAGTGTTAGTGCCAAGTATTACTGCCAGTTTGCAAGCAGTAGCTCGGAGCTGATTGGTTTGCATGACGTATCACGAGTAGCATGCCACTTCTGACAGGTAAGCTTGGTGGGAGAGGAAGGAGATGCTGTTTCTGTGTTTACTTGATACAACAGATACTGGATCAGTCAAGACCACTGCCTGACCACTGACCGTTAGCGAGAAATAACATACATTCTAAGTGGTGGCATTCACCTTAACCTTGAACCATAGAGCAATTAGTAACTTTGTGGATTCCCAGACAAGTGGTTTGACCTGATTGTGACAGGTGGTAACGCAGAGCACAGAACCACCTCATCACCTTATTGTGGTGAAGGTGTTTGCGTGCTCCTATGATCCTAGGAGTCATGTTGTCTGGGGCTTTATGCCCCTGGTAGGGTCACCCATGACAAAACGGTCCTAGGTTAGGGGCCAGACAAAGCATGGCTCAGAAGACCCCCTATGACGAGTGCAATATATGGACCTAGTTTTCCCTCGCCCGGACGCGGGTCACCGGGGCCCCCCTCTGGAGCTAGGTCTGGAGGTGGGGCTCGAAGGCGAGCACTGGTGGCCGGGCCTTCGCCCATGGAAAAGAAAATGTGGGTCCCCCTTCCCATGGGCTCATCACCTGTAGGAGAGGCCAAAGGGGTCGGGTGCAAAGTGAGCTGGGCGGCGGCCAAAAGCGGGAACGTTGGCGGTCCAATCCCCAATTGCAGAAGCTGGCTCTTGGGACATGGAATGTCACCTCTCTGGCTGGAAAGGAGCCCGAGCTGTTGTGTTTGGCAGAAAGGTTCTGACTAGACATAGTCGGATTTGCCTCCACACATATTAGTTTGGGCTCTGGTGCAAGTCCTCTCGAGAGCGGCTGGACTCTCTTCCACTCTGGAGTTGCCCACGGTGAGAGGCGTCGAGCACACTTATTGGCCCCCGGCTGGGCACCTGCACACTGGGGTTGACTCCGGGGAACGAGAGGATAGCCTCCCTCCGCCTTTGGGTGGGGTGACGGGTCCTGACTGTTGTTTGTGTCTATGCAACAAACGGCAGCTCAGATTACCCACCCTTCTTAAAGTTAAAGTCCCAATGATCGTCACACACACCTGGGTGTGGTGAAATTTGTCCTCTACATTTAACCCATCCCCGTGTGATTTTGATCCATCCCTTGGGGGAGAGGGGAGCAGTGAGCAGCAGCGGTGCCGCGCTCGGGAATCATTTGGTGATCTAACCCCCCAATTCCAACCCTTAATGCTGAGTGCCAAGCAGGGAGGGAATGGGTCCCATTTTTATAGTCTTTGGTATGACCCGGCCGGGGTTTGAACCCACAACCTTCCAGTTTCAGGGCGGACACTCTACCACTAGGCCACTAAGCTGGGTCTTGGAGTCCCTGCTGGAGAGCGCTCCTTCTAGGGACTCCATTGTTCTACTGGGTGACTTCTGTTCTCACTGGGCAATGACAGTGAGACCTGGAAGGGCGTGATTGGGAGGAACGGTCCCCCCGATCTGAACCCGAGCGGTGTTCTATTATTGGACTTCTGAGCTCGACACGGATTTTCTATAATGCACACCATGTTCAAGCACAAGGATGTCCATGTGTGCACTCTGCACCAGGACACCCTAGGCCGCAGTTCGATGATCGACTTTGTAGTCGTGTCACCGGATTTGCGGCCGCATGTTTTGGACACTCGGGTGAAGAGAGGGGCGGAGCTGTCAACTGATCACCACCTGGTGGTGGATTGGCTCCGATGGTGGGGGAAGATGCCGGTCCGATCTGGCAGACCCAAACGCTCTTTGAGGGTCTGCTGGGAACGTCTGGCAGAATCCCCTGTCAGGAAGAGCTTTAACTCCCACCTCCGGCAGAGCTTTTCCCACATCCCAGGGGAGGCGGGGGACATTGAGTCGGAGTGGACCATGTTCCGTGCCTCCATTGTTGAGGCAGCCGACCGGAGCTGTGGCCGTAAGGTTGTTGGTGCCTGTCGTGGCGGCAATCCCAGAACCCACTGGTGGACTCCGGCGGTGAAGGATGCCGTCAAGCTGAATAAGGAGTCCTATTCGGCCGGTTTGGCCTGCGGGACGCGGCTTCGGCGGTTGCTGAGACAAAAACCCGGGTGTGGGAGGAGTTTGGCGAGGACATGGAGAATGACTTCCGGATGGCTTCGAAGAAATTCTGGTCCACCATCCAACGTCTCAGGAGGAGGAAGCAGTGCACCGTCAACACTGTTTACAGTGGAGATGGCGTGCTGCTGACCTCGACTCAGGACGTTGTGAGTCAGTGGGGAGAATACTTCGAAGACCTCCTCAATTCCACCTACACGTCTTCCATTGTGGAAGCAGGGCCTGGACACTCTGAGGCGGACTCTCCAATCTCTGGGATCAAAGTCACTGAGGTAGTTAAAAAAACTCCTCGGTGGCAAGGCCCCGGGGGTGGATGAGATCCGCCCGGAGTTCTTAAAGGCTCTAGATGTTGTGGGGCTGTCATGGGTGACACGCCTCTACAACATTGCGTGGACATCGGGGATTGGCAGACTGGGATGGTGGTACCCCTCTTTAAAAAGGGGGACCGGAAGGTGTGTTCCAATTACAGGGGAATCACACTCGTCAGCCTCCCTGGTAAGGTCTATTAAGGTGTGCTGGAGAGGAGGGTCCGTCGGGAGGTCGAACCTCGGATTCAGGAGGAGCAGTGTGGCTTCCGTCCTGGCTGTGGAACAGTGGACCAGCTCTACACCCTCGATAGGATCCTCGAGGGTGCATGGGAGTTCGCCCAACCAGTCCATATGTGTTTTGTGGACTTGGAGAAGGCGTTCGACCGTGTCTCTTGGGAAGTTCTGTAGAGGGTGCTTCGGGAGTACGGGGTACCGAGCCAACTGATAAGGGCGGTTCGGCCCCTGTATCACCGATGCCAGAGTTTGGTCCGCATTTACGGCAGTAAGTCGGATTCGTTCCCAGTGTGGGTTAGACTCCGCCAAGGCTGCCCTTTGTCATCGATTCTGTTCCTAATTTTTATGGACAGAATTTCTAGGCGCAGCCGAGGCGTTGAGGTGGTCCGGTTTGCGGAACTCAGCATCACGTCTCTGCTTTTTGCAGACGACATGGTGCTGTTGGCTTCTTCAGGCCGTGATCTCCAGCTCTCACTGGAGCTGTTCCCAGCCGAGTGTGAAGCGGTCGGGATGAGCGTCAGCACCTTCAAATCCGAGTCCATGGTCCTCGGTCGGAAAAGAGTGGAATGCCCTCTCCGGATCGGGGATGAGACCCTGCCCCAAGTGGAGGAGTTCAAGTACCTTGGGGTCTTGTTCACGAGTGAGGGCCGGTTGGAGCGCAAGATCGACAGGCGGATTGTTGCAGCGACGGCAGTAATGCGGACTCTACCGATCTGTCGTGGTGAAGAGAGAGCTGACCCAAAAGGCAAATCTCTCGATTTACCGGTCGATCTATGCTCCTACCCTCACCTATGGTCACGAGCTATTGATCGTGACCGAAAGAACGAGATCCAGGATACAAGCGGCCGAAATGAGTTTCCTCCGCAGGGTGTCCGGGCTCTCCCTTAGAGAAAAGGTGAGAAGCTCGGTCATCCGGGAGAGACTCGGAGTAGAGCCGCTGCTCCTACATGTTGAGAGGAGCCAGATGAGGTGGCTCGGGCATCTCATCAGGATGCCTCCTGGACGCCTCCCTGTGGAGGTGTTCCGGGCATGTCCCGCCGGTAGGAGGACATGGGTACGACCCACGACGCGCTGGAGAGACTATGTCTCTCAGCTGGCCTGGGAACGCCTTGGGATCCTCCGGGATGAGCTGGATGAAGTGGCTGGGGAGAGGGAAGTCTGGGAGTCCCTCCTAAAGCTGCTGAGCCCGCAACCCAACCCCGGATAAGCGGAAGAAGATGGATGGATGGATGTATGGATGTATGGATGTATGGATGGATGGATGGATGGATGGATGGATGGATGGATGGATGGATGGATGGTAACAGAACAAGAAGGGGGATGGCTCTTGCTTGTGCCAGGCTACTTGAAAAAGCAAATGCAAAATATCCTCGCTCCAACCAATAGTTGGGTTGAATCTGATTCTTCAACACTCATTAGCAGCATGGATCATCATTCATGAACCTTACCTAACCTTAACCTGCTAAACCTTGAGCGGTGTTCTAATCAATGTGTCAAATACTGTATTAAGATGGATTTGAACAATGTTGATTATAAAAATGACAGTGAATGTTGTTATACCTTTAGCGTAGGTGAGGAACCAACATGCGCAGGGGGAGGATTGCCTTGCCAACCTTTAAGTCTGTATATATGCCCAACACGAGAGCACGGGACAAAGAGCAGTTTGCCACCACACTGCCATATCTAGAATGACAGTAAATTTTGAGTAGAAATGTGCACCGACTTTGCATATTCAGCATTCATCAACCAGTGACGCCAACATACCTTGTATGATATTTCAAAATTTTCTCCTCCCCATATCTGCAATCCAGGATCATATAGGCCCAGTTCAAAGAAGTAGTCACGCTCTATAGCAAAGAGACCCCCTGCCATGGCTGGAGACCTATGAATTGACACCCACAGAGAAAACCAAATGAATATAGTATGAATAACTTTGTAACAGTCCTCATGCTAAGCTTTTATTTCATGGTATTTACATCTGGAAGACCTAACTTTGGAAGAAAAATGTTTCATTTAGCGGCTCGGTGGCGCACTGGTTAGCACGTCCACCTCACAGTTAGGAGGGTGGCGGTTCGATTCCACCTCCGACCCTACGTGTAGAGTTTGCATGTTCTCCCCAAGCCCCCGTGGGTTTCCTCCCACATCCCAAAAACATGCTTGATAGGCTGACTGAGCACTCTACATTGCCCCTAGGTATGAGTGCGAGTGCGGATGGTCGTTCGTCTCTGTGTGCCCTGCGATTGGCTGGCAACCGGTTCACGGTGTCTCCCGCCCACTGCCTGATGACCGCTGGGATAGGCTCCAGCACGGCTGCGACCCTCGTGGCGACAAAGCGGTACAGAAAATGGATTGATGGATGGATGTTTCGTTTAAACCGACATACTTACGCAAAATTGTGGAATGGACATTAAAAAACTTAGCAAATAACATTTAATTTTTCCGACATAAATTTCACTTACGCCTCACTCACACTGGGCCCGGCGCCACACTGCTCAAGGAATAGAAAGCATTGGAGTCGACGAGTCAACTCACACTTGTTGCAGCGCGCTAGCGGAACGTCGCCGCCGTGCGCTTGCCGACCGCAAGCCTTCTATTTTTGCGGATGTCGCAAGCGTATTTTCATGAAGCTCAAGAAATTATATGGCTCAGACAGGAAATTGGGGGTCAGCGTACGAGGTGGATCCAGTACATTTCAAAATAAATCTGTTTTGCGAACTCTGTTTTTTTTTTAATTCTTAAAATCATCACATATCTCGGCACTTCAACCTACAGGCACAGCGAGGCAGAGGATGTTTGTAATGTTCTGACGTGACAGATCTTAGCTACTCTCAAGTTTAAACCAGTTTGCATTATTTGATTGCAATGTTTTTCCTTATTCAGATTTGTTTCAAGACTACAATTAGAGTTAGACTTCACTTTGATGCAGTTATTGCAAATTTGTTGTTTTATCACAGTAGATATTTTTATTTACATTTCAAAAACCAGAAGCCATTCATTTACAAATGTGATTGCACTTTAGTTTACAAATTTAAATGTTCAATATTAAGATGTGATAGACAGTTTTTGCATGATTTGACATTCATAACATGCTTTTTCTCTTAAATACCGTATTTGCCGGTGTACAGGTCGACTCGGTGTATAAGTCGACCCCCTAAAATTCGACGGAAATTTACGATTTTATGATATATCCTTTGTATAAGTCGAGCTCAATTGTTGCATTATATTAAACTTCAAAATTCAATATGCGAAATTTATTGACGAAATGTGTTCAAATTCCGGGAGGCCGTGCGCATGCGGCTGTTTATAAGCACCGCGGAGGAGATCGCGGCCGGCGAGCTCGCGCACGCCACCCGGCACCAACGGGAGGCCGGAAATAGCTCCAAGCCGAGCGGATCGGCACTTTATAAGCACCGCGGAGGAGATCGCGGCGCCTCATTGGACTTCCAGCGGCCGGCGAGCTCGCGCACCCGCCCGGCACATCCGGGAGGCCGTGCGCACGAGCCAAGTGGCCGAAAATAGCCCCCGCCGAGCGGATCGGCTGTTTATAAGCACCGCGGAGGTGGTCGCGGCGTCTCATTCGACTTCCAGCGGCCGGCGAGCTCGCGCACCCGCCCGGCACATCCGGGAGGCCGTGCGCACGAGCCAAGTGGCCGAAAATAGCCCCCGCCGAGCGGATCGGCTGTTTATAAGCACCGCGGAGGTGGTGGCGGCGCCTCATTCGACTTCCAGTGGCCGGCGAGCTCGCGCGCCCGCCCGGCACATCCGGGAGGCCGTGCGCACGAGCCAAGTGGCCGAAAATAGCCCCCGCCGAGCGGATCGGCTGTTTATAAGCACCGCGGAGGTGGTCGCGGCGTCTCATTCGACTTCCAGCGGCCGGCGAGCTCGCGCACCCGCCCGGCACATCCGGGAGGCCGTGCGCACGAGCCAAGTGGCCGAAAATAGCCCCCGCCGAGCGGATCGGCTGTTTATAAGCACCGCGGAGGTGGTGGCGACGCCTCATTCGACTTCCAGCGGGCCGCGCACTCGCGCACGCCGCCCGGTTCAAATTTTCTAAGTGCAACGCACAATGAGATGCATGAGAAACGGCCTTGGTTACCATCACATTTGAAGCGATGAATACGAAGTTAAATTTTATGACTCGGTGTATAAGTCGAGGTCGATTTTTTTCGGTCGATTTTGGATCGAAAAAGGTCGACCAATACACCGGCAAATACGGTATATTGTTATTTTCTGTATAAAAATTTAAATTGTTATTCAAAATAAATTAAACATAACAAAAAGAACACTATTTAAACACAAAACGTACTTAACTATGGTAGGAGAGACGAAAAATCGGGCGATAGTCCAAACAAGACACAATACAGAAATGGGAAATAATGTACCAAAAGCGTGTCAATGTGAACGGAAAGATGGTGATTGTTTATAAATACAGTCAAACCTCGGTTTTCGAACGTTCCGGTTCTCGAACAAATCGGAATTCAAACGAAATATTTGAGATTTTGCTTCGGTTATCGAACAAAATTCGGAGGTCGAACCTCGCGAGATGAGCCAAAAGGACCCGAAGAAACCCGACCGCGCGGCCCGGATGCCGACTCCGTTCATTATTGTATTTTCGTTACTTTGAGGATTGTATTAACCCCGAATCATGCCTCCATAGAAAGCAAGTGGGAGCAGTAAAGCCTTCCTAAAACACAAAGACGCTCTTAAAGCAATGTGACAGTGAGCGCCCGGCGTGCTGCGGTTGCGCGATCGGACCAAATTAAGCTCCCTGCGCACTAAGGTCCGCTTAAATTTTGGAAAGTACATAAGGACAATATGGACAATATTGGAATGGATTACATTTTTTTTCCATTATTTGGAATGGGAAAAATAGATTCGGAATTCGATCGTTTCACTTCTTGAACCGCCTTCTGGAACGGATTGTGGTCAAAAACCGAGGTTTCATACATGCTGAATGGCGTCTGAATAGTGCAGAATAGTCACTTCACTGGTTTCTTTTATATCAATCAAATTGTTTTAGGTTCATTACCTGACATGTTTCGGCGGTTTCTTCCGCCTTCATCAGAGACTCTGATGAAGGCGGAAGAAACGTCATGTCTATAACGTGACGTCACTAGCGAGGTGAGAAAAGGCTCCCAGGTCATGGCAGTGGCTGTGGAGATGCACCGTTTTTGTAGAGCAGAGTAGACTGGAGCAGGGTAGACACTGTTGGTAGAATTATTTAATTGATGCTGCGGATGTTTTATCATTTGCGGTGGCGAGCGCCTTCTTCTTTGCGGTGGCGTGCTGGGGGGGTCAAGAAGAGGGATGCCTGCCAGCTGGACAGATTAGTGAGGAAGATGGCATTTTGTTGTTGGCACGGAGCTACCTGATCTGGCATCTGTGGCAGATCAGCGGGTGTTGGCTAGGCTGCTGTCCATCAAAAAACCATTTTATTTTTAAACACTTTATTATACTTTTAAATACTTTATTGTATTTTAAACACTTTTTAAAACATTTTAAAGAATAAACGTGTCACGGCTCCGCTCTGCTCTTGTCGTGCTGGCCGGCTGACGCACCCCTGCGGCTCAGCGGAAAAGCATCTGCAAAAGACTTTTATAATTTTATACTTTATTCTATTTTTAAACACTTTAAATTTTTTAAAAATGTAATCGTATCACAGCTCCGCTCTGTTCTTGCCGTGCTGGCAAGCTGACGCGCCTGCAGCCCAGCGCAAGGGCGTCCGCACAAGACTTTTATAATTTTATTTTTAAACACTTTATCGTATTTTTAAACACTTTTTAAACATTTTAAAGTGTAAACGTGTCACGGCTTTGCTCTGCTCTCGCTGTGCTGACGCAGCCCCACGGCAAAGCATGAGGGCATCCACACAAGACTTTTATAATTACATACAAATATTATATATATATATATATATATATATATATATATATATATATATATATATATATATATATATATATATATCATTAGGAGCATGCCGCGACGTTGTCAAGCATGCATACAAGTACATGGGGGCCACACAAGATATTGAAAATAATTTTGAGCTGCAGAAATTGAATTTAGGCAAACTGGACGAGCCTGCCATATCATTTTTTCACTTAGATTTTTGGGGTGTTTATATACTGAGCTCTCTGTAGGCTGAAAACTTTTATTTCCATCAAAAGATGTGGTATCCTTTTGTTCCTGAGACATTAAACTGTCCATATCAGCATAGATATCCAACATTTTTTTTCACCATTGAAATCTGATGTTTTCAAAGTGTTTCTTTAAATTTTTTGAGCAGTGGTTATACGTATATGTATAAGACTGTCTCAGAAAATTAGAATATTGTGATAAAGTTCTTTATTTTCTGTATTACAATTAAAAATCCAAAAATGTCATACATTCTGGATTTATTACAAATCAGCTGAAATATTGCAAGCCTTTTATTATTTTAATATTGCTGATTATGGCAAACAGCTTAAGAAAACTCAAATATCCTATCTCAAAATAGAATATCATGAAAAAGTATACTAGTAGGGTATTTAACTAATCACTTGAATCGTCTAATTAACTCGAAACACCTGCAAGGGTTTCCTGAGCCTTGAAAAACACACAGCTTGGTTCAATAAACTAAATCACAAGTATAGGGAAGACTGCTGATCTGACTGCTGTCGAGAGCATCATTGACACTCTCCATCAGGAGGGTAAGACACAAAAATAAATTTCTCAAAGAGCAAGCTGATCACAGAGTGCAATTTCAAAGCACATCCACGAAAAGTCTGTCGGAAGGGGGAAATGTGGCAGGAAACGCCGCACAACCAAGAGAGATGACCGCACCCTTAACAGCATTGTGAAGAAGAGTCCCTTCCAGAATTTGGGGGAGCTTCAAAGACAGTGGACTGAAGCTCGAGTCCAGGAATCAAAAGCCACTGTTCACAGACGTGTCCGGGAAATGGGCTACAATACCCGTGTTCCCATGGTCAAGCCACTTCTGAAGCGTCTGACTTGGGCTATGAAAAAGAAGTTGCAGAGTGGTCCAAAGTCCTCTTTTCAGACAAAAGCAAGTTTTGTATTTCATTTGAAAGTCAAGGCGCTAGAGTCTGGAGAAAGGCTGGAGAGGAGCAAACTCCAAGTTGCTTGAAATCCAGTGTGAAGTTCCGACAGTCAGCGATGGTTTGGGGAGCCATGTCAGCTGCTGGCGTTGGTCAACTGTGTTTCATCAAGTCCAGAGTAAACGCAGCTGTGTACCAAGAGATTTTAGAGCACTGCATGCTTCCGTCTGCTGAAAAGCTCTTTGGAGATGATGATTTCATTTTCCAGCATGATCTGGCACCTGCCCACACGTCCAAAACCACCAGTAAATGGTGTACTGACCATGGCATTACTGTCCTCGATTGGCCTGCCAATTCCCCTGACCAGAACCCCATAGATAATTTGTGGGGTATTGTGAAGAAGAAGCTGAAAGACACCAAACCCAACAATGCAAATGAGCTAAAGACCGCTATTGAAACATCCTGGGCATCCATAACACCTCAGCAATGCCACAGGCTGATTGTCTCTATGCCATGCCGCATTGATGCATTAATCCGTGCATAAAGATTCCCAACCAAGTACTGAGTGGATTAATGGACATTTTCAAATGTTTGATTTTGTTTTGCTGTTCTAAATCTTTTTTTAAAGATCTGAGGAAATATTCTAATATTTTGAGATAGGATATTTGGGTTTTCTTAAGCTGTATGCCATAATCAGCAATATTAAAATAATAAAAGGCTTGCAATATTTCATTATTGATTTGTAATGAATCCAGAATGTATGACATTTTTTTTTAATTGTATTACAAAAAAAGGAAGTTTATCACAATATTCAAATTTTCTGAGACAGTCCTGCATATATATATACATACATACGTATATGTTAGGGTTGACAATTTATTCATTTATATCATTAGAACATTAAGTAATACTGTCAAACATGTAAATACTATATTAATAGTATAAATGACATACAGGACATAATGTATCAATAATATAAATATAAATATGACACGTGTGTGCGTGTGTGTGTATGTGTGCGTACGTATGTAGATGTAGCTAAAGTATACATACTGTAAATATATTTTGAATTTTTGAAATATAAATAAACCAATCTACTGTGATAAAACAAAAAAATTGCAACAACTGCATTAACCATCAAAGTGAAGTCTAACTGTAACTGTAGTCTTGAAACACATCTGAATAAGGCAAAACATTGCAATAAAATAAAAATAAACTGCTACCGCTATTGTTGGGAGCCTGAGGACTGTATAGGGGGTTGGCTCGGATGGTTATGCTCTTTTCGCCCCCAGGTGTCGGTCAGAACACAGGAGGGAAGACGTGGTTCAGTTTTGTTTGATTTACTGAATTATTGGCAACAAAGTAACAGGCACTGTGGCTCATAGGGGCATACAGGCAAACTGGCAAAAGGGTATAGGCACACATTTGGTCGTAAGGATGTGAGAGCAGCTCTGTGTAGTGTACATGAGTCTTTGGGTGTGTGAATGTGATTCTTGTGTGTGTGATTATTGTATGAAGCATGTGAAGAGTGTGTGTGTGTGTGTGTGTGTGTGTGTGTGTGTGTGTGTGTGTGTGTGTGTGTGTGTGTGTGTGTGCGTGTGTGTGTGTGTGTGGTTCTGCAAAAGACAGAAATACAGCATGCAAGTCAACGCTCAACTTCTGACGTCACACAACACTGGTAGACGGCACACATTACATAAATAACTGCATGTAAGGGTTCCGCTGTACTAAATAACCATAAATGAATTACTCTCAGCAACACATCGAACATAAGTCATCGAGACAACAAAACACATTTGCTGGCGACCGTTAGTCGCCGTGCCGCTGCGTAACGGCTGTAGTCATGCGTGTACACTGCTCGTACAAGGCAAACTTAAAGGAGCGCGCCGCAGCTGTCAATAAAACGGTGCGCACACGAAGCAAACCGAAGCAAAAAACTTTTTTTTTTACCAAACCCTTTATTTACTTTAACCATTTGCATTGTTAATGATTTAACTACCAGTTTGTATCTGATAAAAAGTACTGCCAAATTCCAAAATAGTTTGGTGTTTTGCTACTTTCCTTAGTGTTCTACATCTATGCTCTATTTTTTCATACAAGCAAGCACTCAAGTATTAAGGAAATATAAATCAGTACCTATATGGCTCTGTCCGTGTTTTTCTCATTTTCTTTTCCCTGTCGTTCAGAGGAACTCTCTTCCACAGCATGCTCCAATCCCAGGCTCCTCTAGCAAAGCCGTCTTCATCTCCTCCACCCTGGGGCTCAATGGTGAACATCTCCCCATGGATAGCGTCGATCAAAGGAACAGTACACACCGTCCTTTTTGAATGGGAGTGAGATCAGAAGAATAGCCATTCATTCAAGACACAAGGGGGGGCAGTTGACGAATAAATACAGAAAACAGTGCACAATGGAATTGTTTTTTTTAAAGAGGATGAGACAAGGTGGAATAAAAGGATGGGAGTGGAGACACAAACAACAATGAACATTCGTTAGCAGTATGCTCTCTGCAACGATTGTACTTATAGGGCTCAGTAGTATGTTTTCTTTGTGGTTTTCTTTCTGAATTAATGGCCAATCAATCACCTTATCTAAAGCTGGAAAAGGAGTGTCAAACTGTACAAACTTGTTTTTCACAGATGCCAGATCACTTGCCTATCAAACAAAATATTTTAATTAGCTAACCTTAGTAAACCGCCATATTGCGCCGCCTGTACTTGCTGCGTAAACTCAGGCGAGCAAGTGCTCCTCCGGCCATCATGACCTCATTCTACCGTGGCACCATTGAGAGCGTCCTCTCCAGTTGTATCGCTGTGTGGGGTGGTAGCTGCACTGAATACAACATGAAGGCCCTGCAGCGTATAGTGACCACAGCTGATAAGATTGTTGGTGCTTCACTCCCCTCCCTGAAGGACATTTATACCTCCCATCTCACCAGCAAGGCGACCACAATTGTGTGTGATGTGAGTCACCCCGCACACTCTTTGTTTGATCTTCTGTCCTCTGGGAAGAGGTACAGGAGCCTGCGCTCCCGCACCACCAGACTCACCAACAGCTTCATACTCCAGGCTGTTAGGATCCTGAAATTTCTCCCCCCTCCTGCGTCACGTCCTGTACTTTTGTGCTATATTCTGACTGTCTGCTGTATGCACACGTGCTCCATTTTTGCTCCTCTTATTGTGTGAAGGCAATAGCCTTCACACGTTATTCTACACCATTCTCTATTATTATTAGTGTGAAGGTGAAGACCTCCACACTATTGTTATTGCTGTCCTTTATTATTATTAATGTGAAGGTGAAGACCTTCACACTATTGTTATTGCTGTCCTTTATTATTATGATTATTATTATTATTATTATTATTATTATTATTATTATTATCATTGTTATTATTAGTGTGAAGGTGAAGACCTTCACACTATTGTTATTGCTGTCCTTTATTATTGTGTGAAGGCGATGACCTTCACACATATGTTATTCTACACCATTCTCTATTATTATTATTGTGTGAAGGCGATGGCCTTCAGACATATGTTATTCTACACCATTCTCTATTAATATTGTGTGAAGGCGATGGCCTTCACACATGTTATTCTACACCATTCTCTATTATTGTGTGAAGGCGATGGCCTTCACACATATGTTATTCTACACCATTCTCTATTATTATTGTGTGAAGGCAATTTTGAAATTCACACCAAATTCTACAAAATTTCGTTTTTCTACTCTAATTTCTACATTTTTCAACCGATTCAACCCATTCCAACTTTATTCACTTTGGTCACCTCATCCTTACCATATTCACCCCCTTCACCCCCACTTCCACTATACTTTCACAATTCAACCCTTGACCCCCACTCTAGTGTGGCGGCCATCTTGGATTGACCCTGAAGTGCTCCCAATGAACCTAGAATGAACCGGAAGTGCCCCAAATCGAACCAGAAGTGACCTTAGGTAAACAGGAAGTGACCTCAGGTAAACCGGAAGTGACCCCAAATCAAACCGGAAGTGACCCAGATCAAACCGGAAGTGACCCCAAATGAACCGGAAGTGACCCCAGGTAAACCGGAAGTGACCCAAAATCAAACCGGAAGTGACCTTTTTAAACCGGAAGTGACCTTTTTAAACCGGAAGTGACCCCAAATAAACCGGAAATGACCTCAGCTAGACCGGAAGTGCCTCTTATCAAACCGGAAGTGACCCAAATAGACCGGAAGTGACCCAAATCAAACCGGAAGTGACCCCAAATGAACCGGAAGTGACCACAGGTAAACCGGAAGTGACCCCAAATCAAACCGGAAGTGACCTTTTTAAACCGGAAGTGACCTTTTTAAACCGGAAGTGACCCCAAATAAACCGGAAGTGACCTCAGCTAGACCGGAAGTGCCTCTTATCAGACCGGAAGTGACTCAAATAGACCGGAAGTGACCTTATTTCAGCATTAACTGATCTAAATAGCTACATTAGGCGCTAACTTTTGTATTTATTGTCCGATTGAACCCGTTTCAACATTTTAACCCCAAAAGTGAACCTCCTGAAGCCGTTCTTTTTCGTTTTGTTCCAAATTTCAAAAAATTTTGGCGCAATTGCTTTTTCTTTTAATTCCCACTCATTCTCTATGGGGATTCAAGATTTGCTCTAACTTCTACATTATTTAACCGTTTCAACCCGTTCCAACTTTCAACTGTTCATCTTTTGCCTACCTATTCCACAACCTCCCACTTACCAAAAATTCCAAACTTTCAAATTTGAAATTCAACCAAATTCTCCAAAATTTAGTATCACACTTCTATTTTCCACATTTCTCAAGAAATTCAACTCATTTCAACATCATTCGGCATCATTCCCCAAGAAGTGATTCAAAGTATTCGCCTTCACACGCAATTTCTCCAGAAATTGCATTTTCTAGTTGTGTGAAGGCGATGGCCTTCACACATGTGTTATTCTACACCATTCTCTATTATTGTGTGAAGGCGATGGCCTTCACACATATGTTATTCTACACCATTCTCTATTATTATTATTATATTTTATTCTCCACACTTTTTTGTCCCGCTTCTTCTTCCACATAATTCATCCGATTCACTCCGTTCCACTTTTGACGTATTCCAAATATTCACGAGATGAGCGCTTCCATTTTTCTCGTTCCGAAAATTTTCCGATTTCGCAAAATTCGCGAATTTACGACAAATTTTTCCCCATTCATTCTCAATGGCAGATTCGACATTTCACATTTACGTCATTCCCCTTTTAAATTCACCTCATTCAGCACATTCAAACCACATTCGGAATGATTCTCGACATTCCCAAAATTCCCAAATTCAAAAATTTCACGTTTTCACGTTAAAAATTTCGACAAAATTTCACAAAATTTGGTTTTTCACCTCTAATTTCTACATTCTTTGACCGATTCAACCCATTCCAACTTTCAACTGTTCATCTTTTGCCTACCTATTCCACACCTTCCCACTTACCAAAATTTCCTAAAATTTTATTTTGAAATTCACACCAAATTCTACAAAATTTCGTTTTTTCACTCTAAATTCTACATTTTTCAACCGATTCAACCCATTCCAACTTTATTCACTTTGGTCACTTCATCCTTACCATATTCACCCCTTCACCCCCACTTCCACTATGCTTACACAATTCAACCCTTGACCCCCACTTCCAGTGTGGCGGCCATCTTGGATTGACCCTGAAGTGCTCCCAATGAACCTAGAATGAACTGGAAGTGCCCCAAATCGAACCGGAAGTGACCTTAGGTAAACAGGAAGTGACCTCAGGTAAACCGGAAGTGACCCCAAATCAAACCGGAAGTGACCCAAATCAAACCGGAAGTGACCCCAAATGAACCGGAAGTGACCCCAGGTAAACCGGAAGTGACCCTAAATCAAACCGGAAGTGACCTTTTTAAACCGGAAGTGACCTTTTTAAACCGGAAGTGACCCCAAATAAACCGGAAGTGACCTCAGCTAGACCGGAAGTGCCTCTTATCAAACCGGAAGTGACCCAAATAGACCGGAAGTGACCCAAATCAAACCGGAAGTGACCCCAAATGAACCGGAAGTGACCTCAAGTAAACCGGAAGTGACCCCAAATCAAACCGGAAGTGACCTTTTTAAACCGGAAGTGACCTTTTTAAACCGGACGTGACCCCAAATAAACCGGAAGTGACCTCAGCTAGACCGGAAGTGCCTCTTATCAAACCGGAAGTGACCCAAATAGACCGGAAGTGACCCAAATCAAACCGGAAGTGACCTTATTTCAACATTAACTGCCCTAAATAGCTACATTAGGCGCTAACTTTTGCATTTATTGTCCGATTGAACCCGTTTCAACATTTTAACCCCAAAAGTGAACCTCCTGAAGCCGTTTTTTATCGTTTTGTTCCAAATTTCAAAAAATTTTGGCGCAATTGTTTTTTCTTTTAATTCCCACTCATTCTCTATGGGGATTCAAGATTTGCTCTAACTTCTACATTATTTAACCGTTTCAACCCGTTCCAACTTTCAACTGTTCATCTTTTGCCTACCTATTCCACAATCTCCCACTTACCAAAAATTCCAAACTTTCAAATTTGAAATTCAACCAAATTCACCAAAATTCTGTATTACACTTCTATTTTCCACATTTCTCAAGAAATTCAACTAATTTCAACATCATTCGGCATCATTCCCCAAGAAGTGATTCAAAGTATTCGCCTTCACACGCAATTTCTCCAGAAATTGCATTTTCTAGTTATTATTATTATTGTGTGAAGGCGATGGCCTTCACACATATGTTATTCTACACCATTCTCTATTATTATTATTATTGTGTGAAGGCGATGGCCTTCACACATATGTTATTCTACACCATTCTCTATTATTATTATTATATTTTATTCTCCACACTTTTTTGTCCCGCTTCTTCTTCCACATAATTCATCCGATTCACTCCATTCCACTTTTGACGTATTCCAAATATTCACGAGATGAGCGCTTCCATTTTTCTCGTTCCGAAAATTTTCCGATTTCGCAAAATTCGCGAATTTACGACAAATTTTTCCCCATTCATTCTTAATGGCAGATTCGACATTTCACATTTACGTCATTCCACTTTTAAATTCACCTGATTCAGCACATTCAAGCCATATTCGGAATGATTCTCGACATTCCCAAAATTGCCAAATTCAAAAATTTCACGTTTTCACGTTAAAATTTTCGACAAAATTTCACGAAATTTCGTTTTTCACCTCTAGTTTCTACATTTTTCAACCGATTCAACCCATTCCAATTTTCAATTGTTCATCTTTTGCCTGCCTATTCCACAACTTTTCACCTACCAAAAATTCCAAAATTTCAAATTTGAAATTCAACCAAATTCTCCAAAATTTCGTTTTTCTACTCTAACTTCTACGTTTTTCAACCGATTCAACCCATTCCAACTTTCAACTGTTCATCTTATCCTACCTATTCCACAACCTCCCATTTACCAAAAATTCTAAATATGAAATTCAACCAAATTTTTCAAAATTTCGTTTTTCTACTCTAATTTCTACATTTTTCAACCGATTCTACCCATACCAACTTTCAACTGTTCATCTTTTGCCTACCTATTCCACAACTTCCCACTTATCAAAAATTCCAAATTTGAAATTCAACCAAATTCTCCAAAATTTCGTTTTTCTAATCTAATTTCTACATTGTTCAACCGATTCAACCCATTCCAACTTTCAACTCTTCATATTTTGCCTACCTATTCCACAACTTCCAACTTACCAAAAATTCCAGATTTGAAATTCAACCAAATTCTCCAACATTTTGATTTTCTACTCTAATTTCTACATTGTTCAACCAATTCAACCCATTCCAACTTTCAACTCTTCATCTTTTGCCTACCTATTCCACAACTTCCGACTTACCAAAAATTCCAAATTTGAAATTCAACCAAGTTCTCCAAAATTTCGTTTTTTTACTCTAATTTCTACATTGTTCAACCGGTTCAACCCATTCCAACTTTCAACTTTTCATCTTTTGCCTACCTATTCCACAATTTCCCACTGACCAAAAATTCCAAATTTGAAATTCAACCAAATTCTGCAAAATTTAGTTTTTCTACTCTAACTTCTACATTGTTCAACCAATTCAACCCATTCCAACTTTCAACTCTTCATCTTTTGCCTTCCTATTCTAAAACTTCCCACTTAACAAAAATTCCAAATTTGAAATTCAACCAAATTTTTCAAAATTTCGTTTTTCTACTCTAATCTTTACATTTTTCAACCGATTCAACTCATTCCAACTTTCAACTGTTCATCTTTTGCCTACCTATTCCACAACTTCCCATTTACAAAAATTCCAAATTTGGAATTCAAACAAATTCTCCAAAATTTCGTTTTTCTAGTCTGATTTCTACATTTTTCAACCGATTCTACCCATTCCAACTTTCAACTCTTCATCTTTAGCCTAACTATTCCACAACTTCCCACTTACCAAAAATTCCAAATTTGAAATTCAACCAAATTCTCCAACATTTTGTTTTTCTACTCTAATTTCTGCATTGTTCAACCAATTCAACCCATTCCAACTTTCAACTCTTCATCTTTTGCCTACCTATTCCACAACTTCCGACTTACCAAAAATTCCAAACTTGAAATTCAACCAAGTTCTCCAAAATTTCGATTTTTTACTCTAATTTCTACATTGTTCAACCGATTCAACCCATTCCAACTTTCAACTCTTCATCTTTTGCCTACCTATTCCACAACTTCCCACTAACCAAAAATTTCAAATTTGAAATTCAACCAAATTCTGAAAAATTTAGTTTTTCTACTCTAACTTCTACATTGTTCAACCAATTCAACCCATTCCAACTTTCAACTCTTCATCTTTTGCCTACCTATTCTAAAACTTCCCACTTAACAAAAATTCCAAATTTGAAATTCAACCGAATTTTTTCAAAATTTCGTTTTTCTACTCTAATCTTTACATTTTTCAACCGATTCAACTCATTCCAACTTTCACCTGTTCATCTTTTGCCTACCTATTCCACAACTTCCCATTTACCAAAAAATCCAAATTTGGAATTCAAACAAATTCTCCAAAATTTCGTTTTTCTAGTCTGATTTCTACATTTTTCAACCGATTCTACCCATTCCAACTTTCAACTCTTCATCTTTAGCCTAACTATTCCACAACTTCCCACTTACCAAAAATTCCAAATTTGAAATTCAACCAAATTCTCCAACATTTTTTTTCTACTCTAATTTCTACATTGTTCAACCGATTCAACCCATTCCAACTTTCAACTGTTCATCTTTTGCCTACCTATTCTACAACTTCCAACTTACCAAAAATTACAAATTTGAAATTCAACCAAATTCTCCAAAATTTCGTTTTCTACTCTCATTTCTACATTTCTCTACCGATTCAACCCATTCCAACTTTCAAGTATTCATATTTTGCCTACCTATTCCACAACTTCCCTTTACAAAAAATTCCAAATTTTCAAATTTGAAATTCAACCAAATTCTCCAAAAATTTGTTTTTCTACTCTAATTTCTACATTTTTCAACCGATTCAACCCATTCCAACTTTCAACTCTTCATGTTTTTCCTACCTATTCCCCAAATTCCCACTTACCATAAATTCCACATTTTCAGATTCGAAATTCAACCAAATCCTCTAAAATTCCACCAAATTCTCCAAAATTCCGTTTTTCACCTCTGTTTTCTACATTTCTCAAGTAATTCAACTCATTTCAACATCATTCGGCATCATTCCCCAAGAAGTGAGTCAAAGTCTTCGCCTTCACACGCAATTTCTCCAGAAATTGCATTTTCTAGTTGTGTGAAGGCGATGGCCTTCACACATATGTTATTCTACACCATTCTCTATTATTATTATTATTATTATTATATTTTATTCTCCACACTTTTTTGTCCCGCTTCTTCTTCCACATAATTCATCCGATTCACTCCGTTCCACTTTTGACGTATTCCAAATATTCACGAGATGAGCGCTTCCATTTTTCTCGTTCCGAAAATTTTCCGATTTCGCAAAATTCGTGAATTTACGACAAATTTTTCCCCATTCATTCTCAATGGCAGATTCGACATTTCACATTTACGTCATTCCCCTTTTAAATTCACCTCATTCAGCACATTCAAACCACATTCGGAATGATTCTCGACATTCCCAAAATTCCCAAATTCAAAAATTTCACGTTTTCACGTTAAAAATTTCGACAAAATTTCACAAAATTTGGTTTTTCACCTCTAATTTCTACATTCTTTGACCAATTCAACCCATTCCAACTTTCAACTGTTCATCTTTTGCCTACCTATTCCACACCTTCCCACTTACCAAAATTTCCCAAAATTTTATTTTGAAATTCACACCAAATTCTACAAAATTTCGTTTTTTCACTCTAAATTCTACATTTTTCAACCGATTCAACCCATTCCAACTTTCAACTCTTCATCTTTTTCCTACCTATTCCCCAAATTCCCACTTACCATAAATTCCACATTTTCAGATTCGAAATTCAACCAAATCCTCCAAAATTCCACCAAATTCTCCAAAATTCCGTTTTTCACCTCTGTTTTCTACATTTCTCAAGTAATTCAACTCATTTCAACATCATTCGGCATCATTCCCCAAGAAGTGAGTCAAAGTCTTCGCCTTCACACGCAATTTCTCCAGAAATTGCATTTTCTAGTTGTGTGAAGGCGATGGCCTTCACACATATGTTATTCTACACCATTCTCTATTATTATTATTATTATTATTATTATTATTATTATATTTTATTCTCCACACTTTTTTGTCCCGCTTCTTCTTCCACATAATTCATCCGATTCACTCCGTTCCACTTTTGACGTATTCCAAATATTCACGAGATGAGCGCTTCCATTTTTCTCGTTCCGAAAATTTTCCGATTTCGCAAAATTCGCGAATTTACGACAAATTTTTCCCCATTCATTCTCAATGGCAGATTCGACATTTCACATTTACGTCATTCCCCTTTTAAATTCACCTCATTCAGCACATTCAAACCACGTTCGGAATGATTCTCGACATTCCCAAAATTCCCAAATTCAAAAATTTCACGTTTTCACGTTAAAAATTTCGACAAAATTTCACAAAATTTGGTTTTTCACCTCTAATTTCTACATTCTTTGACCGATTCAACCCATTCCAACTTTCAACTGTTCATCTTTTGCCTACCTATTCCACACCTTCCCACTTACCAAAATTTCCCAAAATTTTATTTTGAAATTCACACCAAATTCTACAAAATTTAGTTTTTTCACTCTAAATTCTACATTTTTCAACCGATTCAACCCATTCCAACTTTATTCACTTTGGTCACTTCATCCTTACCATATTCACCCCTTCACCCCCACTTCCACTATGCTTACACAATTCAACCCTTGACCCCCACTTCCAGTGTGGCGGCCATCTTGGATTGACCCTGAAGTGCTCCCAATGAACCTAGAATGAACCGGAAGTGCCCCAATTTGAACCGGAAGTGACCTTAGGTAAACCGGAAGTGACCTCAGGTAAACCGGAATTGACCCCAAATCAAACCGGAAGTGACCTTTTTAAACCGGAAGTGACCTTTTTAAACCGGAAGTGACCCCAAATAAACCGGAAGTGACCTCAGCTAGACCGGAAGTGCCTCTAATCAAACCGGAAGTGACCCAAATAGACCGGAAGTAACCCAAATCAAACCGGAAGTGACCTCAAATGAACCGGAAATGACCTCAGGTAAACCGGAAGTGACCCCAAATCAAACCGGAAGTGACTTTTTTAAACCGGAAGTGACCTTTTTAAACCGGAAGTGACCCCAAATAAACCGGAAGTGACCTCAGCTAGACCGGAAGTGCCTCTAATCAGACCGGAAGTGACCCAAATAGACCGGAAGTGACCTTATTTCAACATTAACTGCCCTAAATAGCTACATTAGGCGCTAACTTTTGCATTTATTGTCCGATTGAACCCGTTTCAACATTTTAACCCCAAAAGTGAACCTCCTGAAGCCGTTTTTTTTAGTTTTGTTCCAAATTTCAAAAAATTTTGGCGCAATTGCTTTTTCTTTTAATTCCCACTTATTCTCTATGGGGATTCAAGATTTTTTCTAACTTCTACATTATTTAACCGTTTCAACCCGTTCCAACTTTCAACTGTTCATCTTTTGGCTACCTATTCCACAACCTCCCACTTACCAAAAATTCCAAACTTTCAAATTTGAAATTCAACCAAATTCTCCAAAATTTAGTGTTACACTTCTATTTTCCACATTTCTCAAGAAATTCAACTCATTTCAACATCATTCGGCATCATTCCCCAAGAAGTGATTCAAAGTATTCGCCTTCACACGCAATTTCTCCAGAAATTGCATTTTCTAGTTATTATTATTCTTCTATTTTATTCCCGCCACTTTTTTGTCCCGCTTCTTCTTCCACATAATTCATCCGATTCACTCCGTTCCACTTTTGCCGTATTCCAAATATTCACGAGATGAGCGCTTCCATTTTTCTCGTTCCGAAAATTTTCCGATTTCGCAAAATTCGCGAATTTACGACAAATTTTTCCCCATTCATTCTCAATGGCAGATTCGACATTTCACATTTACGTCATTCCCCTTTTAAATTCACCTCATTCAGCACATTCAAACCACATTCGGAATGATTCTCGACATTCCCAAAATTCCCAAATTCAAAAATTTCACGTTTTCACGTTAAAAATTTCGACAAAATTTCACAAAATTTGGTTTTTCACCTCTAATTTCTACATTCTTTGACCGATTCAACCCATTCCAACTTTCAACTGTTCATCTTTTGCCTACCTATTCCACACCTTCCCACCTACCAAAATTTCCCAAAATTTTATTTTGAAATTCACACCAAATTCTACAAAATTTCGTTTTTTCACTCTAAATTCTGCATTTTTCAACCGATTCAACCCATTCCAACTTTATTCACTTTGGTCACTTCATCCTTACCATATTCACCCCTTCACCCCCACTTCCACTATGCTTACACAATTCAACCCTTGACCCCCACTTCCAGTGTGGCGGCCATCTTGGATTGACCCTGAAGTGCTCCCAATGAACCTAGAATGAACCGGAAGTGCCCCAATTCGAACAGGAAGTGACCTTAGGTAAACAGGAAGTGACCTCAGGTAAACCGGAAGTGACCCCAAATCAAACCGGAAGTGACCCAAATCAAACCGGAAGTGACCCCAAATGAACCGGAAGTGACCCCAGGTAAACCGGAAGTGACCCTAAATCAAACCGCAAGTGACCTTTTTAAACCGGAAGTGACCTTTTTAAACCGGAAGTGACCCCAAATAAACCGGAAGTGACCTCAGCTAGACCGGAAGTGCCTCTTATCAAACCGGAAGTGACCCAAATAGACCGGAAGTGACCCAAATCAAACCGGAAGTGACCCCAAATGAACCGGAAGTGACCTCAAGTAAACCGGAAGTGACCCCAAATCAAACCGGAAGTGACCTTTTTAAACCGGAAGTGACCTTTTTAAACCGGAAGTGACCCCAAATAAACCGGAAGTGACCTCAGCTAGACCGGAAGTGCCTCTTATCAAACCGGAAGTGACCCAAATAGACCGGAAGTGACCCAAATCAAACCGGAAGTGACCTTATTTCAACATTAACTGCCCTAAATAGCTACATTAGGCGCTAACTTTTGCATTTATTGTCCGATTGAACCCGTTTCAACATTTTAACCCCAAAAGTGAACCTCCTGAAGCCGTTTTTTATCGTTTTGTTCCAAATTTCAAAAAATTTTGGCGCAATTGTTTTTTCTTTTAATTCCCACTCATTCTCTATGGGGATTCAAGATTTGCTCTAACTTCTACATTATTTAACCGTTTCAACCCGTTCCAACTTTCAACTGTTCATCTTTTGCCTACCTATTCCACAATCTCCCACTTACCAAAAATTCCAAACTTTCAAATTTGAAATTCAACCAAATTCACCAGAATTCTGTAGTACACTTCTATTTTCCACATTTCTCAAGAAATTCAACTAATTTCAACATCATTCGGCATCATTCCCCAAGAAGTGATTCAAAGTATTCGCCTTCACACGCAATTTCTCCAGAAATTGCATTTTCTAGTTGTGTGAAGGCGATGGCCTTCACACATATGTTATTCTACACCATTCTCTATTATTATTATTATTATTCTTCTATTTTATTCCCGCCACTTTTTTGTCCCGCTTCTTCTTCCACATAATTCATCCGATTCACTCCGTTCCACTTTTGACGCATTCCAAATATTCATGAGATGAGGGCTTCCATTTTTCTCGTTCCGAAAATTTTCCGATTTCGCAAAATTCGCGAATTTACGACAAATTTTTCCCCATTCATTCTCAATGGCAGATTCGACATTTCACATTTACGTCATTCCCCTTTTAAATTCACCTCATTCAGCACATTCAAACCACATTCGGAATGATTCTCGACATTCCCAAAATTCCCAAATTCAAAAATTTCACGTTTTCACGTTAAAAATTCCGACAAAATTTCACGAAATTTCGTTTTTCACCTCTAATTTCAACATTTTTCGACCGATTCAACCCATTCCAACTTCCAACTGTTCATCTTTTGCCTACCTATTCCACAACTTCCCACTTACAAAAAATTCCAAATTTTCAAATTTGAAATTCAACCAAATTCTTCGTAATTTCGTTTTTCTACTCTAATTTCTACATTTTTCAACCGATTCAACCCATTCCAACTTTCAACTGTTCATCTTTTGCCTGCCTATTCCACAACTTCTCACCTACCAAAAATTCCAAATTTTTAAATTTGAAATTCAACCAAATTCTCCAAAATTTCGTTTTTCTACTCTAACTTCTACATTGTTCAACCGATTCAACCCATTCCAACTTTCAACTCTTCATCTTTTGCCTACCTATTCCACAACTTACGACTTACCAAAAATTCCAAATTTGAAATTCAACCAAATTCTCCAAAATTCCGTTTTTCTACTCTAACTTCTACATTGTTCAATCGATTCAACTCATTCCAACTTTCAACTCTTCATCTTTTGCCTACCTATTCCACAACTTCCCACTTACCAAAAATTCCAAATTTGAAATTCAACCAAATTTTTCAAAATTTCGTTTTTCTACTCTAATTTCTACATTTTTCAACCAATTCTACCCATTCCAACTTTCAACTGTTCATCTTTTGCCTACCTATTCCACAACTTCCCACTGATCAAAAATTCCAAATTTGAAATTCAACCAAATTCTCCAAATTTTCGTTTTTCTACTCTAATTTCTACATTTTTCAACTTCTTCAACTCATTCCAACTTTCAACTGTTCATCTTTTGCAAACCTATTCCACAACTTCCCATTTGCCAAAAATTCCAAATTTGAAATTCAACCAAATTTTTCTAAATTTCGTTTTTCTTCTCTAATTTCTACATTTTTCAACCGATTCTACCCCTTCCAACTTTCAACTGTTCATCTTTTGCCTACCTATTCCACAACCTCCCACTTACCAAAAATTCCAAACTTTCAAATTTGAAATTCAACCAAATTCTCCTAAATTTTGTATTACACTTCTATTTTCCACATTTCTCAAGAAATTCAACTAATTTCAACATCATTCGGCATCATTCCCCAAGAAGTGATTCAAAGTATTCGCCTTCACACGCAATTTCTCCAGAAATTGCATTTTCTAGTTATTATTATTCTTCTATTTTATTCCCGCCACTTTTTTGTCCCGCTTCTTCTTCCACATAATTCATCCGATTCACTCCGTTCCACTTTTGACGTATTCCAAATATTCACGAGATGAGCGCTTCCATTTTTCTCGTTCCGAAAATTTTCCGATTTCGCAAAATTCGCGAATTTACGACAAATTTTTCCCCATTCATTCTCAATGGCAGATTCGACATTTCACATTTACGTCATTCCCCTTTTAAATTCACCTCATTCAGCACATTCAAACCACATTCGGAATGATTCTCGACATTCCCAAAATTCCCAAATTCAAAAATTTCACGTTTTCACGTTAAAACTTCCGACAAAATTTCACGAAATTTGGTTTTTCACATCTAATTTCTACATTTTTCGACCGATTCAACCCGTTCCAACTTCCAACTGTTCATCTTTTCACTACCTATTCCACAACTTCCCACTTACAAAAAAATTCCAAATTTTCAAATTTGAAATTCAACCAAATTCTTCGTAATTTCGTTTTTCTACTCTAATTTCTACATTCTTAAACCGATTCAACCCATTCCAACTTTCAACTGTTCATCTTTTGCCTGCCTATTCCACAACTTCTCACATACCAAATATTCAAAATTTTCAAATTTGAACTTCAACCAAATTCTACAAAATTTTGTTTTTTTACTCTAACTTCTACGTTTTTCAACCGATTCAACCCATTCCAACTTTCAACTGTTCATCTTTTGCCTGCCTATTCCACAACTTCTCACCTACCAAAAACTCCAAATTTTTAAATTTGAAATTCAACCAAATTCTCCAAAATTTCGTTTTTCTACTCTAACTTCTACATTTTTCAACCTATTCAACTCATTCCAACTTTCAACTGTTCATCTTTTGCCAACCTATTCTACAACTTCCCATTTGCCAAAAATTCCAAATTTGAAATTCAACCAAATTTTTCTAAATTTCGTTTTTCTACTCTAATTTCTACATTTTTCAACCGATTCTACCCATTCCAACTTTCAACTGTTCATCTTTTGCCTACCTATTCCACAACGTCCCACTTACCAAAAATTCCAAATTTGAAATTCAACCAAATTCTCCAAAATTTCATTTTTCTACTCTAATTTCTACATTGTTCAACCGATTCAACCCATTCCAACTTTCAACTGTTCATCTTTTGCCTACCTATTCCACAACTTCCCGTTTACCAAAAATCCCAAATTTGAAATTCAACCAAATTCTCCAACATTTTTTTCTACTCTATTTTCTACATTGTTCAACCGATTCAACCCATTCCAACTTTCAACTGTTCATCTTTTGCCTACCTATTCTACAACTTCCAACTTACCAAAAATTCCAAATTTGAAATTCAAACAAATTTTTCAAAATTTCGTTTTTCTAGTCTAATTTCTACATTTTTCAACCGATTCTACCCATTCCAACTTTCAACTCTTCATCTTTAGCCTAACTATTCCACAACTTCCCACTTACCAAAAATCCCAAATTTGAAATTCAACCAAATTCTCCAACATTTTTTTCTACTCTATTTTCTACATTGTTCAACCGATTCAACCCATTCCAACTTTCAACTGTTCATCTTTTGCCTACCTATTCTACAACTTCCAACTTACCAAAAATTCCAAATTTGAAATTCAACCAAATTCTCCAAAATTTCGTTTTTCTACTCTCATTTCTACATTTCTCTACCGATTCAACCCATTCCAACTTTCAAGTATTCATATTTTGCCTACCTATTCCACAACTTCCCTTTACAAAAAATTCCAAATTTTCAAATTTGAAATTCAACCAAATTCTCCAAAAATTTGTTTTTCTACTCTAATTTCTACATTTTTCAACCGATTCAACCCATTCCAACTTTCAACTCTTCATCTTTTTCCTACCTATTCCCCAAATTCCCACTTACCATAAATTCCACATCTTCAGATTTGAAATTCAACCAAATCCTCCAAAATTCCACCAAATTCTCCAAAATTCCGTTTTTCACCTCTGTTTTCTACATTTTTCAAGTAATTCAACTCATTTCAACATCATTCGGCATCATTCCCCAAGAAGTGAGTCAAAGTCTTCGCCTTCACACGCAATTTCTCCAGAAATTGCATTTTCTAGTTATTATATTTTATTCTCCACACTTTTTTGTCCCGCTTCTTCTTCCACATAATTCATCCGATTCACTCCGTTCCACTTTTGACGTATTCCAAATATTCACGAGATGAGCGCTTCCATTTTTCTCGTTCCGAAAATTTTCCGATTTCGCAAAATTCGCGAATTTATGACAAATTTTTCCCCATTCATTCTCAATGGCAGATTCGACATTTCACATTTACGTCATTCCCCTTTTAAATTCACCTCATTCAGCACATTCAAACCACATTCGGAATGATTCTCGACATTCCCAAAATTCCCAAATTAAAATATTTCACGTTTTCACGTTAAAAATTCCGATAAAATTTCACGAAATTTCGTTTTTCACCTCTAATTTCTACATTTTTCGACCGATTCAACCCGTTCCAACTTCCAACTGTTCATCTTTTGCCTACCTATTCCACAACTTCCCACTTACAAAAAAATTCCAAATTTTCAAATTTGAAATTCAACCAAATTCTTCGTAATTTCGTTTTTCTACTCTAATTTCTACATTTTTCAACCAATTCAACCCATTCCAACTTTCAACTGTTCATCTTTTGCCTGCCTATTGCACAACTTCTCACCTACCAAAAATTCCAAAATTTCAAATTTGAAATTCAACCAAATTCTCCAAAATTTCGTTTTTCTACTCTAACTTCTACGTTTTTCAACCGATTCAACCCATTCCAACTTTCAACTGTTCATCTTTTGCCTACCTATTCCACACCTTCCCACTTACCAAAATTTCCAAATTTTCAATTTTGAAATTCAACCAAATTCTACAAAATTTGGTTTTTCTACTCTAATTTCTACATTTTTCAACCGATTCAACCCATTCCAACTTTATTCACTTTGGTCACCTCATCCTTACCATATTCACCCCCTTCACCCCCACTTCCACTATGCTTACAAAATTCAACCCTTGACCCCCACTTCCAGTGTGGCGGCCATCTTGGATTGACCCTGAAGTGCTCCCAATGAACCTAGAATGAACCGGAAGTGCCCCAAATCGAACCGGAAGTGACCTTAGGTAAACAGGAAGTGACCTCAAGTAAACCGGAAGTGACCCCAAATCAAACCGGAAGTGACCCAAATCAAACCGGAAGTGACCCCAAATAAACCGGAAGTGACCTCAGCTAGACCGGAAGTGCCTCTAATCAAACCGGAAGTGACCTTTTTAAACCGGAAGTGACCTTTTTAAACCGGAAGTGACCCCAAATAAACCGGAAGTTACCTCAGCTAGACCGGAAGTGCCTCTTATCAAACCGGAAGTGACCCAAATAGACCGGAAGTGACCCAAATCAAACCGGAAGTGACCCCAAATGAACCGGAAGTGACCTCAAGTAAACCGGAAGTGACCCCAAATCAAACCGGAAGTGACCTTTTTAAACCGGAAGTGACCTTTTTAAACCGGAAGTGACCCCAAATAAACCGGAAGTGACCTCAGCTAGACCGGAAGTGCCTCTTATCAAACCGGAAGTGACCCAAATAGACCGGAAGTGACCCAAATCAAACCGGAAGTGACCTTTCTAAACTGGAAGTGACCCCAAATCAAACCGGAAGTGACCTTTTTAAACCGGAAGTGACCCCAAATAAACCGGAAGTGACCTCAGCTAGACCGGAAGTGCCTCTAATCAAACCGGACGTGACCCAAATAGACCGGAAGTGACCTTATTTCAACATTAACTGCCCTAAATAGCTACATTAGGCGCTAACTTTTGCATTTATTGTCCGATTGAACCCGTTTCAACATTTTAACCCCAAAAGTGAACCTCCTGAAGCCGTTTTTTATCGTTTTGTTCCAAATTTCAAAAAATTTTGGCGCAATTGTTTTTTCTTTTAATTCCCACTCATTCTCTATGGGGATTCAAGATTTGCTCTAACTTCTACATTATTTAACCGTTTCAACCCGTTCCAACTTTCAACTGTTCATCTTTTGCCTACCTATTCCACAATCTCCCACTTACCGAAAATTCCAAACTTTCAAATTTGAAATTCAACCAAATTCACCAAAATTCTGTAGTACACTTCTATTTTCCACATTTCTCAAGAAATTCAACTAATTTCAACATCATTCGGCATCATTCCCCAAGAAGTGATTCAAAGTATTCGCCTTCACACGCAATTTCTCCAGAAATTGCATTTTCTAGTTGTGTGAAGGCGATGGCCTTCACACATATGTTATTCTACACCATTCTCTATTATTATTATTATTATTATTATTATTGTGTGAAGGCGATGGCCTTCACACATATGTTATTCTACACCATTCTCTATTATTATTGTGTGAAGGCGATGGCCTTCACACATATGTTATTCTACACCATTCTCTATTATTATTATTATTCTTCTATTTTATTCCCGCCACTTTTTTGTCCCGCTTCTTCTTCCACATAATTCATCCGATTCACTCCGTTCCACTTTTGACGTATTCCAAATATTCACGAGATGAGCGCTTCCATTTTTCTCGTTCCGAAAATTTTCCGATTTCGCAAAATTCGCGAATTTACGACAAATTTTTCCCCATTCATTCTCAATGGCAGATTCGACATTTCACATTTACGTCATTCCCCTTTTAAATTCACCTCATTCAGCACATTCAAACCACATTCGGAATGATTCTCGACATTCCCAAAATTCCCAAATTCAAAAATTTCACGTTTTCACGTTAAAAATTCCGACAAAATTTCACGAAATTTCGTTTTTCACCTCTAATTTCTACATTTTTCGACCGATTCAACCCATTCCAACTTCCAACTGTTCATCTTTTGCCTACCTATTCCACAACTTCCCACTTACAAAAAAATTCCAAATTTTCAAATTTGAAATTCAACCAAATTCTTCGTAATTTCATTTTTCTACTCTAATTTCTACATTTTTCAACCGATTCAACCCATTCCAACTTTGCACTGTTCATCTTTTGCCAACCTATTCCACAACTTCCCATTTGCCAAAAATTCCAAATTTGAAATTCAACCAAATTTTTCGTAATTTCGTTTTTCCACTTTAATTTCTACATTTTTCAACCGATTCTACCCATTCCAACTTTCAAGTGTTCATCTTTTGCCTACCTATTCCACAACGTCCCACTTACCAAAAATTCCAAATTTGAAATTCAACCAAATTCTCCAAAATTTCATTTTTCTACTCTAATTTCTACATTGTTCAACTGATTCAACCCATTCCAACTTTCAACTGTTCATCTTTTGCCTACCTATTCCACAACTTCCCGTTTACCAAAAAATCCAAATTTGAAATTCAACCAAATTTTTCAAAATTTCGTTTTTCTACTCTAATTTCTACATTTTTCAACCGATTCTACCCATTCCAACTTTCAACTGTTCATCTTTTGCCTACCTATTCCACAACGTCCCACTTACCAAAAATTCCAAATTTGAAATTCAACCAAATTCTCCAAAATTTCATTTTCTACTCTAATTTCTACATTGTTCAACCGATTCAACCCATTCCAACTTTCAACTGTTCATCTTTTGCCTACCTATTCCACAACTTCCCGTTTACCAAAAATTCCAAATTTGAAATTCAACCAAATTTTTCTAAATTTCGTTTTTCTACTCTAATTTCTACATTTTTCAACCAATTCTACCCATTCCAACTTTCAACTGTTCATCTTTTGCCTACCTATTCCACAACGTCCCACTTACCAAAAATTCCAAATTTGAAATTCAACCAAATTCTCCAAAATTTCATTTTCTACTCTAATTTCTACATTGTTCAACCGATTCAACCCATTCCAACTTTCAACTGTTCATCTTTTGCCTACCTATTCCACAACTTCCAGTTTACCAAAAATTCCAAATTTGAAATTCAACCAAATTTTTCTAAATTTCGTTTTTCTACTCTAATTTCTACATTTTTCAACCAATTCTACCCATTCCAACTTTCAACTGTTCATCTTTTGCCTACCTATTCCACAACTCCCCACTGATCAAAAATTCCAAATTTCAAATTCAACCAAATTCTCCAAATTTTCGTTTTTCTACTCTAATTTCTACATTTTTCAACTTATTCAACTCATTCCAACTTTCAACTGTTCATCTTTTGCCAACCTATTCCACAACTTCCCATTTGCCAAAAATTCCAAATTTGAAATTCAACCTAATTTTTCTAAATTTCGTTTTTCTACTCTAATTTCTACATTTTTCAACCGATTCTACCCATTCCAACTTTCAACTGTTCATCTTTTTTCTACCTATTCCACAACTTTCCACTTACCAAAAATTCCAAACTTTCAAATTTGAAATTCAACCAAATTCACCAAAATTCTGTAGTACACTTCTATTTTCCACATTTCTCAAGAAATTCAACTAATTTCAACATCATTCGGCATCATTCCCCAAGAAGTGATTCAAAGTATTCGCCTTCACACGCAATTTCTCCAGAAATTGCATTTTCTAGTTATTATTATATTTTATTCTCCACACTTTTTTGTCCCGCTTCTTCTTCCACATAATTCATCCGATTCACTCCGTTCCACTTTTGACGTATTCCAAATATTCACGAGATGAGCGCTTCCATTTTTCTCGTTCCGAAAATTTTCCGATTTCGCAAAATTCGCGAATTTACGACAAATTTTTCCCCATTCATTCTCAATGGCAGATTCGACATTTCACATTTGCGTCATTCCCCTTTTAAATTCACCTCATTCAGCACATTCAAACCACATTCGGAATGATTCTCGACATTCCCAAAATTCCCAAATTCAAAAATTTCACGTTTTCACGTTAAAAATTCCGACAAAATTTCACGAAATTTCGTTTTTCACCTCTAATTTCTACATTTTTCGACCGATTCAACCCGTTCCAACTTCCAACTGTTCATCTTTTGCCTACCTATTCCACAACTTCCCACTTACAAAAAAATTCCAAATTTTCAAATTTGAAATTCAACCAAATTCTTCGTAATTTTGTTTTTCTACTCTAATTTCTACATTTTTCAACCGATTCAACCCATTCCAACTTTCAACTGTTCATCTTTTGCCTGCCTATTCCACAACTTCTCACATACCAAATATTCAAAATTTTCAAATTTGAAATTCAACCAAATTCTACAAAATTTTGTTTTTGTACTCTAACTTCTACGTTTTTCAACCGATTCAACCCATTCCAACTTTCAACTGTTCATCTTTTGCCTGCCTATTCCACAACTTCTCACCTACCAAAAACTCCAAATTTTTAAATTTGAAATTCAACCAAATTCTCCAAAATTTAGTTTTTCTACTCTAACTTCTACATTTTTCAACCGATTCAGCTCATTCCAACTTTCAACTGTTCATCTTTTGCCAACCTATTCCACAACTTCCCATTTGCCAAAAATTCCAAATTTGAAATTCAACCAAATTTTTCTAAATTTCGTTTTTCTACTCTAATTTCTACATTTTTCAACCGATTCTACCCATTCCAACTTTCAACTGTTCATCTTTTGCCTACCTATTCCACAACGTCCCACTTACCAAAAATTCCAAATTTGAAATTCAACCAAATTTTCAAAAATTTCATTTTTCTACTCTCATTTCTACATTGTTCAACCGATTCAACCCATTCCAACTTTCAACTGTTCATCTTTTGCCTACCTATTCCACAACTTCCCGTTTACCAAAAATTCCAAATTTGAAATTCAACCAAATTTTTCAAAATTTCGTTTTTCTACTCTAATTTCTACATTTTTCAACCAATTCTACCCATTCCAACTTTCAACTGTTCATCTTTTGCCTACCTATTCCACGACTTCCCACTGATCAAAATTTCCAAATTTGAAATTCAACCAAATTCTCCAAATTTTCGTTTTTCTACTCTAATTTCTACATTTTTCAACTTATTCAATTCATTCCAACTTTCAACTGTTCATCTTTTGCCAACCTATTCCACAACTTCCCATTTGCCAAAAATTCCAAATTTGAAATTCAACCAAATTTTTCTAAATTTCGTTTTTCTACTCTAATTTCTACATTTTTCAACCGATTCTACCCATTCCAACTTTCAACTGTTCATCTTTTTTCTACCTATTCCACAACTTTCCACTTACCAAAAATTCCAAACTTTCAAATTTGAAATTCAACCAAATTCTCCAAAATTTAGTATTACACTTCTATTTTCCACATTTCTCAAGAAATTCAACTCATTTCAACATCATTCGGCATCATTCCCCAAGAAGTGATTCAAAGTATTCGCCTTCACACGCAATTTCTCCAGAAATTGCATTTTCTAGTTATTATTATTCTTCTATTTTATTCCCGCCACTTTTTTGTCCCGCTTCTTCTTCCACATAATTCATCCGATTCACTCCGTTCCACTTTTGACGTATTCCAAATATTCATGAGATGAGGGCTTCCATTTTTCTCGTTCCGAAAATTTTCCGATTTCGCAAAATTCGCGAATTTACGACAAATTTTTCCCCATTCATTCTCAATGGCAGATTCGACATTTCACATTTACGTCATTCCCCTTTTAAATTCACCTCATTCAGCACATTCAAACCACATTCGGAATGATTCTCGACATTCCCAAAATTCCCAAATTCAAAAATTTCACGTTTTCACGTTAAAAATTCCGACAAAATTTCACGAAATTTCGTTTTTCACCTCTAATTTCAACATTTTTCGACCGATTCAACCCATTCCAACTTCCAACTGTTCATCTTTTGCCTACCTATTCCACAACTTCCCACTTACAAAAAAATTCCAAATTTTCAAATTTGAAATTCAACCAAATTCTTCGTAATTTCGTTTTTCTACTCTAATTTCTACATTTTTCAACCGATTCAACCCATTCCAACTTTCAACTGTTCATCTTTTGCCTGCCTATTCCACAACTTCTCACCTACCAAAAATTCCAAATTTTTAAATTTGAAATTCAACCAAATTCTCCAAAATTTCGTTTTTCTACTCTAACTTCTACATTGTTCAACCGATTCAACCCATTCCAACTTTCAACTCTTCATCTTTTGCCTACCTATTCCACAACTTCCGACTTACCAAAAATTCCAAATTTGAAATTCAACCAAATTCTCCAAAATTCCGTTTTTCTACTCTAACTTCTACATTGTTCAATCGATTCAACTCATTCCAACTTTCAACTCTTCATCTTTTGCCTACCTATTCCACAACTTCCCACTTACCAAAAATTCCATATTTGAAATTCAACCAAATTTTTCAAAATTTCGTTTTTCTACTCTAATTTCTACATTTTTCAACCAATTCTACCCATTCCAACTTTCAACTGTTCATCTTTTGCCTACCTATTCCACAACTTCCCACTGATCAAAAATTCCAAATTTGAAATTCAACCAAATTCTCCAAATTTTCGTTTTTCTACTCTAATTTCTACATTTTTCAACTTCTTCAACTCATTCCAACTTTCAACTGTTCATCTTCTGCAAACCTATTCCACAACCTCCCATTTGCCAAAAATTCCAAATTTGAAATTCAACCAAATTTTTCTAAATTTCGTTTTTCTTCTCTAATTTCTACATTTTTCAACCGATTCTACCCCTTCCAACTTTCAACTGTTCATCTTTTGCCTACCTATTCCACAACCTCCCACTTACCAAAAATTCCAAACTTTCAAATTTGAAATTCAACCAAATTCTCCTAAATTTTGTATTACACTTCTATTTTCCACATTTCTCAAGAAATTCAACTAATTTCAACATCATTCGGCATCATCCCCCAAGAAGTGATTCAAAGTATTCGCCTTCACACGCAATTTCTCCAGAAATTGCATTTTCTAGTTATTATTATTATTATATTTTATTCTCCACACTTTTTTGTCCCGCTTCTTCTTCCACATAGTTCATCCGATTCACTCCGTTCCACTTTTGACGTACTCCAAATATTCACGTGATGAGCGCTTCCATTTTTCTCGTTCCGAAAATTTTCCGATTTCGCAAAATTCGCGAATTTACGACAAATTTTTCCCCATTCATTCTTAATGGCAGATTCGACATTTCACATTTACGTTTTTCCACTTTTAAATTCACCTGATTCAGCACATTCAAGCCACATTCGGAATGATTCTCGACATTCCTAAAATTGCCAAATTCAAAAATTTCACGTTTTCACGATAAAATGTTCGACAAAAATTCACGAAATTTCGTTTTTCACCTCTAGTTTCTACATTTTTCAACCGATTCAACCCATTCCAATTTTCAACTGTTCATCTTTTGCCTATCTATTCCACAACATCCCACTTACCAAAAATTCCAAATTTGAAATTCAACCAAATTCCCCAAAATTTCGATTTTCTACTCTAATTTCTACATTTTTCAACTAATTCAACTCATTCCAACTTTCAACTCTTCATCTTTAGCCTAACTATTCCACAACTTCCCACTTACCAAAAATTCCAAATTTGAAATTCAACCAAATTCTCCAACATTTTTTTTCTACTCTAATTTCTACATTGTTCAACCGATTCAACCCATTCCAACTTTCAACTGTTCATCTTTTGCCTACCTATTCCACAACTTCCCTTTACAAAAAATTCCAAATTTTCAAATTTGAAATTCAACCATATTCTCCAAAAATTTGTTTTTCTACTCTAATTTCTACATTTTTCAACCGATCCACCCCATTGCAACTTTCAACTCTTCATCTTTTTCCTACCTATTCCCCAAATTCCCACTTATCATAAATTCCACATTTACAGATTTGAAATTCAAACAAATCCTCCAAAATTCCACCAAATTCTCCCAAATTCCATTTTTCACCTCTGTTTTCTACATTTCTCAAGTAATTCAACTCATTTCAACATCATTCGGCATCATTCCCCAAGAAGTGATTCAAAGTCTTCGCCTTCACACGCAATTTCTCCAGAAATTGCATTTTCTAGTTTATGTTATTTGTTTATTTATTATTTATTCATCGCTCTTATTTATTCATTGTTTGTGCCTTCTTGTTTTTACTTTTTGTGTTGTTTATTTGTATGTATGTTGTGTACTGTCTCGTCACCGGAAATAGCGGAATAGCGGAAAACGGACTTTCGATCTCGTTGTATGTCTTGGCAAGTGAAGAAATTGACAATAAAGCAGACTTTGACATTTTGCCTTTGATATAAAGAAAAGAAAAAAAAGTCGGCATAGCTGTTCCCAACCCTGGTCTCTACTCTCAGTACAGATCACAATGTCATCTGCAAACATCATAGTCAATGGAGACTCCTGTCTGATCTCAAACTTCTCCATCACCACTGCAAGAAAGAGAGGACTAAGAGCTGATCCTTGGTGTACAAACCGGATTCGGTTGAAGTTGGGAAATTGTGTAAAATGTAAATAAAAAAAATACAATGATTTGAAAATCCTTTTCAACCTATATTCAATTGAATACAGTACAAATACAACACATTTAATGCTCAAACTCAAACTTTATTTTATTTTTCAAACAATAATTAACTTAGAATTCCATGGCTGCAACACGTGCAGTAGAAGTTGGGAAAGGGCATGTTTACCACATCGTTACATCACCTTTTCTTTTACTAATAACCCTCAAACGTTTTGGAAGAGAGGAGATGAATTCTATTAGCTTCTCATGTCAAATTCTTTCCCATTCTTGCATGATGAACCGCTTGAGTTGTTCAACGGTCCGGGGTCTTCCCTGTCGTATTTTACGCTTCATAATGCGCCACACATTTTCAATGGGAGACAGGTCTGGACTGCAAGCGGGCCAGGGGAGAACCTGGACTCTTTCACTTCGAAGCCACGCTGTTGTAACAGGTGCAGAATGTGGCTTGGCATTACTTGCTGAAATAAGCAGAGGCGTCCATGAAAAAGATGTCGCTTGGATGGCAGCATCTGTTGCTCCAAAATCTGTATGTACTTTTCAGCATTTATGTTTCCTTCACAGAAGTAAGTCACCCATGCCATGGGAACTAATGCACCCCCATACCATTACAGATGCTGGCTTTTGAACTTTGCATTGATAACAGTCCGGATGGTCCGCTTCCTCTTTGGTCCGGAGGACATGACGCCCAGTGTTTCCAAAAACAATTTGAAAAGTGCCCTCATCAGACCACAAAATACTTTCCCATTGTGCATCAGTCCATTTTGCATGAGCTCGGGCCCAGAGAACCCGGCGGCGTTTCTGGATGTTGTTCATAAACGGCTTTTGTTTTGCATGGTAGAGTTTTAACCCACACTGACTGATGTAGTGACAAACTGTATTTACTGGCAGTGGTTTTCTGAAGTTTTCCTGAGCCAGTTTGGTGATATCGTTTACACACTCATGTCGGTTTTTAAGGCAGTGCCGTCTGAGGGATCGAAGGTCACGGTCATTCAGTCTTGGTTTCCAGCCGTGGCGCTTCCGTGCAGAGATTTCACCAGATTCTCTGAACCTTTTGATGATGTTATGGACCATAGATGTTGAAATCCCTAAATTCCTTGCAATTTTGCTTTGAGAAATGTTGTTCTTAAACTGTTCAACTATTTTCTCACGCAGTTGTGGACATTGGGGTGAACCTTGCCCCACCCTTGCTTGTGAATGACTGAGCATGTTTGGGGAGACTCCTTTTATACCCAATCATGGTACCCACCTGGTCCCAATTAGCCTGATCACACGTGGGATGTTTCAAATAGGTGTTTGATGAGCTTTTCCTAGCTTTTTCACAAACCAAAAGCGCGTTTCTCAGCTTTCTCAGTATTTTTTGCCACCTTTCCCAACTTCTACTGGACGTGTTACAGCCATGAAATTCTAAGTTAATTATTATTTGGCAAAAAACAGTTAAGTTTATCAGTTTGAACATTAAATATGTTGTCTTTGTAGTGTATTCAATTGAATATGGGTTGAGAAGGATTTCCAAATCGTTGTGTTTTGTTTTTATTTACATTTTGATGGAGGGAGGGAGGGAGGGAGGGAGGGAGGGAGGGAGGGAGGGAGGGAGGGAGGGACGGATGGATGGATGGACGGATGGATGGACGGATGGATGGATGGGTGGACAGATGGAACCTGGGGACATCTCATGTCGAATGAGGCATCGGGCGGTGGCGCAGACTGCCTATTAGGCAGTGTTTTTCGTTTCAGAGAGTTGCTTATTTAGGTCACCTCTTGATTAAAAAAAATCCTTTCATAGGGAACTGATCTGGCATATCACCTAATACCAAGTGGTGGGTGAAAGGGATGGCCCATTCAATGGCATGTTCCCTTCAGGACGCCGTGCATTAAACAAAAACCGGGGGGATTATTTTGGCAAATAAAAGAGTTGACACAAAAATGAGAACACCAGATATGTATTGAATTTCACAATATTGCTCCCTTTTCCCATCCAGACCTCAATGTGGGATCTCCAGAGGTACAGTTAAACTTCCAATTTTCTTCATTGTTTTTACCCAGGGCACCGCAATTTAATGCATGAAATTGACCTGGATGTCATTATTTCACACACAGTCTAATGTGTAACGAATGTTAGCATTTAAATATGACACATTCATTTACTATTAAAAGAAACACACACAACAAGGATTAACGTCCATATAAATACATTAATTAAATGTATTGCAGCAACTGAGTGTTGGTAGATCATATGACGGTCCTGTGCATTGTTACTGCAGGCATCACGTCACAAAAACAAAAGAAAAAAAAAATCTAGGATGTATACGCCATATTGATAGCACAGCTTTTGACGTTAAAAAAGGCAGCCTGAGGAAAATCGTTTGAGAATTGAGCGAACTATGGCTAATTTTCAACACGCATACATTAACTTTGAACGAACATGACCAGCGGCAGAGCACTAGCATTAGCAACTCGCCTCACTGCACCAGCTCAGTACTGAAAGGTTTGATGGCTACAGAGTTTCAAATTGGGTGGCGGTTAGGGATGGGTACTGAGGATGGTACTTTTTTTTTCTTCTGAAGATGGTACTATTTTGAGTACGGACAGATTTAGGTTGGTACTCTGCAAAAACATATTTTCAAGAAAGTAAAAAAAAAAAACACTTTTCTAAATTTAAGAAAAATAATCTTTAGAAGCTAGTATTGCATTAGAAGAGTAATCTCAAATGAAGAAGACCCATCTAAATTTTTAAAGCCCTATTACAGCTAAAATTAAGACTTGCTTGGATAATGGTATGCACAATTGTTTGCATGAAATCGCAGCAGGACTTTTTTTTCTTATTTTAGGAAGGAAGACCAATCAAACCACATCTGTATTCAAGAAAGGTACCCACATCAATTAAAGTTTAAATGAATGCTTCTTTTTATTCATTTCATTTGAAATGCATTACTGACACAACACAGGTAAATGTGTACTTGCTGGGCTGAATCTACTGAAATGCAAAACACAATAATACAGTTTAAAACGTTCAACAAAACAGATTAGTTATTTAAAAAAACATTTTCAGAACTCATGAAAACATGACAAACACTAAAAACCCATCCATCCATCCATCCATCCATCCATCCATCCATCCATCCATCCATCCATCCATCCATCCATCCATCCATCCATCCATCCATCCGAACCACTTTCTGCATATTCCCAGCGTCAGGCAGAATCCTTATACCTCACTTTTCAAGACAACCCCCTTTTGTTCAACAACCCATTTTGAACATTTCTTATTGGTCCGTAATTTTGGAAAAGAAAAAAAAACCACGCATGCGGATTGACCAGTAGAAGAGACTTGAGAGAAAATATTAAATTTACCAAATTGTGACACAGAAAGTTTCAACCCCACACCAGTGATATGTGTCTACAGGCCTTGTATACAGGACTGAACATTTGATAATTCATTCCATGGGTCTTTGAATAATCTAATTATATCACATCACAAAAAATATATTTCATAGGAACATACAGTGCCAAAGGTATTGGCACACCTGCAATTCTGTCAGATAAGGCTCAATTTCCTCCAGAAAATGATTGCAATTACAAATCAATTGGTATTATTTTCATTTATTTTGCTTGCAATGAAGAAACAAAAGAGAATGGAAAGAGAGTCGAATCAATTGTCATTTTACACAAAACTCCAAAATGGGAAAGTATTGGTACCCTCAGCCTAATATGACTTGGTAGCACAACTTTTAGACAAAATACCTGCAAACAACCGCTTCCAGTTACCATCATAGAGTTTCTTACGATGCTCTGCTGGAATTTTAGACCATTCTTCTTTGGGAAACGGCTCCAGGTTCCTTTGATTTGAAGGGTGCCTTCTCCAAAATGCCATTTTGAGATCCCTCCACCGGTGTCCTATGGGATTCAGGTCTGGATTCATTGCTGGCCACTTTAGAAGTCTCCAGTGCTTTCACTCGAACCATTTTCAATTGCTTTTCGAAGTGTGTTTTCGGTCATTATTCTGCTGGAAGACCTATGACCTCTTAGGGAGACCCAGCTTTTTCACACTGGGCCCTACAATACGCTGCAAAATTTGTTGGTGTGAGAGATCGGACAGTACAGCCAAATGCAAAGTGAAGTAGACTTTATTGTGGAGGGAGAGGGAAACGGTGGAGGGCTGAAGCAGCGAACGGACGAGACTGCGCTCGTCAGGTGTGGATAGCCGGATGGCAAGCCAGGGGAAGGAGCTGGCGGCTGGACTAATATAATATAATATAATATAATATAATATAATATAATATAGCACTACCAATGAGCCCGCAACAGGTGACAGCGATTCTGGTGATGAGAGGGCGTGGCTGGATGACACGTGTCAAACCCCCCCCTCCCCCCCACAAGGGACGGCTCCCGACGTCCCCAGGAACAGCCCACCCCAACACCGAATGGGCGGGTGGGTGCGAATCAATACTCCGTTGATGCATCTGAATCAGCAGCCGACACCGAAGCAGCAGACGCGGGCGCAGGAGGCGGCGAGGCTGGGGCGCGGCGCAGCGACAGACCTTCCCCACAGGCCATCTTCCTCCGGCACGGACGCCCTTGCCGGGGCCTCGGCTGGTTCGGATGGAGGTGGTGGAACTTCGCGACGAGTGAGGGGTCAAGGATCCAGCGGCTTGGCACCCAGGAGCAGTGCGAATCATCGTACCGCTCCCAATCGACGAAGTACTGGAGCCCGCGGCCACGATGCCGCGACCGGAGCAAGGAGCGGACGGTGTAAGCCGGCTCTCCCTCGACGAGCCGGAGCGGCGGAGGAGCAGATGCCGCAGCCAAGGGGCTCTCAAACACGGGTCTCACCCAAGAGATGTGGAACGTGGGATGGACCTTCATGGAACTAGGAAGGCGCAGACGAACAGCAGATGGGTTGATTACCTTGCTTATGGGGAACGGACCGACGAACCAGGGCGCCAGCTTGCGGGATTCCGTGTGCAGCGGCAGATCCCGCGAAGAGAGACAAATACGCTGTCCCACGCTGTACAATGGAGCTGGCGTCCGATGCTTATTGGTCGAATCGGTCGAATTCTGAATCTATTTTTCCCATTACAAATAATGGAAAAAAATTTAATCCGTTCCAAGACAAAAAAAAGCCTTTTTTTAAGC
Organism: Syngnathus floridae; assembly: GCF_059516105.1. Taxonomy (NCBI): domain Eukaryota; kingdom Metazoa; phylum Chordata; class Actinopteri; order Syngnathiformes; family Syngnathidae; genus Syngnathus; species Syngnathus floridae. Next base: position 3,578,486 of record NC_142416.1, on the reverse strand, counting down.
ATTTTTTCATTTGCGCATTTTTGTCTGATCGCGCACCTGTAGCGCACCATCGAACATGCATTTACATCTTTAACAGAGAGCATCCTTCCAGAGACACAGTGTGGCTTTAGAAAGAACCGAAGTACACTGGACATGATTTTCACTGCCCGTCAAATCCAGGAGAAAGGCAGGACCTCTACATCACCTTTATTGATCTCACCAAGGCCTTTGACACAGCTATCGCTCTGGAGCATGCCTCCTGCGCTTGTCCAGTCAGTACATTCCTCACAGGCATGCCCTGTGCGATCAATGTGTATTTAAACGCCGTTCACCCGTCATTTATAAACCAACAAAATAGTGAAGCTGCAATAGTGGAAGCGTGAAGTGACAAGGGATCACTGTACTTTGAATTTTTTGAAACACTAATTTAACAAATTGTTAATGCAGCCTACCTTTAATTTCAGTGTTCTTTTGTTCTGTTGTTGTCTGTTCTGTTCTGTTCTTCTGTTGCCGCCATTGCCAAGGTGTTCAAGGAGTTGGTGATATGAGTGATTTGGAAAAATGAGCTGGAAACTCAATAAAGTCAAAGTCTCTGTGAGACATCTGTTGTTTGTTCACACAATGTAAAAATCTGGTAATGTATAAGGCTCAGTAAGAATTTGAGGGTCGGAGCCAAAAGCAAAACAGATAATACAGCACCATGTTTTCTACTTTTTTTTGCCACCCTTTCCACGTAATGTCTGTCTGTTTAAGCTGTGCTTTCCCCTCAGATGCACTTCCAGACGTCCATAATAGGTGGCATGAGAAGACTGAAATGTGATTTTATCAAAGTCAAAGTCAAAGTCAGCTTTATTGTCAATTTCTCCACATGCCAAAGACACACAAAGAAACCGAAATTTCGTTCCCCCCATCCCACGGTGACAAGACATGGCTCACAACAGACAAACAAGTAAACAAGTACAACAAAAGCGTGCTGAATAAATAATGAATAAATAACACAACAATAAATAAATAAATAAGAGGAGCAGAAAAAAAAGGAGCAAGTGCGCGTACAGCAGACATTCCCGAAAATAGCGCAACAGTGCCGCACGCTACGCAGAAGGGGGTAGCGAGTTCAGGGCCCTAACAGCCTGGAGAAAGAAGCTGTTGGCGAGTCTGGTGGTGCGGGAGCGCAGGCTCCTGTACCTCTTCCCAAAGGGCAGAAGGTCAAACAAAGAGTGAGCCGGGTGACTCACATCTCTGGCAATCGAGGTTGCCTTGCGGGCGAGACGGGAGGTGTAAATGTCCTTCAGGGAGGGGAGCGAAGCACCAATAATCTTACTAGCCATATTCACTATGTGCTGCAGGGCCTTCAAGTTCTGTTCAGTGCCGTTACCACCCCAGACAGCGATGCAACTGGTGAGGACGCTCTCAATGGTGCCACGGTAGAATGTAGACAGGACTGCCTGAGGAGCACATGCACTCCTGAGCTTCCGCAGGAAGTACAGGCGGCGCTGAGCTTTCTATGCCAGTGACGAGGTGTTTGCGGACCAGGAGAGGTCCTCACTGATGTGCACCCCCAGGAACTTGGTGCAGCTCACCCTCTCCACCACAGCACCGTCGATGATCAGCGGCAGGTGTGTTGTGTGACCCTTCCGGAAGTCAACAATGATTTCCTTGGTCTTATTGACGTTCAGCAGGAGGTTGTTGTCCCTGCACCACGTGGTCAGAAGGTCAACTTCCGACCTGTACCGAGTCTCGTCGCCCTTCGTGACATTACATTTTTTAATCAATGTGTTCGTCAGTTAAAATAGTTTTTTCAGGGTCTAGCGAGGTACGCGGGGGAGTGGTTAAGACGCAACAGGCGCAAGGTCTGACGCGGTTAAAGATGAGATCTCACATTGAAGTCTTGATGGAAAAACTGAGGAATATTGCAGTTTGGTCAATGATCTGTGTCAGTATTGTGCCACGTGTTGTATTTGATAAATTCTTCCCCTTCCTTACTGTTTAATGCACAGTGCCATGTTGGAACGGATGACATTATGACGTTGACAGGGCCATCGCTTTCACCCCCAAACCATCCGCTATGGTGTGGTAGGCAGATCACTTGACGATGGATGGTAATCTTTTTTTTAAATCACTAGGTGACCTTAAAAAGCTGCATAAAAAAAATAATTGCATACAGAAAAACATGCTTGTTCTAACTTTACTGTACGTAAAGCAAGGCAGAAATCTTGCTTATCAGTCCACGCACACGTCCGCGCGTACACGCACACATACACACACACACGGATACACTCACAAACAAACACACACACACATTTACTGTGTGGAGTCGCGTGGGCAGCAGCTTTAGCAGGGAAGCCCAGACTTCCTTTTCCCAGGCCACTACGTCCAGCTTGTTAGGGTTTTCCAGGTTATCTTTATCATAGGATTATGTTGGAATGCAACAGGTAATAAATACCTTACCTTGTCCTCCTTATCACAAGGCCGTAAAACATCCCCTGACATGTTTAGACTAGAGGACAAGGGCTTTAGCCAGTTTACCCAAACCCCCACTCTGTTTCTCTTAATAAATATCCCCTCGCAGGAACGAGGGTTCAGACTTCATTCCTTGAACGAGTGAACTCTCCACCTGCAGGTGTCCAAAAAGGACTTACTTGTCTCCCGTGTGGTTCTTGCAAAATAAGTTGGAGTGAGCAAATCTCTAACACAGCTCATCCCAGAGGATCCCAAAATTTTCCCAGGCCACCTGAGAGTCTCTCTAGCATGTCATGGGTCGTTCCCGGAGTCTCCTGCCGGTGGGACATGCCCAGAACACCTCACCAGGGTGGTGTCCAGGAGGCATCCTAATGAGATGCACGAGCCAGCTCATCTGGCTCCTCTCAACGTGGAGGAGCAGTGGCCTGACAGAGTCCCTCTCGGATGGCCGAGCTACTCACCCTATCTCGAAGGGAGACCCCGGACAGTGGCTCAACAGAGACCCTCTTGAATGACCGAGGTTCTCACCGTATCTCTAAGTACCCTTGAGCAGCCAACTGAGGGTGTAGAGCTGGTCCACTGTTCCACGGCCAGGACGAAAACCGCATTGCTCCTCCTGGATCTGAGATTGAACCTCCTGACAGACCCTCCCCTCTGGCACCCCTAAATAGACCATACCAGGGAGGCTGATGACTGTGAATCCTATGTAGTTGGAACACATCCTTCGGTCCCTTCCCCGGTCTGCAAATCCAGAGGCAATGTCCACACAATGTTGAAGAGGCGTGTCAGCCAAGACAGCTCCACAACATCTAAAGCCTTCAGGAACTCCGGGTGGTCTTATGCACCTCCGGGTCCCTGCCAATGAGGAGCTTTTCATCCACCTCGGTGACTTCAACCCCAGAGATAGGAAGGTCCAGTTCAGAGTATCCAGGCTCTGCTTCCTCAATGTACTTAATCCACACAAAGGGCGTACCTTATTAGTTGCGAATTCTAGTTGTTAATCGATTTTCATAGACAAAACAATCAAAGTCCTCATTTTCTCTATCCGAATCGAACAGTTGGGCAAGTTCGCCATTAAAAATGCCAAGTTCTCTTTTGTTCTCCCCTCAGAGCCAGACTTGTCACATTGCTCTTCTGCAATGATCCAGGCTTTCCATAAAGCTTGAATTGTGCCTCATAAGCATGTCTGTTGATGCCATTAATGCTGTTTGCTTGGCACAAACCGATAATATTTGTTTATCAATCGCGGCGGAGGTACGTAACTGTATTCTCGGATTGCTTTACTGGCCCGAGCTTTGAATTTTACATGATTTTATGTAATGTCCTTTGATTGGTTCATCGGTTATACATATTACATCTAGTACATATTACGTCCCTGTAGCAGCAGACACACAACAACATTTACGGATTTTGGAATTCGGTCCACACGATAGGTGCACCTTAGTAAAAATCGCTTGCAAGCCAGATCAAACAATCAAAAGAGCCACACGAGCCCTAGGTTCCCCATCCCTGTTCGAGGATCAGTGGGACACGCAACCTCCTCCACCAACGTAAGATGACAACTCACAGAGGCGGAAATATAGCCTCCGGCTAATTTGTTATTGTGACATTTGTCATTGTGACAAGCCTACAAATAAATAATGTAAATAAAGAGTACACATAGTAAAATGAAGGGCGCGTTTGTAAATATGCTCCGAGCGCGGACCAAAAACTCAGTGACAGTGCGCACAGTAGGTGTTCCAACTGGGGACATGTTGCATCAGTCCTGGCTGCGTTCTGAAATGAATGGGAGCAAAGCGCCCTCTACCATTCTGAACACACCCACTCTCAGAGTACTGCAAGGGCATCGGATCCTAACGCATCCTAATATATTTTATGAAGCCTCAGCTTCTCTAACACTAGTCTTAGATTTCTGGGGAAACCCTGAAATATTATCATCATTCATCCCGCATTGTGATTTAAAGGTGTTCTCTGACTTTTTAATTACTTAATCACTGTTACCTGTCCTCTGAAATTGGAGCAACCAATGGAGCATACCAGTTGATCCCAACCTCACAGTGAGCATCCAAGTATATTAGCACCTATAAAAAAACAAAGACAGAATTATTTTAGTATTTTTATTTATTTATAATATTAAACCACTCAGTTTAAAATGGTCCAATTGGTTGCTACAGCAACAATCCTGAGCACTACTTCTGAACGATTGGTAACAGTGAGATACCTGTCCCTTTGTCGCCTTCTTTGCTCCAATACTTCGTGCCTGGATGAGGCCTTCTCTCTTCTCATTTCTGTAAAGTTTCACCAGACCATTCCACTGCTTGACGTAGATCTCCAAACGTTCCTTCAAATGGACTTCACAAGGAGGGAATTTCATTATTACGTTGGAAAAAAAATAGAAACACATGGAGGTTGGGAGAATCTTATTGGCTATTTTGAGGTGAAATTTCACACATGCAAACTTTTTTCGAAATATAATACATTTCCTAAAATGGCACAAGCAAATAAATTTCTTAAGACCTGACAGACATAGTCAACTAAAATATGAACGTTTAACATTTTTATGCTAGTTATCTGGGAGACCCTTGCTTTGACGTGACCAGAAAATCCAATAGTCATTTATGCCTCTTTTTCTGCATATTGAGGCTCGGAATTAACATACACAGGAACAGATCATCTTGGCACTCGTTGGAAAATAGATAAAATACAAATAATCATTGGTTAGCACATACACATACCGTAAATTTCGGACTATAAACCGCACCTTTTTTCTAAAATTTTGAACCCTGCGGCTTATAGCCTATATAATCCTAGTCTTATATAGGATTTTTTCCGTGATTTTTGTGATGACTTGATCACTTTTATACACTCGTAAAAACGCTGTGGACCGCTGTTGTGCGGCACTGCTTTGCTGGGCGGAGGGATATGTGACACGGTCACTGGGGAGAAAAGTGGTGTGTTGATCGCATGTCCATCAGTGCCATATAATTTACACGAAGAAGAGACAAAATGAGATCAAGACGGACATTACTGAAAGGAAGCTTTTATACACAAACCGTCATTATGGGGGACAAACGAAATGCATTTGATGCCGCTTTTAAGTTAAAGGCAGTCGATGTTGATGACATTGTGTTGCGTCACCCTTTGTCTTTATTTCCCGGTCACGTCTACTCTGGAGCTATACGTGTCGCTCACTAGTTTAATTAAATATAGCACTTCGTGCATGAATAAAATTAGCATGAACGGACCCGCATCATGGAAAATGCTAGAAGAAATGCATAAAAGCGACGACAAAAGAGAGACTGATAAAGTGTGTGGCGAAGGATATCTAACGCTATTCCAATCGGACACTGAGGAGGAAGACTTCGATGGTTTCAGTGCACCGGAGGAAGATGAAGACGATGAAGCTCTTTTTTTTACTTTTACTGGTATAATTTTTTAACCAGCCCTGTTAATGCTGTGCTACCGTGTTGCTGCTGTGTTGCCGCCGCGTCTCAATGACTTTTACCCGTATGTTATTTTTAATCCAGCCCTATTAGTCCTGTGTTACTTCCGTGTTGCTGCGGTATTACTGCCGCGTCACAGGCAGTGTTTGGAAAGAAATGTTAAGGTATATTATTAAAAGTTTTAAAAGGCTTTGTGTACCGTCTTTCTTTGTAAATATCTCATGCGCACGTGCGGTTTATAGTCCGGTGCGCCTTATATGAGAAAAAAACTGAAATATCCCCGAATTTTAGCTGGTGAGGCTAAAAGGTCCGAAAATTACGGTACTTGACTATCACATTTCCCAAATAACTGTACCTTAATATTAACATTATATTATCCATCCATCCATTTTCTGTACCGCTTTGTCCCCACGGGGTTCGCGGGCGTGCTGGAGCCTATCCCAGCTGTCATCGGGCAGGAGGCGGGGGACACCCTGAACTGGTTGCCAGCCAATCGCAGGGCACACAGAGACAAACAACCATACGCACTCGCACTCACACCTTGGGGCAATTGGGAGTGCTCAATCGACTTACCAAGCATGTTTTTGGGATGTGGGAGGAAACCGGAGTGCCGGGAGAAAACCCACGTGGACACGGGGAGAACATGCAAACTCCACACAGGGAGGTGGAATCCTAACCCGCACCCTCCTGTGTGTGTGGCGGACGTGCTAAACAGAGCGCCACCTAGCTGCCTGAACATTAATCCATTGAATGACACGAATCACAGTACGATATGCCCTCCCACCAAAATCAACATTAAGAGTAGATAATCAAAAACAAATGTTAGAGCTTGAGGAGAAATGAGTGCAGACCACGCACATCTTTTGGAAATCATTTTGGTCAAGAAAACACTCTGTTAAGACTGAGTTATAACCCTATATGAAGGATTTCAGTGAAAGATGGATACATGACGCGGATAAATATTTGGTGAACATAATACACCTATCTCGATTTTATGCGGACTTTGGAGTCCAGAATTTGAGAATCGCATTAACTCCGTAAGCGAGTTTTATAGAAAGTATTACTTATTTAGAAAGGCATGTTTTTAGGCAGCCAAAGGGGCTCTTTGTTACATTAATTTACATCTGGCATATTGTTGGGCAGCCAGAGGGGTCGGTTTGCCGTCCATCAAAGTCAAAGTCAAAGTCAAAGTCAGCTTTATTGTCAATTTCTCCACATGCCAAAGACACACAAAGAAACCGAAATTTCGTTCCCCCCTATCCCACGGTGAGAAGACATGGCTCACAACAGACAAACAGTAAACAAGTATAACAAAAGCGTGCTGAATAAATAATGAATAAATAACACAACAATAAATAAATAAATAAATAATTAAGAGGAGCACAAAAAGAAAAAAACAAAAAAGAGCAAGTGCGCGTACAGCAGACATTCCCGAAAATAGCGCAACAGTGCCGCACGCTACGCAGAAGGGGGTAGCGAGTTCAGGGCCCTAACAGCCTGGGGAAAGAAGCTGTCGGCGAGTCTGGTGGTGCGGGAGCGCAGGCTCCTGTACCTCTTCCCAGAGGGCAGAAGGTCAAACAAAGAGTGAGCCGGGTGACTCACATCTCTGGCAATCGCGGTTGCCTTGCGGGTGAGATGGGAGGTGTAAATGTCCTTCAGGGAGGGAAGCGAAGCACCAATAATCTTACCAGCCGTATTCACTATGCGCTGCAGGGCCTTCAAGTTCTGTTCAGTGCAGTTACCACCCCAGACAGCGATGCAACTGGTGAGGACGCTCTCAATGGTGCCACGGTAGAATGTAGACAGGACTGCCTGAGGAGCACATGCACACCTGAGCTTCCGCAGGAAGTACAGGCGGCGCTGAGCTTTCTTTGCCAGTGACGAGGTGTTCGCGGACCAGGAGAGGTCCTCACTGATGTGCACCCCCAGGAACTTGGTGCAGCTCACCCTCTCCACCACAGCACCGTCGATGATCAGCGGCAGGTGTGTTTTGTGACCCTTCCGGAAGTCAACAATGATTTCCTTGGTCTTACCGACGTTCAGCAGGAGGTTGTTGTCCCTGCACCACGTGGTCAGAAGGTCAACTTCCGACCTGTACCGAGTCTCGTCGCCCTTCGTGATGAGACCCACCAGAGTCGTGTCGTCAGCAAACTTCACTATGCGGTTGTCGCTGTAGGTCGCAGTGCAGTCATGCGTCAGCAGGGTGAAGAGCAATGGACTGAGCACGCAGCCCTGGGGGGCCCCCGTGCTCAGCGTGATGCTGGCGGAGATTTTGTCGCCAACACGCACCACCTGAGGCCTCTGACAGAGGAAGTCCAGTATCCAGTTGCAGAGGGAGGTACTGAGGCCCAGCTCGTCGAGTTTGGAGATGAGTCGCTGCGGCACAATGGTGTTGAAGGCAGAGCTGAAGTCCACAAACAGCAACCTCACATATGAGTCCTTTCTCTCCAGGTGGGTGAGGGCCGAGTGGAGGGCAGAGCAGATGGCATCCTCAGAGGACCGCTTGGCACGGTACGCAAACTGGAAAGGGTCAATGGTGGGGGGGAGAACGGACTTGATGTGCTCCAAGACCAGCCGCTCAAAGCACTTCATGATGATGGGCGTCAGTGCCACAGGGCGGTAGTCATTCACCCACTACACGTACATTTCAATTCTATGTGAATTGGATGGAAGAAAGAATAAAGCAGCCACTTATTCGACTACCGTGTCCGACCTCCTGCTACGTATCCACTCTTTCACTTCGTTTGTGTCAGCAGAATCAGCAGCATCTCTGGTTTAGGCATTATTTTGTCAGTGCCAAGCAAGAAAACTATAACTAGGAAATGGCAAGACATAGAACAGTGGTTCTTAACCTTTTTGGAGGTACCGAACCCCATCAGGTTCATATGCGCATTCACCGAACCCCTCTTGAGGGGGGGGGTTACCGAACCCCATCAGTTTCATATGCCCATTCACCAAACCCCTCTTTTTTGGGGGGGGGGGGGGAGACATACCAGCAAATCAGTGTGACTTCTGCTGTTGCCTTTGCAAGACCAGTTAAGATATGCGTTATCGCGAATTTACACGACATTCATGTGTGTTCGGCCAACCGCGGGGGGGAATGACATACCAGCTCTGCCGAACCCCTGAAGCCGACTCACCAATCCCCTAGGGTTCGATCGAACCCAGGTTAAGAACCACTGACATAGAACCACCTGACCAAAACCAATGGATGGCAATTGTGGAGAATGTTTGTATAATGGAAATGATGACTTTTGATATGAGATTGCAGGGTACTCATGGAGATCAAAAATGGGGAAAATTTGGATTAGTAATTAAATAGCAATTCAAAAGAGAAAGTTAAGAAAACGTTGAATATCTCCCATTAATTTGGTGACCAGTGGCTGTGTCATTACTTGGGGTATTCGAAGCTGTCAGAAAGAAGTCGTAGTTCCAGTGTGACAAACAAAAAGATCTCTGGTAGTGATTAGATGCAGATGACAATAAAAACATGAAGGTAACAAGAAAATATCAGAATTGGAGATGACAAATTGAAAACCAGACATCCATACCCAGATTACAAGGCACACTGTCAATTTTAAAAAAATTCAAGGATTAAAAGTGTGACTCATGGTCCAAAAATTACAGTCTATAGCACCCTTAAATATATCCAGAGAAAATTTAAAGTTGAAAAAGATTAGAAAAAAATAAATAAAAACGAGTAGCAGTGCTGCCAGAAGAAATGGGAAGCCCCAGCCATGACTGAGGACAAAGCCGTTGTCGGTGCAACTCGTGGCTGGAAGCTCACTGCTATTGATGAGAGGAATCCCCAGCAATGGCCAGGGTAGAAACCAGTGTCTGTACCGCTCGCCTCGGCTATGTTAGCAGGTGGAAGGAAGTCACTGCTGTCAATGACATGAATAGTTTTAGCCCTGTTACAGAGACAATAATGACCACGTAAGGAGGTTTCCAATTATAGCAGACCATGGCGGCTCAGGAGAGGGGCTTCTTGGATTATTGTTCAAGGAAGCCAATTTCTTCCAACTTTGACTAAATCACTTAATCTTCAACTTCGTTCTCTAACTTCAGTGATCATTGAAATGATCGGTGCAAATTACACCCCTCTGCTTGGGTCACCCCATTTGTTTTGCTTTGAGTAATTCTTAGCTTTATTCAGAAAAAGACAATCCGCAATTAACTTAACAAAAGCATTTGACTCAGCTCATCCCCACGTCAAACATCATCATCAACACCTTATGGCCAGCAAAACTGGGCGTTTCTAAAACTGCTAAATAGTCGCATGCAAAAGTTTGGGCACCCCTGATCATTTTCATGATTTTCCTTTATAAATCATTGGTTTTTCGTATCAGCAATTCCAGTTAAATATATCATATAGCAGACAAAAACAGTGACATTTGAGAAGTAAAATGAAGTATATAGGATTTACAGAAAGTGTGCAATCATTACTTGAACAAAAGTAGGCAGGTGCATAAATATGGGCACCCCAACAGAAAAATCCTCCTTTTGCAGAAATAACAGCCTCTAAACGATTCCTATAGCTTCCAATGAGAGTCTGGATTCTGGTTGAAGGTATTTTGACCATTCTTCTTTACAAAACATCTCCAGTTACTTGTATTTAGGGTGGCCAGTTACAAGTTGTTCTCCTCTTTGCATCTTCTTCGAAGCCTCTAAACAACTGACAAATGACCTGAAAACAAAGATTGTTCAACGTCATAGTTTAGGGGAAGGATACAAAAAGCTAGCTCAGAGATTTCAGCTTTCATTTTGCACTGTGAGGAACATAGTGAAGAAATGGAAGACCACAACAGGCACAGTTGTAGTTAAGGCCCGGAGTGGCAGGCCAAGAAAAATCTCAGATAAGCAGAGGCGAAGGATGGTGACAACAGTCAAAGTCAACCCACAGAGCAGCTCCAAAGACCTAAAACATGATCTTCATGCAGATGGTGAAAATGTGCATCATTCAACTATTCAGTGCACTTTGTACAAGGACATGCTGTATGGGAGAATAATGCGGCAGAAGTCTTTTCTGCGCACATGCCACAGAGTCGCTTGAGGTACGCTAAAGCACATTTGGACAAGCCAGCTAAATTTTGGAATAAGGTGCTGTGGACAGATGAAACTAAAATGTAGTTATTTGGACATAAAATCCGTCGTCACTCGTGCGAACTGGAAGCCGTGGCTGACAGGGGCTGTCCTCAGACCGCTGAGGGCCAGGGACAAAGCTTTCAGAGCGGGGGATGAGGCTGGCTTGAGGACAGCGAGGGCAGACCTGTCCCGGGGCGTCAAAGAAGCGAAAAAGGCGTTCTCTTGCAAGGTCTCCACCCACTTCAAGGACAGCAAGGATGCACGGAGCCTTTGGCAGGGCATTCAGACCATCACGGACAACAAGCCCGCGCCGCGGAGCAGTGAGGGTGACGTCCGTCTGCTGAACGATCTTAATCGCTTCTTTGCTCGCTTCGACACCCAGAACAGCACTTGCCCGCTGAAGACCACTCCCCCACCACACGAGTAGCCCCTGTGCCTCTCTGCCGACGGAGTGAGGAGGTTGCTTGCCGCTATTGACACCCGTAAGGCGGCGGGCCCTGACAACATCCCGGGTCGTGCGCTGAAGTACTGCGCTGGCGAGCTGTCGGGTGTCTTTACGGCCATCTTTAACGTTTCCCTGCAGCAGGCCATCGTCCCTTCGTGTTTCAAGGCTGCCACCATCGTTCCTATGCCGAAGAAACCTGCACCGTCCTGCTTCAATGACTACCGCCCCGTGGCCCTGACGCCCATCATCATGAATGGCTTTGAGCGGCTGGTCATGGAGCACATCAAATCCGTTCTCCCCCCCACCATTGACCCTTTCCAGTTTGCGTACCGTGCTAAAAGGTCCTCTGAGGAAGCCATCTGCTCTGCCCTCCACTCGGCCCTCACCCACCTGAAGAGAAAGGAGTCATATGTGAGGTTGCTGTTTGTGGACTTCAGCTCTGCCTTCAACACCATTGTGCCGCAGCGACTCATCTGCAAACTCGACGAGCTGGGCCTCAGTACCTCCCTCTGCAACTGGCTACTGGACTTCCTCTGTCAGAGGCCTCAGGTGGTGCGTGTTGGCGACAAAATCTCCGCCAGCATCACGCTGAGCACGGGGGCCCCCCAGGGCTGCGTGCTCAGTCCACTGCTCTTCACCCTGCTGACGCATGACTGCACTGCGACCTACAGCGACAACCACATAGTGAAGTTTGCTGACGACACGACTCTGGTGGGTCTCATCACGGGGGGCGACGAGACTCGGTAAAGGTCGGAAGTTGACCTTCTGACCACGTGGTGCAGGGACAACAACCTCCTGCCGAACATCAACAAGACCAAGGAAATCGTTGTTGACTTCCGGAAGGGTCAAGCAAAACACCAGCCGCTGATCATCGACGATGCTGTGGTGGAGAGGGTGAGCAGCACCAAGTTGGTGTTCAACTATACTAGTAAGTAAGTAATGGGTTAATGATCAAGTAATAAATAATGTGTTAATAATTTCACATATAAGTCGCTCCTGATTGTAAGTCGCACCCTTGGCCAAACTATGAAAAAAACTGCGACTTACAGTCCAGAAAATACATGTTTGAGACTTCAGTAGTTAAAGACCCTCTAATGTTCTAATAATTTGAAAGGGCTAATGTAAGAGAACTGCAAAGTCATGTAATATGATATTTAAAAGTTAAGTTTGGGTCACACAAAACACCTGCCGCTGATCATCGACGGTGCTGTGGTGGAGAGGGTGAGCTGCACCAAGTTCCTGGGGGTGCACATCAGTGAGGACCTCTCCTGGTCCGCAAACACCGCGTCACTGGCAAAGAAAGCTCAGCGCCGCCTGTACTTCCTGCGGAAGCTCAGGCGTGCATGTGCTCCTCAGGCAGTCCTGTCTACATTGTACCGTGGCACCATTGAGAGCGTCCTCACCAGTTGCATCGCTGTCTGGGGTGGTAACTGCACTGAACAGAACTTGAAGGCCCTGCAGCGCATAGTGAATACGGCTGGTAAGATTATTGGTGCTTCACTCCTCTCCCTGAAGGACATTTACACCTCCCATCTCACCCGCAAGGCAACCGCGATTGTGAGTGATGTGAGTCACCCAGCTCACTCTTTGTTTGACCTTCTGCCCTCTGGGAAGAGGTACCGGAGCCTGCGCTCCCGTACCACCAGACTCGCAAACAGCTTCATTCTCCAGGCTGTTAGGATCTTGAACTTTCTTCCCCCTTCTGCGTAGCGTCCTGCGCTTATTTGTTGTGTTGTTTGTTTCTTCTTCTTTTTCTTCTTTAAGCCCTTCCATTCCTTTCGGAACATAGGCCATCAATGAAGAGTTTCCACCCTCCTCTGACCCTGAACTCACTACCCCATTCTGCGTAGCGTGCTGCACTTTTGCGCCATTCTCTGGAATGTCTGCTGTACGCTCACTTGCTCCTTTTTGCTCCTCTTATTTATTTGTTGTTATTTATTCATTATTTATTCAGCACGCTGTTGTTTACTTGATTGTCTATTGTGTGCCATGTCTTGTCACCGTGGGATAGCGGAGAACGAAATTTCGGTTTCTTTGTGTGTCTTTGGCATGTGAAGAAATTGACAAGAAAGCTGACTTTGACTTTGACTTTGATAACAAGCAGAAGAGCATTCCATGACAAACACTTGCTACCCACAGTAAAATTTGGTGGTGGTTCCATCATGCTGTGGGGCTGTGTGGCCAGTGCGTGTACTGGCAATTGTGTTAAAGTTGAAGACTGGATGGATTCAAGTCAGTATCAGCAGATTCTTGCAAACAATGTTCAAGAATCTGTGACAAAGTTGAAGATTCGTAGGGGCTGGATACCTCAACACGAAAATGACCCCAAACACTGCTCAAATTCTATTAAGGCATTGATCCAGAGGAACAAGTACAATGTTCCGGAATGGCCATCTGTACGCTCACTTGCTCCTTTTTTGCTCCTCTTATTTATTTATTTGTTGTGTTATTTATTCATTATTTATTCAGCACGCTGTTGTTTACTTGTTACTTGATTGTCTATTGTGAGCCGTGTCTTGTCACCGTGGGATAGCGGGGAACGAAATTTTGGTTTCTTTGTGTGTCTTTGGCATGTGGAGAAATTGACAATAAAGCTGACTTTGACTTTGACTTTGAGTCTCATGTGACACTTAAATGAGTAAAATGATTAACATTTTTAATTTGATTCCCATTGATCAAAATATCTGGGTAGTCACTTGTTTTTAAAATAAATGGTGGCATGACTGTCTACATTTAACCTAAGACAAGAAAAGTTCTTGTTCTTGTAAGACAGGCAGTAACAATCTCTATTGTTATTCTCATTGCCACCTCGTGTGCATTTTTCTCTCATCAGTACCGTATTTTTCGGACTATGTCGCATTTTTGTTTCATAGTTTGGGTGGGGGGCAACTTATACTGAGGAGCGACTTCATTGTGAATTCATTCATACATTTTCAAAATAAAAAAACAAACAACGAAACCACTATAAAGGAACCGTGATGTAGCAAGGGATTACTGTAATTTGAATTTCAAGTGACGTCAGCAGCGCGGCACGGCGGTTGTTTACATAAAGGACAAAGATTCGATCACGGAATGACGAAGATGACGAAGGGCCCCACGCACTACCGGCACCATTACCGGCTTTGTTTGTAAGTGACACGGAGGATGAAGAGTTTGAAGGATTTAATGATTTGGAGTGACACAGAAGGTTTGAAAAACTATTATGGCTTTTACGCACGCCCGGTCCTACTCTACGGAGCTCTCTTTCACCTCCGTGGATGGAAGTCGGGGGCCGGCGCTCGGCCGGGGTGGCTGTCCAGGGACGGTGGCTGGGGCTCGGACATGGCTTTTATGCACACCCGGTTCTACTCTACGGAGCTCTCTTTCACCTCCGTGGATGGAAGTCGGGGGCCAGTGCTCGGCCGGGTGGCTGTCCGGGGACGGTGGATGGGGCTCGGACATGGCTTTTACACACGCCCGGGACTATTCTATGGATCTCTCTTCTACCTCCGTGGCTGGAAGTGCCACCTCCGGGGATGGAAGTCGACACCGGTGCTTGGGGCTGTGTGGCAGCGAAGTATTTGTTATAGTTATTTGACATATTTCATTTCGTGTAGCAACTTGTATATGTTTTTATCGTTACAGTTCAGTACTTATTGGCTCGTTGAACTCTTGTTTTGTTAAATAAAGAGCCGTTTACCAAACCCACGTCTTTCCTTGTACTTTGTTAAAGCTACACTATAGTTATATACTAGATCTGTGGAATAACGACGAGGCTGACGTCAGGGCGCACGTGTGGCATTGTTGACAAAGGACGAGGAATTTGATTGATGGATTTAATGATTTGGAGTGACAGATGATTTGATAATATTATTGCTTATATAATAGTTATTTGATATATAATCTATATATCATTATATGGGCCTGTGAAATATTTTGAAGTGCAAGCGCCGTCAGCGGCCCGCACCCATTGTTGACAAAGGACGATCGATGGCTTTAATGAATTGGAGTGACACAGATGGTTTTATAAGCGTGTTATTTATGTAATAGTTATTTGAATAACTCTGAATGTTACGTCAGGCCCATTCTCAGCTCTTCGTTTGTGTTTATGTCACGTTAGCATACCTATTGTTTAGCCTGTTGTTGCTCATTCATGTCTGTTCTTGGTGTTGGATTTTGTCGAATAAATTTCCCCCAAAATGTGACTTATACTCCGGAGCGACTTATCTATGTTTTTTTTTTCACGTTATTGTGCATTTTATGGCTAATGCGACCTATATTCCGGGGCGACTTTTAGTCCGAAAAATACGGAACATAATAATGTTTATATCACACACTGAAATCAAAGCATGATCTTTGAAAAAAAATCTGCAAAAACATTTTGTTAATTTCACCAATTGTAAAAAAAAAAATAAGAATAAAAGTGCAGAAATTCTAATGAAAAATAACATAGTATACTGCAGTGGTTCTCAAACCTTTTTCAGTGATGTACCCCCTTTGAAATATTTTTTCAGCCTAGTACCCCCTGACCAGCGCAACACATTTCTGGTCAAAAAGAAAGAGGTACAGGATTGTCCCATCAGTGTTTGATTTATTAAAGTTAAACAACTTGTAGCAATGTACCTGACAGACACATTTATGTTTCAAACATTGCATATAGAAACAAAAACGGTAAACAGTGACCACCAAGAAGGCATAAACCCTTGCAAAACTCAAATACTGTATGCAGAACACTGCTAATTTATATTAATCTTTAATATTAATCTCTTGCAAGGAAATAAAAATATACATAATTAAAAATTAATTAACTTAATTATAAATAAATAATATCTTGTTTAAAAAATAAATTGATAACTTAATAATAAATAAAGATTTGCTCATAAAAAATACTCAACTTTACCTCTTTTTGGATAAAAAAAGAAACTTTTTTCTCTATTAAAATTTAATTGTTGCATTGAACATTTGATTTTGATTTGACAAGCATTGAACAAGCATTGAACAGTCTTGAAGCTTGAATGAGTCTTTTGCACTCATACTACATTTTAGTGAGAAACATGGGCTTGTACCTCACTTTGTCATCCTTGGTGGCAGGGAGGCAACTGCTGTGATGAAGTTCTTCTTCAGGCTCAGTCTGTTTCTTTGCCTTGTTTTAATCACAGTCATTGCAGAGAAGGAGGTCTCACATATGTATGTGGAGGCAAAGGGCAGCAGCTGCTCCAAAGCTTTCTGTCCCAGCTCAGGGTGCTCCTGCCTCACACACACCCAAAACTGTGTGAGAGTGGATGCGCCAAACTTCATCTGCAGGCCACGGTCAGATGCCACTTCCATCGTTTTTTTCCTGGTGAGTGACAGGAAGCTTGCTTCCCTTTGCTTCAGACAAGAGAAATGTGTTTCTCACCCAATCCAGCTGTGCAGATTTCTCCTCCATGTCAGCAAAGTCGCAATGAAAGCCCTTTATCAAGTTAGCCAAATGTCCCACTATGACTAACTTCACTGGAGCTGTCTCCACATCTTCATTGGAGAGAAAAGCATCCACCTGAGGAAAGCAGGTGAAATCCTCCTTGGCCTTGACTTGATGAAGTTGATCACTTTGATGCTGTCGTTTAAAACATCGTGCAACACGGAGCTCATTTTCATGGACACTAACGCTTTGAATCACACAGTGAGTCCACTTGATGTCGGGATTTTCCTTTTTAATCCGCGCAATGAGCCCTTTCGCACTGCCCGTCATTGATACAGCCGCATCTGTACAGACGCTGCTGCAGGATATGCAACTGATATCATTTTCAGAAAAAAATGCGTTAACGACATTAAAAATGTCCTCTCCGGTTGTTCTCCCCTCCAGACTTTTGCAGAAATGTATGTGTTCACAAATGTCCTCAGTCTCAATGTATCTCACAAAAGCAACAAGCTGTGCATTTTCACTGACATCTGTGGATTCATCCAGCTGGAGGGAAAAAGAGTCGCCAAGTTTTCTGGCAACTTGTTCGAAAATGTCTGCACCCATTCTGTCTATTCTGCGGCAAACGGTGTCATTAGGCACAGTTTTTAATGTAGTTGCAGATTTTTTGTCTAGCATAGTTTCGGCCAATACAACAGCGGCGGGGAGCAGCAGCTCTTCAGCTATGGTGAACGTTTTTTTGGCTTTAGCTACGAGCAAAGAAACCGCATAAGAAGCCTCCAGGGCTTTGGCTGATGTAGTGGAGGCTTTTCGCATTGTGTCTTGGGATGACTTAAAGTCAGAAAGTTTCCTCCTGAACTCCGGTGGCTTACAGGCATGGCATCCGTGTTTTGGAGTGAAATGCCACTGGAGATGTGCCGGCTTCATGCTAGCGTTGTCTAATTTCTCCCCGCAAAAAAAGCACAGCGCTTTGGGTGGGTTACAACTTGTGAACGTAAATCCCATCAAACAATCATCTTTCATGTACTGTCGGTACTTCGTCGGCTCTGGTTTTGCCTTCATTTTTACTTGTTTCTCCGTGTTTTCAACAGCAGCATCGCTGCTACACTTTAGCCACATCTCCATGTTACAGTGCGTCATCAGGGCAACCGCAGGTGACTGCTATTGGTTTGTGGAGAGTCCGTTTATTAAGGATTAAAATTGAATACTGAATATAAAACATACATTTGTATTTCATCAAAATTTTGATAACTAATTCTCAACACAATCAGGCTTACTGTTTGTTGTTTTATTTTTTGTTTTTTTAATACCGGTATATATTTTTGTAAAATCTCACGTACCCCCAGGAGTACCTCCACGTACCCCCAGGGGTACGCATAACCCCATTTGAAAACCTACTGTATCAAAGTTCTTTCGTTTTAGAATGGTACTTATCGTTGATTTTGCCATGCAAAACCCCTTAGCTAACTCGGACACACGCACACCAGATTCATATTTTGCTATTAATTATTTCTTACACTCAACAGTTATAATAATAATAATAATAATAATAATAATACATTTAATTTAGAAGCGCCTTTCCAGTCACTCAAGGTCACTTTACAAAGAGTCAGAAAAAGTTAAAATAAATTAAAACAATAGCATTCAATAAAATGTAAAAACATGTTAAGAAACAACAACAGAAAAGCAACTAGAGATGAAATGCTGTCCTGAATAGGTGGGTCTTGAGGGTGGATTTAAACTGTTGGAAGGAGTCAATGTTGCGGATGTCTGGTGGAAGTGTGTTCTAACGTTTGGGAGCAGAGCTATGGTGGTGAGCCGGGCAAAGGGTACAGTGAGATGGATGGAAGATGAGGATCTGAGGGAGCGGGTGGAGGTGCCTGTGTGGAGGAGTTGAGACAGGTAGGGAGGGGCAAGGTTGTGGGTAGCTTTGAAGGTATGAAGGAGGACTTTGGAAATAATGCAGTAGTGGATTGGAAGTCAATGTACCGTAATTTCCGGACTATAAGCCGCGACTTTTTTCCCAAATTTTGGACCCTGCGGCTTATAGTCAGGTGCGGCCTACATAAGATTTTTTTCGTGATTTTTGTGATGACTTGATCACTTTTACTCTTAACACTATTCTATACAGTAAAAGCTACAAAACAAACTGACAAATAACTCGTTTTCAAATCAGACGAGTAAAAACTGGTCAAATATAAAAAAAAAAAGATATTATTAAAAGTGAAGACAATGTGCAATTCTAGTAATGACACGAATTTGATGCACAATTTGTCTTCGCGGGCCACATAGAATGATGTGGCGGGCCGTATCTGGCCCCCGGGCCTTGAGTTTGACACCTGTGCTCTAAACCCTTTCTCTTACTCTGCCATGTCACTCAGAGATTACACAAAGCAGTGGTGCTGTTTGGACCATCTGTATTGTATTAAAAACCAATTTTGCTCACCCAAAACAAGTTGTAATGAATGTGAACTTTTAATGCATTTTATTCAGAAGGTTACTTTGAACCTTAAACGGCGGCGCGGCGTACTTATGGATTTTTACGGCCTCCGGCCTCCAGGGGGCGCTCTAGCAGGAAGCAAGAGCGAGACAGGCGAAGAAGAGACAATGCGCCGAAGAAGACGTTTGTGTTTACATTTCGCGCATCACGCAGAACGCGATCAAGACGGACATTACTGAAAGGAAGCCTTTATACACAAACCGTCATTATGGGGGACAAAAGAAATGCATATGATGCCGCTTTTATGCCAAAGGCAGTCGATGTTGATGACATTATCTTGTGTCTACTCTCGAGCGTACTTATGGATTTTTACGGCCTCCGGTCTCCAGGGGGCGCTCTAGCAGGAAGGAAGAGCGAGACAGACGAAGAAGAGATAATGCGCCGAAGAAGACGTGATCGTCTCGCGCATCACGCACACACCCGCATTCACACAAAGACAGGAAGCTTTTATACACAAACCGTCATTATGGGGGACAAAGAAATGCATATGATGCCGCTTTTAAGATATCCGTGTCGCTCGCTAGTTTAATGTAATTTAGCGCTTCGTGCATGAATAAGATTAGCATGAACAGACCCTCTTCACACTCGAAGAAATGCATAAAAACGACGATGAAAGAGAGACTGAGAAAGTGTGAGGCAAAGGATATCTAACGCTATTCCAATCGGACACTAAGGAGGAAGACTTCGATGGTTTCAGTGCACAGGAGGAAGATGAAGACGGCTCTTTTTTTACTTTTACTAGTATGTTTTTTTTAACCAGCCCTGTTAGTGCTGTGCTACCGTGTTGCTGCTGTGTTACCGCCGCGTCTCAGTGACTTTGCTGTGTTACTTCTGTGTTGCTGCGGTATTACTGCCGCGTCACAGGCAGTGTTTGGAAAGAAATGTTAAGGTATGTTAGTAAAGCTTTAAAAAAACTTTCTGTGTCCAGTCTTTCTTTGCTAATAACTCGCGTGCACACTTCCGCATTGCTGCGGTACTGCTGCTGCGTCACAGGCAATGTTTAGAAAGACATGTTCAAGTATGTTATTAAAACGTTAAAAAGGCTTTCTATGTATTGTCTTTCTTTGTAAAAAACCCGTGTGCACGTGCGGCTTATAGTCCGGTGCGGCTTATTTAAGAAAAAAACTGAAATATCCCTGAATTTTAGCTGGTGCGGTTTATAATGCGGTGTGGTTTATAATCCGGCAATTACGGTAAATTCTGTAGCGAGCAGCTGAGTTCTAGACCAGTTGGAGCTTATGGATAGATTTCTGGGGGAGAAAAAAGAGGAGAGAATTTGACAATAATCGAGACGGGAGGTGACGAGGCCGTGGACAAGAATAGAGGTGGAGTGGGGTGTGAGAGAGGGGCGGAGGTGATTGATATTGCGGAGATGAAAGTAAGCATTGCGGGGCGTGATGTTGATATGGAAAGAGGGGAGTGTGCCATCGAGGATGACACCCAGACTCTTAACCTGGGGAGCTGTCAATGGGGAGGGAGAAACTGTCAACTTTTGATAGAGTGGATTTAGAACCAACTAAGAGGATTTCAGTTTTATCACTGTTAAGTTTGAGAAAGTTGGAGGTGAACCAGTTTTGTATTTCAGAGAGGCAGTGAGTCACGGAAGAGGGAGGGAGGGTGGAGTTAGGTTTGGTGGAGAGATAGAGCTGGGTGTCATCCGCGAAGCAGTGAAAAAGGACATTACATTTACGCAAGATAAGGCCAAGGGGAAGGAGGTAAGTGATGAAAAGGAAGAGACCCAGGAAAGAGCCCTGGGGGACACCGATGGAGACAGGGAAGGATTGGGAACGGAAGGATTTAAGTTGGATAAACTGGGTGCGGCCTAAGAGGTAGGAATGAAACCATTCGAGGAGGTTGCCAGAAATACCAATGGAGGTTAGTCTATTGAAGAGGATGGAATGAGAGATAGTGTCAAAGGCTGCACTCAGGTCAAGGGGGATAAGGATGGAGAGTAAACCGGAATCAGCTGCAGTGAGAAAGCTGACTTTGACTTTGAGAAAGTCATTGGTGATTTTTAGAAGGGCTGTTTCGGTGCTATGGCGGGGCCGGAAACCGGACTGAAACTATTCATATAAGTTATTTCGTGAGAGATGAGACTGAAGTTGAGAGGCAACGTTTTTTTCGAGAATTTTTTTATATGAAAGGTAGGTTGGAAATGGGACAGTTATTGAAGTTGTTGGGGTCAGAACCAGCTTTTTTTAGAATTGGGGAGACAGCAGCAGTTTTGTAATGTAAGGGAACAGAGCCACTACTGAGAGAGGAGTGGATGATGGCAGTGATAAGAGAGCAGTGAGGGGAGGCGGGATATGACCATGATAGTAGGAAGTGGGTCTAACTGACATGTAGATGATTTGGATTTGGAGAGTAAAGCAGAAATAGCAGAGGGATCAGGGAGTTGAAATGAAGAGAATGACAGACTGTAAAGGAGAGGTTGATAGGAGTAGGGAGAAGGGGAAGAGAGGCTCAGTTGCTGGTGAATTTTGTCAATTTTTTGAGTAAAAAACAAAAGGAGTGAGTTTCAAGTGTCAGAGGAGGACAGGTGGGGAGGTAAGAGATCTGGTGGTTGATGAATTTTGTTGAAGAGTGAGAAAAGAGACTTAGGGTTAGCACGGTTGGACGAAATTAGACTGGAAAAGTAAGTAGATTTGACTGAAGCAATAGAGTCCTTATACTGTAAAATGTGGTTTTTGTACATGTCCAGGTGAAGAGAGACCAGTCTTTTTATGGAGGCGTTTGAGTTGACATCCTTTGGACTTCATGGAGCAGAGAGCAGGGGTGAACCAGGGGGCAGAATGGGTGAAAGAAACAGACCGGGTTCTGACTGGCGCAAGGGAGTTGAGAATGTTGGTGAGTTGTTGTAGTGGAGAACCAATTCATCAGGAGAGGAAGACTCTGGGTATGGTAGAGAGGCAATGGTGGAGGAGAGAGTGTCAGCATTTATGTCCTTGATGTTACGGAATGAGATGAGACGAGGTGGCTTGGTTATGGAGAGGTGGAGTGTGACTTTAAATGAGAGGAGGAAGTGGTCCGTGATTGGGAGATGATCAGCTGTACAGGTGGAGGAACTGAGACCGGAGCAACAGATTAAGTCCAGTGTGTGGCCTTTAATGTGGGTAGGAAAGTCAATGAAGATGTCAAAACCGGACCTCTCAAGGCAGGATGAGAAGTCACGCGTTAGGGGGAGAGCAGCGTTGTCCATATGGATGTTGAAATCGCCCTTGTTAGGTGAGAGTGTGGAAAGATGAGCAAGAAAAGCAGCAATATAATTTAAAAACTCTGGGTGGGGCTTAGGTGGACGGTAAACAGTGGCAATAATGGTAGGAATAGGACCGGACAGTTTGCATGCAATACACTCGAATGACCTGAATGGAGGGGACAGAGAGAGCAATGACTTTCCACTTCACACGGTGAATTATTGCGAGACCACCCCCGAGCCACGGGGTTGCGAGATGTAAACAAATCCCGGAGGTGTAGCGTCATTGATTTGGGAAAAGTCATTGAGCTGCTGCCATGTCTCTGTCAGACAGAGAAAGTCGAGTTTGCGTTCGATGATGGAGTCCTGGGCGAGGTGGCTTTTATTCGTGAGTGAGCGGATGTTAAGGAGCCCAAAGTTGACGGTGGAGCTGTCGTTCTTGACAGTAGCATTAGCCGACCTGGGTAGGCTAGCTAACACACTGTGGTCAACCCAGTGGGCGCCGGCTCATCTTGGAGGACGTCGGGTGGTGGAGCAGAAGGATTTTATTGGCTTGGAGTTGTCGGTTTGAAAGCTACGGCAAGAGCCCCGGTGGATATATCTGTGGCGAGGCAGGGGAGCGTTGCCCCAGAGGCACAGCACTACAGGCGGAGGCTCAGACAGCTGGGGCTCAGCAGTCGAGTACCGGAGAAGCCCAGACAAATCCGTGAAGCATCGACAGCGTAATCCAAACAAGTGCAGACCAGAAAATCCATAAAGAGGACACCATTTAACCAGAAGCCAGATGAGTTTAGCACAGTAAGCACGGTAAAAACGAAGATAAGATTTTGCGCACTACTTTCCTCTTTTCACTTTTCACAGCTTTACTGCTCCCACTTGCTTTCTTTGGAGGCATGATTAGGGGTTAATAAGATCCTCGAAGTAACGAAAATACAATAACAACGAACGGTGTCAGTCGGCATCCGGGCCCCGCGGTCGGGTTTTCTTGGGTCCTCCCGGCTCATCTCGCGAGGTTCGACCTCCGAATATTTGTTTGACATCGGAAGCAAAAAAATCTCGAATTTTTCGTTCGAACTCCGATTTGTTCAAAAACTGGGACGACTGAGGTTCTGCCGCATGTCATGTATGAGAGACTGAGAAGAACAACTAATCAAAAATGATCACGCAAGTTCATAAACAGAACTGATGACATATTAAATGTTCTTGCAACAATTAGGCTTTCTTGTAGAACAATTTCATTCAGTTTGAGATGTAAATTATCATAATTTTGTTTTCCTTTTCCTTGTCCATGGTGGTCCATATAGTTTTGCTATTTCTCATTGCATCTTTAATCTAATTAAGCAAAACAATGGCTTTAGATTTCATAAATTGAAATATACTTTATTTCTCAAATATTTGTATAACTGATTGTCCGTCGTCAAATGAGATTTGATTGTTTTATTTTTTTCCAATGCTGTATCTCTATTTTTTATTTGTTGCCATTGTTCGTTTTTAAACCATGGCAAACTCCGCTTTTTTGTTTGTAGCTTTTGGTTTGATTGAGTAGATTTTAATAGTTCCAATAGTTTTAACGTTACACATTTGTTCACACTATTTTTTTGATCATTTCATTCCAGTTAATTTGCTTTATTTCATTTCTAGTATTAATGGATATTTTTCTGCGTGCTTTGGTGAGTTGTATTGAAAGTAGGGTAAGATTGTGATCAGATAACCCTATTGTGAAATTGTGTGTTTTCACTATCATTTCTTGTCTGTTTGCAAAACTTTTTTCTTCTGTATTTTATCAAGCCAATTGATATTAAAATCACACATTAATAAAAAATGATTGTCCTTCAAAATGTTTAAGCATCTTCACTAACTTAGTGTAAAAAACATCTGTGGCATTTGGAGTCTGACATACGTAGCACGAGTGTTAGGGTTTTCCAGGTTATCTTTATCATAGGATTATGTTGGAATGCAACAGGTAATAAATACCTTACCTTGTCCTCCTTATCACAAGGTCGTAAAACATCCCCTGACATGTTTAGACTAGAGGACAAGGGCTTTAGCCAGTGTACCCAAACCCCCACTCTGTTTCTCTTAATAAATATCCCATCGCAGGAACGAGGGTTCAGACTTCATTCTGGAGTGAGTGAACTCTCCACCTGCAGGTGTCTAAAAGAACTTGCTTGTCTCCCGTGTGGTTCATGCAAAATATTGTTTGAGTGAGCAAATCTCTAACATTTTGGTGCCGAAACCCGGGATCCCTCATACCCGCTATCTGGCTGACGAAGGAGGACGTGCTGCATTGTCGACAAGCCAGCGTCCATTAGGAGGACCTGGAGAAGAAAGTCCTGGGAAGAGAATTCTTCGCTGGGCCAGCATCTTAGGTCTGCCTTCGTCTGACAGAGGTGGATTGACGGGACCCGGCAGTGCAACGAACCAAGGGGACAAGTAAGTTAAAGGCCTGAAGCTGTGTGATTGTGTTGTTGTTTGTGAAACGCGTAAAAAGGTAGAAGTGCACAGGAAAAAGTAAATTTTGTGGAAGGAGGGGGTGTTGTAGAGTCCCCCTCTGGATGAGGTGTCTCTTTTGGAGCAGTGGTTCTCAAACTGTTATAAAATCTCAGTACCTCCGTGGTTCATTATTTGACGACCGCTATTCTAAAGAGTACAACTTCGCGTTGGCAGGGCTGGGGACAAGGACTTTTGTCTTTAGTTTCCAGGGAAGGTGGGGGGTGTTGTAGAGTCCCCTCACTGGATGAAGCAGCTCCCTTTTTTATGCAGAAAGGGAGGACTTCGCGTAGGCAGGGATAACTTGTGTGATTGAGTGTGTGACTGACAGGATAAATTGACTAAATAGCAGTTCTAGCATTGATCCACGGCAATAATACAAGCTAGTAATTTGTTGAAAGGTCAATTTAAACCTGCATTGAGGATCCTCAAATAAATAAATAAGTAATAATAATAATAATATTTTTGAGAAGAAGTAATTGTATAACCTAAACCTACTAGAATTAATATGGGAAATAAAAACGGTAAATCTCTACCTCTTGATGGAGATGAGAAGTACATGGCGAGTAGATTTCTTAATTGTATGCAATATATGCCAAAGTGGAAGAAAAAGTATGGAGTAGAAGGGAAATTGAAAGTTGAAGTGTGGAAGATAGTAGCTGATGTTTTAGAAGAGAGCGTGGAAAGAAAGAAAAATGGACTGAAAAAGAAAAGAAAAGAGAGAGAATTGGATTGTGCTAAAATGTGGTTGAAAGCTTCACAAGAAAGAAGAGAACAAATCCAAAAGACAAAAGATGGAAAGTTGAAAAGTGATGAAGCCGCCATTCAATTGAGATTTGAAAAAGAATTCTGGGTACATAGTGGCATCCCATTCAATGATGCAGATGAGAGTGCTTATCAGCAACATCTTAAAATTCCGCTCCTCACTGGTTTCCCCCCTGACTTGGGCAGTTGGGTGAGAAAACACTTGGTGGAAGCGGACACTGCTTGGTTTACAAAAAACATGCAGTGGCCCAGAGACGCTGACAAAGGGATTGAGAAAGGCAGAAGTTTTGATGTATTTCATCTAGATGATGATAATGATCTAAATGAAGATACAACAATCTTCTACCAAAGTTCCCAAAGGGGCAGAGGAAGAGTTAGATACCAACAACGTCGCAAGCCACCATTCAAATCAAAACCCCCATCAGATTCAGACAACTGTTGGAACTGTGGGAGACGAGGACACTTTGCACGAGAGTGTCGTTCTGCAAAGCAATATCAATCAAAGGGTGCAGGAAGGGGCAGAGGAAAAGCCAAATTTTTAGCATGACAAGCTTCCTCCTCTTAGACCGCTTATGCTCATACCGAGAAAGAAAGAATAGATGCCCATATGACAGAGAAACATGTCATTGTCAGATTATTAGAATTTTTTTAGATTATTAGAAGTCTTGTCCATCCAAGAAGTATGACAATGCTGTTTGTATGCCCAAATTACAAATGACTAGAGCTCAATTTGCGTTACACTAAAGTTAAAATATGCAAATCAAGTGGTAAAGAAATGCAACTTGCTTCTAGAAGATAAATAAATAAAATTAGAATGTGCTGTCCTCGTGTGCATGGGAGGGACCAGCTCATGATCGACCACAGGAAATGGCCAGCCTGTGACGAATCATTGTTGCTGGAACCTACCTTCTGCACGCGAGAGCTGTGCATGTGTGTGCGTATGTGTTAAAGTTAAAGTTAAAGTCCCAAATTGATGAAGATTGCCTAAACTTTTAGTATAAAGAAATTTGCTAGACTGTTGTCTATTCAATTTACACCGCAGAACAGAAACAATTTGACGAAAAAAAAAAAAAAAAAATGAGAGGAAAAGAGAGAAGTCTGTTTGCGAGCAGAAACTAATCCACACTAGTGCATGTTAAGTGTCGAGCCCACATGAGAAATTCGAAGAAAAAAGAACGACAGAACATGCTTTCAGGAATTGGAAGGAGCTAAATTGTGAATTTAAGATTTTGCAATGCTACATTTAATAGGAATAATTGATTGGTTGTGTTATAAGATTAAACAAACTTCTAAATGCAAGCTAAATCTGAGAGATTGAGTTCTTCAAATTTAAAAACAAAGAAAAAATTCAGATTAATTTGCCAGTTGTTTGGTTTAGTTAAGTTTTTTTTGGACTGGTGGATTGTTCTACCAGGAAACCTGAGTTGAAAATGATATATGAATGTTGTGTGGTGAGCTTGGATGAATTGGGACCAATGTGATAGTATGACTCCTTTTTGGAGACTGTGTGAGATGCATATGATGAGCATTGATGGATGATTGCCTGAATGAAAGGTTGAATGGTTGAAGTCGTTGGCGACTACTATAGAAAATTAGTAGAGCGACTTTGATGAAAGAGTGATTTTGAGCAGGTTGAATGTTAGAAAGAAACACGTAGCTTTTGGATTGATAATTAACTAGAAAAAAACTGGAGAACCAGTAACACATGTAGAAGATGTGTGAACTGAGAAATTGAGAAGCGTTTTGGAAAGGAAGTCAAATTAAATGATGATGGAATCATATGTAGTACAGAACGCATTCTCCCAAAAAGTTTGTCAAGGTGTGAGGCATGGGCGTTGCCAAGCCTCAAAAGGAGGGAGTGCGTAGGACAGATATTGGAAGATAGTAATAATACAACACTTTATGACAATTAATTTTCGAATACATTTGGTGTTAAACTGTGGTAAAAAAATTTTCGTTCTGGTGTAGATAGGTTAGCAACACGAGAGATTTAGAGGTTCAAAAGAAAGACAGTTAAAAGAAAACATTTTTGATTTGGACAATTGCAGGCTAACAGGAACATGAGAACAATAAGAACTACGAGGTGGGATCCAATTTCATTGGGGATATTGAGAATTCACAGCACCATACTCTAGGTCACATTTTTGAGCAAGCATGACAATAACATGTGAGAGGTCAAGACATACAGATCAGGGCTTGATGTGGAAAGCAGACCTCGATGAGTTGATTTTCAATAACGATAGTGAAGACAACATACTGTCCGATTAAATTGGAACTATAGATAAAATGTAGCTAAAAAAAAAAAAAAAAAATAGGATGAGTTGCAGGATTTACGATATAAAAACGAGACCGCTGTTATTAGAAGAATTTGAAGTTTGGTAAACAAACGTTACCAGCAAACTGATGGAAGCAGCTACATTTGGAGATAGTCTTACAAGTTTGACGTCCCAGCCTGTCATTCTCAGTGTCAGGGTCCCTGAAAGCCAATCCGAGTCTTCGCCTGCAGCCGTGAACAACTACAAAATGGTGCCTGGCTCTGAAGCACCTTTGACCTTTGGCAAGGGACAAGAAAAGACTCCTGTGCTTGGAGGGGGACAAGTACACTCCGGAGGACAGACAACATCCTCGGGGACGAGAAAAGACAGTGAAAAGCGGAGGAACTCACAATGATGAAAATTGACTCATTTGAACAATGGACTCATTCAAGAATGATGGATGGGGTCGCTCTGAAGCAACAACAAAAGAACACCCACTTGAGAGGGTGACGTGCGGCAAAAAGATATGGACTTGGAGTGTCCGACAACCAAATCGCACTCCTTGGTACGGCGTTACCAAATTTAGTGAAGCTTGGTTCAAAGTGGAAGGGAGATTCATTGTGCACTGAGTTTGACAGAACTGAGGAGATTTGATAAACAAATAAATAAAAATTTGAAAAATACGTAGGGCTCCAGAGAAAAGCATTATAATCAGAGATTGAACGGATTTGGATAAAACAAATAGGCTAAAACGGTAGGAAACAAGAGCAAGATCTGGTGTTTTGGCTCATCAAGCTTAAGACGTAGAGGTCGAGTTATATAACTTTTAGAACAGGACATTTGGCAGTCAGGAGGGAGCTAGGTTGCTCAATGTACCTACTCAATACAACAGTAAGGTTTTTTGTACCACAGTGGAGGTCTGATGGTCAGAAAGTTAGGTACATTCAATTTTTGACATTCACACAATCATGCATAGGAGTCACACGGCGACAGTTAACAAGACAATGACTGCAATAGGGGCCACCTACGACTGCACCGACAGGAAAAAGTAGAAGTGAGAGAGCAGAGTATGGGATTATATGCTAAAACGTCTGCTATACAGTTACCGATAGGAGATTCTATCAAAAGAAGCTACATGAGAGATGGATTAGAATCCCTTTGTCTGTGTTCTGTTTGTGAGTAATCTCTGTAAAATTGTGACAGTCTTGTTGTCGTTCGTCTGAACTTTGTATGCCGTTTTGTGTATGTGTGCATGCAGATGTGTGTGTGTGTGTGTGTTCACACTCTGTGTGGGTGCGAGCGTGTGAGGAGAAAGAAAGCATGGGTAAGACAATCTCTTTTAAACTAGGAGGCAATAAATGGGAACGCCCCTGTCATAAATAGTTTTTGGTTAAAAGGAATCATTAGGAAGTGTTCAAACTCTTCCCGCAAACATTCCTATTTGCCAGTTAAATGGGCAGTACAATTGACGACGAGAGTTGCAAACAACAGATAAAGAACAGTCCTTGGCAGATTATATGATCAGGACGCTCAAACTGTGTCAAAGACAAATTTACTGCTGCCTGATCTTTCCTCCTCACAGGTCGACAACCCCATCAATCCAGGAGACTGGGTCTACATCAAAGTCATCAAAAGAAGGAACTGGGCCAGCCACGACAGGAGGGACCATTCCAAGTCTTGCTGACTACACATGTTGCATCCAAGGTTGCAGCACCCACAAATGCATTAACGACGACTGCTCTCCAGGAGGAAACTGGATGGGAGTTTTGGACATCACCGCTGTGTGCCAGGATGAGAGAGCCGTTTTCAAGGTGTAAGGGCTCTACTACCGACATGGCTGCACCATCGGACGGGACCTACTTCATCCAGAAGTTCAGAGGCACTGCCTCACCTGCATCCTATGAGTGCACGTGCCTGTTCAGTACGGATCATGGGTTTGTGGTCACAAGAGTAGTCCGATGCTGCCTGCCAACTGGACACGAGTGTGTGCGCCAGTGTGTAACAGACCTCACCTACAGACTAGAACATCATCAGCTGACGAAAACGCGAGCACATATACAACTTCTTAGACGTGACAGATGTGATAATGATAATGAGATGTGGATTGCGTAGATGCTGTTCTGTTGAGCATGTATTACGGAAACTTGTTGATTTGACCATCAAATATGCTTCGCAAGTAATGGATACGCTGATGTACTGTTTCTTTGTTTTTCTTTTTCTTTTTTTTAATGATAGCATTCTGGTCGCCTGTGGCAACGGGGCCGTGTAAGAATTTTCCTGCTAATAACATCTGGCCAGCAGGTTTTTCGCTTACACAATAAGTTTGATCTGGGGTGTTGAGGTACTGCCTCATCTTCACTGGAAAGTGTTGCTATCATTGTTTGTTGTTTTTTATTTTTCCTATTCTTCTTTCTTCATTATACATATATATGTGTTTTTTTTTTACTTGTCTTTGTTGTTTGGGGTGACATACTCATATGATAAATCAGGAGGGAGATGTTAGGGTTTTCCAGGTTATCTTTATCATAGGATTATGTTGGAATGCAACAGGTAATAAATACCTTACCTTGTCCTCCTTATCACAAGGTCGTAAAACATCCCCTGACATGTTTAGACTAGAGGACAAGGGCTTTAGCCAGTGTACCCAAACCCCCACTCTGTTTCTCTTAATAAATATCCCATCGCAGGAACGAGGGTTCAGACTTCATTCTGGAGTGAGTGAACTCTCCACCTGCAGGTGTCTAAAAGAACTTGCTTGTCTCCCGTGTGGTTCATGCAAAATATTGTTTGAGTGAGCAAATCTCTAACAACGAGGACAAAGAAGGACATTTGAGGAGATGGCTAGTGCCCACTTCTTGGCTTGGAATGCTCTAACATAAATCAAAACACCACCACCCTTTCCTTTTCCCCGATCGCGAGAAGCTGTAGCACACATCCATGTCTCCGTAAGGCATAAAAATTCAATTTTTGACATAAGACAGTGTATGTTTAGAGGGCTTCCAAAAATCCCTTTGGACTTGGTATTCAGATATCTAAACAAAGAGCATGATTAACTGTTTGAAAGATTTTTGCTCTTGACGCCCATCTGTATTTTGGCAAGCGATCTGTCAAGTTTTTACTTTGCATCCCAAAATGGAGAGCCGGTAGTGAAGTGAAGTCAAGTCCAGTATTGCCCTTAATTACAAACATGTCTCAAAGGGGTACACATCGCCACAGTTCACAATTATTCTCAACATTCCCTGATCTTAACTCCCAGGAGAACTCACCAAACCCCAACTGGAAAGGAGAAACCTTGAGAAAGGACCGCAGATGAGGATCCCCCTTACAAGACGACCAGGCTGCAATGGATGCAGTGAGCAACATTGAACACACGATACAAAAAAATCCAAAGAAAAAGTAAACTAGATGTCCATATTCAAAATGAAGAGCTGCAGGAAGATGCCCTCAGTTGTAATTATCAACATCTCGGTTTTATCTGGGTCAAGAAGTAGGAAATTGAGAGACGTCCATTGTTTAATCTCAGCGAGACACATCTCAAGATTGCAGCAATCCTGTAGATTTGTCATTTCTAACGGCATATATAATTGGGTGTCATCTGCATTACATTGAAAACTAATGTTATATTTACATATATTGTCTCCAAGCGGAAGCATGTAAATACTAACCTGTATAGGTTTGTCTGCGGGACCCCACATGTAACATTATTAAGTTCAGAAGTCGTGTTGCCATAGACAACGCGGTAGGTTCTCTATGAGAGATAAGAAATAAACCAGGAGAGTGCTGACCCCAAAATAGCAACGCACATTTCAAGGTGATCTAATAATATGTTGTGATCGACAGTGTCAAATGCATCACTAAGCTTCAGTAATAATAGTACAGATGAAGTGTTTGAGGTCATAGCTAGGCGATCATTAGTCAATTTAGCAAGGGTTGTCTCAGTAGAGAGGTCAGCTCTAAAAACAGACTGAAAAGGTTCAAATCAATTGTGGGCAACTACCGTAACTTCCGGACTATATGCCGCTACTTTTTGCTCAAGTTTTGAACCCTGCGGCTTGTCGTCTGGTGCGGCGAATCTATGGATTTTTCGTAATTTTTGTGATGACTAACACACGTATACACTCGTAAAAAGGCCGTGAACCGCTGTTGTGCAGCACTGCTTTGCTGGGCGGAGGGATATGTGACACGGCCACTGGGGAGAAGAGTGGTGTGTTGATCCCATGTCCATCCGCCAGGCAAATAGTGCCGTATAATTCACACAAAGAAGAGACAGAAAGAGATCAAAACGGACATTACTGAAGAAAGGAAGCTTTTATACGCAAACCCTCATTATGGGAGATAAAAGAAATGCATACGATGCCGCTTTTAAGTTAAAGGCAGTCGATTTGGCACTTAACGTAGGCACTATAGCTGCTCATGCATGCACTGTAGACTACAGTGTAGAGCAGACATGTACAAAGTCCGGCCCGCGGGCCAAATCCGGCCCCCGGTCAGATTTCATACGGCCCGCAGCTTCGGTCTTATAATGTATTATTTAAGGCCCACCTGCACTGTTAAACTGAATAAAAAAATCATGAAACTTGAAACTATAATTCCTCGTTTTACTATAAGGTGGCAGCACCACTTTAATACTATCAGTCTGCATCCGTACCGCAAACCTCTCTTCGCTCATTTCTGCCATGCCAACTGCAAAGAAAACGAGGAAAGTTGACATTGACGGCCATCGCTTTCAAGAGAGATGGGAATTTCTTCACTGAATATCAAGCCAATTGTGTTTGTCTAATGCATGGGTCATCAACCTTTCTTAAACCGAGAGCTACTTCCTGAGTACTGATTAAGGCAAAGGGCTACCAGTTTGACATAAATTCTGAAATAGTCAATTTGCTCAATTTGGCTTTCACTATGTGTTATTATTGTCATTTGCAGTTCACATGTTAGTGTGATTTTAACAAGAATAGCAAAAGTACAGTCAAACCTTGGTTTTTGACCATAATCCGTTTTAGAAGGCAGTTCAAGATGCGAATCAGTCGAATTCCGAATCTATTTTTCCCATTACAAATAATGGAACATTTTTTAATACCTTTCAAGACAAAAAAAACCCGCCTTTTTTAAGCATTTTTTCATTTGTGCATATTTGTCCGATCGCGCAACTACAGCGCACCGCCAAACGCACAACCGTAGCGCGTCGCCCACCGCGCAACTGCACCGCGCTGGTCGCATTATCGTGACAGAGCCGTCGCTGAAATTTAGAAAATATTTTTAAAGTCCTGATGTACTTTCCAAAATTTAAGTAGACCTAAGTGCGCAGGGAGCTTAATTTTGTCTGATCGCGCAATTGCAGCGCACCGCCGAACGCGCAACAGTAGCGCATCGCCGACCGTGCAACTGCACTGCACTGGTCGCATTATTGTGACAGAGCCGTCGCTAGAATTTAGAAAATATTTTTGAAGTCCTGATGTACTTTTGAAAATTTAAGTGAACCTCAGTGTGCAGGGAGCTTAATTTGGTCCGATCGCGCAACCGTAGCGCGCCGGGGACTCACTGTCGCATTGCTTTAAGAGCGTCTTTGTGTTTTAAGATGGCTTTACTGCTCCCACTTACTTTCTTTGGAGGCATGATTAGGGGTTAATACAATCATCAAAGTAATGGAAATACAGTAACAACAGAGTCAGCCGTTATCCGGGCCACACGGTCGGGTTTTCTCGGTTCCTCCCGGCTCATTTTGTTGGACAACCGAAGCAAAAGAATCTCGAATTTTTTGTTCGAATTCCGATTTGTTCAAGAACCAGGACGTTCGAAAACCGAGGTTTGACTGTAAAATAAATAGTTGCAGCTCACTGACAAGTACCGCTATTTGAGCTAACTTTGGAACAGTCCTGCAGACGACTCATGCGGTCCTCAGTGGCGACCTGGTGCCCGCGGGCACCGTGTTGGTGACCCTTGGTCTAGTGTGTAAAGAGACGGTTGCCTTGTTTAAGGATTTAAACCTAAAGAGACACTACCAGACTAAACATGCTAACACATACGACAAGCTAACAGGGAGTGACCGTGCTCATGAAGTGAAGCAGCTCCAAGCTGAACTGGCATCGCAACAGCGTTTCTTCACGCGGGGCTGTGAGTCAAAAGTATATATTACTAAAGCAAGCTACCAAGCGGCCATGAAAAAAACTATTACTTTCTGAAGATATTGTGAATGACAAGAGCAAAATTCACTTGTTTTAAGTTTTAATAATAACAACTTTGCAACTCCTGTTTAATATATTCATGAGGCAAAAATAATTTTAAACACATGTAAATTAAAGGTATTTCATTCAGTTTGTACAATGTTATCTGAGTCTTTAGGTATGAATGAAAGGCAGAATTTGTGTTTTTTGAGTTGTTCACATCTGCCTGAGTGGCTTATATTTGGTTATTTTGTCATTTGAAAAGTAAAGACAATTGTGACAATGAAAATTGTTTCATAACAGTGTGTATTTGCATAAAATTTTTGTAGTTAAAAAATGTCAGAAAGAACTACTGGCCTCCAGGCCCCTTCACTTTGTCAAATCTGGCCCTCGTTGCAAAATGTTTAAACACCCCTAGTGTAGAGGTTTCTTCCGGTCACTAGGGGGCACTGGGCTATTGTTGCTGGTATCTTGTTGCGTC
Organism: Syngnathus floridae; assembly: GCF_059516105.1. Classification (NCBI taxonomy): domain Eukaryota; kingdom Metazoa; phylum Chordata; class Actinopteri; order Syngnathiformes; family Syngnathidae; genus Syngnathus; species Syngnathus floridae. The sequence goes on along the minus strand of NC_142416.1, from coordinate 3,543,849 downwards.
TCCCTTTTCTTTCCTTATTTCCCGGTCATGTCTACGCTGGAGCTACCGTATTTTTCGGACTAAAAGTCGCTCCGGAATATATGTCGCATCAGCTATAAAATGCACAATTCAGTGAAAAAAAACATATATAAGTCGCACCGGAGTAGAAGTCGCATTTTGGGGGAAATTTATTCGACAAAATCCAACACCAAGAACAGACATGAACGAGCAACAACAGGCTAAATGATACGGTATGCTAACGTGACATAAACACAAAAGAAGAGCTGAGAACGGGCCTGACGTAACATTAACAGTTATCCAAATAACTATAACATAAATAACACCTTTATCAAACCATCTGTGTCACTCCAAATCATTAATTCCATTGATCGTCCTTTATGTAAACAATGCTGCGTGTGTCGTCAGTTGCAGTTCAAATTATTCCACAGGCCTATATAACGATATATAAATTATATATAAAATGCTATTATATAAACAACAATATTATCAAACCATCTGCGTCACTCCAAATCATTAAATCCATTGATCGCCCTTTATGGAATCAACGCCGCGTGTGTGCCGCCCCGCTGACGTCGGCGCAGTTCAAATTATTCCACAGCCCCATATAACGATATATAAAGTATATATCAAATTCCTATTATAGAAACAACAATATTATCAAACCATCTGTGTCACTCCAAATCATTAAATCCATCGATCAAAATCTTCGTCCTTTATGTGAACAATGCCGCGTGTGCGCCGCGCCGCTGACGTTGTCAGTTGCAGTTCAAATTACAGTAATCCCTTGCTACATCGCGGTTTGTTCATCGTGGTTTCACTACATGGCAGATTTTTGATCTAAGAAAAAAAACGTGATTTATAGTCCGAAAAATACGGTATATGTGTAGCTCTCTAGTTGAATGTAGTTTAGTGCTTGGTGCATGAATAAAATTAGCATGAACAGACCCTCATCATGGAAAAAGCTAGAAGAAATGCATAAAAGCAACAATGAAAGAGAGACTGATAAAGTGTGTGGCGAAGCACTGAGGAGGAAGACTTCGATGGTTTCAGTGCACAGGAGGAAGATGAAGACGACGGCTCTCAGTGACTTTTACTGGTTTGTTTTTTTAAAACCAGCCCTGATAGTGCTGTGCTACCGTGTTGCTGCTTTGTTACCGCCGCATCTCAGTGACTTTTACCAGTATGTTTTTTTATCTAGCCCTATTAGTGCTGTGTTACTTCCGTGTTGCTGCAGTATTACTGCCACGTCAGAGGCATTGTTTAGACAGAAATGTTAAGGTATGTCATTAAAACTTTTAAAAAGGGGTTCTGTGTACAGTCTTTCTTTGTAAATAACTCGCGTGCACATGCTGCTTTTAGTACGGTGTGGCTTATTGATGAAAAAAAACAAAATTTTCCCCTAATTTTTGCTCGTGGAGCTTATAATCACGTGAGGCTTATAGTCCAGAAATTACGGTATATAATGATTAAGTTGGTGTGCTTTTTTGAGAATTTTTGCCATGAACAGAAGATTTGAAACTGGCATATGATTATTGAGACAGTTTGGGTCGAGGTTTGGTCACTTAACTAATGGTTGAATAATAGCGATTTTAAAGGCTGTTGGCACGCTGCCAGAAGAGACGAGCAAATCAATAGAATTTTTAAGGTCCTAAAATCTGAAATAGTTTGTTAATGAGTTTGCCGGGAAGCGGGTCGATTAAGCAAGTTGTCTGTTTAGCCGCACTAACCAGTTGTGTAAGGCTTTCAAGGGACACATTTTTTAAATCGGAGAGGGTTGTCACAGAGTGTCAGCCTTATTCATATTAACTACAGTGGAGCAAAAAAGTATTTAGTCAGCCACCAATTATGCAAGTTCTCCCACTTAAATGATGAGAGATGCCTGTAATTTTTATCTTAGGGAGACTTCAACTATGAGAGACACAATGAAAAAAAAAAAATCCAGAAAATCACATTGTCTGATTTTTAAAGAATTTATTTGCAAATTGTGGTGGAAAACAAATACAGTCAAACCTCGGTTTTCGAACATCCAGGTTCTCGAACAAATCGGAATTCGAACGAAAAATTTGAGATTTTTTTGCTTCGGTTGTCGAACAAAATTCGGAGGTCGAACCTCGCGAGATGAGCCGAAAGGACCCGAGAAAACCCGACCGCGCGACCCGGATGCCAACTGACTCCGTTCGTTATTGTATTTTCGTTACTTTGAGAATTGTATTAACCCCTAATCATGCCTCCAAAGAAAGCAAGTGGGAGCAGTAAAGCCATCCTAAAACACAAAGATGCTCTTAAAGCAATGCGACAGTGAGCGCCCGGCACGCTGCGGTTGCGCGATCAGACCAAATTAAGCTATCTGCGCACTAAGGTCCACTTAAATTTTGGAAAGTACATCAGGTCTGTAAAAATATTTTCTAAATTTCAGCGACGGCTCTGTTACAATAATGCGACCAGCACGGTGCAGTTGCACGGTCGGCAGGCGCGCTACGGTTGCGCGTTCGTCTTGGAACTGATTAAAAAAATTTCCATTATTTGTAATGGGAAAAATAGATTCAGAATTCGACCGATTCACTTCTCGAACCGCCTTCTGGAACGGATTGTGGTCGAAAACCGAGGTTTGACTGTATTTGGTTAATAATGGCCTTGATTTGGGGCTCCACGCAAAATCTCACCCCGTGGGTTCAAAATGATCACAAGAACGGTGAACAAAAATCCCAGAACCACATTGGGGGGACCTAGGGAATGACCTGCAGAGAGCTGGGACCAAAGTAACAAAGGCGACCAGTACCACACTACCTCGCCAGGGACTCAAATCCTGCAGTGCCAGACGTGTCCCCCTGCTTAAGCCAGTCCATGTCCAGGCCCGTCTGAAGTTTGCGAGAGAGCATTTGGATGATCCAGAAGAGGATTGGGAGAATGTCATATGGTGTAATGAAACCAAAATAGAACTATTTCGTAACAACTCAACTTGTCGAGTTTGGAGGAGAAGTTGTATCCAAAGAAGAAAATCCCACAGTGTCCACACCCCCGAGAGCGTACATGAAAGAGAAAAACTTGTTCCGCGAAAAGAGAACACTGCTGGGAGGGTGCCACGACGGCACCATCAAAGAAAATGAACAAATATGACAAGACAAAAACCATCAAAGCATCATGAAAAAAAGCTGTAGCAAAGGATACATACAACACCTGTAACTGCAGGCTGGTGACAGGCTTGGTGACAAGCCTAAACAATATAAATGGTCCTGAGGTACGCCGCACACACCCCCCGACCCCAAATATCCAGAAGAACCCTCGAAAACACGCAAAACACGCTATCGGGGGGACCGTGCCATTGTACAAGGGGGAAAGTCGCGAGGAGGTGGAATATGCGTCTACATCCGAGAAGAATGGTGCCGGGACTCTGTGGTGGTATGTAAGCACTGCTCGCCACTTGCGGAGTTTGTGATCATCAAGTGCCGTCCTTTTTACCTGCCGAGGGAATTTACCGCGATTCTGCTAGTCGTGGTATACATCCTGCCCTCCAACATCGAAGGCGACAGGATTGCGGCGCTTGGTGAACTGTACCAGGCTGTCAGTGAACAGCAGACAGCGCACCCTTACGGTTTATCCATCTTCGCTGGAGACTTCAATCATGCCAACCTGAAGTCTGTTTTCCCGAGGCTTCACGTGCATGTTACTTTTCCGACACGTGGCGACAGCTTCCTGGACCTAGTCTACTCTGCGCAAAAGGGAGCTTTGAAAGCCACCCCCCTCCCCCATCTTGGGCTTTCTGACCATCTCACCGTTTTGCTTTTGCCCGCATACAGACAATTGGTGAAGGCATCCAGGCCGGTTCGGAGGCGGGTTCGGGTGTGGCCTGAGGGTGCCTCCGATACACTTCGTGACTGCTTCGACACCACTGACTGGGACTTGTTTAAGCAGGCAGCCACCTACAACGATCGGACGGACATAGAGGAGTATACTGACTCTGTTACCTCTTACATCATGAAGTGCATCGATGATGTGACTTGCTCGAAATCCGTCGTCACTCGCGCGAACTGGAAGCCGTGGCTGACAGGGGCTGTCCTCAGACTGCTGAGGGCCAGGGACAAGGCTTTCAGAGCGGGGGATGAGGCTGGCTTGAGGACAGCTAGGGCCGACCTGTCCCGAGGCATCAAAGAAGCGAAGAAGGCGTTCTCGTGCAAGGTCTCCACCCACTTCAAGGACAGCAAGGACACACGTAGCCTTTGGCGGGGCATTCAGACCATCACGGACTACAAGCCTGCGCCGAGGAGCTGTGAGGGCGACCTCCGTCTGCTGAACGATCTGAACCGCTTCTTTGCTCGCTTCGACGCCCAGAACAGCACTTGCCCGCTGAAGAACACTCCCCCCCCCACACGAGCAGCCCCTGCGCCTCTCTGCCGACGGTGTGAGGAGGGCGCTTGCCGCTATTGACACCCGTAAGGCGGCGGGCCCGGACAACATCCCGGGTCGAGCGCTGAAGGACTGCGCTGGGGAGCTGTCGGTTGTCTTCACGGACATCTTTAACGTTTCCCTGCAGTAGGCCATCGTCCCCTCGTGTTTCAAGGCTGCCACCATCGTTCCTGTGCTGAAGAAACCTGCACCGTCCTGCTTCAATGACTACCGCTCCGTGGCACTGACGCCCATCATCATGAAGTGCTTTGAGCGGCTTGTCATGGAGCACATCAAATCCCTTCTCCCCCTGACCATTGACCCTTTCCAGTTCGCGTACCGTGCCAAGCGGTCCTCTGAGGATGCCATCTGCTCTGCCCTCCACTCGGCCCTCACCCACCTGGAGAGAAAGGACTCATTTGTGAGGTTGCTGTTTGTGGACTTCAGCTCTGCCTTCAACACCATTGTGCCGCAGCGACTCATCTGCAAACTCGACGAGCTGGGCCTCAGTACCTCCCTCTGCAACTGGCTACTGGACTTCCTCTGTCAGAGGCCTCAGGTGGTGCGTGTTGGCGACAAAATCTCCGCCAGCATCACCCTGAGCACGGGGGCCCCCCAGGGCTGCGTGCTCAGTGCATTGCTCTTCACCCTGCTAACGCATGATTGCACTGCGACCTACAGCGACAACCGCATAGTGAAGTTTGCTGACGACACGACTCTGGTGGGTCTCATCACGAAGGGCGACGAGACTCGGTACAGGTCGGAAGTTGACCTTCTGACCACGTGGTGCAGGGACAACAACCTCCTGCTGAACGTCAACAAGACCAAGGAAATCGTTGTTGACTTCCGGAAGGGTCACACAAAACACCTGCCGCTGATCATCGACGGTGCTGTGGTGGAGAGGGTGAGCTGCACCAAGTTCCTGGGGGTGCACATCATTGAGGACCTCTCCTGGTCCGCAAACACCTCATCACTGGCAAAGAAAGCTCAGCGCCGCCTGTACTTCCTGCGGAAGCTCAGGCGTGCATGTGCTCCTCAAGCAGTCCTGTCTACATTCTACCGTGGCACCGTTGAGAGCGTCCTCACCAGTTGCATTGCTGTCTGGGGTGGTAACTGCACTGAACAGAACTTGAAGGCCCTGCAGCGCATAGTGAATACGGCTGGTAAGATTATTGGTGCTTCGCTCCCCTCCCTGAAGGACATTTACACCTCCCATCTCGCCCGCAAGGCAACCTCGATTGCGAGAGATGTGAGTCTCCCGGCCCACTCTTTGTTTGACCTTCTGCCCTCTGGGAAGAGGTACAGGAGCCTGCGCTCCCGCACCACCAGACTCGCCAACAGCTTCTTTCTCCAGGCTGTTAGGACCCTGAACTCGCTACCCCCTTCTGCGTAGCTTTTTTGCTCCTCTTATTTATTTATTTATTTATTTACTGTGTTATTTATTCATTATTTATTCAGCACGATGTTGTTATACTTGTTTACTTGTTTGTCTGTTGTGGGCCATGTCTTGTCACCGTGGGATAGGGGGGAACAAAATTTCGGTTTCTTTGTGTGTCTTTGGCATGTGGAGAAATTGACAATAAAGCTGACTTTGACTTGACTTCGAAAAAAGCCTCCATAGGTCCCATGAACTGACGCAGAGGCAGTTCAGCGATTCGGTGCGACCCGATGGACCGTGGTTGCGATCCGTCAAAACCTTGCAAAACACGCAAACGTGCAGGCAGCGTCCTGGGCACTCAGGCGAGGTAGATGCAGATGGTGTCCATTATCATCATGGGGCAGGCACGATAAAGGTCGGCCAAAACCAGGATCCGACAAGCATGAGGGCCCAGGTCAACATCGTCCAGATGAGCGAGACGGCTGAGTCACACCGGTCCCAACCGACCCATGCAGCCATCGGCCAGGCACAGGAAAAATATCTGCCTGTGCCGAGCTGATCTGCACATAACAAGCGTCGCCGAGTGGACAGCCAAACCTGGGACGGCCACGACTGTGGCCACACATCACATTACAGATAAGGAGAAATGGGGAAAGAAAGATAAAAAGAGAGAAAAGGGAAAACACTGCTGAGAGGCTGCCACTCACGGTAGTGCCATCAGGTTTTTTTTTTTTTAGTTTTTATTGGAAGTTATGACCAGGGGATATCGAGAATAATTGTCAACTGCCATGCCCTTTGAGACATGTTTGTTATTGAGGGCTTCATAAATAAAATTGACTTGTCTTGACCTGCTATGCTTGTGGCCGCCATGTCCAACGTGAAGATGCAGTGTTTGATTAATAATTTCTGTGACAGTGATTGCATTGTTCGTTTTTTTCAATACATTATTTTATATAGCAACATTGAGCCATTAGCTGGCCTCTGTGAGGTCATTACATTTTTTTTTTTTTTTTTTTGGGGAAATCTTCATTTTTCTGTGCAAGGAGGACATGCACATGCACCCCAATTCACCAAACTTGGCAAACGCATCGGCCCTGGTGAAAAAGTTTGTATTTTTAAGTCATAAAAAAAAAAAAAAAATTGCTCTCCAGTATCACTTAGAGTGGAAAAATAAAAAAAAAACGTTTGAAAGAGAAAATTGGGAGGCACATATAACGCAGACAAAAATCTGAAATACAATATGGTGTGGGCAGGGCATCAAACTTTAGAGAAAGGAAACCCACCTTTATTGCTGAAATCATCTATCATGACAATTTCAGCTAAGTATTTCCTGGGAGTCCTCTTGATGACACTGTGGATGGTTCTCATTAAGGTAGACCAGCCTTCATTATGGAAGACTATCACCACACTGGAGGTCAGGAGTCTTTCATCATAATGCCAGTACTTGCACCTGTATTAATAGCAATGAATCCCAATGTTAAGAATTGATTTGGCGTTGCATGGTTGTTCGTAAAAAGTGAAAATAAGCATTATTATGGAAAAATATCCTCGTCTGAATAGGGTTAAAACTGCCTTTATCCATTGGTTCGATACCCTGTCGTCCTGAAGCACAACGCACCCACACAAAAAAACACACACACATGCAACTCCACAAGGGGCATGATCAAATTCTCTCTCCAATTCCACAAAACACATGTAGAGTGGTTGGGCTAACTTCCACGCACTGTCGACAACCCTGCTCACGGTGTGGGGCTGGTCCAGCGTTCCATGACCATGGCTGGTCCACCGTTCCATGGCCAGGACAAAATCCATACTGCTTCTCCTGGATCTGAGATTCAACCTGTCGACAAACCGTCCTCTCCAGCACCTCTGAATATAATTTACCAGTGAGACCGTGGACTGGAGTTGGAATACACCCTCCGATTCAATTGAATATAGGTTGGAAATAATTTGCACATCACGGTATTATATTTTCACTCAACAATCCCAATTCAGTGGAGTTTGGGTTTGTAATAGTATTGCAGCATAAAAACACAGAATGAGTAACAATACTTACTCTTCATGGCGTATATCTCGAATGGTCCTGTCCAATGATATCATATCACTCGCAACCATGTTGAAGCCAAACTCTTTGATGGATGCATGGATGGCTTCTTTGTATTCTGGGCCCAGAACAAATGGCTTAGCTCCTTCTCCTAGGCCACCCGGAAAACCTAGAGGCTCAGGTTCTTTGGGTTCAAAGTTTCCGAGAACTCCTTTCTTGAGGATGGGGGCATTGTAATTGTGCACGTTGGGTCGAAACGTTGCATACTGTTGCTGGATGGCCTGCTTCTCATTTGGATGCACCTTGGGAGTCTGCACATGGTTGCCCCATCCTGAAGATAAAACCAAAAAAACATGTCAAATTATTACCAAATCTCAAACATTGAATTAACAAAAGCAATATTTGTTCTTATAAATGAGCAAAATTATCAAAAAGGGATGGGCAATACGGATTTGAAAATATTTCAATAAATGAATTCAATGATTTATTTAAATTGAATTAATGTCATTTACAGTATCTCACAAAAGTGAGTACACCTCTCTCATTTGTGCAATGTTTTAATTATATCTTGTCACGTACAACGCTGAAGAAATGACACTTTGAGAATGCTATGTAGTCACTGTAGAGCTTGGATAGCAAAGTAAATGTAATATTACTTCAAAGTAACTCGAAATACAGCAATTAATCTGTAAAATGCTGTCAACTAAAGTAAGTACACCCCAACTGAAAATATCAAAATTGGACCCAAATGTCAATATTTTGTGTGGCCACCATTATTTTCCAGCACCGCCGTGACCCTTTTTAGGCATAGAGTTCACAAGAGCTTCACAGGTCGCCGCTGGAAACTTCTTCCATGATGACATCACAGAGCTGGTGGATGTTGGAGAACTTGCGCTCCTCCACCTTCCATTTGAGGATGCCCCACAGATGTTTAATAGGGTTTAGGTCTGGGGACATGCTCTGCCAGTCCATCACCTTCACCCTCAGCTTATTTAGGAAGACAGTGGGCGTCTTGGAGGTGTGCTTGGGGTCGTTATCGTGTTGGAATACTGCTCCGCGGCCCAGTTTACGGAGGGGGGGATCATGCTCTGCTTTAGTACTCCACAGTACATGTTGGCATTCATTGTTCCCTCAATCAACTGTAAATCCCCAGTGCCAGCAGCACTCATACAGCCCCAGACCATGACGCTCCCACCACCATGGTTGACTGTAGGCAAAGTCAAAGTCAAAGTCTGCTTTATTGTCAATTTCTTCACATGCCAAGACACACAGAGATCGAAATTATGTTCCCACTATCCCACGGTGACAAGACATATTTCACAATGTACATACAACTAAACAACACAAGAAAAATCAAACAAGAAGGCACAATCAATGAATAAATAAGAGTGATGAATAAATAATAAATAAACAAATAGCCAAATTTGAGTTGGCTCTCAAAATCCAACCCTAACGACCCCGTCGTGAGAGGTGGTAACAGGTCAAGCTGGCAAATAGGGCAATGGTAAAGCTCATGGGCCAATCACCCATGTAGTGGATTTAAAAACTATTACAGAAACATTGATGAAGAAAAAGAAACCCCACAACCTAGGAGATGTAGACTCTTCAAGCATACAAGCTGAAGAGGAAATGAAGCCGCATACTGAAACCCATTTGAACAGGGTGCGGTGGAATCTGCCATCCCCTAGGAAACCGACCAACATAGCCACCTGGAACATCAGGACCATGTTCGCAGCAGGGAAAACAACAGTCATTGCTGGAGAGATGAGAAGATACAAGGTTTCCATTCTTGGCCTGTGCGAAACCACATGGACCCAGACAGGTGAAGTCAAACTAGTCAGTGGCGAGTACATTTTCTACTCTGGACATGCAGAGGAAGCAGCACCACACACAGAAGGAGTGGCACTCATGCTCTCCAAAGAAGCACAACAGGCCCTCATCAGTTGGGAGCCCATCAGCTCAAGAATTATCACTGCAAGATTCCAAACCACCCATAAAAGAATCAACCTTCAAATCATACAGTGCTATGCACCTACCAACAATGCAGAGGAGGAAATGAAGGATAATTTCTATAACCAACTACAACATCTACTCCAGTCCAGGAAGGAAAAAGACCTAACCTTACTCATGGGCGACATGAATGCCAAGGAGGGAAACAACAACAATGGATACGAACTGGCCATGGGAAGACATGGACTTGGCACCATGAACGAAAATGGGGAAAGATTTTCAGACGTAGTATGTGCTGACACCAACCTGGTCATAGGAGCCACCATATTCCCCCATAAACCCATTCATAAAGCCACTTGGATATCTCCCGACCACACTACCGAAAACCAGATTGACCACGTATGCATCAACCGTAAGTTCAGACGGTCTCTCCTGGATGTGAGAGTAAAGAGGGGGGCAGACGCTGGATCAGACCACCACCTACTGGCTGCAAAACTCCAACTCAAGCTAAAGCGCCGCAATACCCCTGCTGGGAACAGAACAAAGTACAACATCCAGCTCTTCCAGGACATTGGAACAACTGAGCTGTATAAAACCACCCTCCAGAACAGGTTTCAAGCCCTGCAAGAACAACCAGTGAAAGAATACTGGAACAGCCTGAAAAGTGTATGGAAGGAGACCTGTCTAGAAGTTTTAGGGAAAAGGACAACAAACCATAAACCTTGGCTGTCAACAGAAACCTGGAAAAAAATAAAAGAAAGGAGGGCCAAAAAGGATACACTGAACAAATGCAAGACACGAGCGAGAAAGGCCGCAGCCCACAAGGACTACGAGGAAGCAAACAAGGAAGTAAGGAAAAGTGCCAAACGGGACAAGAAAAACTACATTGAGGCACTGGCTAAAGAAGCACAGGAAGCAGCAGCACAAAACAATCTCAAGGAACTTTACATGACCACCAGGAAACTAGCTGGGAAGTTCAGACAGAACAACACACAAATCCGGAATAAAGAGGGACGACTCCTCACCACCAAGGAGGAACAACACCAAAGGTGGACAGAGCATTTCAGCGAGCTGTTGAATAAACCACCGCCCGACCAAGTAATAGAGATCTCACCAGCAGCACACCAACTCAAAATCAATTGCGCCCCCCCAACAAGATCTGAGGTAAAGAGGGCTATCATGATGCTCCGAAGTGGCAAAGCCACAGGGCCAGATGAAATCTCAGCAGAGGCCCTGCAGGCGGATGTTGAAACTACAACCACCATGCTCCACACACTCATCAGGAAAATATGGGAGGAGGAAGAAAACATACCAGCAGACTGGAAAGATGGGCTTATTACTGTCATCCCCAAAAAAGGAGACCTTAGAGACTGCAACAACTACAGAGGCATTATTATGCTATCAACACCGAGCAAAGTGCTAAGCCGCATCATCTTAGAAAGACTACGGAAAGGGGTTGACGAGGAGCTGGTTTCAGAAGTGGAAGACCATGTATTGACCAAATTGCTACCCTTAGGATCATCATAGAACAATCGAGAGAATGGAACACCCCAGCTTACGTAAATTTCATAGACTTCGAAAAGGTGTTTGATAGCGTAGACCGGAAGCTATTATGGAGCTTAATGGAATACCCCATAAGTTCATCAACATCATCAAAAGCTCATATCAGGACATGCAGTGCCAAGTGCTGCACCAGGGACCAACACAGAAAACATTCACCGTGCTCACTGGAGTGAAACAGGGATGTCTACTTTCCCCCTTTCTATTCCTCCTATGCATTGACTGGATCATGAAACAAACTACCCACAATAAAAAGACAGGTATCCAATGGACTTTGACAGAACAACTAGAAGACCTGGACTTTCCTTACGATATTGCTCTACTCCCATACAGCCACCAACAGATACAGGAGAAAACTCAACTACTCGAAAAAAGAGCAGCTGGACTGGGACTAAAAATAAACAGAGCAAAAACCAAAGTAATGCGAGTAAACAACAAAAACAGAAACCCCATTAACCTCAGGGGCTGCCCACTGGAAGAGGTAGACAAATTCACATACCTAGGAAGTGTAATTGCAGTGGACGGTGGAACGGAGGAAGATGTGAAATCAAGAATAGGGAAAGCAAGAACAGCATTCAACATATTAGAAAAGATCTGGAAAACCAAAACCATTTCACTCAATACTAAACTCAAAATCTTCAACTCCAACATCAAAACAGTGCTGCTATATGAAACATGGAGCACCACCAAACACATCACAGCTAAACTGCAAACCTTTACAAACCACTGCCTAAGACGCATCCTTAGGATCTTCTGGCCCAACCGCATCAGCAACACCAACCTATGGGACCGCACCAAACAAGAAACAATAGAGATACAGGTTTTGAGGAGGAAGTGGAGCTGGATAGGACATATCCTGAGAAAAAACAACATCGCTATAACCAAGCAGTCGTTAACATGGAACTCACAAGGCAAAAGAAGCAGAGGGAGACCCAAAAACATCTGGAGAAGGAGCACAGAGCTGGATGTCAAGAAGATGGGACTGTCGTGGAAACAACTGGAGAAAATGGCACAAGACAGAGGAGGGTGGAAACTCTTCATTGATGGCCTATGTTCCGAAAGGAATGGAAGGGCTTAAAGAAGAAAAAGAAGAAGAAACAAACAACACAACAAATAAGCGCAGGACGCTACGCAGAAGGGGGAAGAAAGTTCAAGATCCTAACAGCCTGGAGAATGAAGCTGTTGGTGAGTCTGGCGGTGCGGGAGCGCAGGCTCCTGTACCTCTTCCCAGAGTGCAGAAGATCAAACAAAGAGTGAGCGGGGTGACTCACATCACTTGTGGTCGCCTTGCGGGCGAGATGGGAAGCGTAAATGCCCTTCAGTGAGGGGAGTGGAGCACCAATAATCTTACCAGCCGTGTTTACTATGCACTGCAGGGCTTTCATGTTGTATTCAATGCAGCTACCACCCCAGACAGCGATACAACTGGAGAGGACGCTCTCAATGGTGCCACGGTAGAATGTAGTCATGACGGCCGGAGGAGCACTTGCTCGCCTGAGTTTCTCCAGGAAGTACAGACGGCGCTGAGCTTTCTTTGCCAGTGACGCGGTGTTGGCCGACCAGGAGAGGTCCTCACTGATGTGCACCTCCAGGAATTTGGTGCTGCTCACCCTCTCCACCACAGCACCGTTGATGGTCAGTGTTGGGTGAGACCCTTCCGGAAGTCAACAACAATTTCCTTGGTCTTGTTGACGTTCAGCAGGAGATTGTTGTACCTGCACCACGCGGTCAGAAGGTCAACCTCTAACCTGTACTGACTCTTGTCGCCCTTGGTGATGAGACCCACCAGAGTCGTGTCGTCAGCAAACTTCACTATGCGGTTGTCGCTATAGGACGCAGTGCAGTCATGCGTCAGCAGGGTGAAGAGCAATGGACTGAGCACACAGCCTTGGGGGGTACCCGTGCTCAGCGTGATGCTGGCGGAGATTTTGTCGCCAACACGTACCACCTGAGGCCTCTGACAGAGGAAGTCCAGTAGCCAAAGAGGTAGGTACTGAGGCCCAGCTTGTCAAGTTTGCAAATGAGTTTTTGTGGCACAATGGTGTTGAAGGCAAAACTGAAGTCCACAAACAGCAATCTCACATACGAGTCCCTACTCTACAGGTGGGAGAGGGCCGAGTGGAGGGCAGAGCAGATGGCATCCTCAGAGGACCGTGTGGCTCGGTACGCAAACTGGAAGGGATCTATGGTGGGGGGGTGAGAATGGATATGATGTGCTCCAAGACAAGCCGCTCAAAGCACTTCATGATGATGGGCGTCAGTGCCAAGGGGTGGTAGTCATTGAAGCAGGACCTACCAGGCTTCTTTGGCACAGGTACGATGGTGGCAGCCTTGAAACACGAAGGGACGATGGCCTGCTGCAGGGAAATGTTAAAGATGTCCGTGAAGACACCCGTCAGCTCCCCAGCGCAGTCTTTCAGCGCTCGACCTGGGATGTTGTCAGGAACCGCCGCCTTACGGGTGTTGATAGCAGCAAGTGCCCTCCTCACGCTGTCGGCAGAGAGGCACAGGGGCTGCTTGTGTGGAGGGGGAGGGGTCTTACGCGGGCAAGTGCTGTTCTGAGCGTCGAAGTGAGCAAAGAATCGGTTGAGATCGTTGAGCAGACGGACGTCGCCCTCACAGCTCTTCGGCGCGGGCTTGTAGTCCGTGATGGTCTGAATGCCCTGCCAAAGGCTCCATGCGTCCCTGCTGTCCTTGAAGTGGGTGGTAATCTTGCAAGAGAATGCCCTTTTCGCTTCCTTGATGCCCCAGGACAGGTCGGCCCTAGCTGCCCTCAAGCCAGCCTCATCCCCCGCTCTGAAGGCTTCGTCCCTGGCCCTCAGCAGCCTGGGGACAGCCCCCGTCAGCCATGGCTTCAAGTGAGCCCGAGTGACGATGGACTTCGAGTGAGTCACATCATCAATGCACTTCGAGATGTAAGAGGAAACAGAGTCAGTATACTCCTCTATGTCTGTCCGATCGTTGCAAGTGGCCGCTTAAACATGTCCCGGTCAGTAGTGCCAAAGCAGTCTCGAAGCGCATCAGAGGCACCCTCAGGCCACACCCGTACCCGCTTGCGAACCGGCCTGGATGCCTTCATCCTTTGTCTGTATGCAGGCAAAAGCATAACGGTGAGCTGGTCAATAAGTCCAAGATGGGGAGGGGGGCGGCCTTGAAAGCTCCTTTATGTGTAGAGTAGACCAGGTCCAGGAAGCTGTCACCACGTGTTGGAAAATTAACATGCTGGTGAAGCCTCGTAAAAACAGACTTCAGGTTAGCATGATTAAAGTCCCTAGCAAAGATGGTGAAACCGTCAGGGTGCGCCGTCTGTTGTTCACTGACAGCCTAGTACAGTTCACTAAGAGCCGCGATCCTGTCGCCTTCGATGTTGGAAGGCGGGATGTATACCGCGACAAGCAGAATCGCAGTAAATTCCCTCGGCAGGTCCAAAGGACGGCACTTAATGACCACAAACTCCGCCAGCGGCGAGCAGTGCCTGCATAGCACTACGGAGTCCCGGCACCAATCGTCACGGACGTAGACGCATATTCCACCTCCTCGCGACTTTCCCCCTCTCACAATGGCACGGTCCGCCCGATAGCACGCTAGCCGCTCCAGATGCACAGCAGAGTCCGGAATGCTGACAGTCAACCAGGTCTCAGTGAACACGAGCACACAGCAGTTACGCACTGTCCGGTTTGTGGATCTCAGCAGGCAAACGTAATCCATCTTGTTGTCCAGTGAACGAACATTCGCCAGAAGAATGGAAGGCACGGCCGGGCGAGCTGGGTTGGCCGCCAGCCTGGCCCGGACGCCTCCGCGCTTGCCCCTCTTCTGCCTCCTCGCACACCGCTTCCGACGCATTCCAACCGGGGGAGGAATAGCAGGCGAGTCCGTCGACGCTCCAGGACGGAGCAGTCCGAGCGCCTTTAATATCTTTGCATCAAAGTCCAGAATGCCACAAAACCCACTTTTGCCAATGTCGAGCAGAACCTGCCTGCTGTACTTGACAAGACACACTTCTTCACCTGGTTGCCACCACACACGCTGGACTTAGTCTGCTTGTCTTCAGGATATGGGTTACTAGAACCATAGGCCTGTGGTCTGATGAGACCAAGATAAACATATTTGGTTCAGATGGTGTTAAGGGTTAAAAGGGTTACAGTGGAGCTGGAAAATAATGGCAGCCACACAAAATATTGACATTTGGGTCCATTTTTGACATTTTCAGTTGGGGTGTACTCACTTTTGCTGCCAGCATTTTACACATTCATTGTTGTGTTTTGAGTTACTTTGAAGTAACAATACATTTACTTTGCTATCCAAGCTCTACAGTGACTATTTAACATTGTCTCAAAGTGTCATTTCGTCAGTGTTGTCCAATGACAAGACATAATTAAAACATTGCAGAAATGAGAGTGTACTCACTTTTGTGAGATACTGTATATATCATATAATTTTTTATACATAATTTTTTCAGCTGTTGAACTGTGCCTGTCACGACTCGTCCCCGGTCATCCTACAACGTGTCCATGTTGTCATGGTTTCTGTCCGCGTCTCTGTGTACTCGCCCCTCCCCTCCTGTGTCTGCCAACGATCAGTGTAATCACAGTCACCTGCCTCTCATTACCTGTCGTGTCTTTAAGTCCTGTCTGCCTCTCACTCCGCTGTCGGATTGTTCTCGTCTGTCGTCTCTTGTCTCCAGTCTCTGGTGGTTTCTGTTCCTGTCTGCGATTCGGTCTGTCTGCTCGCCCTCATCTTCCCTTCCAACTCCCTTTTCCCTCAATAAGCCCTGGTCCAAGCTGCATTTGGTCGCCCTGGCTCCATTCCATCCGTAACATTACCAAAACAGCAGCATTGTTTAGATTACAGTATTAGCACACTGTCAGCACACACTGTAAACAGGAGGGATATGTTAGGGGTGATAGATTAGTTTGATCCTATGCTCATGAAGGAATGTAACCTGTAATAATTAACCAAACGTATCCTGTCTTACCAAAGTAGTAGAACAAAGTGTTAAGATCCTTTGAACTGATTGACCAGCTGCAGAGGAAGCAATCAAAGTTGTTCTGTTTACACAACATCATAACCCCCCCCCTGCTATGATTTGACCAGAGGCCAGCGGTTCACCCCCATCCCATCCACTCTCACCCCCACCCTGTTTCTCTCAATAAATATGCTCTTGCAGAGGCCTGAGTCAGACTTCGTTCGATCATTGCTGTATGCACAATGACAAATGACCTCTCCACTTGCAAGTGCTTAAAGGGCATACTATCTCCTGTGTGGTTCTTGCAAAATAAGTTAGAGTGAGCACCACTCTAACAGTAGATACTGATCAAATTTGTCCAGACCTACAGAGGCAAATTTGACCTTCAAATCTGCATGTCTTCGACTGTTTTGGTGTCCATCATTGGCACCAACTCAAGAAACTATTCAGTAACAGACAATGTCTCATCAACTCCACGAATAAATAAGGCCAGTTGTGCCATGTCTATGATGTCGGTGCTCTCGTCAATTGCAACGGAAAATGCAATAGATGACTTGACTCTCATTTTCAATTGGCTGTCTGAATCTGCTGATAGGTCCGAAATCCTCTGCTATAGTATTCCTCGTCAGGCTAATATTAGTAAAAGCTTGTCGCTTCTCGGGACATACAAGTTCAGCCGCCTTCATCATGCATCGTTTAACAAAGTCACCATCGGAATACGGCTTTGATGCTAATGCTATTTTGCTGGCAATCAGGTAGCTGGCTTTTACCGCTGCTTCACTGACTTGTCGGCTCCGGATGAAAATTGACTGCTGTTTTCTCAGACCTGCCTGAGCGGCTTGTCATGGAGCACATCAAGTCCGTTCTCCCCCCCACCATTGACCCTTTCCAGTTTGCGTACCGTGCCAAGCGGTCCTCTGAGGATGCCATCTGCTCTGCACTCCACCTGGAGAGAAAGGACTCATATGTGAGGTTGCTGTTTGTGGACTTCAGCTCTGCCTTCAACACCATTGTGCCGCAGCGTCTCATCTGCAAACTCGATGAGCTGTGCCTCAGTTCCTCCATCTGCAACTGGCTACTGGACTTCCTCTGTCAGAGGCCTCAGGTGGTGCGTGTTGGCGACAAAATCTCCGCCAGCATCACGCTGAGCACGGGGGCCCCCCAGGGGTGCGTGCTCAGTCCATTGCTCTTCACCCTGCTGAACCATGACTGCACTGCGACCTACAGCGACAACCGCATAGTGAAGTTTGCTGACAACACGACTCTGGTGGGTCTCATCACGAAGGGCGATGAGACTCGGTACAGGGTGGGAGTTGACCTTCTGACCACGTGGTGCAGGGACAACAACCTCCTGCTGAACGTCAATAAGACCAAGGAAATCGTTGTTGACTTCCGGAAGGGTCACACAACACACCTGCCGCTGATCATCAACGGAGCTGTGGTGGAGAGGGTGAGCTGCACCAAGTTCCTGGGGGTGCACATCAGTGAGGACCTCTCCTGGTCCGCAAACACCTCGTCACTGGCGAAGAAAGCACAGCGCCGCCTGTACTTCCTGCGGAAGCTCAGGCGTGCATGTGCTCCTCAGGCAGTCTTGTCTACATTCTACCGTGGCACCATTGAGAGCGTCCTCACCAGTTGCATCGCTGTCTGGGGTGGTAACTGCACTGAACAGAACTTGAAGGCCCTGCAGCGCATTCTGAATACGGCTGGTAAGATTATTGGTGCTTCGCTCCCCTCCCTGAAGGACATTTACACCTCCCATCTCGCCCGCAAAGCAACCTCGATTGCCAGAGATGTGAGTCACCCGGCTCACTCTTTGTTTGACCTTCTGCCCTCTGGGAAGAGGTACAGGAGCCTGCGCTCCCGCACCACCAGACTCGCCAACAGCTTCTTTCTCCAGGCTGTTAGGGCCCTGAACTCGCTACCCCCTTCTGCGTAGCGTGCGGCACTGTTGCACTATTTTCGGGAATGTCTGCTGTACACGCACTTGCTCCTTTTTTTTTTGCTCCTCTTATTTATTTATTTATTTGTTGTGTTATTTATTCAGCGCGCTTTGTTATACTTGTTTACTTGTTTGTCTGTTGTGAGCCATGTCTTGTCACCGTGGGATAGGGGGGAACGAAATTTCGGTTTCTTTGTGTGTCTTTGGCATGTGGAGAAATTGACAATAAAGCTGACTTTGACTTTGAAAAAAAAAAAAAATTCGTTGATCTTATCTCTTCTCAATTGTCCTTGCAAGTCGTCATAATTTTCACTGTGAAGAGTCTTGTAGTGGCGTTGAATATTATATTCCTTCAATACTGACACTTGTTGCAAACACACAAAGCACTAAGGTTTTCCGTGCTTATCTATAAATAAATAGGATGTGGCCCATTTTTCATTGAAAATTCTACACTCCGTATCTACTTTTCTCCGTTTGGATAATGACATTTTGGCTAATGAGGGTGTAGGGGAGGGGTAGAGACCAGGGTAGAAACAACGTCGTAACAAGCAGCAATTGGCGCATCGCTACCGTCTGCTGTGTTGGGTCTGTCTTCTCTGATCAGAACATTGTTGTCTTCTACTCTGATCAAAACAGTGTGCCCCATAGCGGATAATCCATGAATTGCATATTATTAAAACTATTAATTCCGTGTCTTTTATGCATTTTTTCACTTTTAAATTATCCTGATCAAACCTTCTTGCAGGCCGGTTCCGGCCCACGGGCCATATGTTTGACACCACTATAATAGACAGTTTTTGCATGATTTAAATGAGGCAAAATAACATCCTTTGTCTTTTGAGTATATTGTTATAATCATTTGTTTCAGATGTACTGTAATTATTTTCTGTATAACAATTAAATTTGGTGTTCAAAAAGTATTCTTTCAAACTTGAGTCGTGAAAAAGAGGGGGTCATCTTATAATCAGGGTCGTCTTATATTCGGGCCATCACGGTATATATACTCTATACTAGGCATGCTATACTAGGATGGGGTGTGAGTTCAATTTCAACTCCGGGCCTCCCTGTGTGGAGTTTCATGTTCTCCCCGTGCCTGCGTGGGTTTTCTACAGGTACTCGAGTTTCCTCCCACATCCTCAAAACATGTTTGGTGGGCCGATTGAGTACCCCAAATTGTCCAAAGTTGTGAGTGTGGATGATTGTTCGTCTCTGTGTGCCCTGCGGTTGGCTGGCAACAGGTTCACCTACCACCTACTGCCCGATGACAGCTGGGATAGGCTCCAGCATACATATACACACACACACACACACACACACACACACACACACACGCCCACACCCGCGCGCGCGCACGCTCACGCACGCACGCTGGATGAAGCTTATATGTGACGTATTAGAGACAAAACACCAGGAATATGTGTGGTTCTTTGTGCTATCAATCGGTAAACAATGGGGGGAGTCCTATCATCTACGTCACGGTACCACGTGATCCAGAATGTAGCGGTTCATGACAAGGGCGGGGAAGATCAAGAAATACACACAAATTGACTGCGTTTGGCTCACGAATGCAATTTTATTTCAAATTCTATAATATTATTTGGATACAGGTGAATATAATCGAACATTCTGAGTGGTTTTTAGAGCATATTAAAGGTGCCTTTACATACACTTTAAACATATCTATAGCAGACAAACACAATGATATTTGAAAAGTGAAATGAAGTTTATTGTGAGTGATGTGAGTCACCCCGCTCACTCTTTGTTTGATCTTCTGCCCTCTGGGAAGAGGTACAGAAGCCTGGGCTCCCGCACCACCAGACTCACCAACAGCTTCATACTCCAGGCTATTTGGATCCTGAACTCTCTCCCCACTCTCCCCCTCCACCCTCAGCTGCATAACGTCCTGCCCTTTTGGGCCACGATGGCTGCCTTGCACTATTCCTCCTGTACTTTTGCGCTATATACTGACTGTCTGCTGTATGCACAATTCCTCCATTTCAACCATGTTGCTCTTATTTATTCATTGCTCTTATTTATTCATTGCATGTGCCTTCTTATTTTTACTTTTTGTATTGTTTACTTGAATGTTTTGTTTGTCTGTGGACCAATTGGGTGTAATATGTCTTGTCACCGTGGGATAGTAGGAAACGCAATTTCAATCTCTTTGTCTTGACATGTGAAGAAATTGACAATAAAGCAGACTTTGACTTTGAATATTTAGTAGATTCTCCATTTGCAGAAATAACAGCCTCTAAACGCTTCCTATAGATTCCAATGAGAGTCTTGATTCAGGTTGAAGGTATGCAACTGGCCACATTCAATACCCTGAATAGAAGTGAGGGTTACTAACCTGTAGTTTTTATTTCGTTCCAAATTTCAAATTTGTTTGCCGCGTTCTTTCTTAACTTTCACTTTTTTAATTTCCAACTGAGGACCATGGTCTCAGATTTGGAGGTGCTGATTTTTATCCCAACAGCTTCAAACCGGCCTTGGCCATCTCTTACTGGGAATGATTCTGATTTTCTACCAGCAATGCGAACCAAACTCTGGCATCGGTGATAGACAGGGATATGTTTGAAAGCAAGCATACAATATCAACCAAATTGATAAATTGATACTATCTCACCATGCTTCAGTATGGTTGAGTTGAGGTCAACTTCAATACCTTCCACGTGTGGCCAGGGTATTACAGGCTTAAAATGGTATACCTGGTCTCCCTGGGGCAGTAATGCATCTACCTGTAATAGATAGATATGAAAATCATAATTAGGCTTTTGATTTATACTCAAATCTACACAAAACAGCATACACACATCTCTGTTCAAAAGGTTTTTGTGATATATAAACATGAGAATGAGACAAATCATTCAAACCTTTTTTTTATCATTATTGTAACTAATCAACTTAAATTGGGCACCTGTAAAATACAGATAAACGTAACTCATCACCCTGGCCACATGATACCAGGGATACTACACTTATTTAGTCAATTTATACAGTAAAAAAGTTAACATTTTGTCAACTAATTAATTCAATAACAATTATTTTTCATGAACAATTAACACCTTTAATAACACATTTTGCCACTTGAAGATGACATTACATGTGTCTCGGGATAAAGTAACAATCCTTCACTGCTCATGTAAAGTTCGGAAGCATGTTTGCCTGCCTGCCTTGTGACGTTGTTAACCATCAAGTCTCAAGCACGTAAGGGGGGTCATGCAAGTTAAGTGACTTGGTTGAAGCAAGTCAGAAGTCAAGTCATAAAATGGTGTGTAATGCTGCATGAGTAGTGCAACTGTAAAAATTAATTATACATTTAAATCTCTAAAGAATGACATTAAAAAAACAAGAATGCATGTTTTTTTTATACAAACGTTTATGAGTGGCACACTGTTGATGTGGCGATAGATACTGATATTCCATATTTTCACGTTCAAAAGGTGCCCTGTAATAAAAGGCGCAGTCTCAGTTGTGTGCCATGACTGTGTTTAACACACACATAGGGCGCAAGGGCTCATAGGGCGTGAGTTTTATATATACAATCCACAACCACACTTACCCCTTTAACGTTCTCATGGCGCTCTCAACTACGTCCGCCTTACAACAACACACACACACACGGGGCGCACTGTAAATCCACGCCCACACTTCCCCCGTAAACATTCTCATGGCAACAACAACACACACACAAGCATACAAGTGTGCGTATTTAAAAATGAAACGGGAGCAAAACTGAGTTTGGGCTTCCCATTTTTATTACCGTATTTAGAAATGAAGCGGGAGCAAAACTGAGTTTGGGCTTCACATTTTTATTACCGGAAATGGTCATCAATTAAACCCATCAAAGTCCTTATCCTCTGTTTCCGAATTGAACAGCAGCGCTAAATCTCCAACTTACATGCCAGGTTCACTTTCTTCACTGTAAGAGTCACTTTCCGTGCCGAGTGTCCCTTCGGATATGATGCCGGCTTTTACGAAAGCTCGAACAACAGTGCCAGCAGACATGTTAGCATGGTAGCAAGCTCGGTTTTCATTTGCTTCACTTGTTTTTTCACATTGGCTGTGAGATGGGCACGCATAGTGCCACAGATCAACAGCGATGGTGATGCGTGGAAAAAAACACCTGGTCTCCTTACATATGTTTGTGTGTAAATGTATAGATAACTAGAAAATGCAATTTCTGGGGAAATTGCGTGTGAAGGTGAAGACTTTGAATAACTTCTTAGGGAATGATGCCGAATGATGTTGAAATGAGTTGAATTACTTGAGAAATGTGGAAAATAGAAGTGTAAAACAAAATTCTGGATAATTTGTGGTGAAAATTTGTAAATTTTGGGAAGTGGGAAGTGGAATACGTAGGAAAATAATGAACAGTTGAAAGTTAGCACGGGTTGAATCAGTTGAAAAATGTAGAATTTAGATTTGAAAATGAAATTTTGGAGAATTTGGTTGAATTTCAAATTTGAAAGTTTGGAATTTTTGGGAAGTGGGAAGTTGTGTAATAGGTAGAAAAAAGATATACGGTTTAAAGTTGGAATGGGTTGAATCGGTTGAAAAATGTAGAAATTAGAATAGAAAAACGAAATTTTGGAGAATTAGGTTGAATTTCAAATTTGGAATTTTTGGTACGTGGGAAGTTGTGGAAAAGGTAGGCAAAAGATGAACAGTTGAATGTTGGAATGGGTAGAATTTGTTGAAAAATGTAGAAATTAGAGTAGAAAAACGAAATTTTGATAAATTTGGTTGAATTTCAAATTTGGAATTTTTGGTAAGGCAAAAGTTGAACAGTTGAAAGTTGGAATGGGTCCAATCGGTTGAAAAATGTAGAAATTAGAGTAAAAAAACAACATTTTGGAGAATTTGGTTGGATTTCAAATTTGAAAATGTGGAATTGTTTGTAAGTGTGAAGTTGTGGAATAGGTAGAAAAAAGATGAACAGTTGAAAGTTGGAATGGGTTGGATCGGTTGAAAAATGTAGAAATTAGAGTAGAAGAAAGAAATTTTGGAGAATTTGGTTGAATTTCAAATTTGAAAATTCTGAACTTTTTCGAAGTGGGAAGTTGTGGAATAGGTAGAAAAAAGATGAACAGTTGACAGTTTGAATGGGTTGAATCGGTTGAAAAATGTAGAAATTAGAGTAGAAAGACGAAATTTTGGAGATATTGGTTGAATTTCAAATTTGGAATTTTTGGTTAGTGGGAAGTTTTGGAATAGGTAGGCAAAAGATGAACAGTTCAAAGTCGGAATGGGTTGAATCGGTTGAAAAATGTAGAAATTAGAGTAGAAAGACTAAATTTTGGAGATATTGGTTGAATTTCAAATTTGGAATTTTTGGTTAGTCGGAAGTTGTGGAATAGAAAGGCAAAAGATGAACAGTTCAAAGTCGGAATGGGTTGAATCGGTTGAAAAATGTAGAAATTAGAGTAGAAAAACGAAATTTTGGAGAATTTGGTTGAATTTCAAATTTGGAGTTTCTGGTGAGTGGGAAGTTGTGGAACAGGTAGGTCAAAGATGAACAGTTGAGAGTTGGAATGGGTTGAATCGGTTGACAAATGTAGAAATTACATTAGAAAAATGAAATTTTGAAAAATTTGGTTGAATTTCAAATTTGGAATTTATGGTAAGTGGGAAGTTGTGGACTAGGTAGGCAAAATATGAACAGTTGAAAGTTGGAATGAGTTGAATCGGTTGAAAAATGTAGAAATTAGAGTGGAAAAACGAAATTTTGGAGAATCTGGTTGAATTTCAAATTTGGAATTTTTGGTAAGTGGAAAGTTGTGGAATAGGTAGGCAAAAGATGAACAGTTGAAAGTTGGAATGGGTAGAATCAGTTGAAAAATATAGAAATAAGAGAAGAACAACGACGTTTTGGAGAATTTGGTTGAATTTCAAATTTGAAAATTTGGAATTTTTGGTAGGTGAGACGATGAGAAAGATGAACATTTGAAAGTTGGAATGGGTTGAATCGGTTGAAAAATGTAGAAATTAGAGGTGAAAAACGAAATTTCGTGAAATTTTGTCGAAATTTTAAACGTGAAAACGTGAATTTTTTTAATTTGGCAATTTTGGGAATTTCGAGAATCATTTCGAATGCGGTCTGAATGTGCTGAATGATGTGAATTTAAAAGTGGAATGAAGTAAATGTGAAATGCCGAATCTGCTATTAAGAATGAATGGGGAAAAAATTGTCGTAAATTCGCGAATTTTGCGGAATCGGAAAATTTTCGGAACGAGAAAAATGGAAGCGCTCATCTCGTGAATATTTGGAATACGTCAAAAGTGGAACGGAGTGAATCGGATGAATTATGTGGAAGAAGAAGCGGGACAAAAAAGTGTGGAGAATAAAATATAATAACTAGAAAATGCAATTTCTGGAGAAATTGCGTGTGAAGGCGAATACTTTGAATCACTTCTTGGGGAATGATGCCGAATGATGTTGAAATTAGTTGAATTTCTTGAGAAATGTGGAAAATAGAAGTGTACTACAGAATTTTGGTGAATTTGGTTGAATTTCAAATTTGAAAGTTTGGAATTTTTGGTAAGTGGGAGATTGTGGAATAGGTAGGCAAAAGATGAACAGTTGAAAGTTGGAACGGGTTGAAACGGTTAAATAATGTAGAAGTTAGAGCAAATCTTGAATCCCCATAGAGAATGAGTGGGAATTAAAAGAAAAAACAATTGCGCCAAAATTTTTTGAAATTTGGAACAAAACGATAAAAAACGGCTTCAGGAGGTTCACTTTTGGGGTTAAAATGTTGAAACGGGTTCAATCGGACAATAAATGCAAAAGTTAGCGCCTAATGTAGCTATTTAGGGCAGTTAATGTTGAAATAAGGTCACTTCCGGTTTGATTTGGGTCACTTCCGGTCTATTTGGGTCACTTCCGGTTTGATAAGAGGCACTTCCGGTCTAGCTGAGGTCACTTCCGGTTTATTTGGGGTCACTTCCGGTTTAAAAAGGTCACTTCCGGTTTAAAAAGGTCACTTCCGGTTTGATTTGGGGTCACTTCCGGTTTACTTGAGGTCACTTCCGGTTCATTTGGGGTCACTTCCGGTTTGATTTGGGTCACTTCCGGTCTATTTGGGTCACTTCCGGTTTGATAAGAGGCACTTCCGGTCTAGCTGAGGTCACTTCCGGTTTATTTGGGGTCACTTCCGGTTTAAAAAGGTCACTTCCGGTTTAAAAAGGTCACTTCCGGTTTGATTTGGGGACACTTCCGGTTTACCTGAGGTCACTTCCTGTTTACCTAAGGTCACTTCCGGTTCGAATTGGGGCACTTCCGGTTCATTCTAGGTTCATTGGGAGCACTTCAGGGTCAATCCAAGATGGCCGCCACACTGGAAGTGGGGGTCAAGGGTTGAATTGTGTAAGCATAGTGGAAGTGGGGGTGAAGGGGTGAATATGGTAAGGATGAAGTGACCAAAGTGAATAAAGTTGGAATGGGTTGAATCGGTTGAAAAATGTAGAATTTAGAGTGAAAAAACGAAATTTTGTAGAATTTGGTGTGAATTTCAAAATAAAATTTTGGGAAATTTTGGTAAGTGGGAAGGTGTGGAATAGGTAGGCAAAAGATGAACAGTTGAAAGTTGGAATGGGTTGAATCGGTCAAAGAATGTAGAAATTAGAGGTGAAAAACCAAATTTTGTGAAATTTTGTCGAAATTTTTAACGTGAAAACGTGAAATTTTTGAATTTGGGAATTTTGGGAATGTCGAGAATCATTCCGAATGTGGTTTGAATGTGCTGAATGAGGTGAATTTAAAAGGGGAATGACGTAAATGTGAAATGTCGAATCTGCCATTGAGAATGAATGGGGAAAAATTTGTCGTAAATTCGCAAATTTTGCGAAATCGGAAAATTTTCGGAACGAGAAAAATGGAAGCGCTCATCTCGTGAATATTTGGAATACGTCAAAAGTGGAACGGAGTGAATCGGATGAATTATGTGGAAGAAGAAGCGGGACAAAAAAGTGGCGGGAATAAAATAGAAGAATAATAATAACTAGAAAATGCAATTTCTGGAGAAATTGCGTGTGAAGGCGAATACTTTGAATCACTTCTTGGGGAATGATGCCGAATGATGTTGAAATTAGTTGAATTTCTTGAGAAATGTGGAAAATAGAAGTGTACTACAGAATTCTGGTGAATTTGGTTGAATTTCAAATTTGAAAGTTTGGAATTTTTGGTAAGTGGGAGATTGTGGAATAGGTAGGCAAAAGATGAACAGTTGAAAGTTGGAACGGGTTGAAACGGTTAAATAATGTAGAAGTTAGAGCAAATCTTGAATCCCCATAGAGAATGAGTGGGAATTAAAAGAAAAAACAATTGCGCCAAAATTTTTTGAAATTTGGAACAAAACGATAAAAAACGGCTTCAGGAGGTTCACTTTTGGGGTTAAAATGTTGAAACGGGTTCAATCGGACAATAAATGCAAAAGTTAGCGCCTAATGTAGCTATTTAGGGCAGTTAATGTTGAAATAAGGTCACTTCCGGTTTGATTTGGGTCACTTCCGGTCTATTTGGGTCACTTCCGGTTTGATTAGAGGCACTTCCGGTCTAGCTGAGGTCACTTCCGGTTTATTTGGGGCCACTTCCGGCTTAAAAAGGTCACTTCCGGTTTGATTTGGGGTCACTTCCGGTTTGATTTGGGATCACTTCCGGTTTACCTGAGGTCACTTCCGGTTCATTCGGGGTCAATTCCGGTTTGATTTGGGGCACTTCCGGTTCATTCCGGGTTCATTGGGGCACTTTAGGGTCAATCCAAGATGGCCGCCACTCTGGAAGTGGGGGTCAAGGGTTGAATTGTGGAAGTGGGGGTGAAGGGGGTGAATATGGTAAGCATAAGGTGAACAAAGTGAATAAAGTTGGAATGGGTTGAATCGGTTGAAAAATGTAGAAATTAGAAGGGAAAAACTAAATTTTTGGAAATTTGGTGTGAATTTCAAAATTGAAAATTTGGAAATTTTGGTAAGTGGGAAGGTGTGGAATAGGTGGGCAAAAGATGAACAGTTGAAAGTTGGAACGAGTTGAATCGGTGGAAAAATGTAGAAAGTAGAAGTGAAAAACTAAATTTTGTGAAATTTTGCAAAATTTTGTGCAAATTTTAAAAGTGAAAACGTGAAATTTTTGAATTTGGCAAGTTTGGGAATGTCCCCAATGTGATTTGAATGTGTTGAAATAAGTGAATTTCAAACTGGAACAACAAAAACGTGAAATGTTGAATCTGCCATTAAGAATGAATGGGGAAAAAAATGCCACAAAATCGTGAATTTTGTGAAAACGGAAAATTTTTTGAACGAAAAAAATGTAAGCACCCATGTCATGAATATTTGGAATAAGTGAAAAGTGGAACGGAGTGAATCGGTTGAAGTATGTGGAAGTAGTTAACGGACAAAAAAGTGAGCGGAATAAGTAGAATAATAATAATAACTAGAATTGCAATTCCTGGAGAAATTGCGTGTGAAGGCGAAGACCTTCGCACTATTGTTATTCTACTTTTTTCGAAAAGAAAGACAGGAAAAATGAAAAAGGGCAATTAATGAATATAAATGATGATGAATAAAGTAAATGGGTAAAATGATGTGTTAAAATGATAAGCAGGAAAAATAAAAAGGGAAATAAATGATGACAAATGATGATGAATGAAATAAATGGGAAAAATAAGTGGTAAAAATAAAAAGGGAAATAAATAATGATAAATGATGATAAATAAAATAAATAGGAAAAATGATGAGTGGGAAAATATAAAGGGAAATAAATGATAAATTATGAATAAAATAAATGGGAAAATGACGAGAGTTACAAATGAAAAGCGTGAATAATGATAAGCGGGAAGAATTAAAGGAAATTAAATTATTATAAAATAAATGGGAAAATGACAAAAGTTACAAATGATAAACGATATAAATGATAAGCGGGAAGAATATAAAGGAAATCAAATTATTATTCAATAAATGGGAAAATGCTGAGAGTTACAAATGATCAGCATTAAAAATGATAAGCGGGAAGAATAAAAAGGAAAATAAATTATTATTAAAATAAATGGTAAAATGACAAGTTACAAATCGTAAGCGTTAAAAATATTAAGCAGTGAATAAAAAGGAAAAAAAGCAGTACCCGCAGTTGGAATCGAACTCACGCGGGGAAGTGGCCAGTGACCTGAAGGGCCCGCTTTACGAACTGAGCTATTTGGTTTGCTTTTTTGAAGTGGTGGAATTTGCTTAATATCAAGAATGTTCATGTTGAATGCGCCATTAAGAATGAATGCGTCATTTTACACCACAAATGTACTAATTATGCAAAAACGATAAATGTTTATGACGAAAATAACTGCAGCCAGTGTCGTGTGAGTTTGTGTAATGGTGAGACGCCAGATGTGACACGTGTAAAATTCGAACCCACGCGGGAAAGTGGCTCGTGTTGAAATCGCCATTAAGAATGAATGGGGATTTAAAAGTCACAAATTTGCTAATTACACAAAAACGGTAAATGTTATGAACAAATAAAATGGTAGCAAGCATGCCATGAATTTTTGGAATGTGTGAAAGTTTGAATGGGGTGAATCGGTTGAAGCATGTAGGACTAGTTAGGTGTCAAAAAAGTGGGAGGAATAAGTTGAATAATAATAATAATAATAATAATAATAATAATAAAGTAGAATAACAATGTGTGAAGGCCTTCGCCTTCACACAATAATAATAATAAAGGACAGCAATAACAATAGTGTGAAGGTCTTCACCTTCACACTAATAATAATAATAATAATAATAAAGTAGAATAACAATGTGTGAAGGCCTTCGCCTTCACACAATAAAGGACAGCAATAACAATAGTGTGAAGGTCTTCACCTTCACACTAATAAAGGACAGCAATAACAATAGTGTGAAGGTCTTCACCTTCACACTAATAAAGGACAGCAATAACAATAGTGTGAAGGTCTTCACCTTCACACTAATAAAGGACAGCAATAACAATAGTGTGAAGGTCTTCACCTTCACACTAATAACTAGAAAATGCAATTTCTGGAGAAATTGCGTGTGAAGGCGAATACTTTGAATCACTTCTTGGGGAATGATGCCGAATGATGTTGAAATGAGTTGAATTTCTTGAGAAATGTGGAAAATAGAAGTGTGATACTAAATTTTGGAGAATTTGGTTGAATTTCAAATTTGAAAGTTTGGAATTTTTGGTAAGTGGGAGGTTGTGGAATAGGTAGGCAAAAGATGAACAGTTGAAAGTTGGAACGGGTTGAAACGGTTAAATAATGTAGAAGTTAGAGCAAATCTTGAATCCCCATAGAGAATGAGTGGGAATTAAAAGAAAAAGCAATTGCGCCAAAATTTTTTGAAATTTGGAACAAAACGAAAAAAAACGGCTTCAGGAGGTTCACTTTTGGGGTTAAAATGTTGAAACGGGTTCAATCGGACAATAAACACAAAAGTTAGCGCCTAATGTAGCTATTTAGATCAGTTAATGCTGAAATAAGGTCACTTCCGGTCTATTTGAGTCACTTCCGGTCTGATAAGAGGCACTTCCGGTCTAGCTGAGGTCACTTCCGGTTTGATTTGGGGTCACTTCCGGTTTAAAAAGGTCACTTCCGGTTTAAAAAGGTCACTTCCGGTTTGATTTGGGGTCACTTCCGGTTTACCTGTGGTCACTTCCGGTTCATTTGGGGTCACTTCCGGTTTGATTTGGGTCACTTCCGGTCTATTTGGGTCACTTCCGGTTTGATTAGAGGCACTTCCGGTCTAGCTGAGGTTTCTTCCGGTTTATTTGGGGTCACTTCCGGTTTAAAAAGGTCACTTCCGGTTTGATTTGGGGTCACTTCTGGTTTACCTAAGGTCACTTCCGGTTCATTTGGGGTCACTTCCGGTTTGATTTGGGTCACTTCCGGTCTATTTGGGTCACGTCCGGTTTGATTAAAGGCACACCGGTCTAGCTGAGGTCACTTCCGGTTTAAAAAGGTCACATCCGGTTTAAAAATGTCACTTCCGGTTTGATTTAGGGTCACTTCCGGTTTACCTGAGGTCACTTCCTGTTTACCTAAGGTCACTTCCGGTTCGATTTGGGGCACTTCCGGTTCATTCTAGGTTCATTGGGAGCACTTCAGGGTCAATCCAAGATGGCCGCCACACTGGAAGTGGTGAATATTGTAAGCATAAGGTAAACAAAGTGAATAAAGTTGGAATGGGTTGAATCGGTTGAAAAATGTGGAAAAAAGTAGAAAAACGTAATTGTAGAGAATTTTTGGTAAGTGGAAAGTTGTGGAATAGGCAGGCAAAAGATGAACAGTTGAATGTTGGAACGGGTTGAATCGGTTAAAAAATGTAGAAGTGAGAGCAAATGTTGAATCCCCATAGAGAATGAATGGGAATTAAAAGATAAAGCAATTGCACCAAAATATTTTGAAATTTGGAACAAAATGAAAAAAAACAGCTTCAGGAGGTTCACTTTTGGGGTTAAAATGTTGAAACGGGTTCAATCGGACAAAAAATGCAAAAGTTAGCGACTAATGTAGCTATTTAGGGCAGTTAATGTTGAAATAAGGTCACTTCCGGGGTTATTTGGGTCACTTCCGGTCTATTTGGGTCACTTCCGGTTTGATTGGAGGCACTTCCGGTCTAGCTGAGGTCACTTCCGGTATATTTGGGGTCACTTCCGGTTTTAAAAGGTTACTTCCGGTTTGATTTGGGGTCACTTCCGGTTTCAAGAGGTCACTTCCGGTTTGATTTGGGGTCACTTCCTGTTTACCTGAGGTCACTTCTGGTTTGATTTGGGGCACTTCCGGTTCATTCTAGGTTCATTGGGAGCACATCAGGGTCAATCCAAGATGGCCGCCACACTGGAAGTGGGGGTCAAGGGTTGAATTGTGTAAGCATAGTGGAAGTGGGGGTGAAGGGGGTGAATATGGTAAGCATAAGGTGACCAAAGTGAATAAAGTTGGAATGGGTTGAATCGGTTGAAAAATGTAGAAATTAGAAGGGAAAAACTAAATTTTGGGAAAATTTGGTGTGAATTTCAAAATTGAAAATTTGGAAATTTTGGTAAGTGGGAAGGTGTGGAATAGGTAGGCAAAAAATGAACAGTTGAAAGTTGGAACGAGTTGAATCGGTGGAAAAATTTAGAAATTAGAAAAAAATTCCTCGGTGGCAAGGCCCCGGGGGTGGATGAGATCCGCCCGGAGTTCTTAAAGGCTCTGGATGTTGTGGGGCTGTCATGGCTGACACGCCTCTACAACATTGCGTGGACATCGGGGACAGTGCCTCTGGATTGGCAGACTGGGGTGGTGGTTCCCCTCTTTAAGAAGGGGGACCAGAAGGTGTGTTCCAATTACAGGGGAGTCACACTCCTCAGCCTCCCCGATAAGGTCTATTCAGGGGTCCCTCCTAAAGCTGCTGCCCCCGCGACCCGACCCCGGATAAGCGGAAGAAGATGGATGGATGGATGAATTTCCCCCAAAATGCGACTTGTACTCCGGAGCGACTAATTTTTTATTTTATTATTTATTTTTTTTATTGTGCATTTTATGGCTAATGCAACCTATATTCCGGAGCGACTAATAGTCCGAAAAAAAATGGTATATTCGGTTTGTGTGTGTGTGTGTATATATATATATATATATATAAATTAATTAGATGTGATGATTTCATTGAAGAGTTTGTCCTTAATGACTTGAGACATCAGGCCGTGAATGGCTTCAATGGTTGTCTTGCAGCTGTCCCGGGTGGCTTTGGCCAGCTTGTCCTTGGACTTCCTGTCGTGCGTGTCCAGGCATATATATATATATATATATATATATATATATATATATATATATATATATATATACCGTATTTGCCGGTGTATAGGTCGACTCGGTGTATAAGTCGACCCCCTGAAATTCGACGGGAAATTATGATTTTATGATATATCCTTTGTATAAGTCGAGCTCAATTGTTGCATTATATTAAACTTCAAAATTCAATCAGAAATATGCGAAATTTATTGACGAAATGTGTTCAAATTCCGGGAGGCCGTGCGCATGCGCAGTGGCCGGAAATAACTCCGGCCGAGCGGATCGGCTGTTTATAAGCACCGCGGAGGAGATCGCGGAGCCACATGCGACTTCCAGCGGCCGGCGAGCTCGCGCACGCCGCCCGGCACCAACGGGAGGCCGGAAATAGCTCCAAGCCGAACGGATCGGCACTTTATAAGCACCGCGGAGGAGATCGCGGACCCTCATTCGACTTCCAGCGGCCGGCGAGCTCGCGCACGCCGCCCGGCACATCCGGGAGGCCGTGCGCACGCGCCAAGTGGCCGAAAATAGCCCCTGCCGAGCGGATCGGCTGTTTATAAGCCCCGCGGAGGAGATCGCGGAGCTTCATTCGACTTCCAGCGGCCGGCGAGCTCGCGCACCCGCCCGGCACATCCGGGAGGCCGTGCGCACGCGCCAAGTGGCCGAAAATAGCCCCCGCCGAGCGGATCGGCTGTTTATAAGCACCGCGGAGGAGATCGCGGAGCCTCATTCGACTTCCAGCGGGCCGCGCACTCGCGCACGCCGCCCGGTTCAAATTTTCTAAGTGCAACGCACAATGAGATGCATGAGAAACGGCCTTGGTTACCATGACATTTGAAGCGATGAATACGAAGTTAAATTTTATGACTCGGTGTATAAGTCGAGGTCGATTTTTTGGTTGAAGTTGGGAAATTGTGTAAAATGTAAATAAAAACAAAATACAACGATTTGAAAATCCTTCTCAACCCATATTCAATTGAATACACTACAAAAACAACATATTTAATGTTCAAACTGATTAACTTAATTGTTTTTTGCCAAATGATAATCAACTTAGAATTTCGTGGTGCAACACATGCAGTAGAAGTTGGGAAAGGTGGCAAAAAATACTGAGAAAGCTGAGAAAAGCTCATCAAACACCTATTTGGAACATCCCACATGTGATCAGGCTAATTGGGAACAGGTGGGTAGCATGATTGGGTATAAAAGGAGCCTCCCCAAACATATTCAGTCATTCACAAGCAAGGATTGTGCAAGGTTCACCACTTTGTCCACAACTGCGTGAGAAAATAGTTGAACAGTTTAAGAATATTTCTCAAAGCAAAATTGCAAGGAATTTAGGGATTTCAACATCTACGGTTTATAATATCAAAATGTTCAGAAAATCTGGTGAAATCATTGCACGTAAGCGCCACGGCCGGAAACCAAGACTGAATGACCGTGACCTTTGATCCCTCAGACGGCACTGGCACTGCCTTAAAAACTGACATGAGTGTGTATAGGATATCACCAAATGGGCTCAGGAAAACTTCAGAAAACCACTGTCAGTAAACGCAGTTCGTCACTACATCAGTAAGTGCAGGTTAAGACCAAAGCAAAAGCCGTTTATGAACAACGTCCAGAAACGCTGCCAGGTTCTCTGGGCCCGAGCTCATGCAAGATGGACTGATGCACAATGGAAAAGTGTTTGGTGTTCTGATGAGTCCCCTTTTCAAATTGTTTTTGGAAACACTGAACGTCGTGTCCTCCGGACCAAAGAGAAAGCGGACCATCCAGACTGTTATCAACGCAAAGTTCAAAAGCCAGCATCTGTGATGGTATGGGGGTGCATTAGTTCCCATGGCATGCTGAAAAATGCTGAAAAATACATACAGATTTTGGAGCAACATACGTTGCCATTTAAGCGACGTCATTTTCATGGACGCCACTGCTTATTTCAGCAAGATAATGCCAAGCCACATTCTGCACGTGTTACAACAGCGTGGCTTCGAAGTAAGAGTCCAGGTTCTCCCCTGGCCCGCTTGCAGTCCAGACTTGTCTCCCATTGAAAATGTGTGGCGCATTATGAAGTGTTAGGGTTTTCCAGGTTATCTTTATCATAGGATTATGTTGGAATGCAACAGGTAATAAATACCTTACCTTGTCCTCCTTATCACAAGGTCGTGAAACATCCCCTGACATGTTTAGACTAGAGGACAAGGGCTTTCGCCAGTTTACCCAAACCCCCACTCTGTTTCTCTTAATAAATATCCCCTCGCAGGAACGAGGGTTCAGACTTCATTCCTTGAACGAGTGAACTCTCCACCTGCAGGTGTCTAACAGGGCTTGCTTGTCTCCCGTGTGGTTCTTGCAAAATATTGTTTGAGTGAGCAAATCTCTAACATAAAGCGTAAAATACGACAGGGAAGACCCCAAACTGTTGAACAACTGAAGCTGTTTATCATGCAAGAATGGGAAAGAATTCCACATCAGAAGCTAAGAGAATTAGTCTCCTCTCTTCCAAAACGTTTATTGAGTGCTATTAAAAGGAAAGGTGATGTAACGAAGTGGTAAACATGCCCTTTTCCAACTTCTACTGCACGTGTTGCAGTCATGAAATTCTAAATTAATTATTATTTGAAAAATAAAATAAAGTTTATGAGTTTGAGCATTATGTTATGTTGTCTTTGTAGTGTATTCAATTTCATATAGGTTGAAAAGGATTTTCAAATCATTGTATTTTGTTTTTATCTACATTTTACACAATTTCCAAATTCAACCGAATCCGGTTTGTAATTCTATCTCCACCTTCAATGGATATGTTATTCCTATTGCGCATTCACCGCGGTCACACTATCCTTGTACATGTACTCTAATACTCTCACATACTTCTCTGCAAGTTCAGACTTCCTCATACAATACCACAACTCAATAAACTGCCATGTGGAAAAAAAGAAAAAACACTGCCTGCCAGGCAGATCGTGATAGTCGGCAATGCTGCCGCCTGCTTCCTCAATTGACATATGTCGAACCCTGCTCTCTACTCTCACTACAGATCACAATGTCATCTGCAAACATCATAGTCAATGTATTCATGTATGTATGTATGTATGTATGTATGGCTGGATGTATGTATATATGTATTTCACATCGCAGAATAGTGCGATAACAGTAGATGTGGCGGACACAGACGCGGACTGTACTCAGCCCGCTAGCCCAGTTAGCATTAGCCCCAAGCAGCTTGCTAATCGCAATGAGCCAGGTAAGACGCATGGCCGTCCAAAGTCATCTCGGTCTACTAGCCCTCGCACTTTGGTCATAGATGACTCCATTACCCGAAATATTACGCTTAACATTCCAGAAACAGTAATGTGTATTCCTGGGGGCAGAGCACCCGACATAGAAGCTAATCTTAGGGAGCTGACTCGCAATAGGCCTAGTCAACAGCGTAGTTCCAACAACACTAGCGACTCGGACATAGTGACACACGTCGGCGCCAATAATGTTAGGATGAGACAATCAGAGATCACAAAGAAAAACATAGCGAGGACTTGTGATCTAGCCAGAAAGATGAGTAGGCATCGAGTATTTGTCTCTGGCCCCCTGCCTGGGAGAGGCACTGATGAGAGGTTTAGTAGATTAGTCTCCCTTAACCGATGAATGGGTGGGTTCTGTAAAAAGCAGGGACTGTATTTTATAGATAACTGGTCCTCCTTCTGGGGACGTCCCGACCTGCTGAGAAAGGACGGCCTTCATCTAACCGTGAAGGCGCCTTCGCTCTTTCTAGGAATATAGATTACTGTTTGAGCCACTCATGACAGGTCACTTTAGAGCAGGCCGGGGCACAGGTGATTAGACCACCTGTTAGGATGGGTTTGGAGTCTGTTAAGTTAAAGTTTACTAGCGCTAGGCTAGACTTCCAGCATGCACATAAATCCTTCTGTAGACTAGAGCATCACAGTTTGAATAGTGCTACAGTACACGTGAACACACTTTCTACTGGGGTAGTAGACAAATCCAATCACTCCACCCCGACGGTATCACTGATGAAACAGTGCCTGTTTCAGATCATTTTACACGTGTAACAAATATTTACTATCAAATTCCCACGGTCGTATCGTCCCACCGCGCGAATAAACATTTGAGAGGTGATATCAGGCCTAGAGAACACAATCTTACTCGCATTCCGTTTAAAAATCCTTCGATAGATACGAACTCTGATCGACCGATTACACTTAAACTCGGTTTTATGAATATTAGATCGCTTCATACGAAAGCGGTTCTCGTTAATGACCTCATGACGGAACATAATCTAAACGTTTTTGGGCTTTGCGAGACCTGGTTAAAACCTAAGGAACTGCTGTCGCTTAATGAGGCCTCGCCTCCAAATTTTGTGAGCTTGCATGTCCTCAAAAAAAGGGTGGGGGGTGTCGCTCTCATCTCAAATTCCGATCTTAGATTTAGGCCTCGTTCAATTAACGTATTTAAAACATTTGAAGTTCTCACTGTCCGATCCACCGCTTTGCCAACATTTTATCTTGCTGTTATTTACCGTCCACCCGGGGCTTACGCTGGCTTCCTGGATGAATTTTCAGAATTCGTGGCTGATCTAGTGACAAATACGGGTAATATAATAATCATGGGCAATTTCAATATCCACATGAATTTACCGTCAGAGCCACTTACGTCGGCGTTTCAGACTTTAACTGATACCTTTGGTTTTACGCAACCCGTACAGGCAGCAACGCATAAGAATGGAAATACCTTCGATCTGGTATTATCCCGAGGACTTGCAACCTCAAATATAACAGTAGTGCCATACACTACGGTTTTGTCTGATCATTACTTAATAAAATTTGAAATTTTAGTTCTTTGTCAAAGACAAGAGAGCAATCAGAATTATAGCAGCTGTAATATTAACTCCATGACTGCAACTGCGCTATCTGAGTTACTGTCGCCGGCAACTGCCATATTTCCTGCATATATCGGCTCTATTGATAATCTTACAAATGAATTCAATGCGACATTGTTAAATGCCATCGACTCTGTGGCGCCGCTACATCTTAAAACTCGCCGTAGATTGCCTACTCCGTGGTTCACAGATGAAACGCGTACGCTTAAGCAATTATGTAGAAAGCATGAGCGCAGATGGCGTTTAACCAAATTTGAGGTTTTCCATCAGGCATGGCATGACAGCCTCCTGAAATATAAAGATGCGCTTATCTTAGCGAAACTCGTTATTTTTTGCAAGTTATTAATCTGAATAAAAACAATCCTAAATACCTATTTGATACAGTGGCAAAGCTAACACTACGCCAGCCGACCCCCGATAGCTCCTTCCGCTCAGCTGACGAGTTCATGAATTGTTTTGCTCAAAATATTGAATGCATTAGGGATGACATCAAGAATACCATTCCAATCGCTCAGTCGAGACCGCCGATTACCGGCGCTGATGATCATGCTATAACCCTCTCAAATTTTAAAAGCGTGTCCCTTGAAAGGCTTACACAATTGGTTAGTGCGGCTAAACAAACATGTTTACTCGACCCGCTTCCAGCCAAACTACTTAATAAATTATTTCAAATTTTAGGACCGTCCATCTCAAATATAACTAATCTGTGTGTCTCCTCTGGGATAGTGCCAACAGCCTTTAAAACCGCTATCATTACACCGTTACTTAAGCGACCAAATCTTGACCCAGACTGTCACGGTAATTATAGGCCAGTTTCAAACCTCCCATTCATAGCAAAACTTCTTGAAAAAGTAGTAGCGCAGCAGCTTATTGATTACATGGTCGCCAATAATCGCTATAAATCTTTTCAGTCTAGTTTTAGAGCTAATCATTTAACTGAGACAGCACTTGCTCAAGTGACTAATCTCCTCATAGCTATGGATTCAAACACTTCATTGGTATTGTTACTACTCGATCTTAGTGCTGCCTTCGACACTGTAGACTTTGATATTTTATTAGAGCGTCTTAAAAGTTGTGTTGGTATTTCAGGGTCAGCACTAGGCTGGTTCTATTCCTATCAATCAGACAGTACGCACCAAGTGGTCCATGGCAATACGTCCTCTGAGCTCTATAATGTTACGTGTGGTGTCCCACAGGGATCGGTACTCGGACCAATTCTATTTAATATTTATATGATTCCGCTTGGGGACATACTATGTAAATATAATATTAGGTTTCAATGTTACGCGGATGACACCCAATTACATATGCCGTTATACATGACAGATCTGTTCGGGACTGTTGTAATCTTGAGGCGTGCCTTGCGAAGATCAAGCAATGGATGTCTCTCAACTTCCTTCGTCTTAACCCGGAAAAAACTGAGATGTTAATAATTGATCCAACTCGTTATCAACACTTACTTAAGGAAACCACTATAACTATAGATGACCGTACGATCACTCAGAGCGATACTGTAACTAATCTCGGGGTAATATTTGACCAGACGCTCTCCTTTCAAAAGCACATCAAGAATATAACCAGAATTGGTTTTTTTCACCTTCGTAATATTGCTAACATACATCCGATCCTCTCGACCGGTGATGCGGAAACTATTATACATGCATTCATCACGTCGCGCCTGGACGACTGTAATGCATTATTCTCTGGTCTTCCTAAGTCCAGCATCAAAAGTCTACAGTTAGTACAAAATGCTGCTGCAAGGCTGCTCTCACAGACAAGAAAATTTTATCACATTACCCCAACTTACATTGGCTCCCGGTCCATTTAAGATGTGACTTCAAGGTTCTTCTATAAACCTATAAATCACTGCATGGTTTAGCGCCTTCATATCTCGTCGACCTAGTTGTTCCTTATGTATCAACGTCAGAAGTTGAGCATTGATTTTACGTGCTGTAATTCTGCTGTCTGTTGCAGAACCACACACAGACACCCCACACACCACACACACCCTTCACATGCTTCACACAATAACCTTTTGCCAGTTTGCCTGTATACCCCTATGAGCCACAGTGCCTGTTACTTTTTTGCCAATAATTCAGTAAAGCAAACAAAACTGAACCACGTCTTCCCTCCTGCTTTCTGACCGACACCCGGGGGCGAAAAGAGCATAACCATCCGAGCCAACCCCCTATACAGTCCTCAGGCTCCCCAACAATAGCGGTAGCAGTTTGCATTATTTTATTGCAATGTTTTTCCTTATTCAGATTTGTTTCAAGACTGCAGTTACAGTTGGACTTCACTTTGATGGTTAATGCAGTTATTGCAATTTTTTGTTTTATCACAGTAGATTGGTTTATTTACATTTCAAAAACCAGAAGCCATTCATTTACAAATGTGATTGCAATTTAGTTTACATATTTAAATGTTCAGATATTAGGATGTGATAGACAGTTTTTGCATGATTTGAATGAGGCAAAATAACATGCTTTTTCTCTCGAATATATTATAATCATTTGTTTCAGATGTACTGTAATTATTTTCTGTATAAAAATTTAATTTGGTGTTCAAAAAGTATTTTTTTAAACTTGAGTCAAAAAGTCTTTTTTCAAATTTGAGTCTTGAAAAAGAGGGGGCCGTCTTATAAACATGACCGTCTTATATTCGGGCCAATACGGTAGTATTGTGTGCCCCTCCGTGAGTTGTCACCTTATCGTGGTGGAGGGGTTTGCGTGTCCCTATGATCCTAGGGGCTTCATGCTCCTTGTAGGGCCACCCATGGCAAAAGGGTCCTAGGTGAGGGGCCAGACGAAGCACGGCTCAAAAGACCCCTTATGAAAAATACAATACATGGACTTAATTTTCCCTTGCCCGGACGCGGGTCACCAGGGACACCCCTCTGGAGCCAGGCCTGGAGGTGGGGCTCGAAGGCAAGCGTCTGGTGGCCGGGCCTTCGCCCAAAAAAAGGGAACGTGGGTCCCCCTTCACATGGGCTCAACCCCTGTGGGAGGGGCCAAAGGGGTCAGGTGCGTAGTGAGCTGTGCAGCAGCCAAGTGCGAGAACCTTGGCGGTCCGATCTCCAGCTGCAAAAGCTTTGGGACATGGAATGTCACCTCTCTGGCTGGATAGGAGCCCGAGCTGGTGTGTGAGGCAGAAAGCTCAGTGGCCTAGTAGTAGAGTGTCCGCCCTGGGACTGGAAGGTTGTGGGTTTAAACCCCGGCCGGGTCATACCAAAAACTATAAAAATGGGACCCATTGCCTCCCTGCTTGGCACTCAGCATTAAGGGTCGGAATTGGGGGGTTAGATCACCAAATGATTCCCGAGCGCGGCACCGCTGCTGCTCACTGCTCCCCTCTCCCCTAGGGGATGGATTAAAATCACATGGGGATGGGTTAAATGCAGAGGACAAATTTCACCACACCCAGATGTGTGTGTGACGATGATCATTGGGACTTTAAAGGTTCCGACTAGACATAGTTAGACTTGCCTCCACACACAGTTCGGGTTCTGGTACAAGCACTCTCGAGAGGTGCTGGACTCTCTTCCACTCTGGAGTTGCCCACGGTGTGGGGCGTCAAGCAGGTGTGGGCCTACTTATTGCTCCATGGCTGGGCGCCTGCACATTGGGGCCTTCGGGTGGGGGGGACAAGTCCTGACTGTTGTTTGTGCCTATGCACCGAACAGCAGCTCAGAGTACCCACCCTTTTTGGGGTCCTTAGAGGAAGTGCTGGAGAGCGCTCCTTCTAGGAACTCAAGCGTTGTACTGGATGACTTCAATGTTCACGTGGGCAATGACAATTGAGACCTGGAAGGACGTGATTGGGAGGAATGGCCCCCCGATCTGAACCGTAGCGGTGTTCTATTGTTGGACTTCTGTGCTCGACACGAATTGTCAATAATGAACACCATGTTCAAACATAAGAGTGTCCATGTGTGCACCTGGCACCAGGACACCCTAGGCTCGATGATCGACTTTGTAGTCGTGTCATCGGATTTGAGGCCGAATGTTTTGGACACTCAGGTGAAAAGAGGGGTGGAGCTGTCAACTGATCACCACCTGGTGGTGGGTTGCTCCGATGGTGGGGAGATGCCGGTCCGACCTGGCAGACCCAAACGTACTGTGAGGGTCTGCTGGGAACGTCTGGCAGAATCCCCTGTCAGGAAGACCTTCAACTCCCACCTCCGGCAGACCTTTTCCCACGTCCCGGAGGAGGTGGGGGACATTGCGTCTGAATGGACCATGTTCCATGCCTCCATTGTTGAGGCAGCCGACCGGATCTGTGGCCACAAGGTGGTCGGTGCCTGTCGTGGCGGAAATCCCCGAACCCACTGGTGGACACTGGCGGTAAGGGATGCCGTGGGACTCCGGAGGCAGCCAAGCGGAACGCGGCTTTGGCGGTTGCGAGGTCATGGAGAATGACTTCCGGACGGCTTCGAGGAAATTCTGGTCCACAATCTGGCGTCCCGAGGTGGGGGGGGGGGGGGGGGGGGGGGGGGAGCAGTGCACCGTCAACACTGTTTACAGTGAAGATGGCTGCTGACCTCGGCTCGGCACGTCGTGAGTCGGTGGAGAGAATCCGACGAATACCTCCTCAATTCCACCGACGCGCTTTCCATTAGGAAGCAGGGCCTGGAGACCCTGAGGTGGACTCTCCAATCTCTGGGGTAGAAGTCACTGAGTAGGGACAGGGTCACCAGAGTAAGGAGAGGATCAAGTTTGCAAGTGGACTGTTCAGATTTTCAGACAAGGTTGCTTATTTCACCGGCAGAGGGTAGGTTTAAGTCAGGGAATGGATCAGAGAGTAATTTGAAAGTTAGGGAGCGTTAGGGGGGCTGAGATCTTGCTAACTACTGATGGATATTGTCAATTTTTGTTTTAAAAAAAGTCATAATTGAATTACAGGAATCGGTGGAGTAAAAATGGGGATCGAGAGTCTGGTGGTCAAAGTGTTTTGTGAAGCAGGGAGAAAAGCGCAACCTGAATAAATTTGCATAATAATTAGATTTTGCTGTGGAGAGAGTGTCCTTATAGGAGAGAGGTTCCTCAAACAAGTATTGTATCAGGGCCGATGAGGGGCTTATCAAAGAAAGCGCAGCAGTGCATATGAGTAGTGCTGAATGGTTAACCTACATTCTGGCTCACAAAACAGGGAAGCAGGTGTAGCCAGGTGTGACCGGTCAAACAGGAAGAGCCAGGGTGACAAAACCTGTTTTGTAACGGCTCACGGTAGGTACTTCAAACAGCCGATCGAGCAGCCAATCAGAAAGTACAACACAGCTTCAATAAACCAGAAGGACAATGGACATTAACGTAATAATTGTCACGAAAGTCAAGTTTAAATGTTAAACAACCGGCCAGTGTTCACCAAACCGGAAGTCTTATGTTTTATAGAGAGAGAGAGAGAGAGAGAGAGAGAGAGAGAGAGAGAGAGAGAGAGAGAGAGATAAAGTGGAGCCTCGGTTTTCGAACACAATCCGTTCCAGAAGGCTGTTTGAGAAGTGAATCGTTCGAATTCCGAATCATACTTTCCCATTACAATTAATGGGAAAAAAAATGTGTTCCAAGCCCAAAAAAAAAAAAAAACGCCTTTTTTAAGCATTTTTTCACTTGCGCATTTTTGTCCAATCGCGCGACTGCAGCGCACCGCCGAACGCGCAACCGTCGCGTCACCGACCGCGCAGCTGCACCGCGCTGGTCGCATTATTGTGACAGAGCGGTCGCTAAAATTCAGAAAATATTTTTAAAGTCCTAATGTACTTTCCAAAATTTAAGTGAACCTCAGTGCGCAGGGAGCTTAATTTGGTCCGATCGCGCAACCGCAGCGCGTTGGGCGCTCAGTGTCGCATTGCTTTAGGTCTATGTGTTTTAGGATGGCTTTACTTCACCCACTTGCTTCCTTTGGAGGCATGATTAGAGTTGATGCAATCCTCAGAGTAACACGAACATAATGAACGGAGTCAGTTGGCATGCGGGTCCTCTCGGCTCATCTCGCAAGGTTCGACAACCGAATTTCGTCTGACATCTAAAGCAAAATAATCTTGAATTTTTTGTTCGAATACCGATTTGTTCGAGAACCGGGACGTCCGAAAACCGGGCTCCACTTTATACCGTATTTTCCCCATCAAAAGGCACACCGTGATAAAAGGCACAGTCTCAGTTACGTGTGCCATGACTGTGTTTAACACACACATAGGGCACAATGCATCATAGGGCGCGGGTTTTATATATACAATCCAGGCCCTAACTTACCACCCTGACATTCTCATGGCGCTCTCAACTACGTCCGCCTGACAACAACACACACACACACACGGGGCGCACTGCAAATCCACGGCCACACTTCCCCCTTTAACATTCTCATGGCAACAACAACAACACACACACACACACACACAAGCATACAAGTGTGCTTATTTAAAAATGAAGCGGGAGCAAAACTGAGTTTGGTATTCACATTTTTATTACCGGTAATGGTCATCAATTAAACCCTTCGAAGTCCTCATCCTCTGTTTCCGAATTGAACAGCAGCGCTAAATCTCCAACAGACATGCCAGGTTCACTTTCTTCACTGTCAGAGTCACTTTCCGTGTTGTGTGGCTCCTCAGATATGATGCCGGCTTTCACGAAAGCTCGAACAATAGTGCCAACAGACGTGTTAGCCGAAGCATCCACAATCCATTCGCAAATTGTGGCGTAACTCGCCCGGCGCTGCCTTCCACTCTTAATGAAACGATGCCCTCCATCTGTCATACATCACTCCCACGCCGCTCGCAGCTTTACTTTGAACAGCCGGTTCACACCGATGTCCAGCGGTTGGAGTTCATTTGTTGTGCCTCCCGGAATGACAGCAAGCTTGGCGTTCATTTGCTTCACTTGTTTTTTCACATCGGCTGTGCGATGGGCACACATAGAGTCACAGATTAACAGCGATGGTAATGCGTGCAAAAAAACACCTGGTCTCCTTACATACTCCTCCCTCAGCCACTTAGTCATCATTTCCTCATCCATCCAGCCCTTTTCATTTGCCTTAATGATGACTCCAGCCAAGCACAACAGTAAAAGAAGACTTTTCGTATACCCTTGTGTGTATCGCTATCGTCTTGGTCCCTTTCTTATCCACAGTGTGAAACACTGGGATGTCGAAAGTGAGCGGCACCTCGTCCATGTCAGTGATGTGGCTGGGCTGGATGTGTTTGTCGGCGATACATTTGCTGCAGTAGGAGCGGAAAATGCCAGCTTTTCGTTTCGTTTATTTCAAACGTGGGGAAAAAAAATAAGATGACTGGACAAAACTGAAAAGACAAAATATATGCATACATACATACACATATATATTTTGTTTATATATATATATGTATATATATAAAAATATATATATATATATATATATATATACATACATACACACACATACATTCATATATATATATATATATATATATATATATATAGTATTCATATACACACATACACAAACTAAAAGAGTAGCAATCAAGATATAACCAAAAAAGAAACCATAAATTATATTCAAATGCCTGAAAAGGAGTGTGAAGAAGTATAACTTAAATGGGAAGAAGTATAACTTAAGTGGGAAGAAGTATAATTTAGCTTTTCATTATAATCCGCTGGAAGTTGCTGCATCTACGTTGTCCTGGTCCGGATGGAAAAATGGCACCGTTTCATGAAACGAAAGCACCAAGACGGACCTCCTTGGAAATGTTCAATTTCCATTTCTTCTGCTAGCATTACTGCTTTTAGTAGAATGGTGACTGTCTAAACGCTTCTCCCACTTGTTCTTTGCTCGATGATCCACTGCTCGAGTCTTTCTTCCAACTCGGGCCACCTCGCATCACAAAGTAGGAAACACAGCTGCGTCGTCTTGACCTGTCGGAGCTCGTTTTCCAGCTTCCTCCACTTGCGAACCATCGATTCGTTGATTTCAAATTCTCTTGCGGCTGCTCGATTTCCATGCTCCTCCGCGTAGCTGTGCTTGATAAGCGTGACTTTGCCATTTTCAGTTATAACAATGATGTTTTGCATGACGCATGTACCCTTTTTATACTCTTTTATACACAATCCACA
Source organism: Syngnathus floridae (assembly GCF_059516105.1). Classification (NCBI taxonomy): domain Eukaryota; kingdom Metazoa; phylum Chordata; class Actinopteri; order Syngnathiformes; family Syngnathidae; genus Syngnathus; species Syngnathus floridae. Next base: position 3,498,879 of record NC_142416.1, on the reverse strand, counting down.
CCCACACTTCCCCTTTTAACATTCTCATGGCGTTCTCTACTACGTCCGCCTTACAACAACACACACACACACACACACACACACACACACAGGGCGGGGTGTACTTCTAATCCACACCTACAATTCTCCCTTTAACATTCTCATGGCGCTCTTTAATACGTCTGCCTTACAACAAAACACATAGGGACCACTGTATGATAGGGCGCGCCACACATTTTGAAGAAAATCTAAGACTTTATTCCGCGCCTAATAATCGTGAAAATACGCTTCGGAATATAGGTCGTATTAGCCATAAAATGCACAATAACATGAAAAAAAATACATATATAAGTCGCTCCAGAGTATAAGTCGCATTTTGGGGGAAATTTATTCAACAAAATCCAACACCAAGAAACGACATGAACAAACAGCAACAGGCTAAATGATAGGTATGCTAACGTGCCATAAACACAAACGAAGAGCTGAGAATGGGCCTGACGTAACATTCAGAGTTATTCAAATAACTATAACATAAATAACACGTTTATAAAACCAGCTGTGTCACTCCAATTTATTAAATCCATCGATCGTCCTTTATATCAACAATGCCGGCCGGGTGCGGGCCGCTGACGGCGGTTGCACTTCAAAATATTCAACAGGCCCATATAACGATATATAAATTATATATCAAATAACTATTATATAAGCAATAATATTATCAAACCATCTGTGTAACTCCAAATCATTAAATCCATCGATCGTCCTTTATGTCAACAATGCTGGGCAGGTGCGCGCTGCTGACGGCGCTTGCACTTCAAAATATTCCACAGGCCCATATAACAATATATAACTTATAGATCAAATAACTATTATATAAGCAATAATATTATCAAACCATCTGTGTCACTCCAAATCAATAAATCCATCGATCAAATTCCTCGTCCTTTGTCAACAACGCCGTGCGTGCGCCCTGACGTCAGCCTCGTCGTTATTCCACAGATCGAGTATATATGTACGTAACTATATTGTAGAGTTAACAAAGTACAAGGAAAGACATGGGTTTGGTAAACGGCTCTTTAGCTAACAAAAGAAAAGTTCAACGAGCCAACAACTACTGAACTGTAACAATAAAAACATATACAAGTTGCTACATGAAATAAAATATATCAAACAATTATAACAAATAGTTCATCACCACACGGCCCCAAGCACCGGCGTGGACTTCCAGGCGTGTGGCAGCGTTGACTTCCATCCCCAGAGGTGGCACTTCCAGCCACGGAGGTGGAAGAGAGCTCCATACAATAGGACCGGGCGTGCGTAAAAGCCATGTCCGAGCCCCATCCACTATCCCCGAACAGCCACCCGGCCGAGCGCCGGCCCCCGACTTCCATCCACGGAGGTGAAAGAGCCGTAGAGTCGGACCAGGCGTGCGTAAAAGCCCTGTCCGAGCCCCATCCACCTTCGCCGGACAGCCACCCGGCCATGCGCCGGCCCCCGACATCCATCCACGGAGGTGAAAGAGCTGTAGAGTGGGACTGGGCATACGTAAAAGCCACATCCAAGTCCCATCCACCGTACCCAGATAGACACCCGGCCGAGCGCCAGCCCCCAACTTCCATCCACGGAGGTGAAAGAGAGCTCCGTAGAGTAGGACCGGGCGTGCGCAAAAGCCATAATAGTTTTTCAAACCTTCTGTGTAACTCCAAATCATTAAATCCTTTAAACTCTTCGTCCTCCGTGTCACTTACAAACAAAGCCGCTAGTGATGCCGGTAGTACATGGGGCCCTTCGTCATCTTTGTAATACCGTGTTCGAATCTTTGTCCTTTATGTAAACAACCGTGGCGCCGCGCCGCTGACGTCACTTGAAATTCAAATTACAGTAATCCCTTGCTACATCGCGGTTTCACTTTTTTATTTTTTTAAATTTGTGAAATAATTCACATATAAGTTGCTCCTCAGTATAAGTCGCCTCCCCCACCCAAACTATAAAAAGAGACACGTCTTATAGTCCGGAAAATACGGTGTATATATATATATATATATATATATATATATATAGTTGACGTCAGTGCCTCCCCAGTTATGAACCTCCCCGCACGTCACATAGGACTGTCTCAGAAAATTAGAATATTGTGATAACGTTCTTTATTTTCTGTAATGCAATTAAAAAAAAAATGTCATACATTCTGGACTCATTACAACCGAACTTAAATATTGCAAGCCTTTAATTATTTTAATATTGCTGATTATGGCATACAGCTAAGAAAACTCAAATATCCTAACTCACGCTGCACAACCAAGAGAGATGACCGCATTCTTAACAGCATTGTGAAGAAGAGTCGCTTCCAGAATTTGGGGGAGCTTCAAAGACAGTGGACTGAAGCTGGAGTCCAGGTATCAAAAGCTACTGTTCACATACGTGTCCGGGAAATGGGCTACAGTATCCGTATTCCCATGGTCAAGCCACTTCTGAAGCGTCTGACTTGGGCTATGAAAAAGAAGTTGCAGAGTGGTCCAAAGTCCTCTTTTCAGACGAAAGCAAGTTTTGTATTTCATTTGGAAGTCAAGGCGCTAGAGTCTGGAGAAAGGCTGGAGAGGAGCAAACTCCAAGTTGCTTGAAATCCAGTGTGAAGTTCCCACAGTCAGCGATGGTTTAAATATTCAAATTTCTTGATAGGATTTTTGAGTTTTCTTACGCTGTAAGCCATACTCAGCAATATTAATATAATAAAAGGCTTGCAATATTTCAGTTGATTTGTAATGAATCCAGAATGCATGACATTTTTGCTTAATTGCATTACAGAAGATAAAGCACTTTATCACAATATTCAAATTTTCTGAGACATACTTGGTCTGAGGAAATATTCTGATTTTTTGTGATAGGATTTTTGAGTTTGCTTAAGCTGTAAGCCGTACTTAGCAATATTAAAATAATAAAAGGCTTGCAATATTTCAGTTGATTTGTAATGAATCCACAATGTATGACAAGTGATTAGTTAAATACCCTACTAGTATACTTTTTTATGATATTCTAATATTTTGAGATAGGATATTTGAGTTTTCTTAGCTGTATGCCATAATCAGCAATATTAAAATAATAAAAGGCTTGCAATATTTAAATTGGATTGTAATTAATCCACAATGTTTCACATTTTTGTTTTTTAATTGCATTACAGAAAACAAAGAACTTTATCACAACATTCTACTTTTCTGAGACAGTCCTGTGTATCATATATATTACATGAGATCAAAATGGTCCCACATAGCAGAAACCTTTTGTTTGACTTGGGGCTGCTCCATAATTCTTGATGACTTTGAGGCTCAACCGCGAAAGATCAGATATTTTTTTGGCAGATGCATCCCGTTGACAGATGTGCTTTCTTTAACAGAGGTTTGGCACACTTCCTTGACAGGCGATACTGCTGCTGTTTCGGTCACGTGACTTTACAGAAGCCTGCGCTCCCGCACCTCCAAACTCACCAACAGCTTCATACTTTTAATTTGAGGTAGGGTTCTTTATTTTGAAAGCCGTTTTCGGGCGATACCACTTCCTTGTTCACGTTCATGTACATACGTACAGGTTACAGTGGTACAGCAGTCATTGACGATGTAAGTGGGTCTGCTAACAAGAGAAATAAACTATCAAATAAGTCTCACCTTTAGGACAATGTAGTATTGCTCCAAATGTTGGTTTACATTCCTTTAGAGGTCTGTTTTCGCGTGTTAGCACGATCGCAAATGAGGATCTTTCCACAAACTCGTTAGCCTGCCCAGTACTTCTTGTTAACATCTTACACGTACACGCGTATAATATTTATATTTTCAATATTTATACAAAATTTTCTGCATGTTATTTATCCTATTAATGCATTATTTACATGTTTGAAACAATTATTTAATGTTCTAGTAATAAAATATGCACTTAAATGGTTTCATATACATTTATTGAGACACAAAATATGTACAGATGAGCAGGTGACCCTACTTCGCGGATTTTACTTGTCGCGGGTGCTTTTTGGAACCAATTAACCGCGATAAACGTGGGATTACTGGGGCCTATCCCAGCAGTCATCGGGCAGTGGGCGGGGGACACCCTGAACCGGTAGCCAGCCAATCGCAGGGCACACAGAGACGAACAACCATTCGCACTCACACCTAGGGTCAATTTGGAGTGCTCAATCGGCCTACCAAGCATGTCTTTGGGATGTGGCAGGAGATCGGAGTGCCCCAAGAAAACCCACGCGGGCACGGGGAGAACATGCAAACTCCACATGGGGAAGGTTGGAGGTGGAATAGAACCCACACCCTCCTAACTTTGAGGCTAACGTGCTAACCCATGCGCCACCAAGCCGTTTTTGGAGTGCATTTCAATTGAAATCTCTTTTGAAAAAAAGAAAAATATTATTATGTATGTACTATTGAGCTCCTGACTCAAGCCTTGAGACCTTTAGCAACTGGATAGACTCCACTTTTTCACTCACCTCAGAGAAGTGTATTTTTGTGTCAATTTCAATATCGATTTGTTAAATACAAAATAATGTAAACCCACCAATGATTTTCTTTAACACCATGTGTTGCATAAAATTGTAGCCTAAAATTACAAGACCTACCAGAATAACAACTGGAAGTGCCACATTGATTGACATTTACGTATATAGACTGTATATAGATATATATACATATCTGTATATAGATATAAATGATGCAGCTAATGAGATTCTGTTCGTGGAATTATAGTCACTGATATCAGCGATCACTTGCCAATATTTACCACTTTTAACACTGAGTATGAACAACAGGAGAACAACAATACAATTAGGAAAAGAGTCAAGTCACAGGAGACTCTTAAAGCTCTAGAACAGGGGTGGGCAATTAATTTTTACAAGGGGCCACATGAAAAACCTGAGTTGTGTCAGAGGGCCACACCTACAATAACTTAAACCTGCTCAATTTTCTTCTATTGTAAAATGCACTAAATTATTTATTTTAAATAGTTGGTACTGGTAATTAGAAGAATACAATTATTCTGTTTATGTTTATATCAAGCTATGTGAAACTGTGGTGTAAAGGTCAAATTAAAAAAACAATCAGTACAATTTATTCTTAACTTCTGTAACTTTTCCTCAAATGACAAAGCCGCTCCACCTCTGGGTGTGAAGTTTGATAAAAAGTCCTTGTTGGGCTTGCAGTTTTGCTAGCAATGCATCAGCCTCTGATGCGCCCTGTTTATCAGACAGATGTATTTTTTTCTCATGCTTGGTCGTGTAATGGCGACTCAAATTATATTCTTTAAACACAGCGACCTTTGTACCACAAATCAGGCACATGGCTTTACCTTTCATTTCTGTAAAGAAATACTAGGCAGTCCATGTCTTGTTGAAAACACGGCGCTCCTTGTCAACTTTTCTTTTCTGAGGGTCAGCACACGTTTCTCGGACAGCATTACTTCGCACTGTTCACCTTCACGCACAGCTCACATACACGTACGCCACACGGAAGTGCGACGCCTTTCAAAATAAAAGCGAAACAGTTGTATTGTACGCACGACACAATTTTTTTTTTTTTTTTTTTTTAATTACGATTAGCCTCATGCGGGCCGGACAGGGACACACAAAGGGCCGGATGTGGCCCGCGGGCCGTAATTTGCCCAGGTTTGCTCTCGAAAATGACTTAATTGATCAGAATTGGAATAAGGTTTATTGCAGTAATGATGAAGATAAATGCATTTTTGTCTTCTTTACTGTACACGTGAAAGAAAAAGTAAAACTAATTAAAAACTTTGTTATAGGTAACGAAAAATGTTGATTTTCAAATTGGATAAGGAGTGGGACATCCCCACACCGAATCACCCCGCACCACCCAACCCCCATCGCACCCACCCCTATGGAAGCAGTTCTCATTGAATTTGCATTGAACTGGTGTGTTGCAACAAGGAGACATAGGGTGTATTCAGACCTGACTGTTTGGTCCACTTTAAACGGACCAGGGTTCGATTGTAACGCTGGTCCAGACCTTTTGTACAGGTGTGAATACACGCAAATGAATCCTGGTGCGGATTAAAGAAACAGACTAAGACCTACCGTAATTTCCGGACTATAAGTCGCGTTTTTTTTCATACTTTGGGTGGGGGGGCGACTTATACTCAGGAGCGACTTATATATGTTTTTTTTTTCACAAATTTTTACTTGATCATTAAGACATCACTTAAAAGTATAGTTGACCACTTCCCATGTTATTTTTAGTATAGTTGATCACTTAGCATGCTTTTATATCTTTATCTTGAACATATTCAAAACATAAAAAATAGAGAAAACATCAAATAAAGCAATTAACACTTTAAAGCACCATATCCAAGTCCACTGTCTGTTTGCTCCTCTTATATTTATTATTATTATTTATTATTATTTGTTTATTTATCATTTATTCAACACTCTTATTTATTCATTGTTTATGCCTTCTTGGGGTTTTTTGTGTTGCTTGTATGGATATGTGTACTATCTCACCGAGGGATAGTGGGAACGTAATTTCAATTTCTTTGTGTGTCTTGGTATATGAAAAAAAAAAATCGACAATAAAGCAGAGTTTGTCTTTGATAAAACAACCAAATAAACAAAACAAAAAACTACCTCTGAAAAAAAATATATTTTCAGACGAAACTGGATGAGGGCGCTTTAAATTTCACCGTTGGCCGTGACTCATCAACTGGGTGGGCTTAAGAAAAATGGCACCAAAAAGAAAGTCATATTTTGCAAGTTACAAACTTCCAAGTTGTAAAATATGCCGCTGGAAACAGTAATCGAGCAGCAGAAAGAAAGTTTGGAGAACCGTGATGTACCAATGGATTACTATTTCAAGTGACGTCATGGGCACCGCGCGGCGCGACCCACGTAAGGACGACCGGCGTCATTAGCGGTGATCATTTCTAAGTGACACGGAGGACAAAGAGTTTAAAGGAATTAAGGATTTGGAGTGACATAGAAGGTTTGAAAAACTATTATGGCTTTTACGCACGCCCGGTCCTACTCTACTGAGTCGGGGGCCGGCGCTCGGTCGAGTGGCTGTCCGCGAACGGTGCATGGGGATCGGACATGGCCATTACGCACGCCCGGTCCTCTGCCATGGAGCTATCGTCTCTGGAAGTCCACGCCGCCACACGCTTGGAAGTTTGTTTTGTGGAATAAAGAGCCGTTTACCAAACCCACGTCTATCCTTGTACTTTGTTAACGCTACAATATAGTTATATAGTAGATCTGTGGAATAAAGACGAGGCTGACGTCAGGGCGCACGCGCGGCGATGTTGACAAAGGACGAGGAATTTGATCGATGGATTTAATGGATTTTAAGTGCACGGATGGTTTGATAATATTATTGCTTATATTATAGTTATTTGAAATATAGTTTATCTATCGTTATATGAGCCTGTGGAATATTTTGAAGTGCAAGCGCCCTCAGCCGCGCGCAGCCATTGTTGACAAAGAACGATCGATGGATTTAATGAATTGGAGGGACACCGACGGTTTTATAAACATGTTATTTGTGTAATGGTTGTCCTAAATCACTCTATATGTTACGTCAGGCCCGTTCTCAGCTCCTCATTTGTGTTTGTCACGTTAGCATACCTATCGTTTAGCCTGTTGCTATCGTATCGAATGATCGATGGATTTAATGAATTGGAGTGACACCAATGGTTTTATAAACATGTTATTCATGTAATAGTTGTCCTTAATCACTCTATATGTTACATCAGGCCCGTTCTCAGCTCTTTGTTTGTGTTTGTCACGTTAGCATCCCTATCGTTTTGCCTGTTGTTGCTATCGTTTAGCCTGTTGTTGCTCGTTCATGACTGTTTTTGGTGTGGGATTTTGTCGAATAAATTGCCCCCCAAAATGCGACTTATACTCCGGAGCGACTTATATATGTTTTTTTTCACTTTTTGGGGCATTTTATGGCTGGTGCGACTTATACTCCGGAGCGACTTATAGTCCGGAAAATAAGGTACTTTTTCAAGTGGTCTGAGTTCGCTTCCAAACAAACTATAGTGCGGTTCCTTCAGGTGTGAATACAAACAGCATAGATCTGAACCAATATCACAAATATGCAGAGCAGAACACAACGCGTAGGACTTGCACGTTTTCCTCCATTTCCGGGACCGTGCTATGTGTGCCACCCTGGTCATTGCTGTCTAATGGGCACACAGATCGTCACAAGTGTGGATGTGTATACTTCACTTGCAAAATGTACAGTCTGAATAGGAAACGCACCAAACGAAAAAAATTAAGTCCGCTTTTGGTCCGGACCAAACAAGCAGGCTAAAGGACTTTCCTGGTCTAAATACACTCTATGTTTCATCATAACCATTTTGTAGTTATTTAACGGGGTAAAGTGTTTAGTTTTGAACAAGTGTCTGATCACAAAACACAGGAGTCTAAACTTGCTTAGAGACCAAAATTTGCTATTTTTACCTTTTCATTGTATATTCAAATACCTAATCTAAACACGCCAACCCAGCTGATGGCCGATCAATAATAACAACACACAGTACGAAACAAATTGTGTAACATCTCAAAACCTTTGGTGTGCTTTGATTGAGACAGGGGTGTCAAACTCATTTTTTTCGCAGGCCGCATTGTAGTCATAGCTTCTTTCGGAAGGCCATTATGACTGTCAACCCAAATAAATGTATGAGCACCTCATATTATATACAGTAAAAGCTACAAAACAGACTGACAAATAACTCGTTTTCAAATCATACGAGTAAAAACTGGTCAAATATTTTAAAAATATATATTATTAAAAGTGACGACAATTTGCAATTCTAGTAATGACACAAATTAGTCTTCACGGGCCACATAAAATGATGTGGCGGGCCGTATCTGGCCCCCGGGCCTTGAGTTTGACACCAGACACCAGATAAGGATGTCCAGTCCATCTTAAAAATGGACTGAATACTTCTCTAGCTTATTGTCGGGGAGGTGATATAGTTTGATCGTTTATTGCGTGCTTTCACGTTTGCCACTGACGTCACATCAGGATTATTAGTAAACTTCCACACCGAGAAATAACTGACACATAATAAATTACAATTGGCGCCCTCTACTCGCTATAGTGCTACATGGGAAATATGAATTCTGTAAATCGCGACCAAGATGCACTTTGACGGTTTGGACCTGTATTTATTTAGGAATTACTGAGAGATGGAGTTCCGGATGAAGGGATTTGAGCGTCTATTCATTTACTTACCCTTTCTCCAAAGTGATTCCCTGCGCTCAATTTGGTTAATGAAGACCACAAAACCGCTAATACGAGAAACGTAACAATGACAAATGAACCCCGTAAGAAAAATCCTACTTTAAATCTCATTTTGGAATACCTTCCTAAAAGCATAAAAACGAACACCTCAACACAAGGTTTGACGATGGTAATGTCTGCAGGACAGGAAGCTACTGGCCAAGTTTCATTTATTACGTTTTAAGATTCTCCATCTGCGATACCCGCCCTTTTGTTTACCTCTTAGGCTCCATCTAAACACCTCCACTATAACCGAGGATTCTCATTGAAGTGTACATCACGTCGAAGTGTACAACACGTCGAAGAGTACAGGATGCGAGAGCGTAGGTTACAAGCGTGTGAACTTGCACAATCAGGACACAGCGTGCTACGTCATAGACTTATGCCGATGATAGCTTAGTCCAAATTCGCAGGCTACATCCACCAAGGCCGGTTCCAAAGTTGGGTCCTTCGTAGCCCTGACGTTCTTCCTCCATGGACCGCATAAGCCGTGAAGAATTTAGCGGACTATCTCCGTACTAATCAATAGGCAGCGTCCTTCAACGACCAATATGGTGACGACGTGGCGTCATTTCCGGCGGGACAAGACATCTTGTTTTGTTTTTTAAACTTTCAAATCAATTAGAAAACATCTCAAATAATCAATTAAAGCTAGCAGACACAGAAACACCAAAAAGGGATCCAGATGAGCAACAGTAAAGAATATGGTAAACACAAAAAATCTCAGCACTATACCATGATAACACATTTTACATACAGCTCCGTACAAGAAAATGTGACGACAGAGCAGGTACTGTACCTCTGTAGTAACATTGCATCACATGATGCAGCAGGGATAAGCACTGATAAGAAACAGTGACGTAAGCATCTTGGCCACGAATTTAAAAAGTGAATATGAAAGCACAAAATGGACAGATAATGTGTCACAGAAAACTACTCCAAAAACAATGTGTGGAGCAAATGGGCAACATGCAGATTTCCCTTGACTTGTGCAAATTCAGAATTGTAGTCAAAGTTGGACATATTTTGAAGGTTAAAAAATAAGCTTCTGAAATACATTCATTCCTAACAAAAAAGGAAACCAAAAATATCTAATGGACACAGAGGGAAGCCCTGAGCCTTAGGGCCTGAGGCATTTCCCAAAATGTTAAACCGTATGGTTGACTAATTTTGCTTCATCAATGGAAAAAAAAAAAAATCAGTTAATCAAGCTCAAACCCAGAATTAATGCGTTGTTAGTATTAAAAATATTAGACATTTTTATTGTTAACCAATAAAACAAGTGAACAGAGGAAAGCCTTGACTCAGGATGCACCAAACATCTGATTTAGGGATTGGCATTTGATTGACATTTTTTTAATTTTTATGGGAATTAACATACATCCCGCCTTCCATCATTGAAAGCGACAGGATCGCAGCTCTTAGTGAACTGTACTAGGCTGTCAGTGAACAACAGACGGCGCACGCTTGTTAAGGATCGGACAGTACAGCCAAGTGCGTAACGACGGACTTTATTTGAAGGGGATGATGGGAACAGCTGGCGTTGGAGCGGCGATCGGGCTGGAGAGGACAACGATTCTGCGAGGGTTTCGAGTGGTCAAGCGAGTCAATTCTCTCCGGGATTGATGAGCGAAGCAGCATCAAGGGACAGACTGGCACTCGGGTCTGCGCTGGCGGCGCTGATATAGCGCTGTCCATGAACCCGTGGCAGGTGACGGTGATCCCACTGACAGGGGGGCGTGGTCCCGTCGCAGGTGGCACCAGCACGTGACAGAACCCCCCCCCCCCACAAGGGACGGCTCCCGACGTCCCCAGGAACCGAAAACAACAAAACAAAAAAAACTAAAAGGAAGGCAATAGGTGGAGGGGTCAGCACACCGCTGAAACGTCCGACACCTCACCAGACGCAGGATCGACGGGCGCGGGGGCGGAAGACCCCGGTACCGGTGGGCAAGACCACCCTGGACCCTCACCCCTGGTGGAACGGGCGCCGGCGCCAACGCGCTTTCATGGATGGGCCGCACACGGGACACGTGGAACGTGGGATGAACCTTCATGGAGTCTGGAAGGAGCAGATGGACTGCGGCCGGGCCAATCACCTTCTGGATAGGGAACGGTCCAACAAAGCGGGGCGCCAGTTTGCGGGATCCCGCTCGCAGCGGCAAATCCCGCGTCGAGAGCCACAGACGCTGCCCCACTCTGTACTCCGGAGCCGGCGTCCGGTGCTTGTTCGCCTGGCGGGCGTAGCCTGAAACAGAGCGGAGAAGAGTGGCCCGGCCCCTCGCCCAGGCACGATGACAACGGCGGACACAAGCCTGGGCCGACGGGCACGCCGCACCACGCTCCTGGTGGGCGAACAAGGGTGGCTGGTACCCGAAGACGCAGTGGAAAGGCGAAAGTCCCGTGGCCGAGCTGGGAAGGGAATTGTGAGCGTACTCTACCCAGGGAAGCTGTTGGACCCACCCGCGCTGGTCTCCGGCGGCCATGCATCGGAGAGACCTGCCCAGTTCCTGGTTCAGGCGCTCCGCTTGACCGTTGGACTGAGGGTGAAACCCCGAGGAGAGGCTGGCCGTGGCGCCGAGGAGTCGGCAGAACTCCGTCCAGAAGGTGGAAGCGAATTGAGGTCCTCGGTCTGACACGATGTCTCGTGGGAGACCGTGGTGACGAAACACCTCCCGCATCATGATGGACGCTGTCTGCTTCGCAGATGGGAGCCTAGGCAGAGGGATGAAATGCGTCATCTTGCTAAAACGGTCTACCACCGTGAGGACCACCGTGTTTCCCTCTGAGGGGGGGAGGCCCGTGACAAAGTCGATCGACAGGTGAGACCAGGGACGCTGGGGAACCGGCAAGGGTTGAAGCAGCCCGGCCGGAGGACGAGTAGGCGTCTTGTAGCGGTTACAGATTGAGCAGGCTCTGACGTAGTCGCTGGTGTCCACTTGCCAGGTGGGCCACCAGAAACGCTGTGCCACCACGTACCTCGTGCGTGCAGCGCCGGGATGACAGGCCAGGCGTGAGTCGTGCGCCCATTGCAGCACGGCCGATCGCAGGCCTTCAGGGACGAACAGGCGACCCTCCGGGCAGTTGCTGGGGCCGGGTTGATCGCGTGATGCGGCTTCCACTTGGCGTTCGATCTCCCATGTAAGAGCCGCCACCCGAACCGAGCTCGGGAGGATAGTGGGAGGCGGACCCTGTCCCTCCTCCCCACCAGGAAACAAACGCGACAGGGCGTCCGCCTTCGCGTTACGGGAACCCGGTCTGTAGGAAAGAGAGAACTCAAACCGGTCAAAGAACAGAGCCCACCGTGCCTGTCTTGCGTTCAGTCTCTTGGCCGATCTCAGATACTCCAAGTTGGGGTGGTCGGTCCAGACAATGAACGGAGTGGTGGCGCCCTCCAGCCAATGTCGCCACTCCTCCAAAGCCAACTTGACGGCGAGGAGCTCCCGATTACCGATGTCATAGTTCCGTTCTGAGGCTGACAAACGGCGAGAAAAGAAGGCGCACGGGTGGAGACGATCGTCTTGGCGGCTACGTTGAGACAACACCGCCCCGACACCCACGTCCGAGGCGTCCACTTCGACCACGAACTGTCTGTCGGGATCGGGAACTCTGAGGATGGGAGCGGATGTGAACCTCTTCTTAAGCTCCTGAAATGCCTGTTCCGCCCGTTCTGTCCATTTGTATGGGGAGGCGGGGCTGGTAAGGGCGGTGAGTGGCGCGGCCACCGTGCTGTATCCACGGATAAAACGTCGATAAAAGTTCGCGAAACCTAAGAATTGTTGCAGCCGCTTGCGTGTCTCGGGAACAGGCCATGACGTGACCGCCTCCACCTTCTCAGGGTCCATTTCGATGGATCCCTCCCGTACCACGTAGCCGAGGAATTTGACAGAGGAGGCGTGGAACTCGCACTTCTCTGCCTTCACGTAGAGCGAATTCTCTAGGAGGCGTCGCAGCACCGCCCGAACATGCTTGATGTGCTCAGGAAGTGAGCGGGAGAAGATGAGGATGTCGTCCAAATAAACGAACACAAATTTGTCCAGCATGTCTCGTAACACGTCGTTTATCAGTGACTGGAAAACTGCTGGGGCGTTGGTGAGCCCAAACGGAACCACCAAGTACTCGTAGTGTCCGCTCGGGGTGTTGAAAGCCGTCTTCCACTCGTCTCCCTCCCGGATGCGGATCAGGTGGTAGGCGTTGCGAAGATCCAGGTTGGTGAAGATGGTGGCACCCTGAAGGCTCTCAAAGGCGGAAGAAAGAAGAGGCAGAGGGTATCGGTTCTTTACGGTGATTGCGTTTATTCCCCGGTAGTCGATACACGGGCGGAGCGTGCCCTCCTTCTTCTTCACGAAGAAAAACCCCGCTCCCGCAGGTGAAGAGGACGGCCGTATGATGCCGGCTGCCAGGGACTCCCGGATGTACTCCTCCATAGCCCGGCGCTCAGGAGCGGACAGGGAGTAGACGCGTCCCTTGGGAGGGAAGGTGCCGGGCAACAGGTCGATGGCGCAATCGTAGGACCGGTGTGGAGGAAGAGAAGCGGCCCTGGCTTTACTAAAAACCTCCTTGAGTTCGTGATAAACTGCTGGGACATTGGAGATGTCGGGACTGTACCTGGGCGGGGCTCTGCCGAGTGGGCTGGTGGCCGCCTTCAGGCACACTCGATGGCAGCGTTCGCTCCACTGCCGTACAACCCCCACCTCCCAGTCCAGCACCGGGTTGTGCTGCCGCAACCAAGGGTGCCCCAGGATGAGCTGCTGTCCTGGGAGGGAAAGAAGAAAAAACTGGATGGTCTCGTGGTGATTGCCGGAGAGCAGTACCTTAACCGGTTCCGTCACGAAAGCCACGTCGCCAATCAGGCGGCCATCAATGGCAGGCGCGGGAATGGACGGGCTCAGAGGGAGGAAGCCGACACCCCACCGACGCGCCAGGCTAATGTCCATGATGTTCCCCTCCGCGCCGGAATCCACCAAGGCTGCCACGTTCTGGTCGCCCGCCACAAGCTGGACACGTGCCTGCAGCGTGAGCGTGCTGGGACTGGGAGAGCCGGTGCTGGTCGAGCTCACGCGGATCCCCCGACGCCGCGTGAGCTCTGGCCTTTTAGCGGGCACCCCGCCATCCGATGGCCCCCTTCCCCACAGTAAAAACACAAGCCCAGCGAGAGGCGACGACGGTGCTCCTCCGAGGGGACCCGAGCCCCTCCCAGATCCATGGGCTCGGCGGGTGGAGTGGTGGGCGGGTCCCCAGCAGACGGAGGAATGTGGCCACGCGGATTCCGCGGGGACCTCCTCTCCCGATCGCGCCGCCGCGTCCGGATCCGCCGGTCTACTCGGGCCGCCAAGTCCATCGCGCCCTTCAGGGTTCGCGGGCGATCGTAAGACACCAGTTCGTCCTTCATATAATCCGCGAGGCCATTTAGGAACGTGCTAACGAGCGCTGGCGCGTTCCAGCCGCTGCTGCCGGCCAACGTCTGGAATTTAAGGGCGTACTCCGCGACCGATCGGCCACCCTGACGCAGCGTCGCCAGTTCCTCGGCGGCGTCTTCGGCGGCGGATCCCAGGTCGAACAGGAAGAGCAATTCCTCTGCGAAGGCGTCGAAGGAATCGCATGCCGGGGCCATCCGTTCATACTCTGCCAAACCCCATAGCCGCGCCTCGCCTGTGAGGTGGGTTAGAACGAAACCGAACTTGGCTGATTCTGAGGCAAACGTGACGGGCTGGAGGCTGAACATTATGCGACAGTTGGTCACAAACGCCCTCACGTGCTTGGGATCGCCGTTGAACTTTTCGATCTTGCCGAGGCGGGGCTCCGGGACGTCCACGAGCCTCCTGGCCTCGGCAGACGGGCGGTGCGGAGGTGCTGTGACAGCCGGGGACGCAGCCACCGACAGTCTCTGGAGGGCTTGGGCCATCTCCTGCTGCTGCAGCTGTTGTTGCTGACCAACCTCGATCAGGTTCCGGATGTCGGCGGACAGGCTGCTGATGGCGGTCTCGGCTCGCTCCAGTCGGCCCAATGCCGTCTCGTCGTTCGCTGACTGCATCGTGTTGGCCAGTCTGTACTGTTAAGGATCGGACAGTACAGCCAAGTGCGTAACGACGGACTTTATTTGAAGGGGATGATGGGAACAGCTGGCGCTGGAGCGGCGATCGGGCTGGAGAGGACAACGATTCTGCGAGGGTTTCGAGTGGTCAAGCGAGTCAATTCTCTCCGGGATTGATGAGCGAAGCAGCATCAAGGGACAGACTGGCACTCGGGTCTGCGCTGGCGGCGCTGATATAGCGCTGTCCATGAACCCGTGGCAGGTGACGGTGATCCTACTGACAGGGGGGCGTGGTCCCGTCGCAGGTGGCACCAGCACGTGACAACGCTGACGGTTTCACCATCTTCGCTGGGGATTTTAATCATGCTAACCTAAAGTCTGTTTTTCCGAGGCTTCACCAGCTTGTTGATTTTCCAACACGTGGTGACAGCTTCCTGGACCTGGTCTACACTACATATAAAGGAGCTTTCAAAGCTACCCCCCTCCCCCATGTTGGGCTTTCTGACCATATCACTGTTATGCTTATGCCCGCATACAGAGAAAGAGTGAAAGCATCCGGGCCGGTTCGCAAGCGGGTAAGGGTGTGGCCTGAGGGTGCCTCTGCTGCGCTTCGGGACTGCTTTGACACAACTGACTGGGGAATGTTTAAGCAGGCAGCCACTTGCAACAATCAGACGGACATAGAGGAGTATACTGACTGTGTTTCCTCTTACATCTCGAAGTGCATTGACGATGTGACCCACACAAAATGCATCGTCATTCGGGCTAATGGAGGCCATGGCTGACAGGGGCTGTCCTCAGGCTAGTGAGGGCCAGGGACAAAGCCTTCAGAGCTGGGAATGAGGCTGGCTTGAGAACAGCGAGGGGTGACCTGTCCCGGAGCATCAAGGAAGCGAAGAGGGCATTCTCTTGGAAGATTACTGCCCACTTCAAAGACAGCAGGGACGCATGGAGCCTATGGCAAGGCATTCATACCATCATGGACTACAAGCCCGCGCCGCAGAGCTGTGAGTGCAACATCCGTCTGCTCAACGATCTGAACCGCTTCTTTGCTCGCTTCGACGCTCAGAAGAGCACTTGCCCGCTGAAGACCCCTCCCCCTCCACACGAGCAGCCCCTGTGCCTCTCTGCCGAGAGCGTGAGGAGGACGCTTGCCGCTATCAACACCCGTAAGGCGGCGGGCCCAGACAACATCCCTGGTCGAGCGCTGAAGGACTGTGCTGGGGAGCTGTGTGTCTGTGTGGGATGGTAGCTGCACTGAATATATGAAGGCCCTGCAGCGCATAGTGACCACAGCTGGTAAGATTATTGGTGCTTCACTCCCCTCCCCGAAGGACATTTACACCTCCCATCTCACCCGCAAGGTGACCACAATTGTGTGTGATGTGAGTTACCCCGCTCACTCTTTGTTTGATCGTCTTCCCTCTGGGAAGAAGTACAGGAGCCTGCGCTCCCGCACCACCAGACTCACCAACAGCTTCATACTCCAGGCTGTTAGGATCCTGAACTCTTTCCCCCCTCCTACATAACGTCCTGTACTTTTGCACTATATTCTGACTGTATGCTGTATTCACACTTGCTCCATTTTTGCTCCTCTTATTTATTAGGTTATTTGTTATTTATTATTTATTCATCACTCTTATTTATTCATTGTTTGTGCCTTCTTGTTTTTACTTTTTGTGTTGTTTACTTGTATGTATATAGTGTACTATGTCTTGTCACCGTGGGATAGTGGGAAACGTAATTTCAATCTCTTTGTATGTCTTGGCATGTGAAGGAATTGACAATAAAGCAGACTTTGACTTTGATATCTCAACGTCAGATTGATGAACACTAATAATTAAATGCATCTGATTTAGCATTAATTTCTCTCCATTATTTTATCAAACGACCACCGCCTATTTATCATGCAGAGTATTTCAAGGATGCCATCAAACACAGCCGTATGAACACAACATGGTGTCAGAAGTGCTGTGAAACAGTAACCCAAACGGAGAAACGTCCACCGCGGAGAGAAAAGACGGGGCGGGTGAGGAAGACGAATGAGTGACAGAGAAGACGAGCAGAGTGGGGAAGGAGGTAGCATGATGGCTAACACACCCAGCGCTACTTTTAGTATTCGACCACCATCGCCCTTTAATTTTTCCAAGCCGCACAAGTGGACAAAATGGATAAGGAGATATGAGAGATTCCGTCAGGCAAGCAACTTAACAGCAAACTCCGGAGAAAATCAGGTGAATACCTTGACATACTATGTAATATGGGAGACAAAGCAGATGACGTTTTGAGAGGCTTGAAGCTCACTGAAGCAGACCAGCGTGACTACATTGAAGTGAGAGATGGTTTCCACTCATTCTTTATAGTGAAAAAGAACTTTGTTTATGAACGAGCATGCTTTAATATGCGCAAACAGGAAACAAATGAGACTGTTGATGCATTTGTCACCGCTCTGTATGCATTAGCTGAACACTGAAATTATGGGACATTGCATGATGAGCTAATCAGGGACAGGATAGTGGTTGGACATGCTGACACACGACTCTCAGAACACTTGCGAATGGAGAAAGATTTGAATCTTTAAAAGGCTATTAACATGGTAAAACAATCTAAGGAAATTAAAAAGCAGCAAAACAGACTGAGGAGTGACACCAGTGGTGTAAAGCAGATGGATGTTTGCTCTGTACACAGAGTATTTAAAGGCCGACAGCAAAAAGAAAAGCCAAGATTCAATAAGTTCAAAAGTAATGGAGCTATGCAACAAAAACCAAAAAGGCTCCCAGTGCTACAAATGTGGTGGCGCGCCTCACCCTAAGCACGCGTGCCTTGCCAACGATGCCAAGTGCCACACGTGTGGGGGAAAAAGGTCACTACCAGCATGTGTGTCGTGCAGGTAAAGCTGTGCACGGAATAGAGGAAGAGAAGGAGAGCTTCTTTCCGGGCTCAGTGACATCAGATAGAAATACATGGACTGCTGATATAACCATAATGGATAAAAATGTCACCTTCAAACCCGATACTGGTGCGGATATTACTGCTGTATCACAGACTGAGTTTAGTAACATCTTTTCCAACAAACAGCAGCCTGTTCTCAAAAAGCCAGAAAAGCCCTTGTTTGGTCCAGGACGGATTCCACTGGATGTGTCAGGGTTCACCAGACTGCAGCTGAGGAAAGGAGCCAAGCAGACAATGGAGAAGGTTTATGTTGTCAAAAACCTGAGCATGCCAATGCTTGGGTTGCTAGCCATTACAGCCCTTGGCTTGCTCATCCGAGTCGACAGCATAGACATGGATACTGTTGGATTTTGTCCACAATTTAGGGAGCGCGTTATCTGCGCCTCACGGCAAAAGCCTTTGCCAATCACCTGTTATTCAATTTACTCACTGCGTGCTCGTTTGATTTCTTCAGATTTAGGAAAATGCAAAGACACTGAAGCAGAAATTAGACTTAGACAGCTTGGTTGAGTTCAATCACAATTCTTGTTCAAAAAGCTCTGTTTTCAGGAAAGTGCAATACAGCGCTGGGCCCTTCAAGAGCGGAAAGTCTCCATTCAGAAAAGGGCAAAGTCCAAGGTTGTTAGATCAGTTTTATATTCAGTAGCACATTGTGGGCCGGGATTGATGGGCGATGAGTCTTCGGGGTGGGGCAAGTTCGAAGGAGAGTCTGCTTCCATGGGAGTGGTGCTGGTTATGGGCGATTCGGTGTGTAGGTGGGGGCTGTTGTCTTCCATCCCGTCTCTCGGCCTTGGCGATCATCTTTGTCCGAGTTCTCGGGTGGCTCCTTCTGGCACCCACTGGTTTTATCTCCACGTGACCTTCCTGTGAACATTCTTCTCCAATCTTGGACATACACTGTCGTACCGCATTCAACTGTATCTTTTCTTTGTTAGGCAAACTATTTCCCTCTGTGCAGAGCGTTCAGTAGTAATCAAAAACTGGCGTCTAGCATTAGTCAAAACATAAGATACAATCAAGTACCGAACGGTCAAGACGACTCAAAAGTCATTTGTTATTTCAAAGTCCTCAGAAATATATATTTCAGATCATAAAGTTATAAAAACCTTTCTCATCACCACTTATCAAAAATGTCTAGTTATGTCTTCTTTATTGATTTGGTGTGTAGGTATAATTATATGCTTCAAATGTTTCTTTTATTTATTGAATATGTGAATATACTTGTCTGCTTATGTACTTTATTCAATGAGGTTTGAGCATATCTGTTTTTGTAGCGAGGCAGGACTTTTTGTATTTCGACCTCATTCCTTCAATACCCTCAAGGCAAGTTACCCCAAATTGTGCAGTGGTCTGGGTAAGCTACAACAACCATACACCATAAAGCTCAAGCCAGACGCCGTGCCATATTCAGTAAAAAAAAAAAAACAGGAGGATTCCACTAACTCTGGTGGGTGAAGTCAAGAGAGCGCTCCAGCGCATGGAAGCTCTGGGCGTCATCAGCCTGGTGGAGGAGCCAACTGATTGGTGTGCCAGCATGGTGGTCGTGCCCAAAAAGCACAGAAAAAAAGTGCGGTTGTGTGTGGATTTAACTGGCTTGAATGTGTATGTGTGCCGTGAAAAGTACATTCTTTCATCTGTGGAACAAAGCCTGGGAATGCTTGCTGGAGCGAAGCTGTTCAGCAATTTGGATGCCATCATGGGTTTTTGGCAGATTCCGTTAACGGAGGAGTCAGCCAAGTACACTACATTCATAACACCCTTCGGACGGTTCCACTTTAACCGCCTTCCATTTGACATCGCCTCTGCGCCCGAACATGCGCCGATCGATCACAGAGGGGCTCAACGGTGTGGTTTGTCACATCGATGATCTGTTGGTGTGGGGGCGGGACCAGGAAGAGCACGACACTCGACTTTATGCCGTGCTACAAAGACTGGAAAAAGCAGGCATCACACTGAATGTGGACAAGTGTGAACTCTCCAAGAGCGAAGTAGTCTTCCTGGGCCATATCATCACAGCTGCAGGCATCCACCCTGACCCAAGAAAGACAGAGGCCATCACAGACATGACAGAGCCCACAAATGTGAGTGAATTAAGGAGTTTTCTTGGCATGGTCAACCAGCTGGGAAAGTTTATTCCCCAGCTAGCTGAGAAAGATAAACCGCTCCGTGACCTCCTCTTGAAGAAAAACTGCTGGGTCTGGGACGTGGACCAGGCAGAAGCGTTTGAAGCGCTCAAGAAAGCTCTATCCTCTCCTCCTGTGCTGGCTAAGTACGACCCGGGCAGGGACACCAAAGTATCTGCTGATGCATCATAGTATGGTTTGGGGGGCGTTCTTCCCCAGAAATGGGGGGAAGACTGGAAGCCGGTGGCTTACGCATCACGGTCACTCACTCCAACTAAGCAACGATACGCACAGGTGGAGAAGGAGGCTCTGGGCCTCACATGGGCCTGTGAACGGTTTTGGGATTTCCTCATCGGAAAGGAGTTTTGCCTGGAGACCAACCATAAACCCCTTTTCAGCCCAAGCACTGGATCCTTTGCCACAGAGAATCCAGCATTTCAGGATGAGGCTGATGCGCTACTCATACTCCATCGTGCACGTACCAGGAAAGTCGCTTTGGACAGCAGACACACTGTCACACGCACCTGTAAAATCACGCATGTCCACCGATGACCAGGAGCTGATGGAGAGCACAAACATATATGTCCGAAATGGGCAAACTACGGCCCGCGGGCCACATCCGGCTTACGGGTTCGTTTAATCCGGCCCGCCAAACCTGAATAAATTGTATTATTGAACTTTTTTTGGGGTCATTTTCCCTGCAATTAGTATGTTTCCCCAATAGATGGGGAAGCGCCCGCCTGCGCATTCACTCCCGGAAGCCGTGTCAGAAACCTCGGTGCACACTCACAAAAAATCCTTCCACTAAAATGAGTGGCCCGAGGAAAAGAAAGGTGGACACTGAGTGCCGAGTGTTTAAAAAAAAGAGAGGACAATTTGGCTCGACCTACGTGTGTGAGCAGACGTTCCGCCACATGAACGTCAACAAAGCCCGTCACAGCTCTAGGTTAATGGACCGACACCTCAGCTCTATCCTAAGAATTACCACAACAAATTTTACTCCAGACCATGATGCACTAGCAAAAAAGGGAGACCAACAATACTATTGATTTCTTTATTACTTTATTTAGAAGTATTCTTTCACTGATGTATTAGATGATGTATTTGGTCAGAGTGTTTGCCGTTTGATGTGATTTCGCCTCATTAGATAAACATATTTCATAAATCAGACCTGCAGGCGCTGAAGTGATGGAAACTATTATTCATAAAAACAGTGTCGTATTTAATGAGAATCACTGATAGTAGTTTTTTGGTGAAATATTTTTTTAATGCTGTTAATAAATGCATTTGTTTTCAAAAAGCTTTTTTTTTAATATCCATGCTTTACTACCTATTAAAAGTACAAACCTTTTATGCAATGACCTTTACATGTCATTTCTATTACTTCACACAAACACTGCATCCATCTGCTCCTGGTTCGGCCCCCCGATCAAAATTTAGAACCAAATTCGGCCCGCCAGTCAAAAGGTTTGCCCACCCCTGATATATGTGGACTGTGTCATTGAAAGTCTACCTGTCAGCTCATCATATACTGAAAACCTGAAAGAGCAGTTGAAAACCGACAGTGTCTGGTCACGTGTCATGACCATGTGCACGGAAGGATGGCCAGCACATGCAAAACTGAAACCAGTGCTGAAAAACTACTGGCCGGAGCGAGCTGCATTAACAGTGCTTACTGCTAAAAGACACATGACTTGTAATACCTTCTGCAATGAGGAACGACATGCTAGTTGATTTATAAACTGACACAGATTTTGTCAATCAGAAACCCCTAATGTTATTTTTATTTATGGACATTTTGGTAATTCTACGGGGGAAGTTTTGAGCACTTTAAGTTAAAACAGATTTCACCACACCCAGCTGTGTGTGTGACGATCATTGGGACTTTAACTTCAACTTAACTTTTAACTGTTTGAGCATTTAAGAATCTAAGAAACAATAGTTATTGTATACATTATACTAATAATCACAAAGTTGTTTTTGTTTCCAGTGTTCTTCTGTAAGAGTTGGATAGGAACAGAAGTTTCTACACAAGAGGCAGAAAAATCCTCTAAGGTCTGAAGAGACAAAGGCAGTCCACCCTTTGATCTCTGGAAAAAAGGGAGATGTGGTATTATAGTATGTTGATACTATGATATTATATAGTGTTTTATTGGAGGTCTCGCAAAATGTAGACATGTGGGGGCGCTGTGATACGGCAGGGGCATTGTACTGCTATGTGACACTCGAGTAGTGGAGGAATAAAGAGTTGCTGAATAAAGAAGTTGCATTAGCGTTCATTTCTACTCCGTATAAACACTACAGGAATAACGTAGGGCGTGGTAATCTTGCCAGGGTGCTGACAACACACCGCTGTAGGTTCACGCAATACATGCCAAATAAACCAGACAAGTTTGGAATCAAGTTTTGGGTCCTAGCTGATGTTGGAACAAAGTACGGCCTCGGTATGAAGCCATATCTTGGAAAGGATGAGCAGACAGTCAATAGTTTTGGGACATATGTAGTGATGACACATATGGAGTCATACTTTGGGTGTGGCTACAACGTCACCACTGACAACTTTTTCACAAGCAAAGACCTACCACTGAAGCTTATGGCAAAGCGAACATCAATAGTTGGCACCATGCGATGGAACAGGAGAGAGATTCCAAGCTCTTCAAAGATGGCCACTCACGAGTCAGTATTTTACAGGTCTGGCTCCCTCCAGTTGGTCAGATACCAATCAAAATCTGTTGTGCTGCTGTCAACTCTGCACAAAGGTTCTCTGTGCCAGACAGATGGCAAAAAGAAGCCAGAATCAATCCTGTATTACAACAGCAACAAATGCGGAGTTGACATGCTTGACGCAATGTGCCGACAGATGTCTACAAAGGCAGGATACAGAAGATGGCCACTGGCAGTGTTCTTCAACGTTCTAGATATGGCTGGAGTCAATTCGTGGGTAATCTACCGGCAAGTCACTGGCACGAATAGCTCACGCAGGGAATTCTTATGTCAGCTGTCTACAGATCTGACATCAGCTGAGATGTCAGCCAGGAATCCCGTACTAATGGCAGCGTCAACAGCAACAGGACAATTGACAACTAGAGATTCTAGAGTCAGATAAAAGTAGGATGTAGCCGCAACAGAACTGTAACTGTCTGTGATGTTTGCAAACGTCCTGTATGTGGAAAATGTATGGCTAAAATTTGCATCGCCTGCAAATATAAGGCTGTCTGATATTAGGGACAAGCACAAACATGCAAGTCTGTGACTGAAATGCTTGTGAAAGAAGTTTGTTACACTTTATTACACTTTGTTGCACTTTGTTATATGGATATCTATACTGTGCATGCTATAATGTTCAATTGTGTCGATTGACACATCTAGCTGTTCTAGGTATAAACTGCTGTATCATGCACACTGAAGGATCAGACAGGACAGCCAAATGCAAAGCGAAGCAGACTTTATTTTGGAGGGAAAGGGGAACGGTGGAGGGCTGGAGCGGCGAACGGGCGAGGCTGCGCACTTCGGGAGTGGGTAACCGGATGGCCTGGGGAAGGAGCTGGCAGCTGGACTTCTAACTGGCGAGGACTGGACGTGGCTGACGGGTGATCTCCGAGTAGAACAACTGCAGACTGACAAGGTAGCACTGGACAGACAGGACAAGGACTGAATCGTAAAGCGACGGGGAGTCAAGCTTACAAGGACCGGTGTGCACTGAGACATCACGAGACAAGCTGACACGAGCTGTAGAGCTGGCCGCACTAATATAGTGCTCCCAATGAGCATGCGACTAGTGAGAATGATCCTGGTGATTGGCAGGTCGTGGCTGGAGGACACCGGCGCATGACACACAACTAATGTAAACAAGTTTTGTCTTTGTTTTTCTACTAAGCATGCAAAATAAATAAAAGTCAGATTCTTTCAGATTTTTCCTACAAACACGTATTAAGTAGTCATGATGCAAAGTTGTGATACGCGTCAATTGACGCGTCCAGCTGTTCTAGTTAAAGACAACCACTGTAGGTTGCCACCCAAAATGACCCAAAAGTGCCCTGACATTCCATAATTTCCTTTACAATACTAATAAATAGAACACAATAATAAAGATTATTCTGTTGTTTGCCAGATATTTTCTCACAAATCTAACATCCCTTTTATCATTAAGCATATGTATCCCCAGTGTTATGGAAGGTTCTGGGAGTTCCCAGCGTTAAACAAGGATACAGGAGTGTGGAGCACATAAAGAGTATGTGGCGTGTCAAATGCGGCAGTGGTTAATGTTAGCGAGGGAGATCTCTGGTTATATTTGAGAGGACACCACTTCAAATGGTCTGGTAGCCACCCTGCCTCCTCCTCCTACCAATGAGGTAGGCAACTAGCACGATGAGGACCAAGCCAGCCAGGGCCGTCCTGACGATGATGGCGATCAGCATGTCATATTCATCCAGCTGGCAGTGCTCAGCTGTGCCAAACTTTTTCTGGGTGAGGCCGAAGGGCTACACCTGCAACTGGAAGGTGTTGATGGACAAGGCCTGGACCACATCGAGAGTCTGCTCTTTGTGGCACATATACGAGACTCCCAGGGTTCCCCGAAGGTAGTCCAGGCTGTTGTTATGTGCTAAGTAGGGTTCTTTCATGTCTGGCCAATCTGCTGACAGAGAAATATCACTCAAGTGGTCCTTATTGGACATAGAGTTGAGCGTGAAGAAAAAGGCCAGGTTGGTTTTATTGGCGTCCGTCAAGAGTCGCAGCATTGTGCTGTCTGTGTCACATGATCCGGAAGCTTTTGTGGTGTTGGGCTCAAGGTTGACGACATGCACTGTCTGGTTTGAGGAGGTGGAGTTGAAGCTGATGTTAAGCTGAAGGCCCATGTACGCCAGCAAGCAGACACTGCTATTGGTGCCGGCCACCCGGTAGTGCCCTGTCACCGGTCTACCAGGCTCTTTGTGCGGCGCCTTGGTGCTGGATGGTGCCACGGTAGCCTAACCCTGGTGCACGGCTATAGCGGCTATAATAAGCTGCAGGGTAAATGTCAGCCACCGTGTCTGCACACCACCAGTGGTCATCATGTTTGTCTCCCAGTTGGTGTTGGTGAGTGTGAGGTCAAAAAAGAGCTCCACAACTTCAGCTAACAGAGCTAGTATGCTAACTATCTGAATGCAAACGTCAGTATCAAAAGAAGCCCATAAAAACAAGTAAAAGCTCTGGGCACTGACAAAAACAAATGGTCAAAGCGCTGCCGTTGCGCTCCAAAATCCAGTTAAATGACCAAAGCTGTTGCGTTAGCATGTGTCGACGGCGAAATTTGCGCTGCTTGATTTGGACTTCGATTTAAAGTAGCATGGCCAAAGACTCCCAGCGGGACAAGACAGCATTGCTGGTGTCCAAATTCACGCAGCCTTTGACAACCAGCCCTCGAATCTGGCCTGGTCTCTATGAAAGTCAGCTTTATTGTCAATGAAGGCAGACCGTGAGGTGTTTTTTTCCCCCAAACATTTATTTATTCAACGCAAACACATTAGGTATAAAATCTCTTTGTACATATCAACAACTACAGACAGACAAAAAGCAAAGCATACGTACATGATACCAGGGAGAAAAAATATTACACACATTACAGGGCAACTCCATATTATATACAAGGAGTATACAGCCAGAGCAAACATCTTACAGAAAAAGCCTTTCAATAAATGAAGTCAGTTTTACAGCATTCTTGGTGTTAATAACTTTCAACGAAATGTTGCTGGATTTCAGAACATTTTTCCAATGAAGAATGTTTGGTTTTGTTTGAAAGAAGCAGCATTTGTGTATACTGTATATTGTTTGGCCAACAAAATATTGTAACAAAGAGTAACCTTTTTGAACAAACGCATTGTTGAAAGTCAAGCCAAAACCTTTGTACAGACTCATACCAAAAGAAAACATGAGCAACATCTTCAATTTCACTTTCACAAAAAAAAACACAGTTCCCTTGTGGTGAGTTGTCTTTGGTGCTTTTTTTTTCATTGATTTTCATATTATGTATTACTTGTGCACTCTCTGCATCCATTACAAACTGGTGATCCTGAAAGGGGGATCCTTCCATCTGTGGTCCCTTCTCAAGGTTTGTCATTTTCCCCTGGCAGGGGTTTTTGAGTTTTTCCTTGCCCTTTTGGGAGCTTAAGATCAGGGGATGCTTTGAGAATAATTGTCAATTTTGGCTATGTGAAGCCCGTTGAGACTGTTTGTGATTTAGGGCTATACAAATAAACTTGACTTGACTTGACTTGACTCACCTTGTCCTCGAGAAAACGCGGTGGCAGGTGGCTGGCTCGGGGAAGGAAAATTTCAGTGACACACGGTTGCTCCTTTTTTTTCTGCTCCTCTTATTTATTTATTTATTTATTTATTTATTTGTTGTGTTATTTATTCATTATTTATTCAGCACGCTTTTTGTTATACTTGTTTACTTGTTTGTCTGTTGTGAGCCATGTCTTGTCACCGTGGGATAGGGGGGAACGAAATTTCGGTTTCTTTGTGTGTCTTTGGCATGTGGAGAAATTGACAATAAAGCTGACTTTGACTTTGACTTTAATTGGTGAGGTATATTTTTGCTGGGCCCCTGTCTCTGTATGTTTCCCTCACAAGGCCGGGGTCATGCACCGGGTCAAGCATAGGCTATTCATGCTCGATAGGGCGGTTTAGTTTTAGTAATGTATAGGTATGACACAGAATATAGAATGGCCAGTTGTTCGTGACCAGAAAAGACCGAGAAGATGGCCTTGTAGGGACGGCAGAACGAACAAGCAAACTGAGGATCAAACCGCAGCTGTTAGGCAAAGCGATGAGATCACGAGTCTCGCCAGGTATAAAGCCTGGGGACTGGAAGACTTCTGGGGGCCACTCAACCATTTTTCTTTGGGCGTGAGGCACTTCATTCTGACATCGGTTGAATAAAATATTTTCCCAATCAGCTGTGTGTCACTGAAGTTTTCCTTCTCTGAGCCAGCCACCTTCCACCAAGTGTTTTTGGAGATTAGCCGAGCAACGAAGACAATTCACCACATTGGGAAAATACTTTATTCAACCGATGTCAGAATGAAGTGTCTCACGCCCAGGAAAAATGGTTGTGTGTGCACCCGAGTCTTGCTGTCGGCTCCCATTTATACCGATGGCTGCTGGTTGATACATAGCTCACTAGTCTGTCCAGCAAACCTTCTATAGTCTTCCTAGGATGTTTTCATCTCTCATTGTTGTGCAGCGTTTTCTGCCACATTTCCCCCTTCCAACAGACTTTTTGTGGATGTGCTTTGAAACTGCACTCTGTGAACAGCTTGATCTTTGAGAAATTTCTTTTTGTGTCTTACCCTCCTGATGGAGGGTGTCAATGATGGTCCTCTGGACAGCAGTCAGATCAGCAGTCTTCCCAATATTTGTGATTTAGTTTACTGAACCAAGCTGAATGTTTTTCAAGGCTCAGGAAACCCTTGCAGGCGTTTCGAGTTAATTAGACGATTCAAATGATTAGTTGAACACCCTACTGGTATACTTTTTCATGATATTCTTATATTTTGAGATATGATATTTGAGTTTTCTTAAGCTGTATGCCATAATCAGCAATATTAAAAATAATAAATAAATAATAATAATAACAGTTGAGTTGTAATGAATCCAGAATGTATGATTTTTTTCTTTTTTTTTTTGTATTACAGAAAATGAAGAACTTTATCACAAGATTCTAATTTTCTGACAGTCCTGTATAAGGTACCACCTATAAAAGGGGAGATGTTAGACTCTAACTGTTAGAGGGAGTGGAAAACCCCCCACCCCCACATACAATGGTATACCCCAGCGGCATTGCTGTGTTGTGTTACGTCATGACGCACGAGCGTCGGTTCAATACAGTCACAACTTGAGCACTCGCTGTCCTCCTCTGTCTCATTATTATCTATACATTTACACACAAACATATGTAAGGAGACCAGGTGTTTTTTTCCACGCATCACCATCGCTGTTGATCTGTGACTCTATGCGTGCCCATCTCACAGCCGATGCGAAAAAACAAGTGAAGCAAATGAACGCCGAGCTTGCTAACATGCTAACATGTCTGCTGGCACTGTTGTTCAAGCTTTCGTAAAAGCCGGCATCATACCCGAGGAGCCACACGGCACAGAAAGTAACTCTGACAGTGAAGAAAGTGAACCTGGCATGTCAGTTGGAGATTTAGTGATGCTGTTCAATTCGGAAACAGAGGATGAGGACTTCGATGGGTTTAATTGATGACCATTACCGGCAATAAAAATGTGAATACCAAACTCAGCTTTGCTCCCACTTCATTTTTAAGTACGCACACTTGTATGCTTTTGTGTCTGTGTTGATGTTGTAGTTGTTGCCATGAGAACGTTTACGGGGGAAGAGTGGGCGTGGATTTGCAGTGCGCCCCGTGTCTGTGTGTGTATGTGTGTGTGTGTGTGCGTGCGTGCGTGCGTGCGTGCGTGCGTGCGTGTGTGTGTGTGTGTGTGTGTGTGTGTGCACTGAAGTCCACTCACTCAGTCAACCTGCTCAGGGAACAGATTGCTCTACAACTGTCTAAGATGTCTGAAACACCAACTGATGTCAACATCAATGCTACCTGGAGCACCCTCCGCACTGCCATTCACCAGGCGGCAGTAAAATCCATAGGGTACACCAGACGGAGACACCAAGACTGGTTCGACAACAGTGCACCTGGTATTCACAAACTACTTCAGGCAAAACACAAGGCCCTTGCAGCTCACCTCTCCAACCCCAATCCAGCTCGCTGAAAGCCAGCTACAACGACATCCGGGCTGAAACCCAGCGCACCCTCAGAGCCATGGAGAATGATTGGTGGGTCAAGAAAGCCAGCGAGATACAGCATCACGCGGATACTCACAACTCTTACAACAATGCTTTCTACGATGCCATCAAGTCTATCTATGGCCCACAGAGAAAGAACATAGCCCCGGTCAGATGAGCAGATGGTACCATCCTGTACAAGGACAAACAACAGATCCTTGACAGATGGGCTGAGCAAGATTGGAAGGATGCCAACATCATAACAATCTTTAAGCGCAAAGGTGACAAAGCAGACTGTGGGAACAGCAGAGGCATTTTCCTTTTATCAGCGGCCGGGAAGGTGCTAGTACGGATCATTCTACTCCGCCTAGCATCCCATGTCAGTGAAAACATCCTGCCTGAATCCCAGTGCGGCTTCAGGCGTGAGCGAGGCACTGTTGAGAATGATTTTTGTTGCTAGACAGGTACAGGAGAAATGCAGAGAACACAGCAAAGACCTGTACCTAGCTTTCATTGATCTGTCCAAGGCCTTTGACACACTCAACCGGGAACTGTTGTGGTAAGTGCTGGGGAAGCTTGGGGTTCCACCCAAGTACAGAAGCCTGCGTCAGTTCCACGACGGGATGCAAGCTTGTGTGAGCATTGGTGGCCAACAATCCACATTCTTCAGTGTGGATGTGGGGATCAAGCAAGGGTGTGTTCTCGCACCAACCATTTTCAACATTTTCCTCTCTACCATCACCCTCCTCTCTCATAAACTCCTTGACCCCTCCGATGGGGTACAGATACAGTACAGATTGGATGGCAACCTATTCAATATTCGGCGCCTCCAAGCCTTCACCAAAACCACCCCCAACACACCCTGGAGCTACAGTATGCAGACGACTGTGCTCTCCTCGCTCACTCACCACAGTCCCTACAGCGTGCGCTAAATGTGGTCGCCTCCTTGTACGGCACCATTGGTCTTCAAATTAATATCAAGAAAACGCAGATAGTTGTGCAAGAGTCCATCCCCCAAACCTGTGCGCCCACCCTCACCCTCGATGGTCATCCCCTTGCCATCGTCCCACACTCCACCTACCTAGGCAGTATTCTGTCCCCCTCCTGCAACATCGACGACGACATTCAGGTCCGCATCGGCGTGGCCTCCGCTGCCTTTGGGAGGCGTAGCTCCAGGGTCTTCCAGAATAGGAGTCTCACTATCTCCACCAAAGCAGCTGTGTATAAGGCAGTATGTCTGTCGACACTGCTATATGGCTTGGAAACCTGGACACCCTACCAGAGGCACATTCGTAACCTAGCGGCCTTCCACATCCGCTGCCTGCAAAGGATCCTGGGTGTGTCTTGGGAAGACAGGGTGCCCTATGTTGAGGTCTTCGACGGACCCACACACTCAGCATTGCCCTGCTCCTTGCGCAGAAACATCTACGTTGGGTAGGTCATGTGATCCGTATGCCTCCCTACCGCCTCCCTAGGCAGATCCTCTATGGCCAGTGTTAGAGTTGTGCTCACTCTAACTTATGTTGCAAGAACCACACGGGAGACAAGCAAGTCCTATTAAACACCTGCAGGTGGAGAGTTCACCCGTTGAAGGAATGAAGTCTAAACTCTCCCTCCTGCAAGGGCATATTTATTAAGAGAAACAGAGTGGGGGTAAGAGGAGGCTGAATAGGAAGCCCTTGTCCTCTAGTCAAAACATATCAGGGGGTGTTTTACGACCTTGTGTAGGATGGGACAAGCTAGTTTATTTATTACCGGTTGCATTTCAACATAATCATACGACAAGGATAATCTGAAAAACCCTGACATCTCCCTCCTGTTTTATCATATGATTATGCCACCCCAAACAACAAAGGCAAGCAAGAAAATATAACGAAGAAAGAAGAATAGTAAAAATAAAAAACAACAAACAATGATAGCAACAATTTCCAGTGAAGATGAGGTTTTCCCTCAATACCCCAGATCAACGTCTCACACGGTCCCTCTGCCTTAGGCGACCAGAATGCTATCAATAAAAAAGAAAAAGAAAAACACAGAAACAGTACATCATTGTATCCATTACTTGCGAAGCATTTTTGATGGTCAAATCAAGTTTCCGTAAAACATGCTCAACAGAACAGCATCTACGCAATCCACGTCTCATTATCATTATCACATCTGTCACGTCTAAGAAGTTGCATATTGTTAGGGTTTTCCAGGTTATCTTTATCGTATGTTGGAATGCAACAGGTAATAAATACCTTACCTTGTCCTCCTTATCACAAGGTCGTAAAACATCCCCTGACATGTTTAGACGAGAGGACAAGGGCTTTCTAGCCAGCCTACTCATACCCCCACTCTGTTTCTCTTAATAAATATCCTCTTGCAGGAAGGAGGGTTCAGAACGAGTGAACTCTCCACCTGCAGGTGTCCAAAAGGACTTGCTTGTCTCCCGTGTGGTTCTTGCAAAATAAGTTAGAGTGAGCAAATGTCTAACATTTTGGTGCCGAAACCCGGGATCTCTCATACCCGCCATCTGGCTGACGGAGGACGACACGCTGTACACCGTCGACGGGCCAGCGTCCATTAGCCGGGCCTGGTACAGAAAGACCTGGGAAGGAAATTCTTCGCTGGGCCAGCATCTTAGGTCTGCCTTCGTCTGACAGAGGTGGATTGACGGGACCCGGCAGTGCAACGAACCAGGGGACAAGTAAGTTAGAGGCCTGAAGTTGTGTGATTGTGTTGTTGTTTGTGAAACGCGTAAAAAGGTAGAAGTGCACAGGAATAAGTAAGTTTTGTGGAAGGAGGGCGTGTTGTAGAGTCCCCCTCTGGATGAGGTGTCTCTTTTGGAGCAGTGGTTCTCAAACTGTTTTAAAATCTCAGTACCCCCGTGGATTATTATTTGACGACCACTGTTCTAAAGAGTACAACCTCGCGTTGGCAGGGCTGGGGACAAGGACTTTTGGCTTTAGTTCCCAGGGAAGGTGGGGGGGTTGTAGAGTCCCCTCACTGGATGAAGCAGCTCCTTTTTTTTAAAAAAAAAAGGAGGACTTCGCGTTGGCAGGGCTGGGGACAAGGACTGTTGTCTTTAGTTCCCAGGGAAGGTGGGGGGTGTTGTAGAGTCCCCTCACTGGATGAAGCAGCTCCCTTTTTATGCAGAAAGGGAGGACTTCGCGTAGGCAGGGATAACTTGTGTGATTGAGTGTGTGACTGGTAGGATAAATTGACTAAATAGCAGTTCTAGCATTGATCCACGGCAATAAAACAGGCTAGTAATTTGTTGAAAGGTCAATTTAAACCTGCATTGAGGATCCTCAAAGAAATAAATCAGTAATAATAATAATAATAATAATATTTTTGAGAAAAATAAATTGTAAAACCTAAAACTACTAGAATTAATATGGAAAATAAAAATGGTAAATCTCTACCTCTTGACGGAGATGAGAAGTACATGGCGAGTAGATTTCTTAATTGTATGCAATATATGCCGAAGTGGAAGAAAAAGTATGGAGTAGAAGGGAAGTTGAGAGTTGAAGTGTGGAAAATAGTAGTTGATGTTTTAGAAGAGAGTGTGGATAAAAAGAAAAATGGACTGAAAAAGAAAAGAAAAGAGAGAGAATTGGATTGTGCTAAAATGTGGTTAAAAGCTTCACAAGAGAGAAGAGAACAAATCCAAAAGACAAAAGATAGAAATATGAAAGGTGATGAGGCTGAGACTATGTTTGTCAGGCCGGAAGACAATGAGGCCACAGTGCGCAGGCGCACTGCCGCGGCCACGGCTCCAGCCCAAGCTGAAGGTGCAGCTCAAGCAGAGAAGCAAGAGGGGCCTTCCGCTCGTACACAAAACTTGTATCCAAGTTGAAAAAGTGATCAAAAAAGGCAAAAGTTCTGATGTATTTCATCTAGATAATGATGATGCACTAGATGAAGATACAACAGTCTTCTTCCAAGGGTCCCAGCAAGGCAGAGGAGGAGGTAGAGGCCAACAAGGTCGCAGGCTGCCATATAATTCAAAACCCCCACGAGATTCTGACAACTGTTGGAACTGTGGGAAACGTGGACACTAGTCAAAAGACTGTTTTAGAAAAAAACATAACCAATCAAAGGGTGGAGGAAGAGGCAGAGGAAAGGCCAAATTTTCAGCATGACTAGATCCCCCCCTTTGACCTCTGGTGCTCCTATAGAGGAAGAAATAGTAGATGTCCATACAGCATGGGACATTCTGAGTGCATTAAAAGAAAAAACATATGTTACTCTAAACATTGGAGGAAGTGATGTCGAGTTTTTGTGTGATACCGGGGCTTGTAAAACCGTGATAAAAACTAAAGTCCCAAATCTAAAGGCCTCCCAAAATACTATTTGGGTGAAATCTGCTGATGGGCAGGTACACAAGGAGAGTATCTCTAATCCAGCTGAAGTGAGAGATAAGGAAACTGGAAGCATGGTTTCAGTTTCGATTGTCCTATCTCCAAAATGTCCCATAAACCTGCTGGGATGAGATCTGATGACTCGGTTGGGAATTGCAATAATTCCAGTAAAGGATGGCATGCGAACATGTAGAGTGAGAGATGTGGACTCATATGCTGCACAAGCAGGTGAACAGATTTGCTGCTCCTATGCCATCCCTCCTGAACAAAATCCTAAACTCCCCAGCAGATTGCTGAGTGAAGCTCCAAAACAATTGTCCCAACCTGAATCAGAAATGACTTGTACTGAATTACATGTCACCATGAATATTCTCACTGATCCACAAGATGATTATATTGGAAGTTTTCTCAGCGACACAGAAATAACTTTAACAATCACTGCTCTGTACACTGATCGCAGGTCATTCACAGCTGCTGCTGTGCTCCTGCCCGCTCCTCAGAAAGACAGATACAAATTGTCGGCTGTACCCCACATCTCATTGTTTAAACCTCACAGTATAACGTGGGCAGATGTGGGTTCCCGAATTAAACTTGCTGGATCTGTGACTGATTATGAGGACAAAGGTGGGTGGAGCTACAGTACCAGTTGTGATGTTTGGAAGCAAACAGTGTGTGAAGTAGCTGTAGGCAGAGCAGGCGCTTGTGCGCTTCCCTGACTAGTTGACATTTGTTTGAATGAAAAGGAGGAGGGGGAATTGGCTGGGCTTCCTGAAAAACTGTGGACCAAGGGCCCATCTGATGTAGGACTTTTACAATCCATTTCCCCAGTACAGATCAAACCAAGATCAGAGTGGCGTCCAAGAGTGAAGCAATATCCTTTAAAACAGGAGGCAATAAATGGAATTGCCCCTGTTATAAATGATCTTTTGACAGGAGGAATCATTAGGGAGTGCTCGGATTCTCCTTGCAACACTCCCATTTTTCCAATCCAAAAGGCCGACAAAATTAATTGGCGGATGATACAAGATTTACGAGCGGTGAATGATGCAGTGCAAACAAGAGCACCCAATGTGCCTGACCCACACACACTTCTGAACACTTTGAAACCTAATCAGAAGTTTTTCACAGTAATTGATCTTAGCAATGCATTTTTCTCAGTGCCAATTCACCCAGACTGGCAGTTTTGGTTCGCTTTTACCTTTAAAGGACAAAGCTATACATACACCAGATTGCCACAATGATTTGCTGATAGTCCAACTATTTTCATTCAAGCTATTATGGCCTGTTTGGCTTATTTTCAGATGTCAAACAAAAGCCAACTTCTAGTTTATGTAGATGATCTCCTGGTAGCCTCTGAAACTGAAGCTGCTTGCAAGGCAGACTCCTTAGCATTGTTACATTATCTCTGCAAAACAGGGAATAAAGTGAGCAAAAATAAGTTACAATGGGTCAGACAGGAAGTGAACTATTTAGGTCACACTTTGTCGGCTTCTGGAAGACAGATACAAAGAACCAGAAAGCAGATTATTTCAGATGCACCGAAACCTGAAACAAAAAAATAAATGATGTCATTTTTGGGGCTCTGCAATTACTGCAGAGCATGGATCCCACATTATGCGGAAAAAACACAACCGCTGCTGGATATTGTGCATGGAGTTCCCATGACAATGACAGAAAAAATCATGTGGACACCAGTAGCGGATGATGCTTTTGTAGTGCTGAAACAGGCTCTGGTAGAAACCACAACTCTTATCTTGCCAGACTACAATAAAACCTTTGTGCAAACAGCAGACTGCAGGAATGGCTTTATGACCTCAGTGTTGCTGCAGAGTCATGGCAGCAAACTAAGACCAATTGCATTTTATTCAAAAAAACTGGATCCAGTGGCTCTGTCTTTGCCAGACTGTGTCCAAGCAGTATGCGCGGCGGCGCTTGCAGTGAGACAATCTGCAGATGTGGTGCTCTTTCACAAAATGGAGCTGCTAGTTCCACATGCTGATGTGTTGCTGCTGCAAAGCAAAATGAACTTTTTGTCACCAGCCAGACATCTGTCCTTCACTGCTATACTTCTGTCACAACCACACATCATGATAAAGAGGTGCACAGTCCTTAACCCAGCAACGTTGATCCCGTTGCCAGGGGATGGAATACCACATAACTGTTTGGATGCTACAGAACATCTACAGCTGCCCAGAGAAGATTTAAGTGACACACCACTTGACAAAGGGGAAAAGTGGTTTGTGGATGGATCATGTTCAAAAGATCCTACAGGAAACAATCAAAGTGGTTATGCAATTGTGAAATTGCCAAACCAGATTGTTGAAGCAGAGAAGCTTCCATACAACAGGTCAGCACAGGCTGCTGAGCTGATTGCTCTAACAAGAGCTTGTCAATTAGCGGAAGATAAGGAAGTCACTGTATACACAGACAGTCAGTATGCATTTTCGACTCTGTTCTATTTTGCGAAACAATGGGAGCGCAGAGGGATGACAACATCAACCGGTAAGCCGGTTACCCATGCCTCCTTGTTAAAAGACTTGTTGCAGGCCATTCTTTTACCTGCTAAACTAGCTGTGTGTAAATGTGCTGCTCACACCACTGGCAGAGATGAAGTCTCAAATGGAAACAGGTTAGCAGACAAAATTGCAAAAGAAGCAGCTGCAGGGAGACATGGCCATGAATTTTTTTTACTGGGTTCAGAGGACACACAACTCATAGATAAGACTGTACTGACAGATATGCAGGGCAATGCTCCAATGGTGAAAAAACGAATGTGGACGACAAAAGGTGCAATAGTGGATACAGATAATATCCACCGCATCAATGACAAACCTGTTTTACCAAAATCACTTTTTAAGGCAACAGCGCTTGCGACACATGAGCCTTGCCATGTGTCGACAGGAGGGATGAAGTCCATCATAGATCAACAATTCACTACCTTTGGTTTAGATGCTTACTTAAAATTTTTTTGTAAAGCATGTCCTGTTTGTGTGAAACATAATCCACAAGGAAACATGAGACCTAAGAGAGGCTCATTTCCAAAACCCTCTTATCCATTCCAAATCATGCATATGGATTTTATTGAACTCACACAAAGTGGACCTCACAAATACTGCCTAGTGATGATTGATGCATTTTCCAAATGGGTGGAAATAGTTCCATCTAAACACGCAGATGCCTTAACAGTGGCAAAAGCCATCTGCAAAACCATCATACCAACTCATGGCATCCCCCAAACCATTTACAGTGACAATGGTCCACACTTTGTGAACCAAGTTGTGCAGAACATGGCTGTACACCTTGGAATAACGTTAAAAAACCACTGTGCTTGGCATCCTTCGAGCGCAGGCCTGGTTGAACGGGCAAACTTTACCATCAAAAGCAGGTTGAAAAAATGCATGGAAGCAACAGGCAGACCTTGGCCAGAGTGCCTCGACTTAGTGAAGCTCTATATGAGAATTACTCCCACTTCAGAAGGACTAACACCTTTTGAAATCATACATGTGAGGCCATATAGACTACCAGTGTTCCCTGCAGATTTGCAAAGAGCAGATGAAGAACAGACCTTGGAAGATTATCTAATCAGGACGCTCAAACTGAAAGATGTGTCCAATGCAAATTTACTGCCGCCTGATCTTTCCTCCTCGCAGGTGGACAACCCCATCAATCCAGGAGACTGGGTCTACATCAAGGTCATCAAAAGAAAGAACTGGGCCAGCCCACGGTGGGAGGGACCGTTTCAAGTTTTGCTCGCTACTCCCACGGCGGTTAAGATTTCTCAACGGTCCAGCTGGATTCACCTCAGCCACTGCAAGTTGCAGAGAGTGCTGGACCCCTAATTCGGAGTGGTGGGGATGTCCCGGTGTCTCTGCCATCCTAGTAGCAACGGGGCTCCATATGCCAGATGGATCCTCTGCTGCGTTGTGGTTGGAGCGTGCTATGGTCTATGGACTCATCTGAACAGACCAAATGACAATGTTGCCCGTGGTAAACGATGGTCACATGATGAGAACTTTGAGGACTGGTCATGGGACCCCAAAAACCCATACGAAACCAACACTTGGTACCGGTATGTCAGGTTTACTGTGAGAGCTCACACACAGGAGGGGTGCTATGTGTGTTCGAAACTCCCCCCTTCCTCCACGCAGGTTCGCTTGGAGGCCAGAGCAATGAATGTCACTGAAGCAAAATGTATGGCATCCATGGGAGGAGTTGGATATCAGCACCGTGCCGTCGCAGTCAAGGATGCCGACCCTTACCGCCCTGGACTTGCTGACGGTGCCTGTGATCAGCTATTCTGGACAAATCTCAATGTGACTGTTAAAGGACGAACAATACCACAAGTGGCCTACACAGAGAGACCAGCTGGAGTGAACTAAACATGTTACATCCAAGGTAACAAGACCCACGTCTGCATTAACGATGACTGCTCTCCAGGAGG
The DNA here is from genome assembly GCF_059516105.1 of Syngnathus floridae. Lineage (NCBI taxonomy): Eukaryota > Metazoa > Chordata > Actinopteri > Syngnathiformes > Syngnathidae > Syngnathus > Syngnathus floridae. The sequence continues at coordinate 3,460,933 of NC_142416.1, read as the reverse complement.
AAACTGGATGGGAGCTCTGGACATCACCGATGAGTGTCAAAATAAGAGAGCCATTTCAGGTGGTGAGGGCTCTCCAACCAACATGGCTACACCATCGAATGGAACATACTTCATACAGAATGGCTGGTGGCTTTGTGGTCACAAGGTTTATCCAATGCTGCCTGCCAACTGGACAGGAGTGTGTGCACCAGTGTGGGTGACAGACCACACCTACAGGATACGACAGCTGACAGGAGCACATAACGCTTCTGGACGTCGACGCAGGGCAGTTGCAACCTTTGACCCTCATGACCCTATCTGGGGTGCGAACGTTCCAGATGACTATAAAGTATGGTCCGTCGGAGACAAAGTTGTCCTTGCGCTCTTTCCTCAGATTGGGGTTGGGAAACTATCGCTCTTCATCGAGACACTGAACTATCGTTTTCAATCCTTTGTGAATCTCTCACTGCAAGTCAACGATGGACAAAATAGAGAGATTCAGGCTATTAGACTGATGGTCTTGCAAAACAGGATGGTTCTGGACTTGTTGACGGCAGCGCAAGGTGGTGTGTGCCACATCATTGGGACTTCCTGTTGCACATACATACCAGGAGAAAATGACACCCACATCAACGACGCCATGGATTCGCTGAAGAACTTACAGCAGGCCATGTCTAAAGACAAGGTCCCACATCAGTTTGATTTCTTTTCATGTCTATTCTCTGGCAACTGGTGGCAACTGCTGTTGAAATTGCTGTCTCCTGTGCTTGTTGTGCTGGTGGTGTTGTGCTTGTTTACGACCTGCGTTATCCCATGTTTGAAGTCTGCTGTGTCGAAGTTTGTGTCCTCTACTGTAGCCCAAGTTCATATACAACTTCTTAGAGATGACGGATGTGATGACGATAATGAAACGTGGATTGCGTAGATGCTGTTCTGTTGAGGATGTTTTACAGAAACTTGATGATTTGACCATCGAAAATCCTTCGCAAGTGACGGATACAATGATGTACTGTTTCTGTGTTTTTCTTTTTATTTTTTATTGATAGCATTCTGGTCGCCTAAGGCAGAGGGGCCGTGTAAGAATTTTCCTGCTAATAACATCTGGCCAGCAGGTTTTTCGCTTACACAATAAGTTTGATCTGGGGTATTGAGGTAATGCCTCATCTTCACTGGAAAGTGTTGCTGTCATTGTTTGTTGTTTATTATTTTTACTATTCTACTTTCTTCATTATACGTATATATGTTTTTTTTTCTTACTTGTCTTTGTTGTTTGGGGTGGCATAATCATATGATAAATCAGGAGGGAGATGTTAGGGTTTTCCAGGTTATCTTTATCGTAGGATTATGTTCGATGTCAAAATGGTTTGGTAATGCCGGAGCTGGGCTCTCGGGGATAAGCTCCCGGTGACCTATAAAATGGCTCCATAAGGCTTGTGTAACTTGATCACCTCTGCCAGACAAGCTCCTCAGCTCTGCCTCCTCGTGGCGACACTGGTTTTGCTAAATGAGCTAGGTGCGAAAGCGAACGATTGGCGCTCAAACCAAAAACCAGCCTACGGAATGTCTACACTGCACTACGACACTGGGCGGAGGAGCTGCATGAGCAGCCAACGGCCAGAGGGCGGAGGAGGTCCCAGACCCAACGGCCAAGTGTAGAGGAGTAAACCTCACAAATCAGGAGTGGGGCCCCGAAGGCGGACCAGTGTAGAACGCTCACTGACTCCGGCAGCTCCTGCAGCCCAGTTGGTGCCAAATGTATTGCTTGCATTCCTCTGGACCACACCAACAAAGCCGAGAGGGGGATCTTGACGACTGGGCAACCCAAGGTCTCCATACACTGTGCCCAGGCCTGTGCCTTGGATAGGTCACTCATTGTCGCTGTTTTAGTGACAGAAACAATTCGGGAGACAGCAGTTACGAGTTCTAAGCCTGAGCCAATTGGCGTCAGCTCAGGCGCTACGGGTTGTCTCCAACGGTGGGAGGGATCATCGCATCCCACTGGTCAGCTACCGCCCGCCTAAGCTGGGCAGCCCCTAGCCAATTAGGTGCTGACCCGCCACAGTCCGTCTGCTTCAATGGGTGCTTGGAGCTAGGACAAAATCCGAACGGCGGACTGTAATCCATGCACCAAGCAATGGAAAAAATAAAACAAAGCCGCCAGCGCTTAGACTGGCAACATGGAATGTTAGAACTTTATGTCCAGGGATCACCAATGACCCGAAACAGATAAACGATGCTAGAAAGACAGCTGTCATCAACCGCGAGCTGACACGTCTGAACATCGACGTTGCTGCACTGCAAGAAACCAGGCTATTATCCAACGGCAGCATCAGAGAGAAAGACTACACATTCTTCTGGCAAGGAAAGGCCCCAGGGGAACATCGTATGCATGGTGTAGGTTTCGCAGTGAGGAACTCCCTCCTGCCTGCTTGCACGCCACCAACAGTGGGCACTGCCCGCATCCTCATCATGCGCATTGAAACCGCGTCTGGCCTTGTAAACATCGTGAGCGCCTACGCCCCAACACTCACCTCATCAGAAGAGGAAAAAGACCAATTCTACGACGAGCTTGAGAGCTTCATCAGGGAATTACCTGCATCTGAGCACCTGGTCCTGCTGGGAGACTTCAATGCTCGTGTTGGCTCGGACAACTCCTCTTGGCCCTGCTGTATTGGCCAGTTTGGAGTTGGCAAGGTGAACGAAAATGGGCAAAGATTGTTGGAACTATGCTCCTTTCATGATCTCTGCATCACAAATACGTTCTTTTTTACAAAGCCCAGCCACAGAGTATCATGGCGGCACCCTAGATCTCGTCACTGGCATCAATTGGATCTCATTATCACTCGACGATCCTTCCTCAACTGCGTCAACATCACTCGCAGCTATCACAGCGCAGACTGCGATACAGACCATGCTTTGGTCGCCAGTAAAGTATGCCTCCAACCCAAACGTGCTCATAGATCAAAGCCAATGGGCCAGCCTCGCATAAACACAACCAAGACCCTGGACCCTCAGTTAATTAAAAGCTTTGCTGTTAACATCGAAGAAGCCCTTAACAAATGCTCAACTGGCAGTGCAGAAGAAAAATGGAATCACATGCGAAGTGCAATATACACAACTGCTCTCGACTCCTTTGGAATAAGAACGAAAATGAACCCAGATTGGTTTGAAGCGGGAATCATGAATCTTGAACCGGCCATCTCACGTAAACGATCAGCCCTCCTCAACTACAAAACCAATCCCAGTGACAAAACACTTGCAGCTCTGAGGAAAGCCAGAGCTGACACCCAGAAGATTGCCAGGCAGTGCGCAAATAAATACTGGCAGAGTATATGCCAGAATATCCAAACTTCTGCTGATTGTGGCAATATCCGGGCAATGTATGATGGGATGAAAATAGCATTCGGCCCCACTGTCACCAAAACTGCCCCTCTGAGGTCAAGCACTGGTTCAATCATTACAGATCGAACCAAACAAATGGAGAGATGGGCTGAGCATTACCAAGAGCTTTTAACGAGGGAAACTGAAGTCACGGTAAATGCTGTGGAAGGCATAACACCACTACCTGTCATGGAAGAGCTTGATGAACCGCCCACTATTCAGGAGCTGTATAAGGCTGTCGATTCCCTAACCAGCGGTAAAGTCCCAGGAAATGACGGCATCCCCCCAGAGGTCATCAAAGCAGCCAAACAAACCAGCCTCCTCGTGCATCTCCACAAGCTACTCTTACAGTGCTGGGATGAAGGAAACGTGCCTCAAGACATGAGAGATGCCAAGATCATCACACTATACAAGAACAAAGGCGATAGAAGTGTTTGCAACAACTATCGCGGAATATCCCTACTCTCTGTCGTGGGAAAGACATTTGCCCGAGTTATATTAAACAGACTCTATCCACTGGCTGAACGGATTTATCCAGAATCCCAGTGTGGCTTTAGAACAGGGAGATCCACCATCGACATGATCTTCTCATTAAGGCAACTGCAAGAGAAGTGTCGTGAGCAACAGCGACCACTGTATATCGCCTTCATAGACCTAACGAAAGCCTTCGATTTGGTCAGTAGAACGGGTCTGTTCACACTCCTGCACAGAATTGGCTGTCCTCCTAAATTGCTGAGACTGATTGTCTCCTTTCACAAGGATATGAAAGGTACTGTACAGTGCAATGGATTAAAATCTGAACCCTTCCCAATTACAAGTGGGGTAAAGCAAGGCTGCGTCCTTGCCCCAACTCTCTTTGGCATCTTTTTTTCACTATTGCTACGATATGCCTTCGAGACATCCGAAGAAGGAGTGTACCTGTACACCCGAAGTGATGGCAGCCTATTTAACCTTACCCGCCTTCGAGCAAAAACACGCGTGCGCAAAGTTCTCATTCGTGAAATGCTGTTCGCGGATGATGCGGCACTGACATCACATACCGAAGCCGGCCTCCAAGACCTTATAAATGCCTTCGCCCATGCTTGTAGAGAGTTCGGTCTGACAATCAGCATAAAGAAGACGAACATCTTAGCCCAAGGTGTCAGCTCTACCCCTCACATCTCAATTGTCGACTGTTGCCTCGATGTGGTCGAAGATTTCACCTACCTTGGCTCCAACATCTCTAACAGTCTCAGCCTCGTCAAAGAGATCAATGTCAGAATCGGCAAGGCCTCATCGGTGCTAGCCCGCCTAGCAAAGAGGGTGTGGGAAAATAGCTCGCTCACCGTCAAAACCAAGATCTCAGTGTATCAGGCCTGCGTGCTGAATACACTTCTGTATGGGAGCGAGAGCTGGACGCTGTATAGTCATCAGGCACGCAAGTTGAACAGTTTTCACCAGCGCTGTCTAAGGAGAATCCTCAACATCTCATGGCAGGATCACGTTTCCAACAAAGAGGTCTTGACCAGGGCAGGAATTTCCAGCATGTTTGCCATCCTTACAAACAGACGTCTGCGGTGGATTGGCCATGTATCCCGTATGCAAGATGGTCGACTTCCCAAAGACATATTGTATGGTGAGCTCGCCTCTGGTTCTAGACCACTCGGAAGACCACTTCTCCGCTTCAAAGATGTTTGTAAACGGAGCTTGAAGGAGGGTAACATCGCACCAGCACAATTTGAGACACTGGCCGCAGATCGCTCAGGGTGGAAAGCCGTTACCAAATTAGTCATCAAGAAAATGGAAGAGAACAGAGAGAAGAAAATGGAAGAGAAAAGGGCTCAAAGACACAGAAGAGATGCTCAACTACCCCGAAACTCTACTGCCTTTAGCTGTGACATCTGCAACAGGGCATGCGGCTCCAGAATTGGACTCTTTAGTCACAGAAGGAACTGCAGGTCCAGCAACCAATGACCACCAAGGCACATAATCCATAGTCTCTCGAGACTGACGGAAGCCAACAATGTTCGAATGCAACAGGTAATAAATACCTTACCTTGTCCTCCTTATCACAAGGTCGTAAAACATCCCCTGACATGTTTAGACTAGAGGACAAAGGCTTTCTAGCCAGCCTACTCATACCCCCACTCTGTTTCTCTTAATAAATATCCTCTTGCAGGAAGGAGGGTTCAGACTTCATTCCTTGAATGAGTGAACTCTCCACCTGCAGGTGTCTAAAAGGACTCGCTTGTCTCCCGTGTGGTTCTTGCAAAATAAGTTAGAGTGAGCAAATCTCTAACATATATGTACTCGTGTTTTCGTCAGCTGATGATGTTCTAGTCTGTAGGTGTGGTCTGTCACTCACACTGGCGCACACACTCGAGTCCAGTTGGCAGGCAGCATCGGACAACTCTTGTGACCACAAAACCATGATCCGTTCTGAACAGGCACGTCCACTCATAGGATGCAGGTGAGGCGGTGCTTCTAAACTTCTGGACGAAGTAGGGCCCGTCCGATGGTGCAGCCATGTTGGTAGTAGAGCCCTTACACCTTGAAAACGGCTCTCTCATCCTGGCACACAGCGGCGATGTCTAAAGCTCCCATCCAGTTTCCTCCGTCTGCATATCCAGAGCGGGATGGGTCGGCAACACTGATTGTGACAGCTCGGTGTTGATATCCAACTCCTGGATGCCGTATCCCTGTAAAACAATGCTCTAACTTTCTTGCTACGTTTCACACAATAATAATGATGAGTAAATCATCAGATACCTCTCGTGCATACACTCCAACAAATGCTAAGTAGATGTGAGATAACTTGCATGAAGTCTACTTAACCAAACATTGAGTAAATATGGGATAACTTAAAAACTGTCCCGGTCAACAACAATTCATTAATAGAAACTGCAAGGTATAATAGAGAAAGAACTTTTCTTTAGCTAGACAAAGAACAAAGGTGTTCTGTTCATAACTCGTGAGGGCCTCTCACAGATAAGACAAGGAAGGGAGTATAAGAACTCCCTAAAGCCTGGCAGATATGTTGGCCTTGAGCGAAGGTATGAGACCTCTGGTTCAGGCCGGCCAGCGCTTCTACAAAACTAATTATTCTAACATTTTTTCCCACCTGTTTAACACATATTTGCTCAAATCCACACATCACCGTAACCAACCCCTTTTCTCAACTCTCAGTCGTCGGATCACATTCAAGAGGACAAATATGTTTACTCCAAAGGATAAACGTTGCGATGTCATCATTCAGAATCCCACGGATCTGGGAAAAGTCTGGTAACACAGATGCAGGAATTTTGCCATCAACATCATCACGTTGCCGCTCAGACATTAGGTATATCTGAGCAATCTCGTCCTCATATTACTGTCGTGACAAGACGATTAAACAGAGCACGAAGACATGGTATGCAACATCCATACAAGGTGAGCATAGCAGCAAACACTGCAACTGATGGTAAAATCGAGGACACAAGGGCGTTATACTTCCCAAAAGCAGTCATCCACTTGTAGTGCTCTTTCATCCTCCTTTTGAAGGATCGCAGGCCTGCAATCGCCTCCGTCAGGCTCCCACCAGGGGCGGTGTCGTTCTGGATGAAGGTGCAGCATTGTTTTCCGAACATTGCGCAGACCCTTCCTTTCTCAGACAACAACATATCATGAGCATTGTGGTTCTGGATCGACATTAGGGAAGGCGTGGCTAGCTGTTCATGCACTGCCTCGAGCCCCGCTTGTGTCCGTTTGCCCAATTTCTGCATGTTGTAATGGATGTAATTTATCCTGTCTATGTTCTTGTTCATCGTTCACCAGCAGCAAATGGAGGACTCCCATACCGCTGCAATTTGGTCATTTAATTCTTATTAATCAGGAACCCCTCTAGGGACTCCAATTGCATCAATTTCGGTCAGATCATCGTCGCCTCTCAAATTTAAAGATATTTTGGTTTTTACCAGCTTTTTTCCCAGATCTTGGCATGTTGATGTATATACAATTTCGTTTGATTACAGTCTCAGAAAGCAATGGCTTCTTTTTTTTTTCTTTTCTCTCTCAATGGATATTATATAGAATGCTCTGTCACACATTTCACAATCCAGTAGATGTGACAGATTTCACACAATCTTTGGTCAATGGCAACGGCACAACATAAATAATCGGTCGCAAATCCATACATATGACATATTCAATTTTTTCTGTCTTTGCAGCTTGTTTTGCCATAAGCAATCAATTGTTTCCTTTTTCAGTTACTGTTATAGTTAGTTACCTGAAACAAATTATCCACATTCATTCTAGATATTCATCCCATTCTTTCACATCTACAGCGGTTGTTGACAAAGTACACATATAAACATCATACTTTCATGGCAGTCCAGATCCGACACAGCAGATCATCCTGCAAAGGTCAAATTGATCATTTAAATTGAAGGCATTCAGTGTTTTTGTTTTTGTTGAAACAAGCTCTACTAAAAAAAAAAAATTGTTTTGTTTTGAAAATGTTTTGAATATGAATCAAATCCATATGTTGTATCAAGCTGACTGACCTGCCCCACTATCCCCCCTCTTGAGCCATGTGACACGCACCATGGTTCAATATTGCTGCCCATTTACATAGGTTCTTTGGTAGGGTAGGTCATTTATAGATGCCATTCTCTAATCTTGCCCCTCTTTTCGTCCATAATTGAATTTCACTCTATGGACTTTGTCGCTGCACATCTTTAAAAATGTTTCAGTGATTTAATCTGCTTCTCGTGTGTATAAAATTTTAAGGTCACAGGCTGGCCATTTCCTGTGGTCGATCATGAGCTGGTCCCTCCCATGCACACGAGGACAGCACATTCTAATTTTATTTATTTATCTTCTAGAAGCAAGTTGCATTTCTTTACCACTTGATTTGCATATTTTAACTGTAGTGTAACACAATTTGATCTTTAGTCATTTGTCATTGGGCATACAAACAGCATTGTCATACTTCTTGTATGGACAGGAGCTCTAACAATCTAAAAAGATTTTTGATAACCTGACAATGACATGTTTTGCTGTCATATGGGAGAGGTTTCAGATCTTTTAAATTTCGATACATGATTTGCATAGGACCGGAAACTCCTCTTGCCCCTTGCTTGAGCCGCGGCTTGAGCTGCGGCCTTGCACCTGCTCACAGGGGCCTTATTGTGTCCTGGTCTGACAAACACTTGTGACCTCATAAGTTTTCATCTTTCTAGCTTTTGTCTCTTGCATTCGTTCTCATCTCTTTGTGAAGGTTTCAACCACACTCTAGCACTTCTACCACTTCTTCCACATTTCAAATTTCCTTGTACTCCATACATTTTCTTCCACTTCACCATGTATTGCATACAATTAAGAAATCTACTCGCCATGAACTTCTCATCTCAAGGAAGAGCAGAGCAAGAGATTTACCGTTCTTATTTCAAAGTCAAAGTCAAAGTCAGCTTTATTGTCAATTTCTCCACATGCCAAAGACACACAAAGAAACCGAAATTTCGTTCCCCCTATCCCACGGTGACAAGACATGCCCCACAACAGACAAACAAGTAAACAAGTATAACAACAGCATGCTGAATAAATAATGAATAAATAACACAACAAATAAATAAATAAGAGGAGCAAAAAAAAAAAAGGAGCAAGTGAGCGTACAACAGACATTCCAGAAAATAGCGCAACAGTGCCGCGCGCTACGCAGAAGGGGGTAGCGAGTTCAGGGTCCTAACAGCCTGGAGAAAGAAGCTGTTGGCGAGTCTGGTGGTGCGGGAGCACAGGCTCCTGTACCTCTTTCCAGAGGGCAGAAGGTCAAACAAAGAGTGAGCCGGGTGACTCACATCTCTCACAATCGAGGATGCCTTGCGGGCGAGATGGGAGGTGTAAATGGCCTTCAGGGAGGGGAGCGAAGCACCAATAATCTTACCAGCCTTATTCACTATGCGCTGCAGGGCCTTCAAGTTCTGTTCAGTGCAGTTACCACCCCAGACAGCGATGCAACTGGTGAGGACGCTCTCAATGGTGCCACGGTAGAATGTAGACAGGACTGCCTGAGGAGCACATGCACGCCTGAGCTTCCGCAGGAAGTACAGGCGGCGCTGAGCTTTCTTTGCCTCTGACAGAGGAAGTCCAGTAGCCAGTTGCCATCTTAATTTTAGTAGTTTAAGGTTTTACAATTTTTTTTCAAATTTTTTTTCTTTGAGGATCCTCAATGCAGGTTTAAATTGACCTTTCAACAAATTACTAGCCTGTATTAATGCCGTGGATCAATGCTAGAACTGCTATTTAGTCAATTTATCCTACCAGTCACACACTCAATCACACAAACTCCAGCGCTTTTTTAGGCCTATCCAGGGATGGGTGTAAACCCTCCCAAACAGCTTTGGAAAAACGGACAAAAGAAAAACTCTACACCCTTCTTCAATTAAGAAAAAGAAGCTCTGTTTTTCTTAGCCCGTTTCTTCCACTGGGACTTGAACCCAAGCTGTTCTTTGGCCGGAAAAACATACAAAGAAAAATCTACGCCCTTCTTTGATTAACAAAAAATAAGCTCTGTGTTTCTTAGCACGTTCCTTCCACTGGGACTCTAACCCAAGCCAGATCCCTCAGCTCGGAAGAACAGACAAAGAAGAGTTTACGCACCTCTTTGATGAAGAAAAAAGAAACTCTGCTTTTCTTAGCCTGTTCATTCCACTGGGACTTGAACCCAAGCTGGCTCTCGTGCTCCTCTACGTTTTACGCGTTTCACAACAACACAATCACACAACGTCAGGCCTTTAACTTACTTGTCCCCTGGTTCGTTGCACTGCCGGGTCCCGTCAATCCACCTCTGTCAGACGAAGGCAGACCTAAGATGCTGGCCCAGCGAAGAATTCTCTTCCCAGGCCTTTCTTCTCCAGGTCCTCCTAATGGACGCTGGCTTGTCGACAATGCAGCACGTCCTTCTTCGTCATACAGATAGCGGGTATGAGGGATCGCGGGTTTCGGCACCAAAATGTTAGAGTTGTGCTCACTCTAACTTATTTTGCAAGAACCACACGGGAGACAAGCAAGTCCTTTTAGACACCTGCAGGTGGAGAGTTCACCCGTTGAAGGAATAAAGTCTAAACTCTCCCTCCTGCAAGGACATATTTATTAAGAGAAACAGAGTGGGGGTAAGAGTAGGCTGAATAGGAAGCCCTTGTCCTCTAGTCAAAACATATCAGGATGGGACAAGCTAGTTTATTTATTACCGGTTGCATTCCAACATAATCATACGATAAGGATAATCTGAAAAACCCTGACAGCCAGCTTTTAGGTTTTCAGACATCTGCAAAGGGGCAGAAAAAGCGCTACAAGGATCACCTCGAAATCCACACTCCTGAAGAAGTGTGACATTACACCTACAGCACTCGAGTCCCTGGCTGCTGTTCGCCACACCTGGAGTTCCACCTGCCACCAGGGTATTACTCACTTTCAGGAGCAGGCCACAGAGAGGAGGACACAACACCGTGCACAGAGGCATCAGCGTGCTGCAGGGCAAACGCCCTCCAGTACCATATACCCCTGTCCCTCATGTGGCAAGACCTGCGGATCATGCATCGGCCTGCACAGCCACATGGCTATGCACCGCCACAAAACACCCCAATAACTGTCCATACTTTTAATCTGGAGCAACGTCATCATCGAAATCGATGGACTGCCCGAGAGTGTGTGTGTGTGTGTGTGTGCTGTCGTCACAGCCGATGTGAAAAAACAATTGAAGCAATGAACGCCGAGCTTGCCGTCATTCCGGGAGGCACGACAAAGGAACTCCAACCGCTGGACATCCGTGTGAACCAGCCGTTCAAAGTAAACATGTAAAACAAGTAAAGCTAACATGTCTGCTGGCACCGTGTGTGTGTGTGTGTGTGTGTGTGTGTGTGTGTGTGTGTGTGTGTGTGTGTGTGTGTGTGTGTGTGTGTGTGTGTGTGTGTGTGTGTGTGTGTGTGTGTGTGGGTGTTGTTGTAAGGCGGACGTAGTTGAGTGCGCCATGAGGACGTTAAAGGGCTAAGTGTGGGCGTGGATTGTATATATAAAACTCACGCCCTATGAGCCGTTGCGCCCTATGTGTGTGTTAAACACAGTTATGGCACACAACTGCGCCTTTTATTACAGTGCGCCTTTTGAACGTGAAAATATGGGACAAGGCATCAAGAACAGTGTCTCAGAAGAGTGGAATTAAGAGTAGACATAATTGAATTGAGGACTTTTTTTCTTGTAAATCAAGCAAAAAAATAACTGAAAAGTGAGTAACTTTGACAGTACAGCAATTAAACGAAACGGAACCCTACAGGTTATATTTGTAAGCTATCAAGAGTGAAGGGGGCGATCACAACATCCAAAATTTGGACTAAGCAATTCCAAGCTTAATCATTCTGTCATTCATTCTTGCATCCTGTATGTCATTTATTTCCTTGAACATCAAGTCAAAGGTCTCCAGATCAATCATGGGCAACAGTCCACTCTCCGCGTCACATGATGAATGAGAGTTGAGGCTCCTCAGCCCATGGATTGCCAGAAGGGGCTGCATGATGACCTTCAGAAACTCTGAGAATAAAGAGAAATAGAAATAAAATACAGTGGAGCCTCGGTTTTCGACCACAATCCGTTACAGAAGGCTGTTCGAGAAGTGAATCATTCGAATTCTAAATCATGTTTTCTCATCACAAATAATGGAAAAAACTTTAATCCGTGCCAAGCCAAAAAAACACTTTTTTTAAAGCATTTTTTCATTATTTTACACCATAAACTGCATAAATAAGTGAGTAGGTAATGTATAAATAAATGATATAAATAATAAACTGAATTACCGTAATTTCCGGTGTATAAGCCGTGACTTTTTTCCAAAATTTTGAAACCTGCGGCTTATAGTCAGTGCGGCTTATATAAGATTTTTGTGATGACTTGATCACTTTAACTCTTAACATTATTATATACAATAAAAGCTACAAAACAAAATGACAAATAACTCGTTTTCAAATCAGACGAGTAAAAACTGGTCAAATATTTAAAAAAAAAGATGTTATTAAAAGTGAAGACAATTTGCAATTCTAGTAATGACACAAGAATTTGATGCACAATTTGTCTTTGCGGGCCACATAGAATTATGTGGCGGGCTGTATCTGGGCCCCGGGCCTTGAATTTGACACCTATGCTCTAAACCTTTTCTCTTACTCTGCCATGTGACTCAGAGATTACACGAAGCAGTAGCGCTGTTTGGATCATCTACATTGTATTAAAACCCAATCAATCAGCATTTAAATTCAATTCTTCTGACATTTTGCTCACCAAAAACAAGTTGTAATGAATATGAACTTTTCATGCATTTTATTCAGAAGGTTACTTTGAACCCTGAGGCTTAAATGGCGGTGCGGCGTACTTATGGATTTTTACGGCCTCCAGGGAGGCGCTCTAGCAGGAAGCAAGAGCGAGACAAGCAAAGAAGAGATAATGCGCCGAAGAAGACGTGGTAGTTTGTGCTTACAACATTTCGCGCATCACGCAGAACGCGATCAAGACGGACATTACTGAAAGGAAGCTTTTATACACAAACCGTCATTATGGGGGACAAAAGAAATGCATATGATGCCGCTTTTAAGTTAAAGGCAGTCGATGTTGATGACATTGTGTTGCGGTACCCTTTTCTTTATTTCGTGGTCCCGTCTATGGAGCTATACGTGTCGCTCGCTAGTTTAATGTAATTTAGCGCTTCGTGCATGAATAAGATTAGCATGAACAGACCCTCATCATGGAAAATGCTAGAAGAAATGGATAAAAACGACGACGAAAGAGATACTGAGAAAGTGTGTGGTGAAGGATATCTAACGCTATTCCAATCGGAAATTGAGGAGGAAGACTTCGACGGTTTCAGTGCACAGGAGGAAGATGAAGACGATGAAGCTCTTTTTTTTACTTTTACTTTAACCAGCCCCGTTAGTGCTAGCCTACCGTGTTGCTGCTGTATTACCGCCGCGTCTCAGTGACTTTTACCGGTATGTTTTATTTAATCAAACCCTATTAGTGCTGTGTTACTTCCGTGTTGCTGCGGTCTTACTGCCGCGTCACAGGCAGTGTTTGGTAAGAAATGTTAAGGTATGTTATTAAAACTTCAAAAAGGCTTTCAGTGTACTGTCTCTCTTTGTAAAAAACTCGTGTGCACGTGCGGCTTATAGTCTGGTGCGGCTTATGTAAGAAAAAAAAACTAAAATATACCCGAATTTTAGCTGGTGCGGCTTATACACTGGTGCGGTTTATACACCGGAAATTACGGTAATAGAGTAGGCTAGGCTGGGGAGTGTATTGCCGTATCTGTAGCAATTCGCTTGTGTGTTTCATTCTAATAGTAAAAGATATCTTTATAAATTGTGAGGGGGAAAAAAGCACATCAAAACTTTTTTTTTATTTATACCAATGAAAGACAACATTTCAAAGATCATGTGAAAGAAAACAGTAAAAACGTTTTCTTAATTTCAAAAAGGTAAGCACAGTCGCCCCTCTCGCAACATCACTTCCTTTAAGAGCGTCTTTGTTTTTCAGGATCGAGCTTATTGTCGATTTTGCCATGCAAAACTCCCGCGCAAACTCTGACACACGCACACCTGACTCATATTTTGCGATTAATTATTTTTCAAATTCAACCGTTTTGCGCACTACTTTCCTCTTTTCACCATGATCAGCTTTACTGCTCCCACTTGCTTCCTTTGGAGGCACGATTAGAGTTGATGCAATCCTGAGAGTAACGAGAATGAAATAACAAATGGAGTCAGTTTGGCATGCGGGTCCTCTCGGCTCATCTCGCAAGGTTGACAACCGAAATTTCGTCCGACATCTCGAATTTTTTGTTCAAATACCGATTTGTTCGAGAACTGGAACATTCGAAAACCGAGACTCCACTGTACTCACTTATATTACTGCAACTATGACCTCTTTTTAAATGACTAATGCCTACAAAAAACCCTCTTACTTTTTCCCTGTGATGGGAGCTTCACACTCACTTCCTAGCTGTTGAAGAATGAAGAAAGTGTTAGCTGCAAGATTCAAATGAACCATTTTCCAAAATTAAACTTTGCCCTGTTTGAAAAAAAAAAAAATGATGGCATTCTGTCTGTGCCTTTGAATGTGGTGCAATTTAATTTGCCTGTTGTATTTATTTTAAAATAGTACTGATAAAATTGCTTGTTCTACAAGTTGTTATCCAAATGATGAAAATGTACAGGGAAAACCTGGGTTTTATTTTGCACTTTGACATTTGAAAGTCAAGGCAATGACTTGTCATAAATGCAAGTTCCATATTGAAAATTGCAATTAGAGAGCGAGCTAATGTGATGACTAACTTTATGTATTGTAGTAGCAATGCTCCAAAATGTATTGGTTGTTTTTCTGTTTCCCCACATGCTCAACCTTGGACGACACTACAGATATCTTCTAGGCCTAATCTAATGTAACCTAGCCTGAGGGGTTTATCGTAATCTTGCAAGATCAAAGATTGAGTTGGACACCCCAGCACTGTAGTTACCATCCATCCATCCATCCATCCATCTTCTTCCGCTTATCCGGGGTCGGGTCGCGGGGGCAGCAGCTTTAGAAGGGACTCCCAGACTTCCCTCTCCCCAGCCACTTCATCCAGCTCATCCCGGGGGATCCCAAGGCGTTCCCAGGCCAGCTGAGAGACATAGTCTCTCCAGCGCGTCCTGGGTCGTCCCCGGGGTCTCCTACCGGTGGGACATGCCCGGAACACCTCCCCAGGGAGGCGTCCAGGAGGCATCCTGATAAGATGCCCGAGCCACCTCATCTGGCTCCTCTCAACGTGGAGGAGTAGCGACTCTACTCCGAGTCTCTCCCGGATGACCGAGCTTCTCACCCTATCTCTAAGGGAGCCCGGACATCCTGCGGAGAAAACTCATTTCGGCCGCTTGTATCCGAGATCTCGTTCTTTCGGTCACGACCCATAGCTCGTGACCATAGGTGAGGGTAGGAGCGTAAATCGACTGGTAAATTGAGAGCTTTGCCTTTTGGCTCAGCTCTCTCTTCACCACAACGGACCGGTACAGGGTCCGCATTACTGCCGACGCTGCACCGATCCGCCTGTCGATCTCACGCTCCATCCTCCCCTCACTCGTGAACAAGACTCCAAGATACTTGAACTCCTCCACTTGGGGCAGGATTTCATCCCCGATCCGGAGAGGGCATTCCACCCTTTTCCGATCGAGGACCATGGACTCGGATTTGGAGGTGCTGACCCTCATCCCGACCGCTTCACACTCGGCTGCGAATCGTTCCAGCGAGAGCTGGAGATCACGGCCTGAAGAAGCCAACAGCACCACGTCATCTGCAAAAAGCAGAGACGCGATGCTGAGGTCCCCAAACCGGACCCCCTCAACGCCTCGGCTGCGCCTAGAAATTCTGTCCATAAAAATTATGAACAGAATCGGTGACAAAGGGCAGCCTTGGCGGAGTCCAACCCTCACTGGGAACGAATCCGTCTTACTGCCGGAAATGCGGACCAGACTCTGGCATCGGTGATACAGGGACCGAACCGCCCTTATCAGTTGGCTCGGCACCCCGTACTCCCGAAGCACCCTCCACAGAACCTCCCGAGGGACACGGTCGAACGCCTTCTCAAAGTCCACAAAACACATGTGGACTGGTTGGGCGAACTCCCATGCACCCTCGAGGATCCTGCCGAGGGTGTAGAGCTGGTCCACTGTTCCACGGCCAGGACGAAAGCCACACTGCTCCTCCTGAATCCGAGGTTCGACCTCCCGACGGACCCTCCTCTCCAGCACCCCTGAATAGACCTTACCAGGGAGGCTGAGGAGTGTGATTCCCCTGTAATTGGAACACACCCTCCGGTCCCCCTTCTTAAAGAGGGGAACCACCACCCCAGTCTGCCAATCCAGAGGCACTGTCCCCGATGTCCACGCAACGTTGTAGAGGCGTGTCAGCCATGACAGCCCCACAACATCCAGAGCCTTTAAGAACTCCGGGCGGATCTCATCCACCCCCGGGGCCTTGCCACCGAGGAGTTTTTTTGACTACCTCAGTGACTTCGACCCCAGAGATTGGAGAATCCGCCTCAGAGTCTCCAGGCCCTGCTTCCTCAATGGAAGGCGTGTAGGTGGAATTGAGGAGGTCTTCGAAGTATTCTCCCCACCGACTCACGACGTCCCGAGTCGAGGTCAGCAGCACGCCATCCCCACTGTAAACAGTGTTGACGTTGCACTGCTTCCCCCTCCTGAGACGCCGGATGGTGGACCAGAATTTCCTCGAAGCCGTCCGAAAGTCATTCTCCATGGCCTCACCGAACTCCTCCCACGCCCGGGTTTTTGCCTCAGCAACCGCCGAAGCCGCGTTCCGCTTGGCCATCCGGTACCTGTCAGCTGCCTCCGGAGTCCCGCAGGCCAAAACGGCCCGAAAGGACTCCTTCTTCAACTTGACGGCATCCCTTACCGCCGGTGTCCACCAGCGGGTTCGGGGATTGCCGCCACGACAGGCACCAACGACCTTACGGCCACAGCTCCGGTCGGCCGCCTCAACAATGGAGGCGCGGAACATGGTCCACTCAGACTCAATGTCCCCCGCCTCCCCCGGGACGTGGGAAAAGCTCTGCCGGAGGTGGGAGTTGAAGCTCTTCCTGACAGGAGATTCTGCCAGACGTTCCCAGCAGACCCTCACAGAGCGTTTGGGTCTGCCAGGTCGGACCGGCATCTTCCCCCACCATCGGAGCCAACCCACCACCAGGTGGTGATCAGTTGACAGCTCCGCCCCTCTCTTCACCCGAGTGTCCAAAACATGCGGCCGCAAATCCGATGACACGACTACAAAGTCGATCATCGAACTGCGGCCTAGGGTGTCCTGGTGCCAAGTGCACACATGGACACCCTTATGTTTGAACATGGTGTTCATTATTGAAAATCCGTGTCGAGCACAGAAGTCTAACAATAGAACACCGCTCGGGTTCAGATCAGGGGGGCCGTTCCTCCCAATAACGCCCTTCCAGGTCTCACTGTCATTGCCCACGTGAGCATTGAAGTCACCCAGTAGAACGATGGAGTCCCCAGAAGGAGCGCTCTCCAGCACTTCTTCCAGGGACCCCAAGAAGGGTGGGTACTCTGAGCTGCTGTTTGGTGCATAGACACAAACAACAGTCAGGACCCGTCCCCCCACCCGAAGGCGGAGGGAGGCTACCCTCTCGTTCACCGGGGTGAACCCCAACGTGCAGGCGCCCAGCCGGGGGGCAATAAGTATACCCACACCTGCTCGACGCCTCTCACCGTGGGCAACTCCAGAGTGGAAGAGAGTCCAGCCCCTCTCGAGAGGGCTTGTACCGGAACCCAAACTGTGTGTGGAGGCTAGTCCGACTATATCTAGTCGGAATCTTTCTGCCTCGCACACCAGCTCGGGCTCCTTTCCAGCCAGAGAGGTGACATTCCATGTCCCAAGAGCCAGCTTCTGCAGCCGGGGGTCAGACCGCCAAGGTCCCTGCCTTTGGCTGCCGCCCAGCTCACATTGCACCCGACCCCTTTGGCCCCTCCCACAGGTGGTGAGCTCATGGGAAGGGGGACCCACGTTTCCATTTCGGGCTATGCCCGGCCGGGCCCCATGGGCGAAGGCCCGGCCACCAGACGCTCGCCTTCGAGCCCCGCCTCCAGGCCTGGCTCCAGAGGGGGGCCCCGGTGACCCGCGTCCGGGCGAGGGACTGTAGTTACACATCACAAAATCAACATTCTGTTGATTCCTGTCTATTCCAGACTAGATCGGACCTTGACTCATACATGCTGTGCCCATGTTACAGGATTAAGATACTGTGTCCATGTTACAGGATTAATACACATCTCTCACACCCATATTCATAGCTTTCTCCTTAAGAGAAAAAACTGAGCAAATTTCACGGCCAGTCCAGTAAAATAAAATACAGTAATCACGTGTCATATGTTTAAAGTAAAGTGCATCATCAAAGACTCCTATTATCCCAACCACAGACTGTTTACTCTTCTTCCTTCTAGGACAGGTATGGGCAAACTACGGCCCGCGGGCCACATACGGCCCCGTTAGGCTTTTTAATCCGGCCCGCCGAACTCTTCCAAATTATAGTAAAAACCTCCTTTTTTTTTTTCCCCTTTGCCTGCAATGCCCACGTTTCCCCAATAGATGGCGCACTCAAAACACATTGACCGTTGTTGGAGTGGCGCGTATTTCTCTTTATTTCACTTTAATTTTCACTTCATTTCACGTCACCATTAAGCCCTTCTGTAAAAATGAGCGAACCAAAGAGAAGGAAAGTGGACAGCGAATGCCGAGTGTTTAATAAGGAGTGGACATCAAAATACTTCTTCACTGAAGTCCGATCAACGGCTGTATGTCTGATATGCCAAGAAGCTGTTGCGGTTTTTAAAGAGTACAATATCAGCCGTCACTTTGCCACAAAGCATGCAAACTATGCTAGCAAGCAGTCAACACAAGAACGGGCGGCTACTGCTCAGAGGTTGGCAGCTAATTTACAGTCAACAGAAGTTTTTTCACCGACAAACTGCAATTCAAGAGTCAAGTACCAAGGCAAGTTATTTGCTGGCATTCAAATTAGCAAAGGCTAGTAAGCCTTTCTCCGAAGGCGAGTTTTTGAAAGAGTGCATGGTAGAGACAGCAGGTCTCTTGTGTCCGGAGAGCAAAGCCAAGTTTGAAAAAATAAGTTTAGCACGCAGGACAGTGACTCGCCGCGTGGAACTGATTGACGAAGATATAGTCAGCGAGTTAAACAAAAAGGCGGAGTCCTTTAAGTTATATTCACTAGCACTGGAGGAAAGTAACGACATAAAAGACACTGCTCAGCTCCTAATTTTTATCCGAGGGATTAACGACAGTTTTGAGATAACCGAGGAGCTTTTGAGCATGGAATCACTGAAAGAGAAAACGCGAGGAGAGGACTTATATAAACAGGTGTCTGCTGTCATCGAGAGAATGAAGCTACCTTGGAGTAAACTTACCAATGTCAATCTTAGTCAAATTTAATGAAAACACTACACAAGTTGGATCATAGACTTGAAAGTTTTACAAGAATTGTATTTACTGTATTCCGATGCGATGCAGACAGCATGCAGTTCCATCTTGTTTACATTTTTGGTGGGGGTCCTTAATTCCGGTATGCGAATTGTCATTGGTTTATCAGCTAGAGGTGTCCAACGATATGCATGAGAAAACATTTCATGGCTGGCTGGCTGGCTGGCTGGATTTAATATTGGTTATAGAAATAACCATACTTCACACGGATCAATGCTTGCTTAAAACAAAGCATCACATTTTCTGTACATTATGTATACAACTTACAGAATGGTTTTGGGTTTAATATTTCATATTTGATGGATTTAATTTTGTCGTCTATTTTAGGTCTATGTGTAGACCTAAAATAGACGTCTGTTTTAGTTATTCTACAGACCTAAAATAGACATCTAAATTAGGTCTATGTGTAGACCTAATTTAGACGTCTATATTAGGTCTACGTGTAGACCTAATATGGAGTATGAAGCTGTTGGTGAGTCTGGTGGTGCGGGAGCGCAGGCTCCTGTACCTCTTCCCAGAGGGCAGTAGATCAAACAAAGTGTGAGCGGGGTGACTCACATCACTCACAATAACCTTGCGGGTGAGATGGGAGGTGTAAATGTCCTTCAGGGAGGGGAGTGAAGCACCAATAATCCTACCAGCTGTGTTCACTATGCGCTGCAGGGCCTTCATGTTGTATTCAGTGCAGCTTCCACTCCACACAGCGATACAACTGGAGAGGACACTCTCAATGGTGCCACGGTAGAATGTGGTCATGATGGCTGGTAGAGCACTTGCTCGCCTGAGTTTCTTCACCAGTGATGCAGTGTTGGTGGTCCAGGAGAGGTCTTCACTAATGTGCACCCCCAGGAATCTGGTGCTGCTCACTCTCTCCACCACAGCACTGTCGATGGTCAGTTAATATTTCATATTAAATTGATTTAAATTTGTCGTCTATATTAGGTCTATATACAGACCTAATTTAGACATCTATTTTAGGTCATATATAGACGTAATTTAGGCTGTCTATTTTAGGTCTATAAAATAACCTAAAATAGACAGCTATATCAGGTTACACAAATAATCAATTTATACGGATCAACAAGCTTGTTAAACACAAATCCAAACAACTTCTGTACATTATTTATGCAACTTACAGCTGGTTGAGACTTTAAAATTTCGAAATATGATCATATTTGATGTTTTTAATTTAGACGTCTATTTTAGGGCTATACCGAGATCAATTATAGACGTCTAAATTAGATCTCTACATAGACCAGACGTCTAATAGACATCTATGGCTGACAGGGTAATTAGCTGATGTATATATACATACAAACACTAGATATTATAATATCTAGGGTTTTTTGTCATCTGTCTGTAACGTCGTGTTTCTTTAGATGAACAAAACGGCTTTGAAAAGAGACCCAACGGAGGCAACGGAAAAAGTTCTCCAGCCTTATGGCAGGGAGCGCTAGTGAGCTCCAGTTCAAATTTCAGTTCAAACTGAGGAGCAGTCGCCAATTTATTTCCTTTTACATTCGTTTTTTTTTTTTTTTTTTTTTTTTACATTTCGTTTTACAATGGAGGATTACATATGCAAACTCAAACGATTTTCAACTATGGATTTTCGGTCAAAGCAGGAGGTCATCATTAAAGGAAGACCAACTCCGGAGTTAAAAGGTTTGATTCGGGCAACGGGACTTCGGAGCATGTCTTTTCAAACGGAGTGGTACGCACGATCGAAAACAAGTTTTTGATTCCATGTGCTTTATTGAGTGTTTTGATGTGTGAAGACTGCTGATATGGGATTTGAATTAAAATTGTTCAAATTAAATAATGAATAAGCTACTTTAGAGCAGCGTTACCCAACCTTTTTTGTGACACGGTTAGGTGTCGGACAAACCTCATCACACATCGCTGGAAGGGAAGATGATGGGGAACAGACAGACCAAATCGCAGACGAGTACAGAAAATAACAGCAACAAAGACTGGAGACAAGAACGATGAGAACAGAGACGACCGGGGAGTGAGAGGCAGACAGGACTTAAATACACGACAGGTAACGAGAGGCAGGTGACTGTGATTATATAGATTGTGAGGTGACACAGGAGGGGAAGGGTGACCCGAACGGAAACCATGGTAACATATACGCATAATAAAACAACCGGGGATGAGTCATAACATTATCTTGTTACAGTACTCTTCATTTTCTAACAATTTGGCATCAAATTTCCAATAGCCTCTCTGATATATTTTTTTGATGGCAGTTTCTAAAGTTAACATAATATAACAGTGATCTAATGATCTGTGCTTTGGACATTGAAACCTTTGTAGTTTGAAATATTATATTGTCAGTGCCCAACCAATAATCAATTCTGGATGAACAACTTCCATTCAGTTTGTCCCATGAGAATTATCTTATTCCCGAGTTCTTTCTCTCCATATATCTCTAAGATTATTAATTATCATAAAATTATTAATTACCAAATTATATTGGGGTTAAGCCATTTGTCCGGTTTATTTTACTGACATGTGTACTATAAAGTAAAGAGAAAAGACTCAGCAAACAGAAATCACAATGAGACAAGAATATTACCGTATTTGCCGGTGTACAGGTCGACTCGGTGTATAAGTCGACCCCCTAAAATTCGACGGAAATTTAAGATTTTATGATATATCCTTTGTATAAGTCGAGCTCAATTGTTGCATTATATTAAACTTCAAAATTCAATATGCGAAATTTATTGACGAAATGTGTTCAAATTCCGGGAGGCCGTGCGCATGCGGCTGTTTATAAGCACCGCGGAGGAGATCGCGGCCGGCGAGCTCGCGCACGCCGCCCGGCACCAACGGGAGGCCGGAAATAGCTCCAAGCCGAGCGGATCGGCACTTTATAAGCACCGCGGAGGAGATCGCGGCGCCTCATTGGACTTCCAGCGGCCGGCGAGCTCGCGCACCCGCCCGGCACATCCGGGAGGCCGTGCGCACGAGCCAAGTGGCCGAAAATAGCCCCCGCCGAGCGGATCGGCTGTTTATAAGCACCGCGGAGGTGGTCGCGGCGACTCATTGGACTTCCAGCGGCCGGCGAACTCGCGCACCCGCCCGGCACATCCGGGAGGCCGTGCGCACGAGCCAAGTGGCCGAAAATAGCCCCCGCCGAGCGGATCGGCTGTTTATAAGCACCGCGGAGGAGATCGCGGCGCCTCATTGGACTTCCAGCGGCCGGCGAGCTCGCGCACCCGCCCGGCACATCCGGGAGGCCGTGCGCACGAGCCAAGTGGCCGAAAATAGCCCCCGCCGAGCGGATCGGCTGTTTATAAGCACCGCGGAGGTGGTTGCGGCGCCTCATTCGACTTCCAGCGGGCCGCGCACTCGCGCACGCCGCCCGGTTCAAATTTTCTAAGTGCAACGCACAATGAGATGCATGAGAAACGGCCTTGGTTACCATCACATTTGAAGCGATGAATACGAAGTTAAATTTTATGACTTGGTGTATAAGTCGAGGTCGATTTTTTTCGGTCGATTTTGGATCGAAAAAGGTCGACCAATACACCGGCAAATACGGTAATTCAAATGTTCGCGTGGAGTGCAGTACAGATAGTTTACAACAATCTCACTACACTAAATATCTGTATGCACTCCTACTCTTTTTATTTGGATTTGTCCTACCCACAATGTGAGACAAAACCCCTAAGGGAGGGGGGAAAGCATGTGGGCTTTGTCTCGTAAGCAAAAATAAAGACAAAGTATTGCATACTTATATGGCAATGTCTGCAAAACAATTTAAGCAATCAGCATCTCTCTTTGTCTCTATGATAAAAACAGGAAACTTGACGTTTTCTTGCCGCTCCATCTGAGAGTGTAAAACTGTGGTCAGGCATGTTGTTTCTACGAATTGTCTCGGTAGACGTTCTCTTAGATTTCTCTTTTTGCAGAGTTGCAAGCTGGTAGCTGCGTCCTGCCTGACCCAGCCGTCACCTCTCCCGTGACCCAGCTGTAACCTTTCTTTTCTGTAGCACAACATAAAAAACAGCAAAGCCAAACAGCAAGCATATATTGCAGTAATATTGCAGTAAGAATTGATTAGAGAACACATGATAACATATATATATATATATATATATATATATATATATATATATATATATATATATATATGTATATATATATACATATATATATATATATATATATATATATGTATATACCTACACACATTTTTCTAACACCAGTCATCCGGGGTGATGTTCCAATATCCACTGCATATGACTTCATCATATATGCAGTAGAGACAACTTCTAAGTTCAGCTTTTCATCATTGCCTTATTTTGAGAGTCATTACTGCATCCATATACATTCAACAAAATCAAAAACTTTCTGCCACAGCTGCCAACCAGTGTACTTCTGTGTCAGTCCGATGTGTGATAACTTCACCAGGAATGTTGTTCAAACAAATAGCCACTCCTGCAGATCTTGATGAACAGTGGCTGAACAGTTTTTCTCCCCATTGATTGGACCAAAACAAAACATCTGCCTTTGTAGTGTGAGTCTTCAAGAGAGAGCAACAGCATATTTTTGTTAGTTTATACAAACGTTGATTGATCGATAGAACTTTATTTATCCCACAACGAGGAAATTCACATGTCACAGCAGCGCATATGAGTGCAAGAATAATACGAGTGCAAGCATCAAACAAGTGTCAGAATTTCAAAAAAAGGGTAAATAACAGACAAGGACAAACACAAGTGCTGCTAGAAGAGACGAAACACATTCATTTTATCAGGTGGCATGCATGACGTAAAGTCTGACAGCAGAGGGAATGAAGGACCTGCGGAACCGTTCCTTCCTACTCCGAGGGTGTAAAAGTCTGCTGCTAAAGGAGCTGCTCAGGGACCGCACAATCTCATGAATGGGGTGAAAGGTGTTGTCCATGATGGATTTAAGCTTAATCAACGTTCTCCTCTCACCCACAACCTCAATGGAGTCTGGGGGACAGCCCAGGACAGACCATCTTATTCAGTCTCCCCTGTCCCGTACATATACGTGTCAGACTGTTATACTTATCATGTCAATCAATGTGTAAATATTCCTATTAATTTATATAATTTATCATGTCAATCAATGTGTAAATACTCTTATTAGTTTATAGAAACATAGTTATTCAATCAGAACACTGACACAGCACACAGAGCTTGGTAACTTTCCATTACACATAAGGCACAGCTCAGTAATTCATGACACATAGACACAAAACATTCAGTAGATAACAGGACATTCAGAACAGAACAGAACAGATGTCTGCCTTATGAGGATTTGTTTTTACTTCTTTTCCCCTCCCTTTTCTTCTTTTAGCCTTGTGACCGGAACTATGACGTGGTTGTTTCATCTGCTAAAATGCATTGTGTACTGACTGCCGTAAAACAAAAAACCAACCAATAAAGAACCAGCTACCGTATTTATTCTAATTATCGCCCAGGGCGATAATTAGAGAAGGTTTATGTCCAACGGGGGGTGGGCGATTAATAGAGAACACTTTTTGTCCGATCGCCAAGGGGCACTGAAATGGGTGAAATATGTATATTTTCCTTATGTAGTGTTGGATTTTGTCCACAATTTAGGTATTGTGTTATCTGCGCCTCAC
Source organism: Syngnathus floridae (assembly GCF_059516105.1). NCBI lineage: Eukaryota > Metazoa > Chordata > Actinopteri > Syngnathiformes > Syngnathidae > Syngnathus > Syngnathus floridae. The sequence goes on along the minus strand of NC_142416.1, from coordinate 3,435,900 downwards.
TGCAAAAGCCATTGCCAATCACCTGCTATCCAATTTACTCACTGCGTGCTCGTTTGATTTCTTCAGATTTAGGAAAATGCTAAGACACTGAAGCAGAAATAAGACTTACACAGGTTGGTTGAGTTCAATCACAATTCTTGTTCAAAAAGCTCTGTCTTCAGGAAAGTACAATACAGCGCTGGGCCTTTAAAGAGCGGAAAGTCTCCATTCAGAAAAGGCAACATTCAACGTTTTTTGGTCAGCTTATAGTATTCAGTTGCACATGCCAGTGTGGACCGAGTTTGATGGGTGATGAGTCTTTGGGGCGGGGCAAGTTCGCAGGAGAGTCTGATTCCATGAGAGTGGGTGCTAGTTCGGTGAGAGCTGGTTCCGTGGGGTTGGGTGCTGATTATGGGCGATTCGATGTGTGGGGGCTGTTGTTTTCCTTTCCGTTTTTCAGCCTTGACGATCATCTTTGGCTGGGCTGTCTCCCTCTGGCACCTGCTGGTTTTATCTCCAAGTGACCTTCCTCATTTTCCTCCATTCTTGCACATACACTGTCTCACCTAATTCTTTCATCATTCTTTCAATTTTGTGATTTTGTACGAAATTATGTGAGCTTTTGGCTGTGACATCATTAATCTATTACTGTTCCCTTACTATGCAAAGTTTGTTCTTTTGATCTCCATGTACTTGCTTACGTCATCATATTCTTAGTTTAATCATGCTTTCAACCATATTTTTTCTTTGTTAAGCAAAATATTTCCCTCTGTCCAGAACGTTCAGTAGTAATCGAAAACTGGCGTCTAGCATTAGTCAAAACATAAGATACAATCAAGTACTGAACATTTTTAGACGACTTTGGCAGTGTCCGTGATTTAGAAAATCATCAGGCATGCATTAAACAGTGAGCAAAATGTCAGAAGAATTGAATTTAAATGCTGATTGATTGGGTTTTAATACAATGCAGATGGTCCAAACAGCGCCACTGCTTTGTGTAATCTCTGAGTCACATGGCAGAGTAAGAGAAAGGGTTTAGAGTACAGGTGTCAAACTCAAGGCCCGGGGGCCAGATACGGCCCACCACATCATTCTATGTGGCCCGCGAAGACAAATTGTGCATCAAATTCGTGTGTCATTACTAGAATTGCAAATTGTCTTCGCTTTTAATAATATATATTTTTTTTAAATATTTGACCAGTTTTTACTTGTCTGATTTGAAAACGAGTTATTTGTCAGTTTGTTTTGTAGCTTTTACTGTATATAGTAATATGAGGTGCTCATACATTTATTTAGGTTGACAGTCATAATGGCCCTCCGAAAGAAGCTATGACTACAATGGGGCCCGCGAAAGAAATGAGTTTGCCACCCCTGGTTTAGAGCCCTTTGACCCTGGTCACCTAGCGTGCATTCCTACTAAAGATCATAATAGTCACAAGCAAGACAGCCAGAATAAGCGGCAGCCATAGTAGTGTTTCAAAATAGTATTTTTATTGTTGTTTTTTTCTTCAAGATACCGCACAACAGTGGTCCACAGCCTTTTTGTATAAAAGTGATCAAGTCATCACATAAATCCCGAAAAAAATCTTATATAAGCCGCAGGGTTCAAAATTTTGGAAAGAAGTCGCGGCTTATAGTCCGGAAATTACGGTAATCCAATTCCATAGTAATGGCAGGGAATCATTCATGTATTGTTTAACATTCTCTCTGTTTCTTCTACCTCAGCTTTGAAAACCCTTCAAAATCAAACTGTCCATCATTATAGCTGTACTAAGTTCATCTTGTTTTTCCATTTTAATCATTTCACTGGTTCTTTTATATCAAACAAATTATTTTAGGTGCATTACCTGACATGTTTCGGTGGTTTCTTCCGCCTTCATCAGAGTGTCCATCATTATGTCGGTATAAGGCGGTACATTCAGTTATTTAGGACAATGTTTCCCAACCTTTTGTAATCCATGGCACATCTTTTCATTGGAAGAAATCTCAAGGCCCACCACCAACAAAAATCTGTAAGGTGTTATTAAAATTAGTTATATTACAATGAAAGATGTTGTGAACGTGCTATATAAATAAAGTCCTATTTCTATATATGTATATATATGGAGTGTAATAATTGAATAAAATAAATAAACAATATATTTTAAATTATATTTATTTTTTCAACAGTGATTAAAAAATGTTTTAGACAGTGGGATAAACTATTGAATGTGATTGCTATTAAAATTCATAAGAATCAAGATGACCTTGTTTGCTGTTTTAGACTAGCGCTATAAATTTAAAGACACTCTGCTGTTCTATATTTTTGCTGTTGCGATATCCACTGGCAGAGACAATCGATTCACACGGACTGTGGGTTATTATTGCCACCTGTCCCGGATTTTTATGGTCTTCCAGGAAAAAAAAAATTTGGAACACTAAGACCATGCCCGGGCGATCTATTTCATGCTAGCTGCTCCCTGTGCCCAGCGAAAATTCTCCTCAAATATGAAGGTAAAATCACATTAGGTGATCACGCTAACGCCCGTTCGTGGACCCTGTGGAAGTCACGAACGAGGCAGGACAACCATGTGCAACACGGAGTCTTTATTTAAGAAAAGGGCTGGAATGCCAGCAGAGGAGGTGCCGAGGCAAACTGACGAGCCGGTCAGCAAACTATCATGCCTCTGCTCCTCTGTGGCGCCGATCACCACGCGGAGTGGAGCTTGTCAACGTTTCCTCCTCCGAGCCTAGTGTGTCAGTTTTTGTTGACGTAACGCGTGTCTAAGTTCCGTAGTTTTCGCACGCTTGACATATGCTAAAACATGTAGTGCACTTCCCTGACGGGCGTAGAGTTTAAGTGCGAGAATTCGAACGGGGCCTCAGAGAGAAGAAGACGACGAAGAAGAAAAAGAGGAGGAGGAGGAGAAGAAGAAGAGAAGAAGGAGACGAGAAGAAGAAGACGCCGAGAAGAAGTAGACGAGAAATAGACGAAAAAGAAAAATACTGTAATACGTTAAGCAGCAGCAGAAGTAAACGACTATATCGAAAACATCTCGTGAAAACATGGGGGTAAGAATATCCAAGTATTAACTTTTATGCGCTGCGAACTTCCCAACAGCATAAATGAAAAATGCGGGCGTTTTTTGTACGTGCCATTTCATTGTAGATATTATGCCTGGATAACTATCGCAGCGTGAGCTATCAGCTTATGCACATAAACTATTTTACAAGTAGTACTCATTCTAAATGCTGCTGGAAAACCAAATTCCGCCTGGGATCAATAAAGTATCTCTCTCTCTCTCTCTCTCTCTCTCTCTCTCTCTCTCTCTCTCTCTCTCTCTCTCTCTCTCTCTCTCTCTCTCTCTCTCGTCACACATTTTTCAACCTTCTACTTCCCTTCGTCTGTTCGTCCGTCAAACACAATCAGTCCTCACACTCATCTTCCAAAACAGCAACATGGGCCGTAGCGTGAGGTCCAACCAATCTAACCAATATTTATTTGTCTCTTCAGCGGTCTGGTACCCGGCGGCGTTACCAAGAGGATGTCATCTCAGATGAAGAAATTGATGGAAGGAGAATGTTTAATCTTGAGGAGAAGGTTTCCAGCCAGAGATTCAACTCTGATCGTATAATTCGAATGCAAGGAAAAGGTAGAAACATTTCAGTTTGAGGCTTGTACCTGCTTAAGTTTAATCATTCAATATTTTTACATAAACGCTCATCAAGTTAATATAGTCTGCTCTCTCCATTCACATCTCAAATTGTTCCTGTGCAATACAATATGTGTACAGTGATCTCTCACCGCTCTGCCTGTTGCGGCTTCGCTATTTTGCGAGTTTGTACATGACGGGAGAACGTCGTTTAAATACACGCTGATGGAACGGAGCATGCATGTGAGCAAAATGCTGAGGACAAGCGCAGGAGGCGCAGCAGCCGGTCACGTGCAAGGGAAAAACACCAGGGTGCAGGAAGCGTTTTGGTGCGCTCACACCCTGCGGCCGTCTTTTGTGCTGGATGTGAAGTTTGAGTTTGGAGACAAGAAGGCGGTGGTCTGTCCAGCACTCAGCGACACACGTGGTCTTCGTGACTCATACGTTTTGCCTGTCCCTCTTCCTTACGATGACGTAGTCCACAAGATGTCAGTGCTTTGATAGGGGGAGCATCCATGATGTTCTGTTGTGGGTAAGGAGGTTTAAAGACTCTATTGTACAGGAGGCCGTGCTCTGTGCAGGTCTGGGGAGGTAGTAGGCTGTTGCTGTTGCCGACTCCATTCTTCCTGATCACGCTTTCCCAGGGGACGCTATCACGACCTACTCTCGCGTTAAAATCATCAAGAATGATAAGTTTGTCTGCGTGAGGAAAAGTGGAGATGACAGTGTTCAAGTCTTCATAAAATGTGTCCTTGGTCTCCTCTGGGTTGGTCATGGTGGGGGCATAGACGCTGACAATAGTGGTGGTGTGCTTCTGTTCATAAGAAAGGGGTAGTCTCAATGTCATAAGGCCATCATTCACGCAACCAACGATGACTTGACTGCAAAGCCTACTCCTGCCTCTCTTCTCTCTTCCACTCCAAAGGAAGATATATCCTGCACCTCATTCACAAAGTTTGCCCACTCCTGCCAGTCTGGTTTTGCTGAGTGCAGGAATGTCAATGTTATACATGGCGAGTTCACTTGCAATGCGCGCTGAGTGACCCTGGGGTCCTTCTGACTTGTCTCTGTCAAGAAGTGTGCGAACATTCCAGGTGGCAAGGGTCAGTGGTGTAATCCTTGTTTTCTTTGTTGTCTTGTTGTTTCGATCGCATGTGTAGGGTCCCTCTTGTTGCGGTAAACTCAGTAGTGATGGGTAGATGAGGCGTCATGAAGTTTCAACACATTGCCAAACTGTACTGATACTGTGTCGATACTGTGTCAGTGAGTGCTGACACCTGCTGGACCTTAAAAATCCCAAAGGCAACCTCGTTGACAGACAACTGACACTGATTTGATGACCTAGTATATACATTATTATAATTTAAGTACCGTAATTGCCGGACTATAAACCGCACCGGATTATAAATCGCACCAGCTAAAATTCAGGGATATTTCATTTTTTTTCTTACATAAGCCGCACCGGACTATAAGCCGCACATGCACACGAGTTTTTTACAAAGAAAGATAATACATAGAAAGCCTTTTTAACGTTTTAATAACATACTTGAACATGTCTTTCTAAACATTGCCTGTGACGCAGCAGTCATACCGCCGCAACGCGGAAGTGTGCACGCGAGTTATTAGCAAAGAAAGACTGGACACAGAAAGTTTTTATAAAGCCTTAATAACATACCTTAACATTTCTTTCCAAACACTGCCTGTGACGCGGCAGTAATACCGCAGCAACACGGAAGTAACAGCACTTACAGGGCTTGTTAAAAAAAAATACCAGTAAAAGTAAAAAAAAAGAGCCGTCTTCATCTTCCTCCTGTGCACTGAAACCATCGAAGTCTTCCTCCTTAGTGTCCGATTGGAATAGCGTTAGATATCCTTCGCCTCACACTTTCTCAGTCTCTCTTTCGTCGTCGGTTTTATGCATTTCTTCGAGTGTGAAGAGGTTCTGTTCATGCTAATCTTATTCATGCACGAAGCGCTAAATTACATTAAACTAGCGAGCGACACGTATAGCTTAAAAGCGGCATCATATGCATTTCTTTTATCCCCCATAATGACGGTTTGTGTATAAAAGCTTCCTGTCTTTGTGTGAATGCGGGTGTGTGGGTGATGCGCGAGACGATCACGTCTTCTTCGGCGCATTATTTCTTCTTCGTCTGTCTCGCTCTTGCCTCCTGCTAGAGCGCCCCCTGGAGACCGGAGGCCGTAAAAATCCATAAGTACGCTCCAGAGTAGACACAAGATAATGTCATCAACATCGACTGCCTTTGGCTTAAAAGCGGCATCATATGCATTTCTTTTGTCCCCCATGATGACGGTTTGTGTATAAAGGCTTCCTTTCAGTAATGACCGTCTTGACCGTCTTGATCGCGTGATGCGTGAAATGTAAACATGCATCACGCGCTGAGATAATCGGCGCATTATCTCTTCTTCGCCTGTCTCGCTCTTGCTTCCTGCTAGAGCGCCCCCTGGAGGCCGGAGGCCGTAAAAATCCATAAGTACGCCGCGCCGCCGTTTAAGGTTCAAAGTAACCTTCTGAATAAAATGCATTAAAAGTTCACATTCATTACAACTTGTTTTTGGTGAGCAAAATGTCAGAAGAATTGAATTTAAATGCTGATTGATTGGGTTTTAATACAATGCAGATGGTCCAAACAGCGCCACTGCTTTGTGTAATCTCTGAGTGATATGGCAGAGTAAAGTCCCAATGGAGAAAGGGTTTAGAGCACAGGTGTCAAACTCAAGGCCTGGGGGCCAGATACGGCCCGCCACATCATTCTATGTGGCCCGCGAAGACAAATTGTGCATCAAATTCGTGTGTCATTACTAGAATTGCAAATTGTCTTCACTTTTAATAATAGCTTTTTTTTTTTAAATATTTGACCAGTTTTTACTCGTCTGATTTGAAAACGAGTTATATGTCAGTTTGTTTTGTAGCTTTTACTGTATATAATAGTGTTAAGAGTAAAAGTGATCACGTCATCACAAAAATCACGAAAAAAATCTTATATAAGCCGCACCTGACTATAAGCCGCAGGGTCCAAAATTTTGGAAAAAAGTCACGTCTTATAGTCCGGAAATTACGGTACCGTATTTTTCGGTGTATAATTTGCGTTTTTTTTTTTTTTTTTTTTTTTTTTTTTATAGTTTGGGTGGGGCGCCGACTTATACTCAGGAGCGACTTATATGTGAAATGATTTACAAATTTTCAAAATTCAAAAATCCGCGATGTAGTGAAACCGCGATAAACGAACCGCGATGTTGCGAAGGATTACTCACTAATTTGAACTGCAACTGACGACATCAGCGGCACGATGCACACGTAGCGTTGTTTACATAAAGGACGGGGAATTTCGATCGATGGATTTAATGATTTGGAGTGACAGATGGTTTGTTAAAATTGTTGTTTATATTATAACTATTTGATATATAGTTTATGCAGTGATCCCTCGCTACTTCGCGTTTCGTTTATCGCGGCTTCACTACATCGTGGCTTTTTTTCCCCGCTTGTGCACTGTGATTAGTTTTTTACAAATTCTTATATAAAAAAACAATACATTTTTCCAACGTCTTGAAATTGAGCCTGTTGCGCTTTTTGAGCACAATTTCTCCAGCCGTTGAAAACACCCGCTCACACGGCACAGATGAGGCTGGAGTGCAGAGAAATTGCAACGCAAGCCGGAAGAGGTATGAGTAATGGGTCTTTTGATTGTCCCAGTATCTGATTGGATCCTGGGACCTGGCAATATTGCCTTCTGCCAGGTATCTTTGAACCTCCTGGATGGCATTGGCTGTGGCTCTTTTGCTTTGTCTGACCACTTCAATGTCCGGATATTGCCAAAGGTTATCTAAAAAACAATGAATTGGGATTTTAGTACATGATTTCCAAACAACAACAAACAAATAATGCAGAATAGCATGCCTGAAGTGGGTGCAGACAGCTGTTGTGAAGACGGTCCCGGCTGCGGCTCATTTGTGCTTCCGATTACTGACACATTCCGAGCGCAGTCTATTGATGGCTTCATTGCTCTTGGAGGAACTGCGGAACCTGAGTGATTTAAATCTGGGGTCTAGAAGCGTTGCTAGGGTCAAGACACTTAATGACTCCAGTTTGGAAGCAGTGTCTGTGACTCGACGCTTCAGGTGTTCATGCAGGTGTATGGCTGCCTGTGTGTGCAAGGTTGAAGCATTACACACTAGTGCAAGATATAGTATTTTCGTAATCGGGATGACCTTTGACCCTGACACTCGCCTCTCTTCAGACAACTCCACTGTCGCTTGATGGAAAGGAGCAAGCACAAGAAGTGTTTCTCCTATGATGATGAACTCATCAGCTGTAAGTGGAGTCAGTTTTTAAAGAGGCCAGAGATACCCACAATGCTTTACTCTCATCATGTAGCCTATTCAGCATTTCATAGGCGCTGTTCCAGTGTGTTGGCACCTCATTGATGAGTTTCAGGGTTGGTCGTCCCGTATGTTGCTGCACTTGAGCAAGCTTCTCCTTGACTGTAGTGCTCAATCGGAAGTATGTGACAATGTGCCTAGCTTTGTGTCTGATGGATGCAAGTGTGTGGATCTGATCACATGACTTCCTATTAAATTGAGCCTATGTGTAATGCAAATTGAGTGGCGAATGAAGAGCTGTCTAGTGGATGCAATCGTGTTTGGTGCTGCTTCGGTCACAAGACCCAATGATTGTCACACACACAAATGGGCGTGGTGAAATTTGTCTCTGCATTTAACCCATCAATTTATTTAACCTGCAGTGAGCAGCAGCGGTGCCGTGCTCGGGAATCATTTGGTGATCCATCCATCCATCCATCCATCTTCTTCCGCTTATCCGGGGTCGGGTCGCAGGGGCAGCAGCTTTAGGAGGGACTCCCAGACTTCCCTCTCCCCGGCCACTTCATCCAGCTCATCTCGGGGGATCCCAAGGCGTTCCCAGGCCAGCTGAGAGACATAGTCTCTCCAGCGCGTCCTGGGTCGTCCCCGGGGTCTCCTACCGGTGGGACATGCCCGGATCACCTCCCCAGGGAGGCGTCCAGGAGGCATCCTGATAAGATGCCCGAGCCACTTCATCTGCCTCCTCTCAACGTGGAGGAGTAGCGACTCTACTCCGAGTTTCTCCCAGATGACCGAGCTTCTCACCCTATCTCTAAGGGAGAGCCCGGACATCCTGCGGAGAAAACTCATTTCGGCCGCTTGTATCCGGGATCTCGTTCTTTCGGTCATGACCCATAGCTCGTGACCATAGGTGAGGGTAGGAGCGTAAATCGACCGGTAAATTTAGAGCTTTGCCTTTTGGCTCAGCTCTCTCTTACCACAACAAACCGGTACAGGGTCCGCATTACTGCCGACGCTGCACCGATCCGCCTGTCGATCTCGCGCTCCATCCTCCCCTCACTCGTGAACTAGACTCCAAGATACTTGAACTCCTCCACTTGGGGCAGGATCTCATCCCCGATCCGGAGAGGGCATATCTTTTCCAATCGAGGACCATGGACTCGGATTTGGAGGTGCTGACCTTCATCCCAACCGCTTCACACTCGGCTGCGAACCGTTCCAGCGAGAGCTGGAGATCACGGCCTGAAGAAGCCAACAGCACCACGTCATCTGCAAAAAGCAGAGATGTGATTCTGAGGTCCCCAAACCGGACCCCCTCAACGCCTCGGCTGCGCCTAGAAATTCTGTCTATAAAAATTATGAACAGAATCGGTGACAAAGGGCAGCCTTGGCGAAGTCCAACCCTCACTGGGAATGAATCCGACTTACTGCCGGAAATGCGGACCAGACTCTGGCATCGGTGACACAGGGACCAAACCGCCCTTATCAGTTGGCTCGGCACCCCGTACTCCCGAAGCACCCTCCACAGAACCTCCCGAGGGACACGGTCGAACGCCTTCTCCAAGTCCACAAAACACATGTGGACTGGTTGGGCGAACTCCCATGCACCCTCGAGGATCCTGCCGAGGGTGTAGAGCTGGTCCACTGTTCCGCGGCCAGGACGAAAGCCACACTGCTCCTCCTGAATCCGAGGTTCGACCTCCCAACCGACCCTCCTCTCCAGCACCCCTGAATAGACCTTACCGGGGAGGCTGAGGAGTGTGATTCCCCTGTAATTGGAACACACCCTCCGGTCCCCCTTCTTAAAGAGGGGAACCACCACTCCAGTCTGCCAATCCAGAGGCACTGTCCCCGATGTCCATGCAATGTTGTAGAGGCGTGTCAGCCATGACAGCCCCACAACATCCAGAGCCTTTAAGAACTCCGGGCGGATCTCATCCACCCCCGGGGCCTTGCCACCGAGGAGTTTTTTAACTACCTCAGTGACTTCGACCCCAGAGATTGGAGAATCCGCCTCAGAGTCTCCAGGCCCTGCTTCCTCAATGGAAGGCTTGTAGGTGGAATTGAGGAGGTCTTCGAAGTATTCTCCCCACCGACTCACGACGTCCCGAGTCGAGGTCAGCAGCACGCCATCCCTACTGTAAACAGTGTTGACGTTGCACTGCTTCCCCCTCCTGAGACGCCGGATGGTGGACCAGAATTTCCTCGAAGCCGTTTGGCCTCGCCAAACTCCTCCCACGCCCGGGTTTTTGCCTCAGCAACCGCCAAAGCCACGTTCCGCTTGGCCATCCGGTACCTGTCAGCTGCCTCTGGAGTCCCGCAGGCCAAAACGGCCCGATAGGACTCCTTCTTCAGCTTGACGGCATCCCTTACCGCCTGTGTCCACCAGCGGGTTCGAGGATTGCCGCCACGACAGGCACCAACGACCTTACGGCCACAGCTTCGGTCGGCCGCCTCAGCAATGGAGGCGCGGAACATGGTTCACTCAGACTCAATGTCCCCCGCCTCCCCCGGGACGTGGGAAAAGCTCTGCCGGAGGTGGGAGTTGAAGCTCTTCCTGACAGGAGATTCTGCCAAACGTTCCCAGCAGACCCTCACAGAGCGTTTGGGTCTGCCAGGTCGGACCTGCATCTTCCCCCACCATCGGAGCCAACCCACCACCAGGTGGTGATCAGTTGACAGCTCCGCCCCTCTCTTCACCCGAGTGTCCATAACATGCGGCCGCAAATCCGATGACACGACTACAAAGTCGATCGTCGAACTGCGGCCTAGGTTGTCCTGGTGCCAAGTGCACACATGGACACCCTTATGTTTGAACATGGTGTTCATTATTGAAAATCCGTGTCGAGCACAGAAGTCCAATAATAGAACACTGCTCGGGTTCAGATCGGGGGGGGGGGCGTTCCTCCCAATCATGCCCTTCCAAGTCTCACTGTCATTGCCCACGTGAGCGTTGAAGTCACCCAGTAGAACGATGGAGTCCCCAGAAGGAGCGCTCTCCAGCACTTCCTCCAGGGACTCCAAGAAGGGTGGGTACTCTGAGCTACCGTTTGGTGCATAGACACAAACAACAGTCAGGACCTGTCCCCCCACCCGAAGGCGGAGGGAGGCTACCCTCCCGTTCACCGGGGTCAACCCCAATGTGCAGGCGCCCAGCCGGGGGGCAATAAGTATACCCACACCTGCTCGACGCCTCTCACCGTGGGCAACTCCAGAGTGGAAGAGAGTCCAGCCCCTCTCGAGAGGGCTTGTACCGGAACCCAAACTGTGCGTGGAGGCTAGTCCGAATATATCTAGTCGGAATTTTTCTGCCTCGCACACCAGCTTGGGCTCCTTTCCAGCCAGAGAGGTGACATTCCATGTCCCAAGAGCCAGCTTCTGCAGCCGGGGATCAGACCGCCAAGGTCCCTGCCTTTGCCCGCCGCTCAGCTCACACTGCACCCGACCCCTTTAGCCCCTCCCACAGGTGGTGAGCCCATGGGAAGGGGGACCCACGTTTCCTTTTCGGGCTGTGCCCGGCCGGGCCCCATTGGCGAAGGCCGGGACACCAGACGCTCGCCTTCGAGCCCCGCCTCCATGCCTGGCTCCAGAGGGGGGCCCCGGTGACACGCGTCCGGGCGAGGGAAAACGAAGTCCATTTATTTTACTCATCATAAGGGGCTTCTGTGAGCCGTGCTTTGTCTGGCCCCTCACCTAGGACCCGTTTGCCATGGATGACCCTACCAGGGGCATGAAGCCCCTGACAACATGGCTCCTAGGATCATAGGGGCACGCAAACCCCTCCACCACGATAAGGTGACGACTCACGGAGGGGCATTTGGTGATCTAACCCCCCAATTCCAACCCTTAATGCTGAGTGCCAAGCAGGGAGGCAATGGGTCCCAATTTTATAGTCTTTGGTATGACCCGGCCGGGGTTTGAACCCACAACCTTCCAGTCTCAGGGCGGACACTCTACCACTAGGTCACTGAGCTATTTACTTTACTGGTTATGGCCCAGTCCTCTGTCATCCCCCTTTTGACTTGGGCCAAATTGTGAGCAGTGTGACTTTGTTGAAAGTATTGCACACCCAAAACAGATGTACACAACTGCATTTTCTCATTAATGTAGTGACAGGTAAGAGCCAAGATGAAACAACATGGAAATTAAAACAAATACCTTATTATTATTATTATTATATATATTATATATATATTTTATATAATATACAGGACTGTCTCAGAAAATTTGAATATTGTGATAAAGTTCTTTATTTTCTGTAATGCAATTAAAAACACAAAAATGTCAAATTCTGGATTCATTACAAATCAACTGAAATATTGCAAGCCTTTTATTATTTTAATATTGCTGATTATGGCATACACCTTAAGAAAACTCAAATATCCTATCTCAAAATATTAAAATATCATGAAAAAGTATGTGGCGGCTCGGTGGCGCACTGGGTAGCACGTCCGCCTCACAGTTAGGAGGGTGCGGGTTCGATTCCACCTCCGGCCCTCCCTGTTTGGAGTTTGCATGTTCTCCCCGGGCCCGTGTGGGTTTCCTCCCACATTCCAAAAACATGCTTGGTAGGCCGATTGAAGACTCCAAATTGTCCCTAGGTGTGAGTGTGAGTGCGATTGGTTGTCTGTCTCTGTGTGCCCTGCGATTGGCTGGCAACCAGTTCAGGGTGTCCCCCGCCTACTGCCCGATGACGGCTGGGATAGGCTCCAGCACGCCCGCGACCCCCGTGGGGACTAAGCGGTTCAGAAAATGGATGGATGGATGGATGGGAAAAAGTATGTAAACTAGTAGGGTATTCAACTAATCACTTGAATGGTCTAATTAACTCGAAACACCTGCAAGGGTTTCCTGAGTCTTGAAAAACACTCAGCTTGGTTCAGAAAACTAAATCACAAGTATGGGGAAGACTGCTGATCTCACTGCTGTGCAGAGGACCTTCTGCCCACAGTGCCAAAACCACCAGTAAATGGTGTACTGACCATGGCATTACTCTCCTCGATTGGCCTGCCAATTCCCCTGACCTGAACCCCATTGGAGAATTTGTGGGGTATTGTAAAGAAGAAGCTGAAAAACACCAGACCCAACAATGCAAATGAGCTCAAGGCCGCTATTGAAGCATCCTGGGCATCCATAACACCTCAGCAATGCCACAGGCTGATTGCCTCAATGCCATGCCGCATTGGTTGCAGTCATCTGTGCAAAAGGATTCCCAACCAAGTACTGAGTGCATTAATGGACATTTTCAAATGTTTGATTTTGTTTAGCTATTTTAAATCTTTTTTTATACTTGGTCTGAGGAAATATTGTAATATTTTGAGATAGGATATTTGAGTTTTCTTAAGCTGTAAGCCATAATCAGCAATATTAAAATAATAAAAGGCTTGCAATATTTCAGTTGACTTGTAATGAATCCAGAATGTCTGACATTTTTGTTTTTTTAATTGCATTACAGAAAATAAAGAACTTCATCACAATATTCCAATTTTCTGAGACAGTCCTGTATATTATTTATATTATATGAGATCAGAATGGTCCCACATAGCAGAAACCTTTTGTTTGACTTGGGGCTGCTCCATAATTCTTGATGACTTCGAGGATCAACTGCGAAAGATCAGATATGTTTTTGGCAGATGCATCCTGTTGACAGATGTGCTGCCTTTAACAGAGGTTTGGCACTCTTCCTTGACAGGCAATACTGCTGCTGTTTCGGTTATGTGACTTTCTAAAAGTAATGCGCGCACCGACACAGGACTTCGCTCTATAAGCTCCACACATGCGATGATGCGTCGGTGTTGTCCGACCCATCACTAGTAAACTGACTAGGATTGGTGAAGCAGGCAATGTTTGGGACACCTTTAATAGTCCGCTCCTGATGCCTGGTGCGTTCCTAAATAGGGCTGCTCAGACAGCTGCCAAAATCCACTGCTGCTTTGGTTCCGTGAATAGCGACCTATGGCCTTAGCCGCTTGTGCGCAGGTTTGCGGCTATGACTGCCAGTCATGCCGCCTGTCGCCACTGGACTTGGGAAAAGGATTTGATGGAGGATGATAAGATGACTTTCGCGATGACTTGTCTTAAAGTGAGAAAGAGTTGCACATCTCGTCGACCTCACTCACTCGCCCAAATCCATCTGGGTCCAGCAGCAAGATGTGGTCGAGACGGCAGGCGACAGAGTTGGGTGCAGTGGATGACCGTGGTTTCCTATGTGTTTCGCCAAGCTCTCTGTATTCCACGATGCATTGCTGGCACTCGCCTTTCTGCTCGTTGAATCAGGTGGTTTCCTCCGCGCAGTCCATCGAGTCCAGTCTTTACATGCAGGGAAACAAACCCTAGAGCTGAGAATCGAGGATCCAGCAGCTCACCAGCTGTTCTTCCAGTATGTTCGCAAGACAGCAGACTCGTGGGTGCCCGAACATCGAGCTGCCTGCACAAGCTCAAGAAGCTCGCCTACTGCCCATGGGGAGGGGTTTACAAAGCCTTAACATAGTGTATAGGACATAAATAACATACAATTTCTATTTCACATATCTTCGTTTATTGTGGGTGGTTTTGGAACGCATCTCCAAGGCATTACTTTATATGTATCTGCACACACAAATCCCTCGTTTATCGCGGCAGATGCGTTCCAGAACCACCTGCAAAAATACAAAATCCGCAAAGTAGAAATGGTATACAGTATTTCCTCGTTTAGCACGGATAATTGGTTCCAAGACCTCCCGCGAAATCTGAAAATCCGTGAAGTAGTGTCACCATCTCCTTTATCATCATCATCGGTTTAAAGTCCGTTTTCCAGGCGCCGCTGGGTTGGACTGGGTTCTTGATATGGCTTTCTTCCACCAGGAACGGTCCATGGCCATCTCGTGGTTGATGCCGAGTGCAAATGACGTACAAAAATGTTTTTGTATCAATAAATGTACATTAAGCAATATAAGTGCATATGTTATCATTAGAACATTAACTAATAGTTTCAAACATGTAAATACTAAATTAATATGTAGTATAAATGATATATAGAAAATAATGTATAAATAAGATACGTCTGTGTGCGTGTGTAACATGTACCAACCGGATTCGGTTGAAGTTGAGAAATTGTGTAAAATGTAAATAAAACCAAAATACAATGATTTGAAAATCATTCTCAACTTATATTCAATTGAATACACTACAAAGACAACATATTTAATGCTCAAACTCATAAACTTTACTTTATTTTTCATATAATAATTAATTTAGATCTTCATGGCTGCAACACGTGCAGTAGAAGTTGGGAAAGGGCATGTTTACCGCTTCGTTACATCACCTTTTCTTTTAATAACATTCAATAAACGTTTTGGAAGAGAGGAGACTAATTCTATTAGCTTCTCATGTCGAATTCTTTCCCATTCTTGCATGATTAACCGCTTGAGTCTTTCAACAGTCCGGGGTCTTCCCTGTCGTATTTTACGCTTCATAATGCGCCACACATTTTCAATGGGAGACAGGTCTGGACTGCAAGCGGGCCAGGGGAGAACCTGGACTCTTTTACTTCGAAGCCACGCTGTTGTAACACGTGCAGAATGTGGCTTGGCATTATCTTGCTGAAATAAGCAGCGGCGTCCATGAAAAAGATGTCGCTTGCATGGCAGCATGTGTTGCTCCAAAATCTGTATTTACTTTTCAGCATTTATGTTGTCGTCACAGGAATACAAGTCACCCATGCCATGGGATATAATGCACCCCCATACCATCACAGATGCTGGCTTTTGAACTTTGCATTGATGGTCCGCTTCCTCTTTGGTCCAGAGGACATGACGTCCAGTGTTTCCAAAAACAATTTGAA
The DNA here is from genome assembly GCF_059516105.1 of Syngnathus floridae. Classification (NCBI taxonomy): domain Eukaryota; kingdom Metazoa; phylum Chordata; class Actinopteri; order Syngnathiformes; family Syngnathidae; genus Syngnathus; species Syngnathus floridae. The sequence goes on along the minus strand of NC_142416.1, from coordinate 3,420,126 downwards.
AAGTGGACTCATCAGACCACAAAACACTTTTCCATTGTGCATCAGTCCATCTTAGATGAGCTCGGGCCCAGAGAACCCGGTGACGTTTCTGGATGTTGTTCATAAACAGCTTTTGCTTTGCACTGTAGAGTTTTAACCTGCACTTACTGATGTAGTGACAGACTGTATTTACTGACAGTGGTTTTCTGAAGTTTTCCTGAGCCCATTTGGTGATATCCGTTACACACTCACGTTGGTTTTTAAGGCAGTGCCGTCTGAAGGATCGAAGGTCACGGTCATTCAGTCTTGGTTTCCGGCCGTGGCGCTTACGTGCAGTGATTTCACGAGATTCTCTGAACATTTTAATGATATTATGGACCGTAGATATTGAAATCCCTAAATTCCTTGCAATTTTGCTTTGAGAAATGTTGTTCTTAAACTGTTCAACTATTTTCTCACGCAGTTGTGGACAAAGTGGTGAACCTCACCCCATCCTTGCTTGTGAATGACTGAACATGTTTGGGGAGGCTGCTTTTATACATAATTATGGTACCCACCTTTCCCAATTAGTCAAATCAGGCGCTTGCGTGTGTTGGCTCATATATTGAGCTCTTGATTTGTGAAATAAAGAGCCGATTACCAAACCCACGTCTTGCCTGGTACTTTGGTAAAGCTACAATATAGTTATACACCAGATCTGTGGAATGATTGGGGCCTCAGCTGATGATGAGGCTGACGTCAGTGGCGCACGTCGGTCCGGAATCGACAGCTGTCTTTTTTTTTTTTTTTTTTTTGACACAGAGAATGAATATTCCGGTGGATTTAATGATTTGGAGTGACACGGATGGTTTGTTAAAATTGTTGTTTATATTACATTTATTTGATATATCTAGTCTGATGTCAGCAGCCCACGTAGTCCGGCGTCAACAGCTGTGTATTTTTTTTCTTTTTTTTTTTAAATAAATATTCCAATGGATTTAATGATTTAGAGCAGGGGTCACCAACACGGTGCCCGCGGGAACCAGGTTGCCCGTGAGGACCGCATGAGTTGCCTGCAGGACTGTTCTAAAATTAGCTCAAATAGCGGCACTTGTCAGTGAGCTGCATCTATTTATTTTACAGTCAAACCTCGGTTTTCGAACGTCCCGGTTCTCAAACAAATCGGAATTCTTACAAGAAATTCGAGATTTTTTTGCTTCAGTTGTCGAACAAAATTCTGAGGTCGAACCTCGTGAGATGAGCCGGGAGGACCCGAGAAAACCCGACCGCGCGGCCCGGATGCCGACTGACTCCGTTGTTATTGTATTTTCATTACTTTGAGGATTGTATTAACCCCTAATCATGCCTCCAAAGAAAGCAAGTGGGAGCAGTAAAGCCATCCTAAAACACAGACGCTCTTAAAGCAATGCGACAGTGAGCGCCCGGCGCGCTGCGGTTGCGCGATCGGACCAAATTAAGCTCCCTGCGCACTGAGGTCCACTTAAATTTTAGAAAGTACATCAGGACTTAAAAAATATTTTCTAAATTTTAGCGACGGCTCTGTCACAATAATGCGACCAGCGCGGTGCAGTTGCGCGATGGGTGACACTACAGTTGCGCGTTCGGCGGTGCGCTGTTGTTGCACAATTGGACTAATATGCGCAAACGAAAAAATGCTTAAAAAAGGCGGTTTTTTTTTTGTCTTGAAACGGATTAAAATTGTTTCCATTATTTGTAATGGATTGATTGAACATATGTTGATCCCCGGGGGTGGGGAAATTTCAGGCCCCAGCAGTATCCATACCACAGAGCGGGTATACAAAAGACACACAGATGGCATGAGCGCAACTCAATAGGCTCTCATAAGGCTGCCACACAACGGCGCCACAGAGAAAGCCAAAAAGTGCGAAAGATAAAAGCCATCAAAGCAAAGCAAAAAGACAAAGGAAAAAAAGTAACAGTGGCCAACCAGAACCCCTCAATATCAGAGAACACCCCAAAACACACTAAATAGCCTCCACGGGGCCCATAGACAGGTGTAAGGGCAGTCCAGTTCAACGGCGCCCAATGGACCGTAGTCGTGAATCGGTGAAAACATCACAAAGCAGGCAAACGTGTGAGCAGCGTCCTGGGCACCGAGCCGGGGCACGTGCAGATGGTCACCACGGGGCTAGTACGGCGGATGTCGTTGGCTCCGACGAGCACGAGGGAGTGGACTCCCCACAGGGGTCGCGGCTGCGAGGCCAAGGCGAAGGACCCGGTCAGCACCGGCCGGATAAGCAGGAAGCCGTTGTAGAGTTACGCCGGTCTTGACCGATGTGCGCAGCTGTCCCGGTCCCAGGGAAAAAAAAAAAATCCGATCCAAAGCGATACCGAGGTGCGGTAGAAGGCACCAGCATCGCCGAATGGACAAAAAGACAGAAAGAAAAAGGAGAAAAGAAGGAAATAAAGAGAAAAAGAGAGAACAAAAAAAAAATTGATTCGGAATTCGACCGATTCGCTTCTCAAACCGCCTTCTGGAACGGATTGTGGTCAAAAACCAAGGTTTGAATGTATTTTTGCTATTCTTGTTAAAATCACACTTACATGTGAACTGGAAATCACAATAATAACACACAGTGAAAGCCAAATTGAGCAAATTGGCTATTTCAGAAGTGTGTGTCAAACTGGTAGCCCTTTGCCTTAATCAGTACCCAGGAAGTAGCTCTCGGTTTAAGAAAGGTTGGTGACCCCTGATTTAGAGTGTCACAGTTGGTTTGTTAAAATTGTTCTTTATATTACATTTATCTGATATATCTAGTCTGACGTCAGCGGCGCACGCAGTCTTTCCGGCGTCAACAGCCGTGTGTGTGTGTGTGTGTGTGCGTGTGCGCGTATGTGTGTTTTTTTTTATTTTTTTTAAGTGACACAAAACAAAGATTCCGTTGGATTTAAAGATTTGGAGTGACACGGATGGTTTGATAAAATTGTTGTTTAGATTATTGTTATTTCATACATAGTGTATATATTGTTATATGGGCCTGTAGAAAAAATTTAACTGCAACGCGCCGCTGACGTCAGACTTGTTTACATAAAGGAGGACGAACTCGATCGATGGCTTTAATGATTTGGAGTGACACAGATGGTTTGATAAAGGTGTTATTTATGTTATAGTTATTTGAATAAGTGTTATTGTTACATCAGGCCTGTTCAAAGTCAAAGTCTCCTTTATTGTCAATTCCTCCGCATGTCAAGACACACAAAGAGATCGAAATTACGTTTCTCACTATCCCAGGGTGACAAGACAGAGTTCACAACGCACATACAAGTAAACAACAGAGGAAAAAGCTTCTCGTTTGTGTTTGTCACGTTAGCATACCGTATTGTTTAGCCTGTTGTTGCTGGTTCATGTCTGTTTTGGTGTTGGATTTCCCCCAAAATGCGACTTATACTCTGGTGCGACTCATATGGTTTTTTTTTCTCCATATTGTGCATTATATGGCTGATGCGACCGAAAAATGAGGTACTGTATAAATCTCATCAATGGTTACTCTAAGGGTGTTTTCACACTTGGTCCCTTTCAGCCCTCTAAACGAACTCAGATCGATGACTCAGCTTTTTTTGTGCATGTGTGAACACGCCAACCGTACTCAGACCCCTTTAAAACGGTTCGCTAAAAAGTCAACGGTACGGTTCACCTAATCTGTGCATTGTGAACACAAAGCGCACTGGGTTCACTTCGCCTTTTTGCACTATATTGTAACCTCCTTGGCTTGCCGTAGATTGGTCACGTGACTGCAGGCGCAAAAACTAAACTGTAGAGAACAGAGAATCCAAAGTATGGCAGCAGCAATTCGTGGTCATGACCGTGGATCTGTGCATTGTGAACACAAAGCGCACTGGGTTCACTTCTCCTTTTTGCACTGTATTGTAACCTCCTTGGCTTGCCGTAGATTGGTCACGTGACTGCAGGCTCAAAAACAAAACGGTAGAGAACAGAGAATCCAAAGTATGGCAGCAGCAAATCGTGGTCGTGACCGTGGTTCTAATAGTAAACGTAGAGAAGCATGTGCCGTTCAAAGTTCTGCCACGGCACCTGGACGCGGCATAGTTTGGGGAGAAGACGAAACGGAATGTCTTTTGGCAATTTGGAACGACGACAGCATTAAATCACAACTATCTACGACCCACCGTAATGCGAAAGTATTTCAAAAATTTTCTGAGAGAATGAAAGCAGCCGGTTTTGATAGAACCTCTATACAATGCAGACAAAAAGCGAAAAAACTAAAGTATTTAGCTACTTGAGATAAAATGCGAAGAAGTAGGGAGTCAGGGGATATCAAATACTACCCAGAATGCAGTGCAGTGGGCGTGTGAGAGCTTTAGAGGACCTAGTGTGAACAGAAAGAGGACTGAGGCCCCATCAAAGCTGAACTGAACCAGAAAGAGAATTCGGTCCTCTTTGAAATACACTCACAATGTGAACACAAAAAGAACTAAGTTTGTTTCCTCTTGGTCCACTTTTTGGTCCCCTTAAAGAGGCATGACTTTGGTTCTTTTAAAAGGGTCCAGGTGTGAAAACACCCTAAAACAGGGGTCGGCAACCTTTTTTACTCAAAGAGCCATTTGGGACCGCCCCCCAATGAAAAGAAAGCACCCGGAGCCACAACCCATTTTGACATCATTATATATATTATGCATGGATATATTATGCTATGTACAAAAAACTATTGCATTTATGAAAATGAAATCAACAAACTGCTGCAGAGAACACAATTTTATTTCTGCATGTAACAAAAAGCATTTTACACCTGGTTGATGCTTAATTTCAAATAAAATACCTGGTGTCTATTTGAGTCCTCGTATTTAAGAAATAAAAATCCAATTTTACCCAACCCACTGAGCAAAAAATGCAAACAGCCTGCAGTCACCTGTCCTCTTATTTATGAGATAAAAATCCAAACTTATCCAAATATTATCCACCAGCACTGAATGAACAATGCAAACCAAATAATGCGCAGTCTGCTTCTGTCCCATCGCGTGTTCTGAAATCTTAATAAATGTTTCTTTGAGGTATTCTATGGACTAAATAGCAAACAGTACAAAGCAATAGCAAAAGTTGTGAAGCATATGTGCAAGGAGGATAAGAAGACATACCTGGTTAAAAAGTGCTAGAAAATTGAGGACCATATGAGAAAAAACAAAACCAGAGAAATGTATGAAGAAATAGTCTCACAAAAACTTTTCAACCCGGTCTTGGGGTAATTAAGGATGAAAAGAGCAACACACTGACCGAGAATCAGGCAATTGTGGACAGATGGAGGAGGTACTGTGAGGTGATGTACGCATAAAATGATGCAGAAGAAGTATTGGACCAGATAGAACCAGAAACAGAACCACAATTACCACCACTCAGATCAGAAATCGAATGGGCTATCAAATCCCTTAAAGAAGGAAAAAGTCCTGGATGCGACAACATACAAGCAGAAATGTTGAAAGCAAGTGGAGAAGAAGGAGTAGAGGTATACCATAAATTGTGCACAACGATATGGCAAAAAAAACAGTGGCCGACTGACTGGAAAAGGGCAATTTTCATAACTTTACCAAAAAAGGGAGACTTACAATTGTGTTCCAACTACAAAACAATATCGCTTATCAGCCATGCAAGTAAAATACTACTCAAAGTTATCATGAAAAGACTGGAAAGTAAACTGGAAGAGGAAGTTAGCAAAACACAAGCAGGATTTAGAAAAAACATAGGAACGAGAGACCATATTTTCAATCTACGAATGATGATTCAGAAACATTGGGAAGTGAATGTAAATCTTCATACATGCTTCATAGACTACTCAAAAGCCTTTGACTGTGTCAATCATAAAAAGATCTGGCTAACTCTCCAGGAAATGAACTTCCATCCACATCTGATTAACTTGATTAAATCACTCCACAAGGGCCAACAATCAGCTGTACAACTCGAATGTGGAACAACAGAATGGTTCCCAGTAAAAAAGGGAGTGAGACAAGGGTGCATACTTTCACCACACCTATTTAGTCTTTACACTGAAGGAATCATGAGGGAAGTGGAACACGACCATAGGAGATGTGAATACAACGAAGCAAGAATGCAGGGGCTGACCATCAGAGACCTAAGCTATGCCGACGACACTGCGCTGCTGGTCACTACTCCAAGAGGGCTGGAAAATCTCATGAGGGCGGTCAAACAACACAGCGAAGAGAAAGACCTATATCTGAATGTGAAGAAAACGAAAATTATGGACACGGACAAGTGTGAAGAGAAGGCGGTAATAACGATTGGTGATGAAGAAATAGAAAGGGTCAGTCATTTTGAGTATCAGAAGCAAATGGAAAAACTACCCCAGAAATACGGAGAAGACTGGCAATGGCATTTGCCAAAGTGAAAAAGATGGAGAAGCTCTGGAAAGGACAGTGTATAGACACAAAAATGAGAATTCTAAAAAGTACAATATTTCCAATTGCAACTTACGGTTGTGAGGCGTGGACCATCAACAGTACTGACAGCAAAAAGATCACCGCCTTCGAAATGAAATGCTACAGAAGGATTCTGCTCATATCGTGGATTGATAGGATATCAAATGGCGAGGTGTTGACACGAATGGGAGTTGCATCACCAGTACTGCTGCAGACTGTGAAAAAATTGAAACTGCAATATTTTGGGCATATCAAACGCCATGAGTCACTTGAAAAACACATTCTGGAAACAAAGATGGAGGGTAAAAGAGGAAGACCAACAAGAAGATGGGAGCAAGACATACAGGACTGGTTGGGGACGACAACAACAGAAGCTGGCAGAATAGCAGAAGACAGAGTGCTGTTTCGCAGGAAGGTTCAAGAGGCAACGTCCTACAGCGGGACAAGCTGAAGAAGAGAGAGAGGTATTCTCCATCTGTAAATGACTTCCCATGCTTGACTATTTCCTGAGCAGCCACGAAACTTGCACATGTAGTTGAATTTCCAGTCTTAATCCACTTCTTGAAGTGACTTCTGCTCACATCAGCCTTCCGCATCAGCTCCCGAAATGGCCTTTTTTCGCTCCTCTCCCTTGGGATATTTTTTAGCAAAGGCCGAGTGTATGTTCTCAAAATGTCTCGCAACATTTGACTTTTTGTTGTTTGCCAATTTTTCACCACATATTAAGCAGACTGGTAAACCAGTTTCATCAGCAGTGAAAGCAAAAGAATCTGCCCACGTAGCATTAAACGTTCTGTTATCTTCAGAAAGTTTCCTTTTCTTGGATTTATCCATCGTTTACCTTCCAGGCAGGGGTAAAAAAATCACGCTGGTAGTGTGCTGGAAAAACGCCGGCTGCCAGACGTGAGGGACGCCAGGAATTCGAATGTCGCACATCGGCGGATGTGACGCATATTTTGGGTGGTAAAAATATTAAAAACGTTTAATTTTAATGTTACAAGTTTACCATAATCTTCAAGTTCAGAATTATATATTAAAATGAACAAACTAAAATAAAATTTAATTTTTTAAAATACTCATTATTTTCCAAAGTCACAGGGAGCCACAACAGAAGGATGAAAGAGCCACATGTGGCTCCGGAGCCATGGGTTGCCGACCGATGCTCTAAAACCAAACCTGGGCAAATTACGGCCCGCGGGCCACATCCGGCCCTTTGTGCGTCCCTGTCCGGCCCGCATGAGGCCAATCGTAATTTAAAAAAAAAAAAAAAAAAAATTGTGTTGTGCGTACAATACAACTGTTTCGCTTTTATTTTGAAAGGCGTCGCACTTCCGTGTAGGGTACGTGTATGTGAGCTGTGCGTGAAGGTGAACAGTGCGAAGTAATGCTGCCTGAGGAACGTGTGCTGATCCTCAGAAAAAAAAAGTTGACAAGGAGCGCCGTGTTTTCAACAAGACATGGACTGCCAAGTATTTCTTTACAGAAATGAAAGGTAAAGCCATGTGCCTGCTTTGTGGTACACAGGTCGCTGTGTTTAAAGAATATAATTTGAGTCGCCACTACACGACCAAGCATGAGGAAAAAATACATGTGTCTGATAAACAGGGCACATCAGAGGCTGATGCATTGCTAGCAAAACTGCAAGCCCAACAAGGACTTTTTATCAAACTTCACACCCAGAGGTGGAGCAGCTTTGTCATTTGAGGAAAAGTTAAAGAAGTTAAGAATAAATTGTACTGATTGATAATTGTTTTTTTATTTTACCTTTACACCACAATTTCACATAGCTTAATATCAATATAAACAGAATAATTATATTCTTCTACTTAGCAGGACCAACTATTTAAAATAAATAATTTAGTGTATTTTACAATGGAAGAAAATTGAGCAGTTTTGTTATCGTAGGTGTGGCCCTCTGACACAACTCAGGTTTTTCATGTGGCCCCTTGTAAAAATTAATTGCCCACCCCTGATCTAAGACATTGGTACTGCTTACCTATCCCTTCCATATCGATCTGTAAATTTACTCAAAAAATTAACGGAGCAGCCTATTTTGAAATGAAATAGCCTCGTGCGTATAGCAGCTATCATTACAGCATTAGCCACCCGCAAACTCCCATGAGCCTCAGCTCGCAGACTCCCATGAGCCTCAGCAAAGTGTCGTGGCATCCCCCTGTAAACAATCACGTTTCTCAAACTCTCTCCCATAAAAGTGATCAGAACCGATTAAAGACTGATTTAACACATTGATGCTGCTTATTTATGATTCCGTTGGATATTGATCTGTAAACGTACTCGAAAACATTAACGGAACAGCCTATTTTGAAATGAAATAGCCTCGCGGGTACAACAGCTATTCAGTGACGCCCCCTTACCACGGTTGCCGTAATGCTTGGAAGCGATGCGACCTTGTAATTTACTAGTCGTACTAAAACGTATTGAAACATTTTGGCAGAGCGCTGTGTACAACCAGTATGGATCAACAAATTCATCAGTTGATCCATATATAAAACGCTCTGCATTATAAGGCGCATTGTGGTTTTTTAAGTAAATTTTAAGTTTTTAAGTGCGCCTAATAATGCGGAAAATACGGTTCATAATATTAAATTAAACGACAGTAATACATAATATTCAATTCAAAGCAATCAGCAACATTAAATCAGAAGCACAATATAATTAACATTTAAACCTACAAAACAAAAATGAATAAAACAATTTGTGCTCAACATGAGGCAGCGTGACGGAGACCATATCCTCGGCTGCAGGGAGTATCAGCTCTTCTGCAATGGTGTGGTTTTTTCTTGCACTGAGCAATTTGATACGCTGCTTTATATGATGCTTGCAGGGCTTGCTGATTGACTGAAGTAGCATTCACAAAGTGGGATGATTGTTGGCAATATTCAGCCCGTTTTCGCTGAAAAACCTCAAGCATCTTATCAGCGTGATTGGGGTGCAATGACTTTATAAGTGCCGCCTTAATTTATTTGGCTTCATACTGTCCGCTGCCAACATTGTAAGGCACAGTAAATACATCAGTCTTTCCTCGTCTCCCATTGTAGTTGCACTGAAGCCCAGCGCTACGTACGCTTCGTCATATTTCCTTGTCTCAGCTTTTGTGTGACTCTCAATTCTCTTTTCTCCTTCTCTCTTCGCCGTTCTTTTCAACCCTGTTCAATATTTCTCCATGGTGTCCCACTGTGCTTTTGTTATCGCCTGCTCTGTGCTGTGTGTGTGTATGTTCCGTGCGCTCTACACTGTAGAGCGACTACCCCTTGCGCACACTCTTCCAGTGATACCGCCACTCCCACCTACTGCAGTGGATGTCTAATTACCCTTTAATCTAGTACAGTCAAAAGAAAAACATGTTCCCTGGTGTCACACGCACCCCCTTTGGTATCGAGGGCGCGCCCCACTATTTGAGAAGCACTGGTATAGCGGAACCATTACGCGCAGTTAGTTATGTAATGTGTGCCGTCTACTAGTGTTGTGTGATGTCAGAAGTTGAGCGAGCGTTGACTTACGTGTTGTATTTCTGTCTGTTGCAGAACCACACCACACACACACACACACACACACACACACACACACACACACACACACACACACACACACACACACACACACACACACACACACACACACACACACACACACACACACACACACACACACACACACACACACACACACACACACACACACACACACACACCCTTCAAACGCTTCATACCATAATCACCCATGTACACCACACGTCCTTACGAGCAAACGTATGCCAATACCCTTTTGCCAGTTGCCTGTTTGCCGCTTTGAGCCACAGTGCCTGTTACTTTTTTGCCAATAATTCAGTAAAGCAATAAAAACTGAACCAGGTCTTCCTTCCTGTGTTCTGACCGACACCCAGGGGCGAAAAGAGCATAACTATCCGAGCCAACCCCCTATACAGTCCTTAGGTTCCCCAACAATAACGGTGGCAGTTGGTATTATTTTATTGCAATGTTTTTCCTTATTCAGATTTGTTTCAAGGCTACAGTTAGTTAGACTTCACTTTGATGGTTGATGCAGTTATTGCAATTTTGTTGTTTTATCACAGTAGATTTTTTTATTTACATTTCAAAAACCAGAAGCCATTCATTTACAAATGTGATTGCACATTTAAATGTTCAGATATTAAGATGTGATAGGCAGTTTTTGCATGATTGAATAAAGCAAAATAACATGCTTAAAGTCTCGAATATATTGTTATAATTTGTTTCAGATTTACTGTAATTATTTTCTGTATAAAAATTAAATTTGGTGTTCAAAAGCATAACCCCTGAAGCCGACTCACCGAACCCCTAGGGTTCGATCGAACCCAGGTTAAAAACCATGTATACCGTATTTTTCTGATTATAAGTCGCGTTTTTTTTCCATAGTTTGAGTGGGGGGGCGACTTATACTCAGGAGCGACTATGTGACGTTATTCGCAAAGTTTCAAAATTTAAAAATCCGCGATGTAGTGAAACTGCGAGGAACACTGGGATTACTGTAATCTGAACTGCAATTAAATGTGTGTGTGTGTGTGTGTGTGTGTGTGTGTGTGTGTGTGTGTGTGTGTGTGTGTGTGTGTGTGTGTGTGTGTGTGTGTGTGTGTGTGTGTGTGTGTGTGTGTGTGTACAGGACTGTCTCAGAAAATTAGAATATTGTGATAAAGTTATTTATTTTCTGCACTGCAATTAAAAAAAAGTCATACATTCTGGATTTATTACAAGTGAACTGAAATATCTTAAACCCTTTTATTATTTTAATATTGCTGACTATTGCTTACAGCTTAAGAAAACTCAAAAATCAAATCTCAAAATATTTGAATATTTCCTCAGACCAAGTAAAAAAAACGATTTATAACAGCAAAAACAAAATCAAACAATTGAAAATGTCCATTAATGCACTCAGTACTTGGTTGGGAATCCTTTTGCACTGATTACTGCATCATTGCGGCGTGGCATGGAGGCAATCCGCCTCTGGCATTGCTGAGGTGTTATAGATGCCCAGGATGCTTCAATATGGATGCTTTGGCTCATTTGCATTGTTGGGTCTGGTGTCTTTCAGCTTCTTCTTCACAATACCCCACAAATTCTCTATGGGGTTCAGGTCAGGGGAATTGACCAATCGAGGACAGTAATGCCATGGTCAGTACACCATTTACCGGTGGTTTTGCCACTGTGGACAGGTGCCAGATCATGCTGGAAAATGAAAATCATCATCTCCATAGAGCTCTTCAGCAGACGGAAGCATGTAGTGCTCAAAAATCTGCATTTACTCTGGACATGATAAAACACAGTGGACCAACACTAGCAGTTGACATGGCTCCCCAAACCATCGCTGACTGTGGGAACTTCAGACTGGATTTCAAGCAACTTAGATTTTTCTCCTCTCCAGCCTTTCTCCAGATTCTGGCGCCTTGACTTTCAAATGAAATACAAAACTTGCCTTCGTCTGAAAAGAGGACTTTGGACCACTCTGCAACTGTCCAGTGCTCCTTCTCCATAGCCCAAGTCAGACGCTGGCTTGACCATGGGAATACGGCTGTCGTAGGCCATTTCCCGGACACGTCTGTGAACAGTTGCTTTTGATACCTGAACTCCAGCTTCAGTCCACTGTCTTTGAAGCTCCCCCAAATTCTGGAAGCGACTCTTCCTCACAATGCTGTTAAGGCTGCGGTCAGCTCTCTTGGTTGTGCACCGTTTCTTGCCACATTTCCCCTTTCCAACAGACTTTTTGTGGATGTGCTTTGAAACTGCACTCTGAACCAAGCTGAGTGTCGTTCAAGGCTCAGGAAACCCTTGCAGGTGTTTGGAGTTAATTAGATGATTCAAGTGATTAGTTGAATACCCTACTAGTATACCTTTTCATGATATTCTAATATTTTGAGATAGGATATTTGAGTTTTCTTTAGCTGTGTGCCATAATCAGCAATATTAAAATAATAAAAGGCTTGCAATATTTTAGTTGATTTGTAATGAAGCCAGAATTTGACATTTTTGTTTTTTTAATTGCATTACAGAAAATAAAGAACTTTATCACAATGTTCTAATTTTCTGAGACAGTCCTGTATATATATATGTATGTATGTATGTATGTATGTATGTATGTATGTATATATGCATGAATATATGTATGAGTGTGTGTGTGTATATATATGTATGTGTGTGTATAATGTGTATGCATGTGTAACTGTACATGCGTGTGCACAAAGACAAGTCTCAGAAAAAATGTGATCAAAGAATGATGAACTTACAACTTAACAGTTGACATTTCTGTGAAGCTGTGATGTCTTTTAAACTCTAAACGTTCCTTCTGACAATATGCAGAGACTGTGAAAATCATTAGGTGTAATACCAGATTTAGTTTTTTTGCAGCTGATTTTTACTAGACTGTTTTGATGTTTTCTTTTCTAAACATATCACAATTGTTTTTTATATTCATCCTAATTATAGTCATGTAACATTTTAATTTTTAATTTCTGCCATTGTCTTTTAGACTTAACATACGAGTTCATCCAAAGAGGTGGCCTGAGAGATCCCATCATCTTTGAGAAAATTGATGGCCTCGGACTCAAGTATAGTTTTTTTCCTTTGCACTTTTTTTTTTACTTTTCTCTGCTCCCCTCCCCTTTAAGCACTCATAATTCATAAAGTGGGCATAGTAACACCTTTTTCTTGTTTTATAGAATGCCTGATCCAAGCTTCAGTGTGAGTGATGTCAAGATGTTTGTTGGTAAGCCTTTATTTCATTCACTGAGCAAAGATTTGTAGTACAGGTCGTCTTCAACTCACAAACACAATGGAATCTGACAGGGTGTTTGGAAGTCGAATTGTTGAGACGTAAAATTTTGCTTTGAAAGTGAATTTTATTAAATTAAAAAAATAAACTGAGTGTCATCACTTTAACATGGTCGAAGGATTTCTTTGTCACAATGATCCTAGGAGCTAGGTTGTCTGGGAATTTATGCCCTTGGCAGGGTCAAACAGGCAGGTCCTAGGTGAGGGACCAGACAAAGCATGGCTCACAAGCCCCCTCATGAAGAGCACAATAAGTGGATTGTGTTTTCCCTTTGCTGTATGTGGGTCACCATTGCCTTCATCTGGAGCCAGACCTGGAAGTGGGGCTTGTTGGTGAGTAGCTGGTGGACGCCTCAGCCCACAAATACAACATGGGTCATTTTTCCCATGAGCTGACGTGTGGGAGCGGCCAAATTGGTCAGGTGCTCTGTGAGCTGGGCTGTCGCCAGAAGCGGGGATCTCGGCGATCCTATTTTTGCCGACAGAAGCTTACACTAGAAACCTGGAATTTCACCTCTCTGGCAGGTTACTTGCCTATGTTGGTGTGTTGAGGCAGAGAAGTTCAGATGAGCAATGGTCTGACTCGACTCCTCAGCTTGGGCTCTGCTACCAATCCTCTCCGAAGAGGTTAGACTGTCTTCCAGTCTGGAGTTGCCCACGGTGAGAGGCGCAGAGCAGGTGTGGGTATACTAATTGCGCCCCCGGCTTGGAACCTATTCACCTCAGTGGACAAGATGGTAGCCTCCCTTCACGTGGAGGGGAGGGGTCCCTACTGTTGTCGATGCCAAGGCACGAAACAGCATTTGAGAGTACCCCCCCTGTGTTCGGAGTCCTTGGAGGGTGCTCTGGAGAATGCTCCCGCTGGGTACTCCCTCATTCTGCTGGGGGAGTTCAGTGCTCATGTGGGCAGTGACACTGAGATCTGGAAGGTCGTGATTGGGAGGAATGTACCCCCTATCAAAACCTGAGAGGTGTTTTATTTTTATACTTATGTGCCTGTCACAAATTGTACACAACAAACACAATGTCCAAACATAAGGGTGCACCTGGCACCAGGACACCCGAGGCCGCAGTTTGCCAGCATTTTACACATTCATTGTTGTATTTTGAGTTACTTTGAAGTAACAATAAATCTACTTTGCTATCCAAGCTCTACAGTAAATCTGGGCAAATTACGGCCCGCGGGCCACATCCGGCCCTTTGTGCGTACCTGTCCGGCCCGCATGAGGCCAATCGTAATTTAAAAAAAAAAAAAATAATTGTGTCGTGCGTACAATACAACTGTTTCGCTTTTATTTTGAAAGGCGTCACACTTCCGTGTGGCGTACGTGTATGTGAGCTGTGCGTGAAGGTGAACAGTGCGAAGTAATGCTGCCCGAGAAACGTGTGCTGACCCTCAGAAAAGAAAAGTTGACAAGGAGCGCCGTGTTTTCAACAAGACATGGACTGCCAAGTATTTCTTTACAGAAATGAAAGGTAAAGCCATGTGCCTGATTTGTGGTACACAGGTCGCTGTGTTTAAAGAATATAATTTGAGTCGCCACTACACGACCAAGCATGAGAAAAAATACATGTGTCTGATAAACAGGGCGCATCAGAGGCTGATGCATTGCTAGCAAAACTGCAAGCCCAACAAGGACTTTTTATCAAACTTCACACCCAGAGATGCAGCGGCTTTGTCATTTGAGGAAAAGTTAAAGAAGTTAAGAATAAATTGTACTGTATTGGATTAATAATTGTTTTTTTATTTGACCTTTACACCACAATTTCATATAGCTTAATATAAACATGAACAGAATAATTGTATTCTTCTAATTACCAGTATCAACTATTTAAAATAAATAATTTAGTGCATTTTACAATGGAAGAAAATTGAGCAGGTTTAAGTTATCGTAGGTGTGGCCCTCTGACACAACTCAGGTTTTTCATGTGGCCCCTTGTAAAAATTAATTGCCCACCCCTGCTCTACAGTGACAACTTAACATTGGACCAAAGTGTCATTTCTTCAGTGTTGACCCCTGACAAGATATAATTAAAACATTGCAGAAATGAAAGGGGTGTACTCACTTTTGTGAGATGGTAGCCGGGAGTCTGGGGGACCGATGATATAGATATATAGATATACAGGACTGTCTCAGAAAACTAGAATATTGTGATAAAGTTCTTTATTTTCTGTAATGCAATTAAAAAACCAAAAATTTCATACATTCTGGAGTCATTACACATCAACTGAAATATTGCAAGCCTTTTAATATTTTAGTATTGCTGATTATGGCATACAGCTTAAGAAAACTCAAATATCCTACCTCAAAATATTAGAATATCATGAAAAAGTATACTAGTATGGTATTCAACTAATCACTTGAATCGTCTAATTAACTCGAAACACCTGCAAGGGTTTCCTGAGCCTTGAAAAACACTCAGCTTTGGTCAGTAAACTAAATCACAAGCATGGGGAAGACTGCTGATCTGACTGCTGTCCAGAGGACCATCATTTACACCGTCCAAAAGAAATTTCTCAAAGAGCAAGCTGTTCACAGAGTGCGGTTTCAAAGCACATCCACAAAAAGTCTGTTGGAAGGAGGAAATGTGACAGGAAACGCTGCACAACCAAGAGAGATGACCGCAGCCTTAACACCATTGTGAAGAAGAGTCGCTTCCAGAATTTGGGGGAGCTTCAAAGATAGTGGACTGAAGCTGGAGTCCAGGTATCAAAAGCCACTGTTCACAGACATGTTCAGGAAATGGGCTACAATAGCCGTATTCCCATGGTCAAGCCACTTCTGAACTCAAGACAACGGAAGAAGCGTCTGACTTGGGCTATGGAAAAGAAGCACTGGACAATTGCAGAGTGGTCCAAAGTCCTCTTTTCAGACGAACACAAGTTTTGTATTTCATTTGGAAGTCAAGGCGCCAGAGTCTGGAGAAAGGCTGGAGAGGAGCAAAATCCAAGTTGCTTGAAATCCCGTGTGAAGTTCCCACAGTCAGCGATGGTTTGGGGAGCCATGTCAGCTGCTGGTGTTGATCCACTGTGTTTCATCAAGTCCAGAGTAAATGCAGATTTTAGAGCACTTCATACTTCCGTCTGCTGAAGAGCTCTATGGAGATGATGGTTTTCATTTTCCAGCATGATCTGGCACCTGCCCACAGTGCCAAAACCACCAGTAAATGGTGTACTGATCATGGCATTACTCTCCTTGATTGGCCTGCCAATTCTCCTGACCTGAACCCCAGAGAGAATTTGTGGGGTATTGTGAAAAAGAAGCTGAAAGACACCAGACCCAATAATGCAAATGAGCTAAAGGCCGCTATTCAAGCATCTTGGGCATCCATAACACCTCAGCATTGCCACAGGCTGATTGCCTCTATGCCACGCTGCAATGATGCAGTAATCCCCGTAAAAGGATTTCCAACCAAGTACTGAGTGCATTAATAGGCATTTTCAAATGTTTGATTTTGTTTTGCTGTTATACATCTTTTTTTTTTACTTGGTCTGATGAAATATTCTAATATTTTGAGATAGGATTTTTGAGTTTTCGTGAGCTGTAAGCCATAATCAGCATTATTAAAATAATTAAAGGCTTGCAATATTTCAGTTGACTTGCAATGAATCCAGAATGTATGACATTTTTGTTTTTTTAATTGCATTACAGAAAATAAAGAACTTTATCACAATATTCTAATTTTGTGAGACAGTCCTGTCTGTGTGTGTGGGTATTTATGATATATATATATATATATATATATATATATATATATATATATATACATCATACATACATACATACATACATACATACATATATGTATATACACATACATATATGTATATACACATATATATGTGTATATATATATATGTGTGTATTATATATATATATGTAAACTTTTTCCTCACCCCCCGTGGGTGGTCTCTTTTTCCCTTCAAGCTCGGGTCCTCTACCAGAGGCCTGGGAGCTTGAGGGTTCTGCGCAGTATCTTTGCTGTTCCTAGTACTGCACTTTTCTGTCAGATGTTTTTCCTGGGATCTGTTTCAGCCACTCCTCCAGTTTGGGGGTTACTGCCCCTAGTGCTCCAATGACCACAGGTACCACTGAAGTCTTCACTCTCCAGGCCTTCTCCAGCTCTTCTCTGAGCCCTTGATATTTCTCAAGTTTCTCATGTTCCCTTTTCCTAATGTTACCATCATTTGGGATGGCTATGTCAACCACAACGGCTTTCCTCTGCTCTTTATCCACCACCACAATGTCCGGTTGGTTCACCATTACCATTCTGTCTGTCTGGATCTGGAAGTCCCAGAGGATCTTGGCTTGGTCATTCTCTACCACCTTTGGAGGTGTTTCCCACTTGGATCTTGGGACTTCCAGTCCATACTCTGCACAGATGTTCCTGTACACTATTCCAGCTACTTGGTTATGGCGCTCCATGTATGCTTTACCTGCCAGCATCTTACACCCGGCAGTTATGTGCTGGATTGTCTCAGGACCTTCTTTGCACAATCTGCACCTGGGGTCTTGTCTGGTGTGGTAGATTTGGGCCTCTATTGCTCTGATGCTTTCTTGTGCAGCCAGGATCAGTGCCTCTGTGCTGTCCTTCAGACCAGCTCTTTCTAGCCATTGGTAGGATTTCTGGATATCAGCCACTTCAGCTATGTTTCGGTGGTACATCCCATGTAGGGGCTTGTCCTCCCATGATGGTCCCTCCAGCACCTCATCTTCCTTTGATGCCCATTGTCTGAGACATTCACTGAGCACGTGATCCGTTGGGGCCTTATCCCTGATGTACTTATGGATCTTGGATGTTTCATCTTGGATAGTGGCTCTCACGCTCGCTAGTCCTCGGCCTCCTTCTTTACGGCTAGTGTACAGTCTCAGGGTGCTGGACTTGGGATGGAACCCTCCATGCATGGTTAGGAGCTTCCGTGTCTTGATATCTGTGGTCTGTATATCCTCCTTTGGCCATCGTATGATTCCTGCAGGGTATCTGATTACTGGTAGGGCGTAGCTGTTAATGGCTAGGGACTTGTTCTTGCCGTTGAACTGACTTCTTAGGACTTGCCTTACTCGATGGAGGTATTTGGCTGTGGCTGCTTTCCTTGTTTCCTCGTCAAGGTTGCCATTTGCCTGTGGAATTCCAAGGTATTTGTAGCTGGTGCAGCCAAAACCACCTGGACCTGAACCCGCTCAAGACCGTGGAGATGACAGTGGACTTCAGGCGAGGCCCTTCACCACTTTCACCCCTCACTATCCGCAGTAATACTATTCTCTCATCAGACACCTTCAAGTTCCTGGGAACCACAATCTCTCGGGACCTGAAATGGACCGGCCACATAGACTCTGTCCGGAAGAAGGCCCAGCAGAGGCTGTACTTCCTGAGACAGCTCAAGAAGTTCAACCTGCCGCGGGAGCTGCTGAAGACCTTCTACACTGCCATCATCCAGTCTGTCCTCTGCACCTCCATCACTGTCTGGTTTGGATCGGCCTCCAAACAAGACAAGCACAGACTGCAACGGACAATAAGGACTGCAGAAAAGATAATTGGAATCAACCTCCCATCTATTCAAGACTTGTACCTGACCAGGACCAGGAAACGTGCAAGTAACATCTCAACAGACCCTTCGCACCCAGGTTGCAGCCTGTTTGAACTACTCCCCTCCGGACGCCGTTATAGAGCTCTGTACACTAAAACCAGCAGACACAGAGACAGCTTCTTCCCCCAGGCTGTCGCTCTGATGAACTCACACCACTCTTAGAGTCTCAGAGTCATTACTGTGCAATAACATCCTGCTTTCCACACCTTTTTTGTTTACACTGTTTGTACTATGTGTCCTCTCTGCATCCATTGCAGCCTGGTCATCCTAGAAGAGGAACCCTCCCATCTGTGGACTTTTCTCAAGGTTTCTCATTTCCCATAGCTGGAGTTTTGAGTTTTCCCTTGCCCTCTTGGGAGTTTAAGATCTGGGGATGCTTGAGAATATCTTTCGTTCTTCACATGTGCTGAGTGTTGTTGTTAGTCACCTAAATGTTGAACAGAGGCTGTGATTTACCGAAGTCAAATTCCTTGTTTGGCACGCTCAAACATGGCGAATAAAAAAACTCTTGAATCTCTTGAATCTTGAATCTTGAATCTTGAGCTGTCCTCAATGTCTGCTATTGTTCCTTCTGGGAGTGAGACCCCCTCTGTGTGGATTACCTTTCCTCTTTTAGTCACCATGCGGCCACATTTCTCAAGTCCGAATGACATTCCGATGTCAGAGCTGTAGATCCTGGTAGTGTGGATCAGGGAGTCAATGTCCCGCTCGTTCTTAGCGTACAGCTTTATGTCATCCATGTAGAGGAGGTGGCTGATGGTGGCCCCATTCCTGAGTTGGTATCCATAGCCCATCTTGTTGATTTTTTGGCTGAGGGGGTTCAGTCCTATACAGAACAGCATTGGGGACAGAGCCTCTCCTTGGTATATACCACATTTGATGGTCACGTGCGCAAGTGGCTTGCCATTGGCTTCAAGTGTGGTTTTCCACTGTTTCATCGAGTTGGCGATGAAGGTTCTCAGAGTCCCATTGATGTTGTACAGCCTCAAGCATTCAGTGATCCAAGTATGTGGCATTGAGTCATATGCTTTCTTGTAATCAATCCAGGCAGTGCTCGGGTTGGTACGTCTGGTTCTGCAGTCTTGGGTGACTGTTCTATCCACCAGGAGTTGATGTTTTGCTTCTCTGTTATTTTTACCAATCCCTTTCTGAGCAGTGCTCATGTATTGATCCATGTGCCCGCTGATCTTATCTGATATTATGCCCGACATCAGCTTCCATGTTGTGGAGAGGCAGGTGATTGGCCGGTAGTTGGATGGGACTGTACCCTTTGAAGGATCCTTCTGGATCAGGATCGTACGCCCTTGGGTTAGCCATTCAGGGTGAGTCCCATCCCTTAGCAGCTGGTTCATTTGTGCTGCCAGGCGCTCATGGAGAGTTGTAAGTTTCTTGAGCCAGTAGCTGTGGATCATGTCAGGGCCTGGAGCTGTCCAGTTTTTCATTCCTGAGACTCTTCTCTGGATGTCTGCCACTGTGATAGTTACTGGGTTCTGTTCAGGGAGCTTGCTGTGGTCCTTTCTCAGAGCCACCAGCCACTGTGCATCCTTCTTATGTGATGCCTCCCGCTCCCATATATCCTTCCAGTACTGTTCAGTTTCCAGCCTTGGTGGGGCTGCTCTGCTATTATTCCCCTGCCACTGAGCGTACACTTTCGCTGGTTGTGTTGTGAACAACCTGTTTATTCGTCTGGCTTCATTCTCTCGTGTACCTCTTTAGGCGGCTGGCCAAGGCTTGGAGTCTTTGTTTGTCAGTTTCGAGTGCTTCAGGTATGGGCATCTGGCTGTATTTCTTGGGAACTTGCTTTTTCATTGCACCTTTCTGGGCCTCTGTCATTTGGCTCACTTCTCTCCGTGTTATCTTGATTTTGGCCTCCAGCCTTCTCTTCCATAGTGGGCACTGTTGTGGTTGCATATGGTCATTCCTCTTGTAGCCAAGCATTTCTAGGATCACTGCTGCTGAGGTGTGTATCAGCTCATTAGTTTCAGTGATGGTAGCCGTAGGAATTGTCAGTTGTTGTCAGTGCTGCATTCACATCTTCTAGGAGACTTTCTGAGGGTACTTCACTTAGCCTCTGCAGTGTGTATCTAGGTTCCCGAGCATTCATTCTCACCGTGATCTTGTTCTTCAGGTCAATTGCTGCCTCGTTCAGCTTGATTGTGCTTATTGGGGTTTCGTACCCAACCTCTGGACTTGTACATGGGTTTAACTCGTCTCTGACCTGGTGCTCTGGTTGACGTTCGCTATGGCATTTGTGTTGTATCTCATCAATCTCGAGCTGTGATAGCAGGTGTCGTTTATGGATATTGGAACATTGAGCTACGAGTTGCTTGGCCGATAGTGTTGACTGTGGGTATCGAAGTTGCCATTGTTGGTTGCTGGAGTAGTAGCATTCCAACACATCCTTATTCTCGCATCTCGCCCATTCTTTTTTGTGTCTTGTTCCGGTAGCCCATTTTTCATCAGGGTGCTCTGGTTCCCCAGCACCTGACGCAGACCTTGTTTGTCCGGGCGACGTCTGAGCCGGCATGTGTTTCGTTTCTTGTACTCTCATTATCTCTGAGGTAGGCGGTATCGTTAAGGGTCTTGCCTAAGGACCCACACTGACTGTTGGTAAGGTAATCTCATTGCTCATATTGTGCCCCTGCCGGGAATCGAACCTGGGTCTCCCGTTTGTAAGTCATGTGACTTACTGATTGAGCTAGTCAGCCGTATCATATATATACATATATATATGTGTATATACATATATGTATGCGTATATATATATATATGTATGTATGTATGTATGTGTATATATATATATGTATGTATATGTATATATATATATATATACATATATATATTGTCCAATCTGCACTTTTTGTTAAAGCGACCGGTTTCCCATTAAAGGGTTGAATAAGCCGGGGGTGAAGGGACTCGTCCGAATGCTAACTACCTTTGTTAAATTAATTCTAAAACAATCAATATAATGTCTTTATGACGCCATTCCATTTGAAGTCAAACGACGATCGTGCTGAGTAACTTAAATTTGCGACACTTCGTCAGAATAACCGTGCCATACTGATGGCTCCCTTCGGTGATTTGAGGCTTTTGTTATATTTCGGATATTTTTCGATTTCTTTAAGACCTCCGGGATTCGTTGATCTAGCGCACACTTGCCCTAGTTGTGCCGAAGTAACTATTTATATGGGTCAGCTCTACTTCGTTGCCGAAGTAGCGGGCCTACACATCTTCATTCAATGAAGAGTCCAATTAATGGAAGTATGACAATAATATTATTTGGGAAGAAATTTGATACATTAATCATTAATTCTAAAACCGTCTATAAACTCCTTAATGTTGAAATGCTCGGATTAACTCAATTATTTAAACGAATGATATTCTCAAACTAATTAAATATTTAGACGGAATAAAATTATCCTTCAATTAATTTTGAAGGCAATTTAATGCGTCAATTGTCCGAGTTAGGTTTAAGTGCAGCCCGACAAGTACAGAACGGGCCCGCAACGGATGAATTACTTAATTGAAGTAAATATTTAAACGAATTAAATATTTAAACGGAATATAATTATCCTTCAAATAATTTTGAAGTCAATTTAATGCGTCAATTGTCCGAGTTAGAGTTAAGCGTGGCCCGACAAGTACAGAACGGGCCCGCAATGGATGAATTACTTAATTGAAGTAAATATTTAAACGGAGTAAAATTATCCTTCAAATAATTTTGAAGGCAATTTAATGCGTCAATTGTCCGAGTTAGATTTAAGCGCGGCCCGACAAGTACAGAACCTGCCCGCAACCAACAAACAATTGAATAGATTTGAATCCAACAATAATCCGACTAATCTAATTTAAACGCATTCATTAATTTTATTTATCACGGTCCAATTTTATACCATAATAAGTACCTGTAACCGAATCGAATTGTCAAATCAAAATCCAACAGTCGATCGCATATGACATACAAATTAGTGCACAACGAATTAAATGATCATACAAAGCCACATTTATTGAAAAAGTATGAAATAGAATTACAAATCTGAATTCCTCCAACAATTCGAACAATTTCACTCACTGATACCCGTTCAAATAAAATCATTCAGTCATGGAGTCCTTTTGATTATAAAACAACTACAAGTTGTATGCTATGTTTTTGGTGGAAATAAAGTCGAGTGATCAGTTCCCTTTTATTTCTAAAATTCAAATTTGGGAAATAGGTTGGCCTCGAGAGGACCGGCGTTCGCCCCCATGGCTGTTCTCCCACCGGCTTGCACACAGAAAAATTTGTTCCCCTCATCTAGTTCCATGTGAAATGTTGTCAAGTCCAATTCTCAAAGTCAAAGTCAAAGTCAGCTTTATTGTCAATTTCTCCACATGCCAAAGACACACAAAGAAACCGAAATTTCGTTCCCCCCTATCCCACGGTGACAAGACATGGCTCACAACAGACAAACAGTAAACAAGTATAACAAAAGCGTGCTGAATAAATAATGAATAAATAACACAACAATAAATAAATAAATAATTAATTAAGAGGAGCGTAAAAACGCGTACAGCAGACATTCCCGAAAATAGCGCAACAGTGCCGCACGCTACGCAGAAGGGGGTAGCGAGTTCAGGGCCCTAACAGCCTGGAGAAAGAAGCTGTTGGCGAGTCTGGTGGTGCGGGAGCGCAGGCTCCTGTACCTCTTCCCAGAGGGCAGAAGGTCAAACAAGGAGTGAGCCGGGTGACTCACATCTCTGGCAATCGAGGTTGCCTTGCGGGCGAGATGGGAGGTGTAAATGTCCTTCAGGGAGGGAAGCGAAGCACCAATAATCTTACCAGCCGTATTCACTATGCGCTGCAGGGCCTTCAAGTTCTGTTCAGTGCAGTTACCACCCCAGACAGCGATGCAACTGGTGAGGACGCTCTCAATGGTGCCACGGTAGAATGTATACAGGACTGCCTGAGGAGCACATGCACGCCTGAGCTTCCGCAGGAAATACAGGCGGCGCTGAGCTTTCTTTGCCAGTGACGAGGTGTTCGCGGACCAGGAGAGGTCCTCACTGATGTGCACCCCCAGGAACTTGGTGCAGCTCACCCTCTCCACCACAGCACCGTCGATGATCAGCGGCAGGTGTGTTGTGTGACCCTTCCGGAAGTCCACAATGATTTCCTTGGTCCTTGGTTACTCAATGATTCTTTGAGTAAATCCAAGTTAATCCAAGCAAGCGATCTTGCGTCTTACACTAAAATATCTGAGGCTGGAAAAGGTCTTGGAACTCTTGCGTATAATTGCTCTTTGGGAGAGAGAAGCCCTGCAGTTGTCTGTGGTGGCTTTTATAAGGCCTGTCTGCCGCCCCCTCTTACTGGCATCTACACTTCCCATAGCATAGGATTGCACAATCTCATCTGATCAGTGAGGGTTCCGCAATTCCCTTCTGCCTCTCAGCTGGGAACCACTGCTGGTTTAGCTTCCTTGCTTTGGATTGCTCAATCCATGTTTTTCCCACATTGCGCAAGCCTGCTGCCACCCTGGCAGCTGTTTCCGCTCTTTTATTTTTTTCCACCAAAAATACGGCCAACACCCTCCTTGAGCCCCTTTTCCTTTTTAAATCATTCAAAACACTTTTTCATGAAAATAAAACTTCAATAATGCATGTCAATAAAACATAAAATCATGAATCATTGACTATACTGATTAAAACATCATAAAACATTTGAATCAACTTTTTTGAATAATCATACTGATTAAAACATCTTAAAACATTTGAATCAACCTTTTTCAATAACCATTCTGGTTAAAACATCTTAAAACATTTGAATCAACTTGTTTTTGAATAACCATACTGATTAAAACATCTTATAACATTTGAATCAACCTATTTGAATAACCATTCTGATTAAAACATCTTAAAACATTTGAATCAACTTATTTTTGAATAACCATACTGATTAAAACATCATAAAACCTTTGAATCAACCTTTTTGAGTATTTCTTAACACACCACCATAGTATCTAATGGCAGTCTTTGTCCAATTATGTGATAACATTGCTTTAAGCTGTTACTGAATATATAGTAGCCAAGCAAAGAAATAAAATAAAAAATCTTAACATGTGTGCTTCTATTTGTGACTCAGAACCAACCCCGTGCTATTCTATTTATCCATATTTATTTTTGCTAATTCAGCTTCTTTTACTCGACTGCCCCTTCTGGTCTCATGTAAAGGTTTGGCACCATCTCTTGGAAAAATTTATTCCTGGGAACAATCCAATACTCACATTTTGCACCATCTGTATGCCCCATCCAGTATGCCCCACCCTGACTCCCGGCTAATTTTCAGTGTTTATTCACATTTGCCATTCTCATCCCTGACATTAGTTGTGTGGCATGGGTTTGCACACCTCATAAATGATGCTGAGAAAATTAAGCTGATGTGCAAGGTATGTATTACCACCCAAGTGATTATAAGGGAAACACTAAAATGTGAGTCTTCACAATCTGACAAAGCCTCCAGCATGCGCTCAAGCACGCCTGAAATAATGTTTACATTCCGTTAATATTTTTCCTAATGGGGCAATTTGTGTATTTTGAGTCTCGCATACCCGCACGATTATAAACTAGTTCCCATGTTATTTTACATTTTCCTACTTTTGTTTTACAGTTAAGTACCGTATTTTTCGGACTAAAAGTCACTCCGGAGCACAAGGCGCATCAGCCATAAAATGCACCATAAAGGGGAAAAAAACCTATATAAGTCGCACCGGAGTTTAAGTTGCATTTTGGGGGAAATTTATTTGACAAAATCCAACACCAAGAACAGACATGAACCAGCAACAACAGGCTAAACCAGGGGTGGGCAAACTTTTTGACTGGCGGGCCAAATTTGGTTCTAAATTTTGATCAGGGGGCCGAACCAGGAGCAGATGGATGCAGTGTTTGTGTGAAGTAATAGAAATGACATGTAAAGGTCATTGCATAAAAGGTTTGTACTTTTAGTAGGTAGTAAAGCATGGATATTAAAAAAAAGCTTTTTGAAAACAAATGCATTTATTAACAGCATTAAAAAATATTTCACCAAAAAACTACTATCAGTGATTCTCATTAAATACGAAACTGTTATTATGAATAATAGTTTCCATCACTTCAGCGCCTGCAGGTCTGATTTATGAAATATGTTTATCTAATGAGGCGAAATCACATCAAACGGCAAACATTCTGGCCAAATACATCATTTTGAAGAATCTGTGAAAGAACACTTCTAAATAAAGTAATAAAGAAATCAATAGTATTGTTGGTCTCCCTTATTTGCTAGTGCATCATGGTCTGGAGTAAAATTTGTTGTGGTAATTCTTAGGATAGAGCCGAGGTGTCGGTCCGTTAACCTAGAGCTATGACGGGCTTTGTTGACGTTCATGTGGCGGAACGTCTGCTCACACACGTAGGTTGAGCCAAATTGTCCTCTCTTTTTTTTAAACACTCGGCATTCAGTGTCCACCTTTCTTTTCCTTGGGCCACTCATTTTAGTGGAAGGATTCCAGGGGAAGGTTTGTGGGTGGCATTAACGTAAAACTGTATCTGAAAGCTCAGCGCGCGAATTACGAGAATGCTGACGTCACAGCCCACACACGAAATTTGGCACTTATGGAAATAGAGCGCGGAGTGCGCCGGGTCCGTACTACTTAGTACGTACACGCACTTGTGAGTGTGCACCGAGCTTTCTGACACGGCTTCCGGGAGTGAATGCGCGGGCGGGCGCTTCCCCATCTATTGGTGAAGCATAGTAATTGCAGGGAAAATGACCCCAAAAAAAGTTCAATAATACAATTTATTCAGGTTTGGCAGGCCGGATTAAACGGCCCAGTGGACCGGATGTGGCCCGCGGGCCGTAGTTTGCCCATGTCTGGGCCAAACGATACTGTATGCTAACGTTACGTAAATACAAACGAGGAGCTGCGAACGGGCCTGACTTAACATTAACAGTTATTCAAATAACTATAACATAAGAATGTGTTTATCACACCATCTGTGTCATTCCAAATCATTAAATCCATTGAATTCTTCGTCCTTTGTGTAAACGACGCCGCGTGTGTGGCGCGCCGCTGACGTCGAACTTGTCGTCAGTTGCAGTTCAAATTATTCCACAGGCCCATGTAACTAGATATAAACTATACATCAAATAACAATAATATACACAACAATTTTATCGAACCATCCGTGTCACTCCAAATCATTAAATCCATTGGAGTCTTTGTCCTTTGTGTAAACACCTGCGCTTCTAACCCCGGAAGTGTGTGCGGTACACCGCTGATGTCAGTTGCAATTCAACTTATTCCACAGGCCCATATAACTATATATAAACTATCTATCGAAGTATAATATAAACAACAATTTTATCGAACCATCCGTGTCACTCCAAATCATTAAATCCATGGAAATCTTCGTCCTCTGTGTCACTTAAAAAAAAAAAAAAAAAAAAAACAGCTGTTGACTCCGGAACTCCATCCGCCGCTGACGTCAGACTCGTCGTCAGTTGCGGCTCCAATTATTCCACAGATCTACGTATATAACTATATTGTAGCGTTACCAAAGTACCAGGCAAGACGGGGGTTTGGTAACCGGCTCTTTATTTCACAAAACAAGAGCTCAACATATGAGCCAACACACAGTGCTATAAGCAAGCGCCTTGGATCGCTACTACTCTAAATAAACTATATTTCAAATAACTATAACAAAAATAAGTTTATCTAACCATCTGTGTCACTCCAAATCATTAAATCTCCTGACTCCGTAAGTCAGTGAATGGAACTCATTGTCAGCGAGGCTCCAATTATTCCCCAGCCATAGTGCGCCCTCATGCGTTTTAAAGTGAAAATCACATATGAAGTGATCAACTATACTAGTAAGTAATGTGTTAATGATCAAGCAACAATTTGTGAAAAATTGCACATATAAGTCACTCCTGAGTATAAGTCGACTTATAGTCTGAAAAATACTGTATTTTTTATATATATTTATGTTTACATCTTCAATTAAATTGCTTTATTTCATATGATAATAAAATTTATTTAAGTATTTTCTAGTTTCTTGAGTTTTGAGTGCAGATACTGTAATCCCAGCACTTTAAGGCGCTTTGGTTTAAAAGGTGCAATTGGAGGGGCTATTTCTGTATTTAATCCACACATAGGGCACACCACATTATCGGGCGCATGCATGCCATAACATGCAGTACAGTAATCCCTCGTTTATCACGAATAATTGGTTCCAAACCTTCGGTGTTGCATAACAATGGCTTCAGCAAGTGGGAATTTAAGTCCAACACGCCGGCTTGTTTGGAACCCAGATCACTCCAAGAGTCGTGTGTGGAAATATTTTGCATTTGAGTCGGATGCAACGGTAGAGGAGTACATACCTCTGCCCCCATTGGTAAATAAATACCATCGTTTGTGCAAATCTGTACAGTTGTTTTGTGTGTCTTCTGCTACAGAGAGACGTAATATACAGGCACCCGATGAACCAATCAGAGGCCATCACGTTTTATGTAGATCGGGGCAGTAAACCAATCACAGGACTGTACGTAGCATGTAGAGTACGGACCTCCGCCGCCATTGATAAATAAATACTATCGTTTTTTCCAAAGAAAACAGCATCAGGACCCACTAATATTGCACAGACAAAGAAACAAGAGGGAACTTGACATGTTTAATGGCAAACTTGCCCAACTGTTTAATTTGGATAGAGAAGATGAGGACTTGGACGGATTTGCGTATGAATATTGATTTAGAAAATAGATCCCGCAATTGCGTCTGGGCCTTTTAACCTGAAGCGCCTTATGGCACGGAAAATACAGTAAGTGGATTCTGTTGTTTTTTACCGTGGTACCAAATTAATATCGAGAATCGTGGTAAATCACAGGTATTGGTACTGATTACTGAAATTCTGGTATCATGAGATCTACGGGACAACACCGTTTAATTACTCGCTGATCGTGCGGGGCATGCCCCTGAGCAATGTGCTTTATTGCAAACAAGCGCGGCAGCCAGCCTGTCACAAAGCATGTGCAACACAGTATGTTTATCTCGGGAATGTGAAAAGAGGAAAAGGGGAAAAGGAGGCTCGGACGCCAGCAGAGAAGGTGCAAGAGGCGACTGACAAGCCGGTCAGTGAGCTTGCGTCGGGTGTCGTGTTGGCATCTCGTTAGACAGTGGATCAGGCAAACAAGAATCAGGTGGCAGGCATGTGTGTGTCAGAGCAGACGAAACGGCGAGGACTGTACGTCAAAGAACGTCTATATACCCGCCCTAATCAGTGGGTAACACAGGACAGGTGGTGGCGATCAGCACCGATTAGCATGCACAGTTCCGTATTGGGTCCGAGGTCTTCTGCGGAGCCACCATGACGGTAAAATGCACCACTGTGCAGAACGGGGACAGAGGCGATGAGCGCATGCCTCTGAGCAACGTGCTTTACTGAGGACAAGCGCGGCTGGCTGCCGCGTATGTGGAAAAAAAAACACTGCCGTCCATGAGCTAAGACAGCAGCAATGAGCTCTGGTAGTGCAGGGCATACCACTGAGTAATGTGCATCATGGCGGCCGTGACTGAGAGCAGGAGGAAAGAGGAGTTTTTGGACACATGACAACATCACGTGTTTGTTCTTTTATTTATTGTAAAGCAGGCATGTCCAAAGTCCATTTGTAAGATAATCAGTGACACAGACACTTCATTCAAATGTCCACACACCAAGGACTAAGGCGACGCTAAAACTGGAGCCTATCCCAGGGGTCATCGGGCAGTAGGCGAACCGGTTGCCAACCAATCGCAGGGCACGCAGAGACGAACAACCATCCGGACTCACACCTAGGAGCAATATAGATTGCTCAGTCGGCCTATCAAGCATGTTTTAGGGATGTGGGAGGAAACATGCGCGGACTTGGGGAGAACATGCAAACATGCACAGGGAGGGTCGGAGGTGGAATCGAACCGGCACCCTCTAACTGTGAGGCAGACGTGCTAACCAGTGTACCACCGAGTGGCCTTGTAAAGGAAACTGAGTGCTAAAAGATACTAGTCATCAAAGGCAAAGCAATTGAATACACTGCAACAAAGAAAAACTTGCAGGCCAGCTGGTGAGAGGGCTAAATGAGGTAAATGTCGTAAATGATTCCGAGGTCCACCACACAGCCCGCTCAATATTTAGAAGACCACCCTAAAACATAAAAAGCCTCCACATGGTTAACAAACCGGCATAAAGGCAGTTCAGTTCTCATTTTGTCTTCGATTGCTGATTTGAGTGAAACCAAGTTATTTTCAAATGGTGATAACGAAAGAACGGTATAAGTTAGAAACATACGTTTTTTTCTAATTAAAGAAGAGAGTCTAATCTTTCATTTGGTACCACCATATACAGTGCCTTGTGTTAGAGATTTGCTCACTCAAACAATATTTTGCAAGAACCACACGGGAGACAAGCAAGTCCTTTTAGACACCTGCAGGTGGAGAGTTCACTTGTTCAAGGAATGAAGTCTGAAGCCTCCTTCCTGCAAGAGGATATTTATTAAGAGAAACAGAGTGGGGGTATGGGTAGGCTGGCTAGAAAGCCCTTGTCCTCTAGTCTAAACATGTCAGGGGATGTTTTACGACCTTGTGATAAGGAGAACAAGGTAAGGTATTTATTACCTGTTGCATTCCAACATAATCCTACGATAAAGATAACCTGGAAAACCCTAACATCTCCCTCCTGTTTTATCATATGATTATGCTACCCCAAACAACAAAGACAAGTAAGAAAAAAAACACATATATATGTATAATGAAGAAAGAAGAATAGTAAAAATAAAAACAACAAACAATGATAGCAACACTTCCCAGTGAAGATGAGGCATTACCACAATACCCCAGATCAAACTTATTGTGTAAGCGAAAAACCTGCTGGCCAGATGTTATTAGCAGGAAAATTCTTACACGGTCCCTTTGCCTAAGGCGACCAGAATGCTATCAATAAAAAAATAAAAATAAAAACACAGAAACAGTACATCATTGTATCCATCACTTGCGAAGCATTTTCGATGGTCAAATCATCAAGTTTCTGTAAAACATGCTCAACAGAACAGCATCTACGCAATCCACGTCTCATTATCATTATCACATCTGTCACGTCTAAGAAGTTGTATATGTGCTCGTGTTTTCGTCAGCTGATGATGTTCTAGTCTGTAGGTGAGGTCTGTCACTCACACTGGCGCACACACTCGTGTCCAGTTGGCAGGCAGCATCGGACAACTCTTGTGACCACAAAACCATGATCCGTACTGAACAGGCACGTGCACTCATAGGATGCAGGTGAGGCAGTGCCTCTGAACTTCTGGATGAAGTAGGTCCCGTCCGATGGTGCAGCCATGTTGGTAGTAGAGCCCTTACACCTTGAAAACAGCTCTCTCATCTGTGTGCCAAGCGGTGATGTCCAAAGCTCCCATCCAGTTTCCTCCTGGAGAGCATTCGTCGTTAATGCATTTGTGGGTGCTGCAACCTTGGATGCAACATGTGTAGTCAGCAAGACTTGGAATGGTCCCTCCCGTCGTGGCTGGCCCAGTTCCTTCTTTTGATGACCTTGATGTAGACCCAGTCTCCTGGATTGATGGGGTTGTCGACCTGTGAGGAGGAAAGATCAAGCGGCAGTAAATTTGTCTTTGACACAGTTTCAGCGTCCTGATCATATAATCTGCCAAGGACTGCTCTTCATCTGTTGTTTGCAACTCTCGTAGTCAATTGTCGTGCCCATTTAACTGGCAAATAGGAGTGTTTGCGGCAAGAGTTTGAACACCTAATGATTCCCTTTAACCAAAAACTATTTATGACAGGGGCGTTCCCATTTATTGCCTCCTGGTGTAAAAGAGATTGTCTTACCCATGCCTTCTTTCTCCTCACACGCTCGCTGCACACACACACACACACACACACACACACACACACACACACACACACACACACACACACACACACACACACACACACACACACAGAACACACAGACAAAGGGATTCTAATCCATCTCTCATGTAGCTTCTTTTGATAGAATCTCCTATTGGTAACTGTATAGCAGACGTTTTAGCATATAATCCCATACTCTGCTCTCTCGCTTCTACTTTTTCATGTCGGTGCAGTCGTAGGTGGCCCCTATTGCAGTCATCGACTTGTTAACTGTCGCCGTGTGACTCCTATGCATGATTGTGTGAATGTCAAAAATTGAACGTACCTAACTTTCTGACCATCCAACCTCCACTGTGGCACAAAAAACCTTACTATTGTATTGAGTAGGTACATTGAGCAACCTAGCTTCCTCCTGACTGCCAAATGTCCTGTTCTAAAATTTATATAACTCGACCTCTACGTCTTAAGTTTGATGAGCCAAAATATCAGATCTTGCTCTTGTTTCCTACCGTTTTAGCCTATTTGTTTTATCCAAATCCGTTCAATCTCTGATTATAATGCTTTTCTCTGTAGCCCTACGTATTTTTCAAATTTTTATTTATTTATTTATCAAATCTCCTCAGTTCTGTCAAACTCAGTGCACAATGAACCTCCCTTCCACCTTGAACCAAGCTTCACCAAATTTGGTAACGCCGTAGCAAGGAGTGCGATTTGGTTGTCGGACACTCCAAGTCCATATCTTTTTGCCGCACTTCACCCTCTCAAGTTGGTGTTCTTTTATTGTTGCTTCAGAGCGACCCCATCCATCACTCTTGAATGAGTCCATTGTTCAAATGAGTCAATTTTCATCATTGTGAGTTCCTCCGCTTTTCACTGTCTTTTCTCGTCCCCGAGGATGTTGTCTGTCCTCCGGAGTGTACTTGTCCCCCTCCAAGCACAACAGCAGTCTTTTCTTGTCCTTCGCCAAAGGTCAAAGGTGCTTCAGAGCCAGGCACCATTTTGTAGTTGTTCACGGCTGCAGGCGAAGTCTCGGATTGGGTTTCAGGGACCCTGACACTGAGAATGACAGGCTGGGACATCAAACTTGTAAGACTATCTCCAAATGTAGCTGCTTCCATCAATTTGCTGGTAACGTTTGTTTACCAAACTTCAAATTCTTCTAATAACAGCGGTCTCGTTTTTATATCGTAAATCCTGCAACTCATCCTATTTTTGAGCTACATTTTATCTATAGTTCCAATTTAATCGGACAGTATGTTGTCTTCAGTATCATTATTGAAAATCAACTCATCGAGGTCTGCTTTCCACATCAAGCCCTGATCTGTATGTCTTGACCTCTCACATGTTATTGTCATGCTTGCTCAAAAATGTGACTTAGAGAATGGTGCTGTGAATTCTCAATCTCCCCAATGAAATTGGATCCCACCTCGTAGTTCTTATCGTTCTCATGTTCCTGTTAGCCTGCAATTGTCCAAATCAAAAATGTTTTCTTTTAACTGTCTTTCTTTTGAACCTCTAAATCTCTCGTGTTGCTAACCTATCTACACCAGAACATAAAATTTACCACAGTATAACACCAAATGTATTCGAAAATTCATTGTCATAAAGTGTTGTATTATTACTATCTTCCACTATCTGTCCTACTCACTCCCTCCTTTTGAGGCTTGGCAACGCCCATGCCTCACACCTTGACAAACTTTTTGGGAGAATGCGTTCTTTACTACATACGATTCCATCATCATTTAATTTGACTTTCTTTCCAAAACGCTTCTCAATTTCTCAGTTCACACATCTTCTACATGTGTTACTGGTTCTCCAGTTTTTTCTCTAGTTAATTATCAATCCAAAAGCTACGTGTTTCTTTCTAACATTCAACCTGCTCAAAATCACTCTTTCATCAAAGTCGCTCTACTAATTTTCCATAGTAGTCGCCAATGACTTCAACCATTCAACCTTTCATTCAGGCAATCATTCATCAATGCTCATCATATGCATCTCACTCAGTCTCCAAAAAGGAGTCATACTATCATATTGGTCTCAATTCATCCAAGCTCACCACACAACATTCATATATCATTTTCAACTCAGGTTTCCTGGTAGAACAATCCACCAATTCAAAAAAAAACATAACTAAAACAAACAATTTGGCAAATTGATCTGAATTTTTTCTTTGTTTTTAAATTTGAAGAACTCAATCTCTCAGATTTAGCTTGCATTTACAATTTTGTATAATCTTATAACACAACCAATCAATTATTCCTATTAAATGTAGCATTGCAAAATCTTAAATCTCTTAGCTTCTTCCAATTCCTGAAAGCATGTTCTGTCGTTTTTTTTTTCTTCGAATTTCTCATGTGGGCTCGACACTTAACATGCACTAGTGTGGATTAGTTTCTGCTCGCAAACAGACTTCTCTCTTTTCCTCTCATTTTTTTCTCTCAAATTGTTTCTGTTCTGCGGTGTAAATTGAATAGACAACAGTCTAGCAAATTTCTTTATACTAAAAGTTTAGCCAATCTTCATCAATTTGGGACTTTAACTTTAACACATACGCACACACATGCACAGCTCTCGCGTGCGGAAGGTAGGTCTCAGCAACAGTGATTCGTCACAGGCTGGCCATTTCCTGTGGTCGATCATGAGCTGGTCCCTCCCATGCACACGAGGACAGCACATTCTAATTTTATTTATATATCTTCTAGAAGCAAGTCGTATTTCTTTACCACTTGATTTGCATATTTTAACTTTAGTGTAACACAATTTGATCTCTAGTCATTTGTAATTTGGGCATACAAACAGCATTGTCATACTTCTTGGATGGACAGGACTTCTAATAATCTAAAAAAAATTCAAATAATCTGACAATGACATGTTTTGCTGTCATATGGGCATCTATTCTATCTTTCTCTGTATGAGCATAAGCGGTCAAAGAGGAGGAAGCTTGTCATGCTAAAAATTTGGCTTTTCCTCTGCTCCTTCCTCCACCCTTTGATTGGTATTGTTTTGCAAAACAACACTCTCGTGCAAAGTGTCCTCGTCTCCCACAGTTCCAACAGTTGTCTGAATCTGATGGGGGTTTTGATTTGAATGGTGGCTTGCGACCTTGTTGGTATCTAACTCTTCCTCTGCCCCTTTGGGAACTTTGGAAGAAGATCGTTGTATCTTCATTTAGATCATTATCATCATCTAGATGAAATACATCAGAACCTTTGCCTTTCTCAATCCCTTTGTCAACGTCTCTGGGCCACTGCATGTTTTTTGTAAACCAAGCAGTGTCCGCTTCCACCAAGTGTTTCCTCACCCAACTGCCCAAGTCAGGGGGGAAACCAGTGAGGAGCGCAATTTTAAGATGTTGCTGATAAGCACTCTCATCTGCATCATTGAATGGGATACCACTATGTACCCAGAATTATTTTTCAAATCTCAATTGAATGGCGGCTTCATCACTTTTCAACTTTCTATCTTTTGTCTTTTGGATTTGTTCTCTTCTTTCTTGTGAAGCTTTCAACCACATTTTAGCACAATCCAATTCTCTCTCTTTTCTTTTCTTTTTCAGTCCATTTTTCTTTCTATCCACACTCTCTTCTAAAACATCAACTACTATCTTCCACACTTCAACTCTCAACTTCCCTTCTACTCCATACTTTTTC
This sequence comes from Syngnathus floridae, assembly GCF_059516105.1. Taxonomy (NCBI): domain Eukaryota; kingdom Metazoa; phylum Chordata; class Actinopteri; order Syngnathiformes; family Syngnathidae; genus Syngnathus; species Syngnathus floridae. Next base: position 3,384,773 of record NC_142416.1, on the reverse strand, counting down.
TTCCACTTCGGCATATATTGCATACAATTAAGAAATCTACTCGCCATGTACTTCTCATCTCCGTCAAGAGGTAGAGATTTACCGTTTTTATTTCCCATCTTAATTCAAGTAGTTTTAGGTTATATAATTTCTTTGTCTCAAAAATATTATTATTATTATTATTATTACTTATTTATTTCTTTGAGGATCCTCAATGCAGGTTTAAATTGACCTTTCAACAAATTACTATCCTTTATTATTGCCGTGGATCAATGCTAGAACCGCTATGTAGTCAATTTATCCTACCAGTCACACTCTCAATCACACAAACTCCAGCGCTTTTTTTTTCTAGGCCTCATAGCTCGGACAAACCAAAGCCGTATCTCATAGCTCGGACAAACCAAAGCCGTATCTCATAGCTCGGAAAAACCAAAGCCGTATCTCTCGTGCACACAACTTCAGGCCTTTAACTTACTTGTCCCCTGGTTCGTTGCACTGCCGGGTCCCGTCAATCCACCTCTGTCAGACGAAGGCAGACCTAAGATGCTGGCCCAGCGAAGAATTCTCTTCCCAGGACTTTCTTCTCCAGGTCCTCCTAATGGACGCTGGCTTGTCGACAATGCAGCACGTCCTCCTTCGTCAGCCAGATAGCGGGTATGAGGGATCCTGGGTTTCGGCACCAAAATGTTAGAGATTTGCTCACTCAAACAATATTTTGCAAGAACCACACGGGAGACAAGCAAGGCCTTTTAGACACCTGCAGGTGGAGAGTTCACTCGTTCAAGGAATGAAGTCTGAAGCCTCCTTCCTGCAAGAGGATATTTATTAAGAGAAACAGAGTGGGGGTATGGGTTGGCTGGCTAGAAAGCCCTTGTCCTCTAGTCTAAACATGTCAGGGGATGTTTTACGACCTTGTGATAAGGAGGACAAGGTAAGGTATTTATTACCTGTTGCATTCCAACATAATCCTACGATAAAGATAACCTGGAAAACCCTAACACCTTGCGAAAGTATTCGGCCCCCTTGAACCTTTCAACATTTCGCCACATTTCAGGCTTCAAACATAAAGGTATAAAATTCAAATTTTTTGTCAAGAATCAACAACAAGTGGGACACAATCGTGAAGTGGAACGAAATTTATTGGATAATTTAAACTTTTTTAGCAAATAAAAAACTGAAAAGTGGAGCGTGTAATATTCGGCCCCCCTGCGGTAATACTTTGTAGCGCCACCTTTTGCTGCAATTACAGCTGCAAGTCGCTTGGGGTATGTCTCTATCAGTTTTGCACATTAAGAGACTGGAATTCTTGCCCATTCTTCCTTGCAAAACAGCTCGAGCTCAGTGAGGTTGGATGGAGAGCGTTTGTGAACAGCAGTCTTCAGCTCTTTCCACAGATTCTCGATTGGATTCAGGTCTGGACTTTGACTTAGTCATTCTAACACCTTGATACGTCTATTTGTGAACCATTCCATTGTAGATTTGGCTTTATGTTTTGGATCATTGTCCTGTTGAAAGATAAATCTCCGTCCCAGTCTCAGGTCTTTTGCAGACTCCAACAGGTTTTCTTCCAGAATGGTCCTGTATTTGGCTCCATCCATCTTCCCATCAATTTTAGCCATCTTCCCTGTCCCTGCTGAAGAAAAGCAGGCCCAAACCATGATGCTGCCACCACCATGTTTGACAATGGGGATGGTGTGTTCAGGGTGATGAGCTGTGTTGCTTTTACGCCAAACATATCGTTTTGCGTTGTGGCCAAAAAGTTCGATTTTGGATTCATCTGACCAGAGCACCTTCTTCCACATGTTTGGTGTGTCTCCTTTGAGAAATGGCTTTCTTCTTGCCACTCTTTCATAAAGGCCAGGTTTGTACAGTGCACGACTGATTGTTGTCCTATGGACAGACTCTCCCACCTCAGCTGTAGTTATCTGCAGTTCATCCAGAGTGATCATGGGCCTCATAGCTGCATCTCTGATCAGTCTTCTCCTTGTTTGAGATGAAAGTTTGGAGGGACGGCCGGGTCTTGGTAGATTTGCAGTGGTCTGATACTCCTTCCATTTCAATATAATTGCTTGCACAGTGCTCCTTGAGATGTTTAAAGCTTGGGAAATCTTTTTGTATCCAAATCCGGCTTTAAACTTCTCCACAACAGTATCTCGGACCTGCCTGGTGTGTTCCTTTGTCTTCATGGTTCTCTCTGCGCTTTAAACAGAACCCTGAGACTATCAAAGAGCAGGTGCATTTATATGGAGACTTGATTACAGGAGACTTGATTACACACAGGAGCATTCTATTTATCATCATCAGTCATTTAGGACAACATTGGATCATTCAAAGATCCTCACTGAATTTCTGGAGTGCGTTTGCTGCACTGAAAGTAAAGGGGCCGAATAATATTGCACGCCCCACTTTTCAGTTTTTTATTTGTTAAAAAAGTTTAAATTATCCAATAAATTTCGTTCCACTTCACGATTGTGTCCCACTTGTTGATTCTTGACAAAAATTAAAATTTTATATCTTTGTTTGAAGCCTGAAATGTGGCGAAATGTTGAAAGGTTATACATACACACAGAGAGAGAGAGAGAGAGAGAGAGAGAGAGAGAGAGAGAGAGAGAGAGAGAGAGAGAGAGAGCTATAGAACACAATATTCTGTAGGCCTTAAAGATTGAGTGAAAATGCTAGAAATCGGCTGGGATTTTAGGAGTTGTTTTTTCTGAAAAGAGTTAACCAGCCACTTCTTTGAATGAAACGTAAAACTTCTTTTGAGTGAAAATGCTTGAAATCAGCAGGTATTTTCAGGGTTGCTTGGCATTCAAAGAGTTAACCAGGCACTTCTTTGAGGTTCTGATTCTGTGGAATGATGTCACGAGTTGTGTGGATTAATGCATCCAACTACGGAACATTTTGATCGCTCCACTTCGGCATCCTTGAGTTGTTTGGACAACAAAAATCTCACCGTGTAATAAAAATAGCGAATTTGCGAAACAGTTTGGTCACACCCATTACCTTGTTTGATAGTGCCGCCCCAAAGACTGTGACGTAATCCATTATATGTCTCCTTTAGTCTCCATCTCGTCTTGACCCAGGTGGCCTTGGAAGTGTCAGCTGATGTTGTGCTGAGCAGCTCATGGGCTTGCATGGCTAAGGGGCGTCGTGACTTAAGGCGCACCCGTCGTGGTGTCTCTGTGATGATCTTATGGAGGAGGTGGGATTCACTGGTATGTGCCTTTCGGGAGAGGGCCAGCATGGCTGCTTCTCGTCTGATGTTAGCCGGGGCGATGCCTGCGAGGATGGGCAGTTGGTTTACTGGGGTGGCTCGCAGGCACCCCGAAACAGTCCGCAGGGCGCTGTTGAGGGCGACATCCAATTTCTTGACATGGGGGCTACGGCACCTGGCCGGGGGGCACAGTACTCGGCAGCTGAGAACACCAGGGCTAGCGTGGACATGTGCAGTGTCTTCGTCGTGGCACCCCAGGTGGTGCCGACTAAGCGGCGTATAAGGGTGGCACGGGCACTTGTCTTCGCCTTGGCACTATCCAGGTGTTGTTTGAACATTAGTGTTCTGTCAAGCTTCACACCGAGGTATGTGGAAACAGGCTGATGCTATAGCCGGGTATTATCCACCATGACGTTCAGCTCACGAACTGCTTCCATGTGGTTGAGGTGGAATATTGAAGATGTTGTCTTTCCCATGCTGAGCTTGAGACACCAGTTCCTCAGGTATGAGGACAGAATGTTCATGTCCTCGGAGAGGCCCTGTTCTGCTGCTTCCCAGGATGGCTTGCTAAGTAGGATGGCCAGGTCATCTGGATAGCCATACTTCTTTGACTGGGTTGCAGGCCTGTCATGGATATAGATGTTGAACAGCATTGCTGCCAGCACTGAGCCCTGTGGGACGCCGTTCTTGAGTTTCCTCACCCTGCTGCATTGTCCATTGCTGGTGTGTAGCAATCACCTTGGCATGGCGCCAGATCTTTGGTAGCTTCATGCACCAGAGACACATGGAAAGGAAGGAGCACAGCCAGCCTTCTTACCTTGATGTTTTATGTATTCCGGGTGGATGCCGTCGATGCCTGGTGCCTTACCAGTTTTCAGCCGTTGGATGGCCAGCCCAATTACTTGTGTTGTGAAGTCGTGGGATAGGTTAAAATCACAGCCTGGTGCCCAGCTGATGGACCCTCGCCAATGTTCTTCTGGTGAAATCCTTGTCTGCGTTGGGGAAGCGGCCACTGCTCAGCAGTAGTGACGCGATGGAATTTGCAGAGATGGGACATTGTGCTGGGGTTGTCGACCTGCCCATCTGCTTTTTCTTGGTCTGCCATGCCCGACGGCTAGAGTGTGTGAAGTCAATTGATTCCACTGTCTCCGTCCATCTTTGCCTGCGTTTCTCATTTAGTCTGTAGATTAGGTTGTTCGCAGCTATGTCCCTGTCTTCCCTAGTTTGTGATTGTGTGGGCGCGAAGTAGCTCTTCACATTCGTCATCCCAGCAGGGAACATAGGCTTTGCGTACGCCGCGGGGGATGTTCTTCTTGGCGGCGGCCAGCAGCATCTTGCAGTATGAGTCGTAGGCGATGTCCAAGTTGGTGGGGCGTGGGTGTGGGAGACAACAGCTGCCTTGTTCACTTGCTGTGAGAAGCCTACACAATTTGCTTTCCGGGAAGTTCCACCTCTTCACGTCTTTCTCTTCCACAGGCTGGGCCAGAGATGGGATGGTTATAAGTGATGGTCGATGGTGTGAACGGGGGAATCTGTCCAGTCTTTCTGGTAGTGGTTCGTTGTCGCGGCATTTTGCAAAGGCCAGGTCCGGGTTGGTGCTGTTCCAGCGTGCAGAGTAGAAAGTGCGTGGCTCCTTTGGGTCGTATAGGAGTGTTGCCTCCGCGGCCGAGACCCATTCTGCCAGGAATTCACCATCAGCGTTGGAGCTGCTGTAGCCCCAGTCTGTGTACTGGCGGTTGAAATCACCAGCATACATGGCGGGGGCTGGGACATCTGGCAGAGATGTTGGGGTGAACCTGTTCAAGGGCGGCTTGTAGATGTTGACGATGGCCGTGTCTTGCACTTTAGTTGTAATTCATTACACCTCTGCATCTTTTGCGGACTGTGCTATGGCTGACCAAGCCACGTCGTTACGACCGAACGTCGCTACGCCGTGATGTTTGTCGGCGGTGTGGCCAGCCAGAGTGTACCCAGGAAGCTTCAAGAAGTTCTTGTTTTCAATGCGGGTCTCCTGCAGTAGAACTATAGTTACCTTGTTTTTAATGGCGCTCTGTTCGATGACGTTGAGTTTAGCGGTGGTAAGGCCTTCAACGTTGATCTGCAGTAACGCTAAACCAGCTAGGCTTTGTGCTGTCTGCAGACGTGGCGAAGACATTAGTTTCGCCTTTGTAGGCTTATTAAACCTGTAAGCTACGCGTAGGGGAGGCCGCGTAGAGGCTGTCTTTTTCTCCCCCGTCTCCTTTAGTGAAGCAACAAGGAGACAATTTTATGAGGAAAATGGTTCTCAATAATTATAAGCACTAATTTTTCTCTTGTATTCCGGTCAATATAGTATGGTTTACCGTTTTGGCCCGAATATAAGACGATATTTTTTGCATTGAAATAAGACTGGAAAAGTAGGGGTGGTCTTACATTCGGGGTCTAGACATTATAAATATTCACAACACTAGATGGCGCCAGATATCTTTAAAGTGAAGTTACATCACCGTGCCTTAAGTCTCGCGTGAGTTACCTCAGCTTATCGTGATTGTTGGAGCTTGAGCTTGTGAGTTAAAGGTTGCAGGTATTGACTATGTATGTTGCTGTGATCGTGTGCGTCTTTGACACAAAGTGAGTATGTACATTTCATTGTTACTATTGTCCACTGTTGTGCCGTTTGGCCGATCGCGGTTTGCTTCGTGTGCGCGCTGTTTGATTGACAGCACCGGCACGCTCCTTTAAGTTTGCCTCGCATCGTACGAGTAGCCGTTAAGCAGCGCCACAGCGACTAATGGTCACCAGCAAATGTATTTTGTTGTCTCGATGGCTTATGTTTGGTGTGTTGCAGAGAGTATTTCGTTTATAGTTATTTACCGTATTTTTTCGGACTAAAAGTCACTCCAGAATATATGTCGCATCAGCCATAAAATTGACAATAAAGTAAAAAAAAAAAACATAAGTCGCTCCGGAGTATTAGTCGCATTTTGGGGGAAATTTATTCGACAAAATCCAACACCAAGAACAGACATGAACGAGCAACAACAGGCTAAACGATACGGTGTGCTAGCGTGACATAAACACAAACGAGAAGCTGAGAACGGGCCTGATTTAACAATAACAGTTATTCAAATAACTATAACATAAATAACACCTTTATCAAACCATCTGTGTCACTCCAAATCATTAAAGCCATCGATGGAGTTGGTCCTCCTTTATGTAAACAAGTCCGACGTCAGCGGCGCGTTGCAGTTCAAATTTTCTACAGGCCCATATATCAATCATATAAACAACTATTTTATTGAACCATCCGTGTCATCACTCCGAATTAATAAATCCATCAGAATCTATGTCTTCCGTGTCACTTGGAAAAACAAAAAAAAAAAAAAACAGCTGTTGACGCCGGAAAGACTACCTGCGCCACGGACGTCACACTAGATATATCAAATAAATGTAATATAAACAACAATTTTATCAAACCATCCGTGTCACTCCAAATGAATAAATTCATCAGAATCGTCGTCTTCCGTGTCACTTAAAAAAGACGGAAAAAAACTACAACACAGTTGTTGACACCGGAACTACGTGCGACGTTGATGTCAGACTAGATATATCAAATAAATGTAATATAAACAGCAATTTTAACGAACCATCCGTGTCACTCCAAATCATTAAATCCATCGGAATATTCATCCATCCATCCATCCATTTTCTGAACCGCTTAGTCCCCACGGGGGTCGCGGGCGTGCTGGAGCCTATCCCAGCCGTCATCGGGCAGTAGGCGGGGGACACCCTGAACTGGTTGCCAGCCAATCGCAGGGCACACAGAGACAGACAACCAATCGCACTCACACTCACACCGAGGGACAATTTGGAGTCTTCAATCGGCCTACCAAGCATGTTTTTGGAATGTGGGAGGAAACCGGAGTGCCCGGAGAAAACCCACGCGGGCCCGGGGAGAACATGCAAACTCCACACAGGGAGGTCCGGAGGTGGAATCGAACCCGCACCCTCCTAACTGTGAGGCGGACGTGCTACCCAGTGCGCCACCGAGCCGCATTCATCCTCTGTGTCAAAACCCCCCCCCCCAAAAAACAGCTGTCGATTCCGGACCTACGTGCGCTGCTGACGTTAGCCTCGTCTTCAGATGGTGGCTCCAATTGTTCCACAGATCTATGTATTTAACTATATTGTAGCGTTACCAAAGTACCAGGCAAGACGTGGGTTTGGTAACTGGCTCTTTATTTCACAAATCAAGAGCTCAACATGTGAGCCAACACACGCAAGCGCCCTGGATTGCTCTCTCCCCCCCCTCCCCCCGCTGCCTTCACGGCCTCCCTAGAAAATCGGAAATTACTGAAGTCTAACAACATACACGTTGCTACTCTAAATAAACTGTATATCAAATCGAATAATCTGTGTCACTCCAAATCATTAAATCTTCGGAAGTCAGTGAATAGAACTCTGTCAGTGAGGCTCCAATTATTCCACAGCCATAGTGCGCCCTCATGCGGTTTAAAGTGAAAATAACGTGCAGTGATCAACTTTACTACTAAGTAAGTAGAGTGTTAATGATCAAGTAATAATTTGTGAAAAAATTCACATAAGTCACTCCTGAGTATGAATCGCTCCCCCACCCAAATTATGAAAAAAAAACGACTTATAGTCTGAAAAATACAGTAAGTATAGCGGAACCATTACGCGCAGTTAGTTATGTAATGTGTGCCGTCTTGAGTGTTGTGTGACGTCAGAGGTTGAGCGTTGACTTGCGTATTGTATTTCTGTCTGTGGCAGAAACACACACACACACACACACACACACACACACACACACACACCACAAACCTCACACACCCTTCACACGCTTCACACAATACCCTTTTGCCAATTTGCCTGTATACCCCTATGAGCCACAGTGCCTGTTACTTTTTTGCCAATAATTCAGAAAAGCAATCAAAACTGAAACCACGTCTTCCCTCCTGTGTTCTGACCAACACCCGGGGGCGAAAAGAGCATAACCATCTGAGCCAACCCCCTATACAGCCCTCAGGCTTCCCAACTATAGCGGTAGCAGTTTATTTTTATTTTATTGCAATGTTTTGCCTTACAGTGGTGCTCACTGTAACTTATTTTTGCAAGAACCACACGGGAGACTGTATGCCTTTTTTAAGCACTTGCAAGTGGAGAGTCATTCGTCGCTGTGCGTACAGCGATGATCGAATGAGGTCTGACTCAGGCTTCTTGCAAGAACATTTTTATTGAGAGAAACAAGATGGGGGTGCGAGTCGGGTGAGAGTGGACAGGATGGGGTTGAAGCCCCTGGCCTGCTGGTCAAAGCATAGCAGGGGGTCTTTTACGACGTTGTGTAAACAGAACAACTTTGATTGCTTCCTCTGCAGCTGGTCAATCAGTTCAAAAGATCTTAGCACTTTGTTCTACTACTTTTTTTAAGATAGGACAAGCTAGGTTAATTATTACAGGTTACATTCCAACATAATCATAGGATCAAACTAATCTATCAACCCTAACAGGTAGCAGTTTACATTATTTTATTGCAATGTTTTTCCTTATTCAGATTTGTTTCAAAACAGTTACAGTTAGACTTCACTTTGATGGTTAATGCAGTTATTGCAATTTTGTTGTTTTATCACAGTAGATCGGTTGATTTACGTACATTTCAAAAATCAGAAGCCATTCATTTACAAATGTGATTGCACTTTAGTTTACATATTTAAATGTTCAGATATTAAGATGTGTGTTCAGTTTTTGCATGATTTGAATGAGGCAAAATATCATGCTTTTTCTTTTGAATATATTGTTATAATCATTTGTTTCAGATGTACTGTAATAATTTTCTGTATAAAAAAATAAATTTGGTGTTCAAAAAGTCTTTTTTCAAACTTGAGTCAAAAAGTATTTTTTCAAACTTGAGTCTTGAAAAAGAGGGGGTCGTCTTGTAATCGGTGTCGTCTTATATTCGGGCCAATACGGTATAATGTTTTATTCTCTACTCAGGAAGCAGACGTATGATCGATGTCATGGATGTAAGCACTCAGAAGGGGACAGAGATGTCCATGGCCCAGTGGACACGGTACTATGAGAGTCCTTCGTCTCAGCGAGACAGGCTCTTCAATGTCATCAGCCTGGAGTTTAGCCACACAAAGCTGGAAAACCTGGTCAAGAGACCTTCTACAGTATGTACACCGATGCATAAATTCATGAACCAAACAAAATGTACAATTTCAACTAGTTTTCAAGAATGTGATAACGTATGAATGTGATTGTGATCTTATTTTGCCCTTCAGACCTTGCTCAGGTGCTTGGCAGTTCCCTTCACTTTATTCCTTATTCCTGTTCAGCTTCAAAATCTTAATAACATTTTAAAATTTTGTGGTTTAGCTCTTTGTACTTTGTGTCTTCATATGTATCTCCTCTAGCTCCTTGCCCCGCGACCAGGAATTTGTCTTGGGAAGGTGCTTTTTGAAGGAATTTAGTCTTTTTTGCACGTACTGTCAGAGAAGACTACTGTCAGGTCTTATACCATCAAACATTAATTCACACACTGAAACAAAGAGGAGAAGACAACCAGTATTCGTTTTACTCGTGAGGAGAAGAGACAAAGAGTGTTTCAGTTACATTCTCCGTCAATTCTGAGGTCTTAGTCTGCTATCTCCTCTTTTTATTTTGGGTTTTCCTGGTTACAAAGGCGTTGCTACTGTTAGGTTACGGATTCTAGTTATTGATCTGACTCCAAATTGCGATCAACACTTAACACATAAATTGCTATGTCCTAATTCACACACTGGCGCACCTAACAATTTTGCGAGTTCGTTCTGTCAAAGAGAAGACCAGTAGATCAATCAGACCAAATTTACCAATTGTTTATTCCTGACAAAGCGCACTAATACAGGCCTGGGTCCCGGGTCCCTCACACTAAAACTCGTGCGTTTTTGTGACCACCAAAAGACGACACATTCTTCCGGGTTGCCCAGTTTTAAAGAAACACAATATGAATATTAAAGCATGCAAAATATTGTGAGATGATTGGTCGATGGCCATCTCCTCCCCGGTCCAGGTGTCGCTGAGGTCAGACGGTTGGGTTTTCCCCTCGAAGCCGTGTCTCATAGACGTGCTGTTGTTCTCGTTCCTCACCGACCTTGAGGTGGTCTCCTCCGGTACTCCCTATCCGGGCCTATTCCACAACACTTCGAAGAAAACAAGTTCATGCAGTTTGCCTGCACATTCCTCGGCCCCCACCAATCCACACGAGCACTCCAATACTAGATATTAATATGATTATAAGTTTAACACAACCTTAAAAATATGTTTGCAAACTCCCAAAAGCACATTTCCCTTTACTACACTGAAGAGAGGGGAGTTTTTGCCGTAGCAACGCTGCCTAGCTAACGAAGTGGGCCGACAGAACCTTGGCCTTTCCGTGACCCCAGCAGTGCAGAGTCTCTCCTCAGTTGGTTGGCAGCCTAGTCCTCGACTGTGATTAGATATCTCCAAGCGTGCTGAGTGCCGTGTTCCTGTGAAACAATGCACTAGACTTTCTTGCTAAGTTTCACACAATAATAATATTGAGTAAATAATCGGATACCTTTTTTGCAAACAGTAAAAATGGGATAACTTGTTTGGAGTTACTTAAACAAACATTGAGTAAATATGGGATAACTTATATGCAACTACTTCAACATGTACAAGACTGTCTCAGAAAATTAGAATATTGTGATATTCTAATTTTCTGAGACAGCCCTTTTGACTTGGGCCAAATTGTGAGCAGTGTGACTTTGTTGAAAGTATTGCACACCCAAAACAGATGTACACAACTGCATTTTCTCATTAATGTAGTGACAGGTAAGAGCCAAGATGAAACAACATGGAAATTAAAACAAATACCTTATTATATATATTATATATATTATATATATATTGTATATAATATACAGGACTGTCTCAGAAAATTTGAATATTGTGATAAAGTTCTTTATTTTCTGTAATGCAATTAAAAAAACAAAAATGTCATACATTCTGGATTCATTACAAATCAACTGAAATATTGCAAGCCTTTTATTATTTTAATATTGCTGATTATGGCATACAGTTTAAGAAAACTCAAATGTCCTATCTCAAGTTATTAGAATATTTCCTCAGACCAAGTAAAAAAATAGATTTATAAAAGCAAACCAAAATCAAACATTTGAAAATGTCCATTAATGCACTCAGTACTTGGTTGGGAATCCTTTTGCACGGATTACTGCAACCAGTGCGGCGTGGCATGGTGGCATTCAGCCTGTGGTATTGCTGAGGTATTATGGATGCCCAGGATGCTTCAATAGCGGCGTTTAGCTCATTTGTTTGTTTTTGCGTTTTCTATGTGTCTATTTATGGACTTTTTTTATTTTTGCTTCGGCGGCACACCACTACAGCCGACAGGACCTCGTAGACATCGGCTGTCAACATAAGACTGCAGTCTCGAGGGAATTTCAATACAGCTAAAACATCCCAGACGAACTAGCAAGACCGCCGGACTCTCCGTGGATTGTTGTCGGGACTGGAAAGCGCCGCAGGCGGAGGAGGGAGAGGAAGCAGAAGCGAGGCCACAGGTCCGGCCTCCTGCTAAGGCTAAAGAACCAACCGCACAAGCCACCCCTCCCGAGCCTGTATCTCACCAACGCCAGATCCCTCACCCACAAAATGGAAGATCTGGAACTACAGCTTGCAGGAAATCGCTGAGTTCGTGATTGCTGTGCCCTCATTATCACGGAGACCTGGCTGCATCTGAAGATCCCCAATGCGAGCGTGCAGCTAGCAGGTCGTTTGCTACACTGCTGGGAGCAGACTGTGGACTCCCGCAAAAAAACAGTTGGGGGGCTCTGTATCTACGTGCATGAGGACTGGTGCAACAGCAGGATCATAGCGAGGCACTGCTCCACCGATATTGAGTACGTCTGTTAGATGTCGGCCCTTTTTTCTACTGAGAGGTAACAGTGGTGATCATCACCGCTGTTTACATCACACCAAATGCTAACGCTAGCGCAGCACTCTCCTGCTGAACACCATTAATGAACAGCAGCACGCCCACCCCGATGGTGTTCACGTAATAGCAGGAGACTTTAATAGGAACAATCTGAAGACTGTACTCCCGCAGTTTCACCAACACGTTAAGTGCCCAACAAGAGGGGAAAGGACTTTGGACCACGTGTACTCTAACATCAAGCACGGGTACAGAGCCACGCCCCTCCTCCACCTCGGACAGTCAGACCATCTCTCCTTGCTACTCATCCCCGCATACACTCCTCTCAGACGCAGATCCAGGCCCACCATAAGGACTGTAACAACTTGGCCTGGAAATGCACTCAGTCAACTCCAGGACTGGCTTCAAAACACGGACTGGGACCTATTTCACCACCAAGACCTGGCCATGTTCACGGAGTCAGTCCTGGACTACATCAAATTCTGCATGGGAGCTGTATGTGTGGACAAAACCATTCAGATCTTTCCCAACCAGAAACTCTGGATGACCAGCCAGGTCCGTTCACTCCTCAGGGCCCGTGACTCTGCCTTCAGGTCAGGCGACAGAGCCCTTTACAGCTCAACTCGGGCTGACCTGAAGAAAGGGATTAAAAAAGTCAAAGCGGAGTACATGAGGAAGATGGAGTCCCACCTTGCCAGCAGCAGACCACGAGAGGTGTGGCAGGGCATCCAGACCATCACCAACTTCAGGGGCTGTGAGGTGACGTCAGACCCAAGTGAGTCGCTGGCAGTGGAGCTCAACTGCTTCTTTGCCCGCTTTGAATCACCACAGCCTCAGTCACCTGCTGTAGCCCTCCCCCCACCTCCTTCCACACCAGATCCCAGCACCCCTCCACTCACTGTGAAGGAGCAGGAGGTGAGGCGTGTGCGCCAGGCAGTAAACCCCAGGAAGGCTCCTGGTCCAGATGGAGTACCTGGCAAAGTGCTCAGAGCCTGCGCCCACCAGCTGTCCTCGATTTTCTGCAGGATCTATAACCTCTCGCTGGCACAAGCAGTCATTCCTACCTGCCTGAAGTCAGCCACAATAATCCCCATACCAAAATATTCACCCCCAACCAGCCTCACCCCAGTAATAATGAAGTCCTTCGAGAGACTGGTTCTCCAACACATCAAGACTTCCTCCCCCCCACACTCGATCCCCATCAGTTCGCATACCAAGCCATCACCATAGCTCTGCATGCTGTGTTGAGACACCTGGAACAGCAGCAGAGCTATTCGAGAATGCTCTTTGTGGATTACAGCTCGGCTTTCAATACATTCATCCCAAACGTTCTGGTCACAAAGCTGGACAATCTGGGCCTCCCCTCTCTCACTTGCACCTGGATCAAAGACTTCTTGACCAACAGTCAAGAAATGTACTTGTTTGAAACAACTATTTAATGTTCTAATAATAACATATACACTTAAATGGTTTCATATACATTTATTGACACACACAAAATGTACCGATTAAAAAAAATAAATAAATGTACAGCAGAGAGGGTGACCGTACTTTGCAGATTTCACTTAACGCGGGTGGTTTTTGGAACCAATTATCCACGATAAATGAGGGATTACTGTACATTATAAGACCAAAGCTGCGGGCCATATGAAATCTAGCCCCCGGGCCAGACTTTGGACATGACCTGGTCTAGCGTAGTTCATCTTCCGCTTCACAATACCCCATAGATTTTCAATGGGGTGAAGGTCAGGCGAGTTTGCTGGCCAATCAAAGACAGAGATACCATGGTCCTTAAACCAGGTACTGGTGGTTTTGGCACTGTGTGCAGGTGCCAATTCGTGTTGGAAAGTGAAATCTGCATCTCCATAAAGTGGGTCAGCAGCAGGAAGCATGAAGTACTCTAAAACTTCGTGGTAGACGGCTGCATTGACCTTGGACCTCAGAAAACAGAGTGGACCATCACCAGCAGATGACATGGTATCCCACACCATCACTGACGGCGGAAACGTGACACTGGACTTCTGGATTCTGTGGTTTTCCTCTAGACTCTGGAACCTTGATTTCCAAAGAAAATGCAAAATTTACACTCATCAGAGAACATAACTTTGGACCACTCAGCAGCAGTCCAGTCCTTTTTGTACTTCTTACGCTGTCTGTTGTTCAAGAGTGGCTTGATACAAGGAATCCGACAGCTGAAATCCATGTCTTTCATGCGTCTCTTTGTGGTGGTTCGTGAAGCGCTGACTCCAGCTGCAGTCCACTCTATGAATTTCCCCAACATTCTTGAATGGATTTTGTTTCACAATTCTCTCCAGGGTGCGGTTATCCCTATAGTTTGTACACTTTTTTGCACAACATTTCTTCCGTCCCTTCACTTGTCTATTAATGTGCTTGGACACATCTCTGCGAACAGCCAGCCTCTTTAGCAATCACCTTTTGTGTCTTGCCCTCCTTGTGCAAGATGTCAGTGGTGCTCTTTTGGACAACTGTCAAGTCAGAAGTCTTCCCCATGATTGTGTAGCCTTCAGAACAAGACTGAGAGTTCATTTAAAGGCATCTGCAGGTGTTTTGAGGTAATCAGCTGACGAGTATGGTACCAGGTGTCTTCTATATTGAACCTTTTCAAAATATTCTACTGTAATTTCTGGACTGTAAGCCTCACCTGATTATAAACCTAACGAGCAAAAATTAGGGGAAAATCTTGTTTTTTTTTCATACATAAGACACTGTACCAAAAGCCGCATGTGCCCGCGAGTTATTACAAAGAAAGATGGTACACAGAATGAGTTTTCAAAGTTTTAATAACATACCTTAACTTTTCTTCCAAACAATGCCTGTGACACGGCAGTAACACAGCATCAACACGGAAGTAACACAGCACTCATAGGGCTGGATAAAAAAAAAAATAATGATAAATGTCAGGTTTATTTTACTGACATGTGCGGAGTGCAGTACAGATAGCTTACAACAATCTCACTACACTAAATATCTGTATGCACTCCTACTCTTTTTATTTGGATTTGTCCTACTCACAATGTGAGACAAAAGCCCCTAAGGGAGGGGGGAAAGCATGTGGGCTTTGTCTCGTTAGCAAAAATAAACACAAGGTGTTGCATACCTATATGGCAATGTCTGCAAAACAATTTAAGCAATCAGCATCTCTCTTTGTCTCTATGATAAAAACAGGAAACTTGACGTTT
Organism: Syngnathus floridae; assembly: GCF_059516105.1. NCBI lineage: Eukaryota > Metazoa > Chordata > Actinopteri > Syngnathiformes > Syngnathidae > Syngnathus > Syngnathus floridae. The sequence goes on along the minus strand of NC_142416.1, from coordinate 3,369,424 downwards.
TCTTGCCGCTCCATCTGAGAGTGTAAAACTGTGGTCAGGCATGTTGTTTCTACGAATTGTCTCGGTAGACGTTCTCTTATTGCAGAGTTGCAAGCTGGTAGCTGCGTCCTGCCTGACCCAGCCGTCACCTCTCTCGTGACCCAGCTGTAACCTTTTTTTTCTGTAGCACAGCATAAAAAACAGCAAAGCCAAACAGCAAGCATATATTGCAGTAATATTGCTGTAAGCATTGATTAGAGAACACATGATAACATATATACTACCGTTCAAAAGTTTGGGGTCACCCAAACAATTTTGTGTTTTCCATGAAAAGTCACACTTATTCACCACCAAACGTTGTGAAATGAATAGAAAATAGAGTCAAGACATTGACAAGGTTAGAAATAATGATTTGTATTTGAAATAAGATTTTTTTTACATCAAACTTTGCTTTCGTCAAAGAATCCTCCATTTGCAGCAATTACGGACCTTTGGCATTCTAGCTGTTAATTTGTTGAGGTAATCTGGAGAAATTGCATCCCACGCTTCCAGAAGCAGCTCCCACAAGTTGGATTGGTTGGATGGGCACTTCTTGCGTACGATACGGTCAAGCTGCTCCCACAACAGCTCAATGGGGTTCAGATCTGGTGACTACGCTGGCAACTCCATTACCGATAGAATACCAGCTGCCTGCTTCTGCTCTAAATAGTTCTCGCACAATTTGGAGGTGTGTTTGGGCTCATTGTCTTGTTGTAGGATGAAATTGGCTCCAATCAAGCGCTGTCCACTGGGTATGGCATAGCGTTGCAAAATGGAGTGATAACCTTCCTTATTCAGAATCCCTTTTACCCTGTACAAATCTCCCACCTTACCAGCACCAAAGCAACCCCAGACCATCACATTACCTCAGGCATTCTTCCAGCATCTTTTCATTTGTTCTGCGCCTCACAAACGTTCTTCTTTGTGATCCAAACACCTCAAACTTGGATTCATCCGTCCATAACACTTTTTTCCAGTCTTCCTCTGTCCAATGTCTGTGTTCTTTTGCCCATCTTAATCTTTTTCTTTTGTTGCCCAGTCTCAGATATGGCTTTTTCTTTGCCACTCTGCCCTGAAGCCCAGAATCCCGCAGCCGCCTCTTCACTGTAGATGTTGACACTGGTGTTTTGCGGGTACTATTTAATGAAGATGCCAGTTGGGGACCTGTGAGGCGTCTGTTTCTCAAACTAGAGACTCTAATGTACTTATCTTCTTGCTCAGTTGTGCAACGCGGCCTCCCACTTCTTTTTCGACTCTGCTTAGAGCCTGTTTGTGCTGTCCTCTGAAGGGAGTAGTACACACCGTTGTAGGAAATCTTCAATTTCTTAGCAATTTCTCGCATGGAATAGCCTTCATTTCTAAGAACAAGAATAGACTGTCCAGTTTCAGATGAAAGTTCTCTTTTTCTGGCCATTTTGAGCGTTTAATTGACCCCACAAATGTGATGCTCCAGAAACTCAATCTGCTCACAAGAAGGTCAGTTTTGTAGCTTCTGTACCGAGCTAAACTGTTTTCAGATGTGTGAACATGATTGCACAAGGGTTTTCTAATCATCAATTAGCCTTCTGAGCCAATGAGCAAACACATTGTACCATTAGAACACTGGAGTGATAGTTGCTGGAAATAGGCCTCTATACACCTATGTAGATATTGCACCAAAAACCAGACATTTGCAGCTAGAATAGTCATTTACCACATTAGCAATGTATAGAGTGTATTTCTTTAAAGTTAAGACTAGTTTAAAATTATCTTCATTGAAAAGTACAGTGCTTTTCCTTCAAAAATAAGGAAATTTCAATGTGACCCCAAACCTTTGAACGGTAGTGTATATATACATTTTTTTAACAATAAAAGTCACTGAGACGCGGCAGCAGCAACACGGTAGCATAGCTCTAACAGGGCTGATTAAAAAAATACAAATAAAAGTCACTGAGAGCCGTCTTTGTCTTCCTCCTGTGCACTGAAACCATCAAAGTCTTCCTCCTCAGTGTCGGATTGGAATAGCGCCAGATAAACTTCGCCACACTCTTTCTCAGTCTCACTTTTGTTGTCGCTTTTATGCATTTCTTCTAGCATTTTCCATGATGAGGGTCGGTTCATGCTAATTTTATTCATGCACAAAGCACTAATTATATTCAACTAGCAAGCCACACGTACAGCTCTAGAGTAGACGTGACCGGGAAATAAAGAAAAGGGTGACGCAAAAAGATGTCATCAACAATAACCCAGTGCCCCCTAGTTACCGGAAGAAACCCCTAAAGTGCACGCATGAGCAGCTGTATTTCCTACATTAAGAGCCAAATCGACTGTCTTTAACTTAAAAGCGGCATCATAGCATTTCTTTTGTCCCCCATAATGAGGGTTTTTGTTTGTGTATAAAAGCTTCTTTTATTCAGTAATATCTGTCTTGATCTCGTTCTGTCCCTTTTTTGTGTCAATTATACTGCACTATCTGCCAGGTGGATGGACATGTGATCAACACACCACTCTTCTGTGTCACATATCCCTCTGCCCAGCAAAGCGGTGCCGCACAACAGTGGTCCACAACCTTTTTACGAGTGTATTAGTCATCACAAAAATCACAAAAAATTCATACATACGCCGCACCGGACGACAAGCCGCAGGGTTCAAAACTTGAGCAAAAAGTAGCGGCTTATAGTCCGGAAATTACGGTAATTTTCTGAGATACTGAATTTGGGGTTTTCAATAGCTGTCAGTTATAATAATCAAAACTAAAATGAATAAATATTTGAAATACATCAGTCTGTGTGCATTGCATGAATATAATGTACAAGGTTCACTTTTTGAATGCAAGTACTGAAATAATTAAAGTTTTTGATGATATTCTAATTTACTGGCCAGCACCTGTACGCACGCACGCAGCAGTGGCATGGAGCCTTCAAGTCACACATCTATAAAAACAAGCAAGACTGATAATAAATAACAATATTCAACTATATACTAATGTATATAGTTAAAGAACAGCAGTGGTATTGAGCCTCTCAAGCCTCAATCCTCTCAAGCATTATTTGCACATTGGCTTGTTCAAATCTATAATTGCTCTGGTTGCATCTGCCTCGAATGCAAAATATTTCCACACACAACAAGCGGGCGTGTTGGACTTCCACTCCCACTTGCTAAAGCCATTGTTATGAAAGACCGAAAGTTTTCTTCTTCTTCTGTGCCGCTGACTGCTGCTCAGTGCTGCTCGCAAGCGTATACTGCTCCCTCCAGTTCCAGCAAGAATTGACACTGCTCATCAAGTGAAAAGTTAAACATTCGGTTGTCGGTACCACAAAAAGCAGGTATCAACTTATTTTTTTGCCTGTTGGTACAGAATTGGTACCGAAAGTATCAGTTCTTTTGACAACACTAGTCAGAAGCCATTTGTTTCGTGAAAGACAAGAGTTTATGCTTTAATTTAATTTTTTAATTAAGTTATTTATCATTTTTATAAATTGAATTTATTTGATTCATGTAATTTGTGTTTTTTTTGGTAGCTTGATCTTATAGACTGGGTTGACAACATGTGGCCCCGTCATCTGAAAGAGAAGCAGAAGGACTCGACCAACTCAATCTGTGATATGCAGTATCCCAAAGTGCAAAAGTAATGGCTTCTTTGATTAGCTACCCTTGACATAAATGTTTACATGTTTAATATATTGTGGAATTCGTGTACAGGTACTGTCTGATGAGTGTGGAGGGATGCTACACAGACTTTCACATCGACTTTGGAGGAACATCTGTGTGGTACCATGTTCTAAGAGGGAGTAAGGTGTGTGACATTGCACTTAAGACATTCCATTTGTCAACCTCTACTGTGACAGTCACAGTGGTGTTTAGTGCTGAAGATATTGACAAAGTATATTTCAGCTATTCTTCTCATAAAAAAAAAAAAAAAATCTCTTTTTGCCTCTCAATTAATTCACGGAAAGGCTCAGTATTTCATCACATGAACATTGAAGCAACGTATCTGTACATGTTGTCAGGTATTCTGGTTGATCCCTCCCACCACTCAAAATTTAGAGCTATATGAACACTGGGTGCTGTCAGGAAAACAAGGTGATATTTTTCTTGGGGATCGTGCATCTGACTGCCAGAGGATTGAACTTCGACAAGGGTGCACCTTTATTATACCATCAGGTAAACATGATTACAGATGTACATAAATTCTATGTTCTCAAATATTGATTATGCACTTTTTATAATTAGGTTGGATTCATGCAGTCTACACCCCAATAGATTCTATTGTCTTTGGTGGGAACTTTCTTCACAGCTTTAACATTCCAATGCAACTTAACATCTGCAATATAGAAGACCGCACACGGGTAGGATTATATACATACAAACTGTGAAATGCTGATGACATGAACAATGTATACAGGACTGTCTCAGAAAATTAGAATAAAGTAAAAATTCAAATGTTACATGACTATAATTAGGATGAATATAAAAAACAATTTTGATATGTTCAGAAATGAAAACATCAAAACAGCCTCGTAAAAATCAGCTGCAAAAAAACTAAATCTGGTATTGCACCTAATGATTTTCACAGTCTTTGAATATTGTCAGAAGGAACGTTTAGAGTTTAAAAGACATCACAGCTTCACAGAAATGTCAACTGTTAAGTCGTAAGTTCATCATTCTTTGGATCATATTTTTTCCGAGACTTGTCTTTGTGCACACGCATGTACAGTTACACATGCATATACATACACATTATACACACACATACATGTATACACACACACACATTCATACATATATATTCATACATACATACATACATACATACATACATACATACATACATACATACATACATATATACATACATGCATACATGCATACATACATACATATATACAGGACTGGCTCAGAAAATTAGAATATTGTGATAAAGTTCTTCATTTTCTGTAATGCAATTAAAAAAACAAAAATGTCATACATTCTGGATTCATTACAAATCAACTGAAATATTGCAAGCCTTTTATTATTTTAATATTGCTGATTATGGCATACAGCTTAAGAAAACTCAAATATCCTATCTAAAAATATTAGAATATCATGAAAAAGTATACTAGTAGGGTATTCAACTAATCACTTGAATCGTCTAATTAACTCGAAACACCTGCAAGGGTTTCCTGAGCCTTGAAAGCTAGGTTCAGTAAACTAAATCACAAGCATGGGGAAGACTGCTGCTCTGACTGCTGTCCAGAGGACCATCGTTGACACCCTCCATTAGGAGACACAAAAGAAATTTCTCAAAGAGCAAGCTGTTCACAGAGTGCAGTTTCAAAGCACATCCACAAAAAGTCTGTTGGAAGGGGGAAATGTTGCAGGAAACGCTGCACAACCAAGAGAGATGACCGCATCCTTAACAGCATTGTGAAGAAGAGTCGCTTCCAGAATTTGGGGGAGCTTCAAAGACGGTGGACTGAAGCTGGAGTCCAGGTATCTAAAGCCACTGTTCACAAACGTGTCTGGGAAATGGGCTACAATAGCTGTATTCCCATGGTCAAGCCACTTCTCAACTCAAGACAACGGAAGAAGCGTCTGACTTGGGCTATGGAAAAGAAGCACTGGACAGTTGCAGAGTTGTCCAAAGTCCCCTTTTCGGACGAAAGCAAGTTTTGTATTTCATTTGGAAGTCAAGGCGCCGGAGTCTAGAGAAAGGCTGGAGAGGAGCAAAATCCAAGTTGCTTGAAATTCTGTGTGAAGTTCCTACAGTCAGCGATGGTTTGGGGAGCCATGTCAGCTGCTGGTGTTGGTCCACTGTGTTTCATCAAGTCCAGAATAAATGCAGACTTTTGAGCACTACATGCTTCCGTCTGCTGAAGAACTCTATGGAGATGATGATTTTCATTTTCCAGCATGATCTGGCACCTGCCCACAGTGCCAAGTACCAGTAAATATCATGGCATTACTGTCCTCGATTGGCCTGCCAATTCCCCTGACCTGAACCCCATAGAGAATTTGTGGGGATTTTGTGAAGAAGAAGCTGAAAGACAGCAGACCCAACAATACAAATGAGCTAAAGGCCACTATTGAACCATCCTGGGCATCCATAACACCTCAGCAATGCCATAGGCTGATTGCCTCCATGCCACGCCGCAATGATGCAGTAAACGGTGAAAAGGATTCCCAACCAAATATTGAGTGCATTAATGGATATTTTTAGATGTTTGATTTTGTTTTGCTGTTATAAATATGTTTTTTATTACTTGGTCTGAGGAACTATTCTAATATTTGAGATAGGATTTTTGAGTTTTCTTAAGCTGTAAGCCATAATCAGCAATATTAAAATAATAATAGGCTTGCAATATTTCAGTTGACTTTTAATGTGTGAGTGTCCACCCTGAGACTGACAGGTTGCGAGTTCAAACCCCGGCCGGGTCATACCAAAGACAATAAAAATGGGACCCACCGCCTTCCTGCTTGGCACTCAGCATTAAGGGTTGGTATTGGGGTGTTGGATCACCAAATGATTCCCGGGCGCGGCTCCGCTGCTGCTCACTGCTTCCTTTGGGGATGGGTTAAATGCAGAGACAAATTTCACCACACCCAGATGTGTGTGTGACAATCATTGGGTCTTTACCTTTTTTTTTTTTAATGAATCCAGAATGTATGATTTTTGTTTTTTTAATTGCATTACAGAAAATTAAGAACTTTATCACAATTCTCCAAATTTCTGAGACAGTCGTGTATATTTTGATTTTTTTTAGAATACTTGTGCTATCTTCACAGGTTCCAGTGAAGTTTCGTCACCCATTTTTTTATGAGATGTGCTGGTATGTGTTGGAGCGCTACATCTTCAGTCTGACCAAGACCTCTTACCTTACACCAGAGTTCCAGAAATTGTCTCTGGACATTGGTATGAACTCAGACAGAACATTTGTTTTATGGTAGTTATGCAGTTTCAAATAACATTTTCATCTTTTGCAATTTAAATGCACCGTTTGGTACAGATCTGGCATATGAACATATGGCGGAAGAAGATAAGAGTTTCAGTGAAAATGAAGATGTTTTGGAGCAGCTGTTTGACACAGCAGCAGTTAAAGTTAATTTGACCCCATTGGAGCTTGAAGGGCTTTGGAACTTGGTCGGCAAACTCGAGTCACTGCCATCCAACAAGAAGTGTGTCCCACCGGGCATACAGAATTCCCTGGCACTCATCTCACACATGAAGGTAAAGTGTGAGAAATAAATTATGGCGTATGCAAATTAAAACAGCTTATTTGTTTATTACTTTATTTGCAGTCTCTAATTCATAGTTTTTTCCCCAATTTTACCTGCTTTGTCAAACATTCCTTTCACCTTCACTGACCTAAAAGCCTCACTCAAGTGAGGTACATTGAATCCGTAATATGAAGCTGTTTTGGAGCAGCTATTTGACAGAATAAAGTTAATTTGACCTCATTAAAGCTTGAAGGGCTTTAGAAATTGGTCGGCAAACTTGAGTCACTGCCATCCAACAAGTGTGTCCCACCAGGCTTACAGAATTCCCTGGCACTCATCACACCCATGAAGATAAATGATGGCATATACAAATAAAATATCTTATTTGTTTATTACCTTATTTGCCACATTTGATTCATTTTTTTTTCAATGTTACCTGCTTTATCAAACATTCCTTTAACCTTTACCGACTAAGCGCCACACTTCAAACCATAACACGTTCCAATGAGATAAATGAAATCTGTAATAATTTGATGAGTCAAAACCGCATCTTAAATTTTGACTGCATGGGTGTCGTTAACTCTGTCAAATCCTGCACTTATCAAACGTAAGCGACTGGCTCTCCGTTTAAAGGGTTAAAACTCTCCTTTGTCATTGGGACATGAGAGTTGAATAAACCGGAATTCGGAAATTATTCGTCCGAGTGTTGACCGCCTCTAAGAAATTAATTCTAAAAGAATTAATTTAATCTTTTCAGGACACCAATCCCTCTAAAGTCAATCGACACATGTGTAGAGCAACTGTTGAGACACGGCATCAGAATGACCACGCCCCTTCTCCTGGCGACTCTTCTCCTTTGATTTGGGGCTTTTGTTAAATTTTGGATATATTTAGCAGTCTTTGTTAAGACCGCGGTGATTTGTTAATTTACACAATTGTTAATTGCACACCTGCACATAGCTGAGCTTAAGATAACTACACTGCTCAAAAAAATTAAAGGAACATTTTGAAAACATCAGGTTTCAATGGTGAAAAAAAAAAGTTGGATATCTATACTGATATGGACAGTTTAATGTCTCAGGAACAAAATGATGCCACATCTTTTGATGGAAATAAAAGTTTTCAGCCTACAGAGGGCTCAGTATATAGACACCCCAAAAATCAAAGTAGAAAAATTATGTGGCAGGCTCGTCCATTTTGCCTAAATTCAATTTCTGCAACTCAAAATTATTTAAAATATCTTGTGTGGCCCCCACGATCTTGTATGCATGCTTGACAACGTCACGGCATGCTCCTAATGAGATGACGGATGCTGTCTTGTGGGATGTCCTCCCAGATCTGTCTAAGGGCATCAGCAAGCTCCTTTAAAGTCTGAGGAGCAACCTGGCGGCGTCTGATGGACTGAAACATTATGTCCCAGAGGTGTTCTATCGGGTTTAGATCAGGTGATCGTGAGGGCCATTCAATTGTGTCAATTCCTTCATCCTCCAGATACTGTCTGCATACTCTTGCCACATGAGGCCGGGCATTGTTGTGGATCAGGAGGAACCCAGAACCTACTTCACAAGCGTAGGGTCTGACCATGGGTGCAAGGATTTCATCCCGATACCTAATGGCAGTCAGACTGCCGTTCTCTAGCCTGTAGAGGTCTGTTCATCCCTCCATGGAAATGCCTCCCCAGACCATCACTGACCCACCACCGAACCGAAAACCAAAAAATCTATCTTCCTCTGAAGGCGTTCTTTGCTCTGGGCAGCAGCAGCAGGGCCATCGTCCTGACGGGGAGAGCGCTGCTCTCATTCGGAACAAACCGTTTATACCTTGACGTACGTGCGTTAAGTCACCTACCAGTTTTTCCATTAGGTCATATGTTGTCCTCATATGACTCATATGCTTCTAAAAAAGACTGCAGGTGCATCCTGTCCGGCCTCAACCAGATGAGGTGACCTCTGGGTCAGGTGTGCATACGTCATCACAGTTTTGATTTCTATGCAGTATCCTGTATTTGATTTAAAATAGATCGCAGCTGCATCTCCAACCTAGGCGTCGAGGTGACCTCTGTGTCAGGATCATGAGTCACCTGCAGTCCTCCGCCAAGTAGCATCACTATTCACGTTACATCCTGCCTGGGCCTCAACTGGATGAGATGACCTCCGGGTCAGACTTATACGTGGGACCCAAGACTTCCACCAAGTGGTATCACTATTAACGTTACATCCTGTCTGGGCCTCAACCGGATGAGGTGACCTCGGGGTCAGACTCATGCGTGGGACCCAAGCCTTCCATCAATTAGTCATCCCTTGCTGTCTCTTTCTCCTCACTCAACCCTCAATACATTAATATGTAAATGGAACTACTGTTAAATACATGTTGCATATCGATTAAACAATGCAACATCAATAATAACACATACGTACATCTTGTCTCGTAATGATCAACTTAACACATAACCATACTATGATCATGAGTACTCCTTACGTTAACATATGTTATTGTATTGCTTAGGTCGTTACAAATTATATTATGGCGACGCAAAGTACCAAAAGTAGTAATCCAAAATTGTGTGTTGCTATGTGTAATTCAAAACAGGTCGTGTTTCTCTAGTCACTACTTTTTTTAACTATTAATTTACTATGCTAGGTAAATCTAACTTTGGCACCGTCTTCTGGTGACATTTGGAACTGCAGCAAAGGTTGACTAGATCAACCATTCACCCCCTCTACCAGTTTAACAAAAGTTAATTCTGAGGAACTAACTTCTAAGTAACCCTTACTAGGCCCCCAACAGGTCTCTCATGTCAAGCTTTGCTACCATCTCCGAGTGAAATTTGGAATTACTACATGTTTTAGGATAGCCAATTTGCCTGGGCCAAATCCAATACCTATTACGCACCATCTTGTACCACCAAGCCACTTGACATCTGTTAACTTAAAAAGAATAAGCTAATGTTTACTCATTTTACAATAATAATGCAACACTTATTAAATACTCTAAACTTATGCCAAGACCAAGGAGCGTGTCGTCATGCCCTTCCAAGAAGTAAAGTAGGCTATTTTACAGTGGCAGAGTATTGATCTTAGCATTGCAATTGCTGCTATTGTGTTGTAACTGAACAGTGTTTTTTGTATCCATTTATCTCAGCTTGCACATCACTATGAAGGACTGTGTTTGCGGGTCACGCTCGTGCACATCAATGAGGATGTGCTTTGTCAGGGACTCAAGGATTGAGCTTTTTAAATGAGTCTACTTTCAAATTTTGTTTGTAGTTTTAAAACTGCGAAGTCCCATTTAATTGATCCCACCTTAAGGAAGTGACTCCACGACTTTCAAGCAACATGCGTCCCCCAGTTTGTTTGCTTGAAGTTTGGAGGTTATAAATGACATTACTGTAGCATCTTCTCAAAATCCTTTCCTCTTAGTTGTACTTACAGTATTTATTGTCTTGCAGACACTACTAAAGGAGCATGCCAATGATGATTCAAAAAAATCCTTCACTGGAAAACCTATTGTCAAGTGGACAAAAAGGGTAAGTATCAGCCACACATATTGAGCTAATGCTAACAGTGTTGTTCGAGAATGTTTATCAAATCTTTTTAGGAAACTTGACAGAACTGATAACTCTCTGAAGTGATTTATTCCTTTCAACGTTTGTATGAGCTCAGCCACGCATGTCGGCTAGTAGCGGAAATGGAATTGTAACTCACTCGTGAATCTTTTCATTAACTTTTTTTTACTAGAGTTTACAAATGTCATCAAACAACGGATATATACAAGTCTTGCTTCCAAACATTGTTTTTGTTTTTTTTCCCCAAACACAAACCCATTCATGCAAGGATACTCATGAATGCATTCGATCAAAATGCAACACAGTAAACTAAAGTACTGTATTTTCATGACCAAAAGGCGCACCGTACTAAAAGGCGCAGTCTCAGTTAAGTGTGCCATTACTGTATTTAACACACACATAGGGCGCACCGCATCATAGGGCGCGGGTTTTATATATACAATCCACGCCCACACTAACCCCCTTTAACATTCTCATGGCACTCTCTACTACTTCGGCCTTACAACAACACACACACAGGGCGCACTGCAAATCCACGCCCACACTTCCCCCTTTAATGTTCTCATGGCGCTACATCAGCCTTACAACAACAACACACACAGGCATACTAGCGTGCGTATTTATAAATAGAGTCAGAGTTTGGTTGTGTTTTATAAAGGTATTAATTACTAAGTACTACACTTTTTTAATCGTCAATAGGTGTGGGCATGATAAAACACACGGATAAAACAAGCACACAAGTGTGCGTATTTAAACATAGAGCGGGAGATAACTGAGTTTGGTAGTCACGTTTTTATTATCGGTAATCGTCATCAATCAAACCCATCGAAGTCCTCTTCCTCTGTTTCTCAGGGATGATAATCTTTTGTGGGTCCGCGGATTTCCGTGTTTTTTTTTTCGTCGAAAGTATCATTGTCATGAATCGTGTAAATCCGTTGAGAGTTTTTTTTTTTTTTATATATTGGGGGGGAGTAGGGAAGCGGCCGGCCAGCTGGACGGGCAATGTTAGCCTTGGCGACTCGCGAGCATTCGCTTGCCCGCCGCGATGGCATCTTTTGGCACATCTCACAGCAAAATTAGTACGGAAATTGGCTTACCTCTGTAAACCCAACTCACTGGCAGCAGTGATGCGACAACATCCGCATTATTTTCGGCAGCATTTTGGCGCTACTTTCTTCACATCATTTCCACTTGTTAACGTACGCGGGGAACGAAGTGTTTTTACATCGCCACAATGTGAATTTGTGATTGGGTTTTCATCACTTGTATACGAGTTATTTAGTTAGATAGATTTAGGGCCTACTCGGCAAACGTTTTCGCCAGCATGGCGAAAGTTTTGGAGAAAAAAGACCAGATTCGTCCCAGGGAAATTGACAAGCCGAACGGGATCAAGAACTGCTTCAGATGGGCATGGCTCGAGAGCAGCGTCATCGTACAACTCAGAACACAGTCCGTAACCACATGCCTGACGGAACATATCCGTAAAGTAGATGTCCCGGGGAAGGTTTTGTGTATTCTCTGTCAAGATATGATCAGCTATGGAGGTCAAAGTCAAAGTCCCAATGATCATCGTCACACACACATCTGGGTGTGGTGAAATTTGTCCTCTGCATTTAACCCATCCCCATGTGATTTTGATCCATCCCCTGGGGGAGAGGGGAGCAGTGAGCAGCAGCGGTGCCGCGGTCGGGAATCATTTGGTGATCTAACCCCCCAATTCCAACCCGCGGCACTAGGAACATTAAGGAGCACGTCGAAACAAAAAAAACACTTTACTTTTACAAGCATGTGGGTTTAGAACGTAACATGATGTTACATGTAAGCTAATGTTATGCTATTGTCATGATATAGTTAAAGAATTAATCTTTAATGATATATGAATGTGTATGTATACACTGCTCAAAAAAATTAAAAGAACACTTTGAAAACACATCAGATTTCAATGGTGACATTTTTTGGGGGGATATCTATACTGATATGGACAGTTTAATATATCAGGAACAAAAGGATGCCACATCTTTTGATGGAAATAAAAGTTTTCAGCCTACAGAGGGCTCAGTATATAGACAACCCAAAAAATCTAAGTGAAAAAATGATGTGGCAGGCTCGTCCATTTTGCCTAAATTCAATTTCTGCAACTCAAAATTATCTTGTGTGGCCCCCACGTGCTTGTATGCATGCTAGACAACGTCACGGCATGCTCCGAATGAGACAACGGAGGGTGTCTTGTGAGATGTCCTCCCAGATCTGTCTAAGGGCATCAGTGAGCTCCTGTAAAGTCTGAGGAGCAACCTGGCGGCGTCTGATGGACTGAAACATTATGACCCAGAGGTGTTCTATCGAGTTTAGATCAGATGATCGTGAGGGCCATTCAATTGTGTCAGTTCCTTCATCCTCCAGATACTGTCTGCATACTCTTGCCACATGAGGCCGGGCATTGTTGTGGATCAAGATGAACCCAGGACCTACTGCACCAGCGTAGGATCTGACCATGGGTGTGAAGGATTTCATCCCAATACCTAATGGCAGTCAGACTGCCGTTCTCGAGCCTGTAGAGGTCTGTTCGTCCCTCCATGGAAATGCCTCCCCAGACCATCACTGACCCACCGGTCATGCTGAATGATGCTGCAGGCAGCATAGCACTCTCCTTGGCTTCTCCAGACCCTTTCACGTCTATCACAGGTGCTTCGGGTAAACCCGCTCTCATCTTTGAAAAGCAAATGGCGCCAGTGGCTGACTTGCCAATTCTGGTGTTCTATGGCAAATGCCAATCGAGGTCCACGGTGCTGAGCAGTGAAGACAGGACACACTACAGGACGTCGTGCCCTGAGGCCACCTTGGTGAAGTCTGTTTCTGACTGTTTGGGCAGAGACATTCACATCAGTAGCCTGCTGAAGATCATTCTGTAGGGCTCGGGCAGTGCTCAACCTGTTCCTCCTTGCACAAAGCAGCAGATATCAGTCCTGCTGATGGGATGAGGACCGTCTACGGCCCTGTCCAGCTCTCCTAGAGTAACTGCCTGTCTCCTGGAATCTCCTCCATGCTCTGGAGATTGTAGTGGGAGACACATCAAATCTTCTTGCAACAGCACGCATGAATGTGCCATCCTGGAGGAGTTGGACAATCTGCGCCACTTCAGGAGGGTTAAGAAATCGCCTCATGCTCCCAATTGTGATAATGACTCTTGCTAAAGCCAAGACTTGTGGAAAAACTGTTAAAAAAGATCAAGAGGGAGGAACTTGAAATGGCCTCCACCTGCAAAAGCAGTCCTGTTTTGGGGACCATCTCATTGTTGCGGCGAGCAAGTGCTCCTCTGGCCGTCATGGCTACATTCTACCGCGGCAACATTGAGAGCCTCCTCTCCAGTTGTATCGATGTCTGGGGTGGTAGCTGCACTGAATACAACATGAAGGCCCTGCAGCGCATAGTGAACACGGCTGGTAAGATTATTGGTGCTTCACTCCCCTCCCTGAAGGACATTTACACCTCCCATCTCACCTGCAAGGCGACCACGATTGTGAGTGATTTGAATCACCCCGCTCACTCTTTGTTTGATCTTCTGCCCTCTGGGAAGAGGTACAGGAGCCTGCGCTCCCGCACCACCAGACTCACCAACAGCTTCATTCTCCAGGCTGTTAGGGTCCTGAGCTCTCTTCCCCCTTCTGCGTAGTGTTCTGTACTTTGGCGCTATATTCTGACTGTCTGCTGTATGCACACTTGCTCCATGTTTGCTCCTTTTATTTATTGTGTTATTTGTTTATTTATTATTTATTATTTATTCATCACTCTTATTTATTCTTTGTATGTGCCTTCTTGCTTTTATTTTTTTGTGTTGTTTACTTGTATGTATATTGTGTACTATGTCTTGTCACCGTGGGATAGTGGGAACGTAATTTCGATTTCTTTGTGTGTCTTGGCATGTGAAGAAATTGACAATAAAGCAGACTTTGACTTTGACTTTGACTCTAGTGCACCTGTTGTTAATTCCATCAACACCAAGGCAGCTGAAACTGATTAACAACCCCCTCTGCCACATACCTGACCAAAACCTTATCAGAAAAGTGTAATTGAATTCATGCCATACCCTGATAAAAAAACTGTTCCTTTAATTTTACTGAGCAGTGTGTGTGTATGTATGTATATATATATATATATATATATATATATATATATATATATATATATATATATATATATATATATATATATATATATATATATATATATACACACTACCGTTCAAAAGTTTGGGGTCACCCAAACAATTTTGTGTTTTCCATGAAAAGTCACACTTATTCACCACCAAACGTGAAATGAATAGAAAATAGAGTCAAGACATTGACAAGGTTAGAAATAATGATTTGTATTTGAAATAAGATTTTTTTTACATCAAACTTTGCTTTCGTCAAAGAATCCTCCATTTGCAGCAATTACGGCATTTCAGACCTTTGGCATTCTAGCTGTTAATTTGTTGAGGTAATCTGGAGAAATTGCACCCCACGCTTCCAGAAGCAGCTCCCACAAGTTGGATTGGTTGGATGAGCACTTCTTGCGTACGATACGGTCAAGCTGCTCCCACAACAGCTCAATGGGGTTCGGATCTGGTGACTACGCTGGCCACTCCATTACTGATAGAATACCAGCTGCCTGCTTCTGCTCTAAATAGTTCTCGCACAATTTGGAGGTGTGTTTGGGCTCATTGTCCTGTTATAGGATGAGATTGGCTCCAATCAAGCGCTGTCCACTGGGTATGGCATGGCGTTGCAAAATGGAGTGATAGCCTTCCTTATTCAGAATCCCTTTTACCCTGTACAAATCTCCCACCTTACCAGCACCAAAGCAACCCCAGACCATCACATTACCTCCTCCATGCTTAACAGATGGCGTCAGGCATTCTTCCAGCATCTTTTCATTTGTTCTGCGTCTCACAAGCGTTCTTCTTTGTGATCCAAACACCTCAAACTTGGATTCATCCGTCCACAACACTTTTTTCCAGTCTTCCTCTGTCCAATGTCTGTGTTCTTTTGCCCATCTTAATCTTTTTCTTTTGTTGCCCAGTCTCAGATATGGCTTTTTCTTTGCCACTCTGCCCTGAAGCCCAGAATCCCGCAGCCGCCTCTTCACTGTAGATGTTGACACTGGTGTTTTGCGGGTACTATTTAATGAAGATGCCAGTTGGGGACCTGTGAGGCGTCTGTTTCTCAAACTAGAGACTCTAATGTACTTATCTTCTTGCTCAGTTGTGCAACGCGGCCTCCCACTTCTTTTTCGACTCTGCTTAGAGCCTGTTTGTGCTGTCCTCTGAAGGGAGTAGTACACACCGTTGTAGGAAATCTTCAATTTCTTAGCAATTTCTCGCATGGAATAGCCTTCATTTTTAAGAACAAGAATAGACTGTCCAGTTTCAGATGAAAGTTCTCTTTTTCTGGCCATTTTGAGCGTTTAATTGACCCCACAAATGTGATGCTCCAGAAACTCAATCTGCTCACAAGAAGGTCAGTTTTGTAGCTTGTGTACCGAGCTAAACTGTTTTCAGATGTGTGAACATGATTGCACAAGGGTTTTCTAATCATCAATTAGCCTTCTGAGCCAATGAGCAAACACATTGTACCATTAGAACACTGGAGTGATAGTTGCTGGAAATAGGCCTCTATACTCCTATGTAGATATTGCACCAAAAACCAGACATTTGCAGCTAGAATAGTCATTTACCACATTAGCAATGTATAGAGTGTATTTCTTTAAAGTTAAGACTAGTTTAAAATTATCTTCATTGAAAAGTACAGTGCTTTTCCTTCAAAAATAAGGAAATTTCAATGTGACCCCAAACCTTTGAACGGTAGTGCCCCCCCAGACCCCTGGCTACTTTTCAGTGTTTTTTCACATTTGCCATCCTCATCCCTGGTTTCTGAACTGAACAGCTGCACTAAATCTCCAACAGACATGCCAGGTTCAGTTTCTTTACTGTCAGAGTCTGTTTACGTGCCGTGTGGCTCCTCGGATATGATGCCTGCTTTTGCGAAAGCTCGAACAACAGTGCCAGCAGATATGTTAGCCCAAGCATCTACAATCCATTCACAAATTGTGGCGTAATTCGCCCGGCGCTGTCTTCCACTCTTAGTGAAACTGGTCTCCTTCGGTCATCCATCGCTCCCACGCAGCTCGCAGCTTTAATTTGAACTGCTGGTTCACACAGATGTCCAGCGGTTGGAATTCCTTTGTCGTGCCTCCCGGAATGACAGCAAGCTCAGAGTTCATTTGCTTCACTAGTTTTTTCACATCGGCTGTGAGATGGGCACGCATAGAGTAACAGATCAACAGCGATGGTGATGCGTTGAAAAAAACACCTGGTCTCCTTACATACACCTTCCTCAGCCACTCTGTCATCATTTCCTCATCCATCCAGCCCTTTTCATTTGCCCTAATGATGACTCCTGCTGGAAACTTCTCTTTAGGCAAAGTCCTTCTCATAAAATTCACCATAGGCGGCAGTTTCTGTCCATTAGCATGGCAGACAAGCACAACAGTAAAAGAAGACTTTTCGTACCCCTTTGAGCGTATTGTTATCATGTTGGTCCCCTTCTTCTCCACAGTGTGATTCACCGGGATGCCGAAAGTGAGCGGCACTTCGTCCATGTTGGATGTGTTTGTCGGCGATGTGTTTGCTGCAGTAGGAGTGGAAGATGGCCAGCTTTTCACTATAATCTGCTGGAAGTTGTTGCGCTAACGTAGTCCTCGTCCGTTTGGAAAAATGGCACCGTTTCATTAAACGAAAGCACCAAGACGGACCTCCTTGGAAATGTTCAATTTTCATTTCTTCTGCTAGCGTTACTACTTTTAGTCGAATAGTGACCGTCTAAACGCTTCTCCCACTTGTTCTTTGCTCGATGATGCACTGCTCGAATCTTTCCTCCAACTCGGGCCACCTTGCCTTACGTCCGCGGAAACTCAGCTGCGTCTTCTTGACCTGTCGGAGCTCGTTTTCCAGCTTCCTCCACTTGCGAACCATTGATTCATTGATTTTAAATTTTCTCGCGGCTGCTCGATTTCCATGCTCCTCCGCCTAGCTGATGGCCTTCAGTTTGAACTGTGCTTGATAAACGTCTCTTTGCCATTTTCAGGGTTGTTATAACAACTATGTTTTGCATGACGCATATACCCGTTCTTTTATATACAATCCACACCCACACTTCCCCCTTTAATGTTCTTGTGGCGCTCTCTACTACGTCCGCCTTACAACAACAACACACACACACACACACACACACACACACAATTCCCCCTTAAACATTTCTTTACTACGTCCGCCTTACAACAAAAACACACAGGGCGCAAAAGAGATGACCAGGTGAGAAATAGGTGAGAATTGGGTAGACTTATCCGTGCACGAGGGTAAGAATAAATGATTGTTTATCATGGGCGCGAGGTCGGAGGCCCCGTGAAGGGATAGACTTCTTCTCATCTGAATCCACATTCTAATTGTGGCAATTACTGGACTGGAAGAAACGTTGGAAATGGTCAAGGACAGTTGAGAGAGTGTTTAAAAACTGCAAAGTTCATATCTATACTCAAGGAGCGCGTGTCATTATTGTTGCTGTCAACCCAATACAAAAGCTTGTGAATATTGCAGGACCAATTGTAGTGCAACAAATTAGTCAGTGCCAAACCACTCAGGGCTTTGGGAAGTTGCAACACGTCCTTGCTAATATGAGGAGCTTTGTTCCCCAGATAAATGAGCTTATCATTTGATTGAGCGTTTTGAAAAAGGCCTTCCTAATAAGCACTGGAATATGATTGAAAAGGCATAGGACTTGAGGCAGAACAAACATTTCAACCAAGTCAACCCTACTAGGGATAACGGGAACCCCAACCACCTAAATAAGTCTGCTTTGCACTTCTCCATAAGGCGGGAAAAATTGTTGGCAAAAAGTCGCTTTGGAACAGGCCAGGCCAAACCGCGGCTCCAATAAGGACTTTCCAAAAGTGTCTGAATTTCGCAAGCGCAAGTTGGACACTTTTAAAACTCAGGCAGAAAAACAGGTACAGGAATATACGTGGCATCAGACATAAAATGCACATTAAAGTGAAAAAAAAAACATATAAGTCACTCCGGAGTCTAAGGGTGTTTTCACACTTGGTCCCTTTCAGCCCTCTAAACGAACTCAGATTGATGACTCAGCATTTTTTGTTCATATGTGAACACGCCAACTGTACTCAGACCCCTTTAAAATGAACCGTACTGAGACCTCAGTCTCAATACGCTAAAAAGTCAACGGTACGGTTCACCTAATCTGTGCATTGTGAACACAAAGCGCACTGGGTTCACTTCGCCTTTCGCACTGTATTGTAACCTCCTTGGCTTATCGTAGATTGGTCATGTGACTCCAGGTGCAAAAACAGAAAGAGAACTCGGTCCTCTTTGAAATACACTCACAATGTGAACACAAAAAGAACTGAGTTTGTTTCCTCTTGGTCCACTTTTTGGTTCACTTAAAGAGGTCTGAGTTCGGTTCTTTTAAAAGGGTCCAGGTGTGAAAACACCCTAAGTGCGGTTCGTTTTAAAGGGGTCTGAGTCCGGTTGGCGTGTTCACATATGCACAAAAAATGCTGAGTCATCGATCTGAGTTCGTTTAGAGGGCTGAAAGAGACCAAGTGTGAAAACACCCTAAGTCGCATTTTGGGGGAATTTTTTTCGACAAAATCCAACACCAAGAACGTCCAATAACAGGCTAAACCATAAATGGGCAAACTACGGCCCGCAGGCCACATCCGGCCCACGAGGCCATTTAATCCGGCCCGCCAAACCTGAATAAATTTTATTATTTTTATTATTACTAAATATTTTATTGGGCCATTTTCCTTGCAATTATTATGTTTCCCTAATAGATGGGGAAGCGCCCGCCCGCGCATTTACCGTATTTTCCGGAGTATAAGTCGCTCCGGAGTATAAGTCGCACCAGCCATAAAATGCCCCAAAAAGTGAAAAAAAACATATGTAAGTCGCTCCGGAGTATAAGTCTCATTTTGGGGGCAATTTATTCGACAAAATCCCACACCAAAAATACTCATGAACGAACAACAACAGGCTAAACGATAGCAACAGGCTAAACAATAGGTATGCTAACGTGACAAACACAAACAAAGAGCTGAGAACGGGCCTGACGTAACATATAGAGTGATTAAGGACAACTATTACATGAATAACATGTTTATAAAACCATCGGTGTCACTCCAATTAATTAAATAGCAACAACAGGCTAAACGATAGGTATGCTAACGTGACAAACACAAACAAAGAGCTGAGAACGGGCCTGACGTAACTTATAGAGTGAAGGACAACTATTACATGAAAACATGTTTATAAAACCATCGGTGTCACTCCAATTCATTAAATCCATCGATCGTTCTTTGTCAACAATGGGTGCGCGCGGCTGAGGGCGCTTGCACTTCAAAATATTCCACAGGCTCATATAACGATAGATAAACTATATTTAAAATAACTATAATATAAGCCAATATTATCAAACCATCCGTGCACTTTAAATCTATTAAATCCATCGATCAAATTCCTCGTCCTTTGTCAACATCGCCGCGCGTGCGCCCTGACGTCAGCCTCGTCTTTATTCCACAGACCTAGCATATAATTATATTGTAGCGTTAACAAAGTACAAGGATAGACGTGGGTTTGGTAAACGGCTCTTTATTAAACAAAACAAACTTCCAAGCGTGTGGCGGCGTGGACTTCTAGACACGAGAGCTCCATGGCATAGGACCGGGCGTGCGTAAAGGCCATGTCCGAGCCCTACGCACCGTTCGCGGACAGCCATTCGGCCGAGCGCCGGCCCCCGACTCAGTAGAGTAGGACCGGGCGTGCGTAAAAGCCATATTAGTTTTTCAAACCTTCTATATCACTCCAAATCCTTAATTCCTTCAAACTCTTTGTCCTCCGTGTCACTTAGAAATGATCACCGCTAATGATAGTCCTTACGTGGGTACGTTTGTCCTTTATGTAAACAACCGCCGCGCTGCGCCGTGCCACTGACGTCACTTGAAATAGTAATCCATTGGTACATCACGGTTCTCCAAACTTTCTTTCTGCTGCTCGATTACTGTTTTCAGCTGCATATTTTACAACTTGAAGTTTGTAACCTGCAAAATATGAGTTTCTTTTTGGTGCCATTTTTCTTAAGCCCACCCAGTTGATGAGTCACGGCCAACTGTGAAATTCAGAGCGCCCTCATCCAGTTTCGTCTGAAAATATAATTTTTTTTCAGATGTAGTTTTTTGTTTTGTTTATTTGGTTGTTTTATCAGAGTCAAAGTCTGTTTTATCGTCGATTGTTTTTCATATACTAAGACACACAGAGATTGAAATTACGTTCCACTATCCCTCGGTGAGATAGTACACATATGCATACAAGCAACACAAAAAAAACCAAGAAGGCACAAACAATGAATAAATGTGAGTGTTGAATAAATGATAAATAAACAAATAATAATAATTGATAATAATAAATATAAGAGAAGCAAAAATGGAGCAAGTGTACATACAGCAGACAGTGGACTTGGATATGGTGCTTTAAAGTGTTAATTGCTATCTCTCGGTGAGATAGTACACATATGCATACAAGCAACACAAAAAAAACAAGAAGGCACAAACAATGAATAAATAAGAGTGTTGAATAAATGATAAATAAACAAATAATAATAAATAATAATAATAAATATAAGAGAAGCAAAAATGGAGCAAGTGTACATACAGCAGACAGTGGACTTGGATATGGTGCTTTAAAGTGTTAATTGCTTTATTTGATGTTTTCTCTATTTTTTATGTTTTGAATATGTTCAAGATAAAGATATAAAATCATGTGAAGTGATCAACTATACTAAAAATAACATGGGAAGTGGTCAACTATACTTATAAGTAAGTGATGTCTTAATGATCAAGTAAAAATTTGTGAAAAAAAACATATATAAGTCGCTCCTGAGTATAAGTCGCCCCCCCACCCAAACTATGAAAAAAAACGCGACTTATAGTCCGGAAATTACGGTACTCCCGGAAACCGTGTCAGAAAGCTCGGTGCACACTCACAAGTGCATGCACGTACTAAGTAGTACGGACCCGGCGCACGCCGTGCTCTATTTCCATCAGTGCCAAATTTCGAGTGTGGGCTGTGACGTCAGCATTCTCGTAATTTGCGCGCTGAGCTTTTAGATACAGTTTTACGCTAATGCCACCCACAAACCTTCCCCTGGAATCCTTCCATTAAAATGAGTGGCCCAAGGAAAAGAAAGGTGGACACTGAGTGCCGAGTGTTTAAAGAAACAGAGTGGACAATTTGTCTCGACCTACGTGTGTGCGCAGACGTTCAGCCACATGAACGTCAATAAAGCCCGTCACAGATTTAGGTTAACGTGCCGACACCTTGGCTCTATCCTAAGAATTACCACAACAAATTTTACTCCAGACCATGATGCACTAGCAAAAAAGGGAAACCAACAATTCTATTGATTTCTTTACTTTATTTAGATATATTCTTTCACTGATTCTTCAAGATGATGTATTTGGTCAGAATGTTTGCCGTTTGATGTGATTTTGCTTCATTAGAGAAACATATTTCATAAATCTGACCTGCAGGCGCTGAAGTGATGGAAACTATTATTCATAATAACAGTGTCGCATTTAATGAGAATCACTGATGATAGTTTTTTTTGGTGAAGTATTTTTTTAATGCTGTTAATAAATGCATTTGGTTTCAAAAAGCTTTTTTGAATATCTATGCTTTACTACCTACTAAAAGTAAAAACATTTTATGCAATGACCTTTACTTTACATCATTTCTATTACTACTTCTATTACTGCTCCAATTATTCCACAGATCTACGTATATTACTATATTGTAGCGTTACCAAAGTGCCAGGCAAGACGTGGGTTTTGTAACCGGCTCTTTATTTCACAAATCTAGAGCTCAACATGTGAGCAAACACACCCTGGATCGCTCTTTCTGCCCCTCTTTCTTTGGGTCGTTGCTGCGGCAGATGGCGAAGGCCAGGTCCGGGTTGGTGGTGGTGTTCCAGCGTGCAGAGAAGAAGGTTGGGGGTTCCTTGGGGTCGTACAGTAGCAGGGCATCAGTGTTGGAGGCCCATTCGCACAGCGCCACTCCGCTAGGAGTGAAATGGTTGTACCCCCAGTCTGTGTGCTGGCAGTTGAAATTGCCTGCATAGATTGCAGGTGCAGTTACAGATGGGAGTGACGTTGTGGTTAGCTCTGATGGTGGGGGCTTGTAGACGTTGATGACTGAAGTTTCCTGGATTTTAGTAACCAGCCACTCGATGTTGGAGCCTGGTGGGGATTGGCCACAAGCCGCCCAGCTTATTCCAGTGCGGACGAAGGTTGCCACACCGTGTTGCTTGGTGTTGATGGACCCGGCAAGATGAAACCCAGGGATTTTGAGGATGTTGTTGGTCGTGCAGTGCGTCTCTTGTAGGAGCAGGACCGCGGCCCCGTTGGAGTCGGCCAGGTGCCGAAGGACTTCAAGTTTGGCGGTGGTAAGGCCCTCGACATTAAGTTGAAGCACCGACAGGCCTCGGTTTTCGACGGTCGGGATGACTGCCCGTCCACCGTTCCTCAGTCTGCCGGCTCTGCGTTTGTTTGGCGACATTAGTTTCGCAAACGGGACTTGCTACTCACAGGGAAGACCGTGTGAAGGTTGTCGTCCATCTTCCCCAAACGTGGGGAGCCTCTGCTAAGATCTTGCGGATATCTACCCTATCTACTCTGCAATGCGCTCCAGTTTGGAACAGAAGCCCCCATGC
The DNA here is from genome assembly GCF_059516105.1 of Syngnathus floridae. Lineage (NCBI taxonomy): Eukaryota > Metazoa > Chordata > Actinopteri > Syngnathiformes > Syngnathidae > Syngnathus > Syngnathus floridae. Next base: position 3,345,847 of record NC_142416.1, on the reverse strand, counting down.
CAAAAAGGTGGATGTGGCAATAAACAACGCCCTCCGAACTATAACAGGATGCATGAAACCCACCCCTGTGTCCCTCCTGCCTGTCCTCGCGGGAATAGCGCCGGCCAACCTTCGGCAGGAGGCTGCCACCCTCGTTCTCGCCAGGGAGGCAAAAAATAACAACTGGCACATCCTGCACAACACTACAACAACCCCAGCTCCACCAAGCAGACTCAAGGCACGCCACCCCTACAACATGGCAGCACAAGAGATGCTCAATTCCATCCCTGAAGACATCTCCGGAGATGCCTGGCTGGCAGCAGCTTGGAAGCAGGAGTGGGAGGCAGCTGGCCCCTCCCTCATGCAATGTTACATCTGGGAACCAGGAGACGGCACTATAGGAGGAGACAAACTACCTCGCCAGCAGTGGACCACACTGAACCGCTTAAGAACCGGTGTTGGGCGCTTCAACACGTCTATGCGGCAGTGGGGACTAACGGACAGTGCGGCATGTGAGTGCGCAGACCCCGAGCAGACAGCTGACCACATCATCAATACCTGCCCCCTATATAGACCACCCTCAGAGGCCGGCCTCTTTGACCTGGGACCAGAGATGCTGGCGTGGCTCTACGACACCAAGTTGGAGCTCTGACGTTACACGAGAGAGAGTCTGTGAGGCTCCAATTATTCCACAGCCATAGTGTGCCCTCATGCAGTTTAAAGTGAAAATAACCTGTGAAGTGAACAACTATACTAGTTAAGTAACGTGTTAATGATCAAGTAAAAATTTGTGGAAAAAAATCACATATAAGTCGCCCCCACCCAAATTATGAAAAAGAAATGCGACTTATAGTCCGAAAAATTCGGTAAGTGAAAAAACGCTATTGTAATTTATTATGTTTTTGTTTGTGAACTTTGTTGAACTGAGTGTTTGTGTGTGTAAGACAGTGCAAATAAATTTCATTGTTGAAAATGACTGGCCCTGTGGTCTTAGTACTATAGGAGTCAATTTCTGTCATTATCATGTTAGTGTGTGACATTATCATGTCACACAATAAATGAGATGGGGTGATGTTCATGTGTGCCCATGTATATGATGCGGCTCGTTGTGATAACACAGTAAAAAATTTTCTCTTAGTCTCTGACTGGTTGGCCACCCCTGCTTTGGAGCGTTTGAAATTTGCACCCCCGGATACTTAAATCCATTTGCTCCTTATCTAAAAAAAAAAGATTGGGGAATAAGTTCGGCAGACGAGTTGATGGGAAAAAGTTCACTCTTGTGAATATATTAGCCCGAGAATAGCCCAAACGTATATAGGATCCTAAGGACCACTGGAAGAGAGACAGCTGGGTTGGTCACATACAAAAGGAGGCCATCTGCATACAGCAACAGTTTGTGGACCTTGCCAGCTTGAGTAATACCTTCAAACCTTGCTTCCTGACGCAGCCAAATAGCCAGTGGTTCAATCGCTATGGCGAACAAGACGGAGGACAGATTTTTAAACCGTTCAATTTTATCCATTCCCTATTATGTATCTTCAACAATTAGGTCACAATCTGCAGTTGCACTCTCATGGCCCTCCCCAACCTGTTGTGGGAGGTTTCCCATGGCAGGTCAGGATGTGGCAACCTGATTGGTGGCACCTGTGGTGGGGGCGCCTGTGGTGTAAAATTTTTGGAGCTGCGCTCATTCTCTGTCGGCTCTCTCCCACCACAGGTAACTAGTTTGGTTTTGTCTTCAGTTCATCTTGGGTTCCAGTTATCTTTGATTTACACATAACACCATATCCACTCAGTCATTCGCCTTCATGCACTGCATACACAACTGATTCATACTCATACTTACATACCTTGGCTTCTTGTTGGTGTTGAATTGTTTCAAAATAAACCATTTTGATTGACCTGAACCCTTTGAGTAATTTTCCCCTGCTGTTTGTTTGTGTTATGGCTTGCTGTGGAGCCAGGCTTGTTACTTGGCAACCAAGGTAAAGCCAGTCATTTAATAAGGGCAATCCATATAAAAAGAACAAGTAAGCAGTGGAAATGAGTAACTGAGGCAGTTACTTATTCCCGTGCTAAAGAGCCAACTCATCTTTCAGGCGAGATCACAAGTCCTCGCTATGTTTTTCTCTGTGATCTCATCCTCATCCTAGTATCATTGGAGCCAATGTGTATCACTATATTCGAGTAACGAGTGTTGTTGGTGCCACACTGTTGACTAGGCCTATTTGCAAGCCAGCCCCCTAAGATTAGATTCTATGTCAGGTGCTCTGGTATCGTGGCTGGATTTTTAAGCGAGATGTTTCGAGTAATGGAGTCACCTATGACCAAAGTGCGAGAGCCAGTAGACCGAGATGGCTTGAGACGGCTATGTGTCTTAACAGGCTCATCGCAGTTAACGAGCTGTTTGGGGCTAATGCTAACTGGGCTACCGGGCTGGCTATAGCCCGCGTTTGTGTCTGCCACATCTACGGTTATTGGGCATCTCTGTTCTAGCTGGTGGACACGTCCCTCTAGCAGGGATAACGTCTCTAAAAGAAGGGTGCAGGTGGTGCACGGAGCCATACATACCTTTTGATCTGAAGCCATATTTTACTTGTCCAATGATCCATCGTAGTTAGTAGACAAACAGCCACGAAGCTTCCTCTGAGAGCTGAGCAATGACATGGTCGAAATGGCAAGGATTGACGGTCCGACTTACACACAATAGTAAACTTCCAAGAGTGGAGTAAAAACATAAAAAACGAGTGAGGGAAACTGGACAAGAATGTAAAAATGTAGGTTGTCTCTCCGACATTGCTGTGGCGCGCTCTACGTGACAAACCAGAAGTCTCTCTACTCTAGTCAACTCTTCTCAAAATACACCCACAAGAAGTGAAAACTGAGCGCACAGCTCCAAAATCAGCAGAAAGACAGACGCCAATGCTATGAATGTCTTGTAAACAAGCACTGCAGTCAAGCTACGAAAAAAACTAATGCCAGTGTTAGCGAGAAGCAAACGAATGCATTTAACACATTATTGTGTTCTCCAAGAATGAAACAGCTCCTTCGATGCAATTCATCTGTTACAACTACTCAAAATACACCCACAGGAATTGAAAACATGGAGCGTACTGCTCCGAAATCAGCAGAAAGACTGACGCTAATGCTATGAAAATGAGCACATAGACGTGCAATATTATTAAAGTGAAATCGTTTATTATTTTTGTGTCATCTCAAGTTTACCACTTTACTGTGTCGGTCGTTTCCATAAATTGAAGGAACTTGCGAAACTGTTTGGCAACATCCATTACCTTGTATGGTTTGTCCCGCCCCAACGGATGTGATGTAATAGATAAAAGTACGTAATAGAAAATGGAGAAATCTGAACGGAGTAACGAATAGTCCCCCAAACAGATCATAAAAGTACAGTCTTATGCAAAAGTTTTTCTTTATAAATCATTGGTTGTTCGGATTAGCAAATCAGTTAAATATATCATATAACAGATAAACAGTGATGTTTGAGAAGTGAAATGAAGTTTATAGGATTTGCAGAAAGTGTGCAATCATTATTTAAACAAAAGTAGGCAGGTGCATAATTTTGGGCACCCCTACAGAAAAATGACATCAATATTTAGTAGATCCTCTTTTTGCAGAAATAACAGCCTCTGAACACTTCCTGTAGGTTCCAATGAGAGTATGGATTCAGGTTGAAGGCATTTTTGACCATTTTCTTGACAAAACATCTCCAGTTCAGTCAGATTTGATGGCTTCCCAGCATGGACAGCCCGATTTAAATCACACCACAGATTTTCAATAATTTTCAGGTCTGGGGACTGAGGTGACCATTTCAGAATACTTGTACTTGTTCCTTAGCATGAATGCCTTAGTAGAATTTGAGCAGTGTTTGGGGCCGTTTTCTTATTGAAGTACCCAGCCCCTGCGCAACTTCAATTTTGTCACTGATTCTTGAACATTGTTTGCGAGAATCTGCTGACACTGACTGGAATCCATGCAACCTTCAAGTTAAACTAGATTGACAGTACCTACACTGGCCCCACAGCCCCACTGGAATGCTGTGTTCTTCTTCCGCCATGCAGACCGCCCCTTGTTATGTCCAAATAACTCAATTTTAGTTTCATTAGTCCACAACACCTTATTCCAAAAGAAAACTAGCTTGTCCAAATATGCTTCAGCATACTTCAAGCGACTCTGTTTGTGACATGTGCGCAGAAAAGGCTTCTGCCGCATTACTTTCCCATACAGCATCTCCTTGTGCAAAGTGCACTGAATATTTGAACGATGCACAGTGTCACCATCTGCGGCAAGATCATGTTGCAAGGTCTTTGGCGCTGCTCTGTGGGTTGACTTTGACTGTTCTCACCATCCTTCGCCTCTGCTTATTTGAGATTTTTCTTGGCCTGCCACTCCGGGCCTTAACTAGAACTGTGCCTGTGGTCTTCCATTTCCCCACTATATTCCTCACAATGCAAACTGACAGCTGAAATCTCTGAGCTAGCTTTTTGTATCCTTCCCCTATACTATGATGTAGAACAATCTTTGTTTTCAGGTCATTTGTCAGTTGTTTTGAGGCTCCCATGTTGCCACTCTTCAGAAAAGATGCAAAGAAGAAAGCAACTTGTAACTGGCCACCTTAAATACCCGTCACTGGCAATGTTTTGTAATGAAGAATGGTCAAAATACTTTCAATCAGAATCCAGACTCATTGGAAGCTATAGGAAGCGTTTAGAGGCTATTATTTCTGCAAAAGGAGGATTTTTCTATTGGGGTACCCAAATTTATGCACCTGCCTACTTTTATTCAAGTAATGATTGCATACTTTCTGTGAATCCTATAAACTTCATTTCACTTCTCAAATATCACTGTGTTTGTCTGCTATATGATACATTTAACTGAAATTGCTGATTCAAACAAGCAATGATTTATAAAGGAAAATCATGAAAAGGGTCAGGGGTACCCAAATGTTTGCATGCGACTGTATCTCTGCAGCACCTGGAGGGATATATTACACTTTTCTCCACTCCTGAAGATTCCAAATACACAAGAAAATTATTTTACAAGGGAAAAATGATTTTACATCAATACTTGACACATATCATGGAAAAAATTGTGCAATGGTATTTGTATAGATCGCCAACAGGTCAGGTTTTTTTGGGAGGCATTTTCTATTGATAGCTGTGTGTCAATCGTGATGCATATTAATATTGGATTATTGCCCAAATATTTGCTGATGTGTCTGCAAAGTTACATGTTTTCCCACATTTAGACCATCAAAGTCAGTGAAGGAAGCCCAGAATTCGTATTATGTGCTCCCTTTTACGAGCTCCACTTAGGAGCAAGTGGCAGCATTTTGGACCAACAGGATTCGCAGACTCCAAAATAAATGCATTACAGTTATTTAGTCGAGATGTACCGTAATTTCCGGACTATAAGTCGCGTTTTTTTTTTATAGTTTGGGTGGGGGGGCGACTTATACTCAGGAGCGACTTATATATGTTTTTTTTTTTCACAAATTTTTACTTGATCATTAAGACATAACTTAAAAGTATAGTTGACCACTTCCCATGTTATTTTTAGTATATATATAGTCACTTAACATGCTTTTATATCTTTATCTTGAACATATTCAAAACATAAAAAATAGAGAAAACATCAAATAAAGCAATTAACACTTTAAAGCACCATATCCAAGTCCACTGTCTGTTTGCTCCTCTTATATTTATTATTATTATTTATTATTATTTGTTTATTTATCATTTATTCAACACTCTTATTTATTCATTGTTTATGCCTTCTTGGGTTTTTTTGTGTTGCTTGTATGCATATGTGTACTATCTCACAGAGGGATAGTGGGAACGTAATTTCAATCTCTTTGTGTTTCTTGGTATATGAAAAAAAATTGACAATAAAGCAGACTTTGTCTTTGATAAAACAACCAAATAAACAAAACAAAAAACTACATCTGAAAAAAAAAATATTTTCAGACTAAACTGGATGAGGGCGCTTTAAATTTCACCGTTGGCCGTGACTCATCAACTGGGTGGGCTTCAGAAAAATGGCACCAAAAAGAAAGTCATATTTTGCAAGTTACAAACTTCAAGTTGTAAAATATGCAGCTGAAAACAGTAATCGAGCAGCAGAAAGAAAGTTTGGAGAACCGTGATGTACCAATGGATTACTATTTCAAGTGACGTCAGTGGCACCGCACGGCGCGACCCACGTAAGGACGACCGGCATCATTAGCGGTGATCATTTCTAAGTGACACGGAGGACAAAGAGTTTAAGGGAATTAAGGATTTTGAGTGACATAGAAGGTTTGAAAAACTATTATGGCTTTTACGCACGCCCGGTCCTACTCTACTGAGTCGGGGGCCGGCGCTCGGCCGAGTGGCTGTCCGCGAACGGTGCATGGGGCTCGGGCATGGCCATTACGCACGCCCGGTCCTCTGCCATGGAGCTCTCGTGTCTGGAAGAACACGCCGCCACACGCTTGGAAGTTTGTTTTGTGGAATAAAGAGCCGTTTACCAAACCCACGTCTATCCTTGTACTTTGTTAACGCTACAATATAGTTATATACTAGATCTGTGGAATAAAGACGAGGCTGACGTCAGGGCGCACGCGCGGCGATGTTGACAAAGTACGAGTAATTTGATCGATGGATTTAATGGATTTAAAGTGCACGGATGGTTTGATAATATTATTGCTTATATTATTGTTATTTGAAATATAGTTTATCTATCGTTATATGAGCCTGTGGAATATTTTGAAGTGCAAGCGCCCTCAGCCGCGCGCAGCCATTGTTGACAAAGAACGATCGATGGATTTAATGAATTGGAGTGACACCGATGGTTTTATAAACATGTTATTTATGTAATGGTTGTCCCAAATCACTCTCTATGTTACATCAGGCCCGTTCTCAGCTCCTCATTTGTGTTTGTCACGTTAGCATACCTATCCTTTAGCCTGTTGCTATCGTATCGAATGATCGATGGATTTAATGAATTGGAGTGACACCGATGGTTTTATAAACATGTTATTCATGTAATAGTTGTCCTTAATCACTCTATATATTACGTCAGGCCCGTTCTCAGCTCTTTGTTTGTGTTTGTCACGTTAGCATACCTATCGTTTAGCCTGTTGTTGCTATCGTTTAGCCTGTTGTTGCTCGTTCATGACTGTTTTTGGTGTGGGATTTTGTCGAATTAATTGCCCCCCAAAATGCGACTTATACTCCGGAGCGACTTATATGTTTTTTTTCACTTTTTGGGGCATTTTATGGCTGGTGCGACTTATACTCCGGAAAATACGGTAATGAATGCATGGATTACTATATCTGGGTGCCGTTGAGAAAGAAAGGGCATTACATTAGCTGCTAAGACCCTCACAGGAATAATTCATTCAATTACGATAGCAGCAGTAGCTGCTCAGGTCCTAATTATCTAAACATTAACCTTGTTTTCTGTCACTGTTAGGTGCGCTAGAACATTACATTCGCGATTTATGCATTTCTACTAATATATAATTGAAACTAATTATGAAGTTCAAATAAATCACAATTTTTTTCTCTTTCTTCAGCCCTCAAACTATCAGCCACTTCAAGCACTATCTCCTATTAATCCTAAACTGGCTGCCGCTCCTGTTATGCCACGACCACAGAAGCCTGCTTCTTCTATGTCCGTTCTGAGAAGGCGCAGGGTCAGGTAATGAATTAACGTTCAAACTGTTGATGGCCCAGTGAATTGCAGGGAATGTGATCAATGATTGTAATAAAAGAAAATAGTGATTTGCTAGGTTCTTTGTGATTGGCTTGACCTAAGTAATCTGAGGTTGGCTCCAGCACACCCTCGATTGAGGAGAATAAGCAGTACTGCATACAGAATGGATTTGCGAACGGAGAGAGAAAGAGAGAGAGAGAGAGAGAGAGAGAGTGAGGGGGGGTTAGAGAGGGGAGGAGAGGAGGGGGAGAGAAAAAGGGAGAGAGAAGGGAGAGAGAGAGCTTCCTGTTTTCTCTCTCTCTCTCTCTCTCTCTCTCTCTCTCTCTCTCTCGCTCTCTCTCTCGCTCTCTCTCTCTCTCTCTCTCGTTCTCTCTCTCTCGGGTCGCTGGGGCTTCAACGGTGAAGCCCAAACTTCCCTCTCCCCAGCCAGTTCATCCACCCCATTTTTGTGGGGGGCAAAGGCATTCCCCAGTCATCTGAGAGACATAGTCTCGCCAGCATTTCTAGGGTCTAGTGGGACATGCCCGTAACACCACACCAGGGAAGCGTCCAGGAGGTATCCTAATTATATGTTTGAGCCACATCATCAGGCTCCTCAACACGAAGGAGCAGCGCCATTCCAGGTCTTTCTGTCATTGTCTACGTGACCATTACAGTCACCCAGCAGAACGATGGCACCCCCAGGAGGAGTGCTCTCCAGCACACCCGACAACAGGGGTGTCAAACTCATTTTGGTCTGGGGGCCGCATACATCTTAATCGGATCTCAAGGGGGCCAGACCAGTAAACTCATTCCAAAATTACATAGAACTAACAATAAGTCCACTTTTTTTCTTTGTATTAGTGCAAAGAAGACGTAAATTATAAAAATCTTTATATGAAATGAATTGTCCCTTTTACTAAATATATTATGAACAACCTAAGAGTTTTTAAAAAAAGAATGTGCAATTTCAACCACACTTTTACTCACTTTAACATTCAAGTGCAAATCTCACATAACATATATGGCATGCATAAGAAATAATGCAAAGAAAACTGACGAGAAAACTGACTAGCACTGCCTTTCCCAGCAATTTCAACAGCAAATATTCAGAGCTGTTTATTTTTATAGTGCAATGTTGAAAGCAGCATTCCATAGGATTTAGTTTTGCTCAGTATTTGCCCCTGAAACTTGGCATCTTTTAGCCTGCACAAGTGCATCAATATCAGGCATCATGTCTTGAGAAGCAGCCAGTTTCAGAATCTCATTTAAGTGTTTATGTGTGAGCTTTGAGCGAAGCTTTGTTTTATTAATGTTCATTACTGAGAAGACCTGCTCACAAAGGTAGGTAGTCCCAAACATGGACAACATTTTTGCAGCCAGTGCTGTCAATTTAGGATAGCCTGGTAGGAGATACTTGTAAAATGTGTCCAAGCCCACAGAAGCAAATTTGTCCTTCAATTCTACATCACACCGCAAATCAATGATTTCAAGTTGCATTTCAACAGGCACATCAGAAGCTCTGACTGTGAATGGTGAGCGAAAAACTGCAAATTCTGTCTCAAGTTTGCTAAAGACCTGAAATCGCTTCTCAAACTCCCTCAGAAACCCTGAAATCTTGTCTTTGTACTGTGTCACTTCAGGATTAACGCTTGCTGCGCACACATCTCTGAGACAGGGAAAATGAGCAGGGTCACCGCTTGCCACCTGCGTCTCCCATAACGCGAGCTTTAACTTGAATGCACATATGCTGTCATAATACTGTGTTACAATTTTTTTGCGTCCTTGCAACATTTTGTTCAGATTATTCAAGTGCTCTGTAATATCAACCATAAATGCAAGGTCCTGCAGCCAAAGTAGGCACTGTAATTCCTTAACAGGTTTTCCTTTTTTCTCCATGAATTGTCCGATTTCCCCACGTACGTAGATCAAAGAAGCGCCTCAGCACAGCACCTCTGCTTAACCATCTTACCTCAGTGTGGTATGGCAGACCATGTGTTACAGTCACTGAGAAAGCTGTCAAACTGACGATGATTGAAACCTCTGGCTCGGATGAAATTAACAGTTCGGACAACCACCTCCATGACGTGATCCATTTTTAGCGACTTGCAACATAATGCCTCTGATGCCAAATGCAATGAAATGTCCAAAAATCACCTCTTCCATTTGTGGCTTGTACTTTCTCTCTGAACTTTGTCACAACACCTGCCTTTTTCCCGATCATTGATGGCACACCATCAGTAGGCAGGCTTACGGCGCGGGACCAGTCCGCCCCGACTCAGTCCAGCACTCCAACAACGGAGTGGAGAATGTCATCAGCTGTTGTGGTGTCGGTCAAAGGCACCAACTTGAGAAACTCTTCTGTGACAGTCAAAGTCTCGTCAACTCCACGAATGAATATGGCCAGTTGAGCGACATCCGTAATATCAGTACTCTCATCAATTGCAATGGAAAATGCCAGAAATGACTCCCCTTTGCGTTTCAGTTGGCTGTCCAAGTCTGCCGATAGTTCCGAAATCCTGTCTGCCACGGTATTTCTCGTCAAGCTAATATTGGCAAAAGCTTGTCGCTTCTCAGGACACACACAATTTCGGCAGCCTTCAGCATACAGTTTTTGACGAACTCCCCGTCACAGTACGGCTTTGACGCTAATCCTATTTGGCTACCAATTATGTAGCTGGCTTTCACTGACCTCTCGGGTCCGGGTGAAAACAGACTGCTGTTTCCTCAGACCCACCAGCATTTCATTTACCTTCTGTTTTCTCAGTTTTCCGTGCAAGCTGTTGTATTTTCCTCCATGCTGAGTTTCATAGTGGCGCCGAATATTGTATTCCTTAAGCACCGAAACTTGCTGCATGCACACCAGGCACACGGGTTTCCCATTCACCTCCGTGAACATATCGGAAGAGGTACATTTTTCTTGAAAAATCCGACACTCTGTGTCTACTTTTCTCTTTTTTGAGAGACATTTCACTGAAGAGGGTGCCAGGGTCAACAGAAAAGGCGGGTAAAGCGATAGAATTGGCTAAAATACAGTGCCCCTAGTGGACAATATAAGAACTGCACATTTTAAAGAAAATTAAGTTTATTCGTCTTTAATAATGCAGATTTATCCCACGGGCCAGACTGAATCCACTGGCGGGCCGTACGTTTGACACCCCTGCCCTACAAGGACTCCAAATAGGGTTGGTACTCTGAACTGCCGTTTGTTGCACAGGCACAAACAACAGTCAGAATCTTTCTCCCCACCCAAAGGCTCCCCGCTCGATAACCGGGGTACAGACGCCCAAGTTGTGTGTGGAGGCGAGTTCGACTCTTTGTCTAGTCATACCCTATCTGCCTTGCACACCAGCGTGGGCTGTCAGAGAGGTGACATTCCATGTCCCTAGAGCTAACTTCTGTAGCCGGGAATCGGACTGCCAAAGTTCCTTTGGCCACCACCCAGGTCACCATGCACCCGACCCCTTCGGCTTCACCCACAGGTGGTGAGTGGCACCCGCGTTTCCTTTTCAGGCTGTGCCCAGCCGGGCCGCATTGATGAAGGCCCTCCATGTATCATAAAGGAAACTTGATTTTATTGTAAATAAAATGCAATGAATGGAATAAATGTGTGTGTGTGTGTCAGGGATGAGAATTTTCCGTGTTTTTTTCCGTCGAAAATATCATTTTCGTGAATCGTGTAAATCCGTTGAGATTTTTTTTTAAAAATATACGTATATGGGGGGCATGGAAGTGGTCGGGCAACGTTAGCCTCGGTGACTCGCGAGCATTCGCCCGCCACGATGACATCTTTTGGCACATCTCAAGGCAAAATTAATTAAGCTGTGAGTACGGAAATCGGCTTGCCTCTGTAAACCTAACTCACTGGCAGCAGTGATGCGACATCAGCTTTATTTTCGGCAGCATTTTGGCGTACTTTCGTCACATCATTTCCACTTGTTAATTTACGCGGAGAACTAGTGTTTTTACAGCGCCACAATGTAAAATTGTGATTGTGTTTTCATCACTTGTAGACGAGTTATTTAGTTAGATAGATCTAGGGGCTACTCGGCAAAAGTTTTCGCCAGGATCGTGCCAGGAAAATAGACAAGCCGAACGGGATCAAGAACTGCTTCAGATGGGCATGGCTCGAGAGCAACGTCATTGTACAACTCCGAACACAGTCCGTAACCACGTGCCTGACGGAACATATCCATAAATTAGATGTCCCTGTGAACATTTTGTGTATTTTCTGTCAAGATATGATCAGCTAGGAACATTAAGCACATCGAAACAAAAAACACAAAGGTACTTTTTTACTTTTACAAGCATGTGGGTTTAGAAAGTAACATGATGTTACATGTAAGCTAATGTTACGCTATTGTCATGATATTGTCATGATATTGTTGAAGAATAAAACTTCAATGATATATATATATATATATATATTCTGGAATGGATTTTTGTTGAAAACCGAGGTTTGACTGTATATATATATATATATATATATATATATATATATATATATATATATATATATATATATATATATATATACACACACGTATATATATATATATATATATATATATATATATATATATATATATATATATATATATATATATATATATATATATATATACGTGTGTGTGTGTATACACGTGTATGTATATATATATATATATATATATATATATATACAGTCAAACCTCGGTTTTTGACCAAAATCCATTCCAGAAGGCGGTTCGAGAAGTGAATCGGTCGAATTCCGAATCTATTTTTCCCATCCATCCATCCATCCATCGATCCATCCATCCATCGATCCATCCATCCATCCATCCATCCATCCATCCATCCATCCATCCATCCATCCATCCATCCATCCATCCATCCATCCATCCATCCATCTGGGTCGTCCCCGGGGTCTCCCACCGGTGTGGGACATGCCCAGAACACCTCCCCAGGGAGGCGTCGAGGAGGCATCCTGATGAGATGCCCGAGCCACCTCATCTGGCTCCTCTCAACATGGAGGAGTAGCGGCTTTACTCCGAGTCTCTCCCGGATGACCGAGCTTCTCACCCTATCTCTAAGGGAGAGCCCGGACATCCTGCGGAGAAAACTCTTTTGGGCCGCTTGTATCCGGGATCTCGTTCTTTCGGTCACGACCCATAGCTCGTGACCATTGGTGAGGGTAGGAGCGTAAATCAACCAGTAAATCGAGAGCTTTGCCTTTGGGCTCAGCTCTCTCTTTACCACGACGGACCGGTACAGCGTCCGCATTACTGCCGACGCTGCACCGATCCGCCTGTCGATCTCGTGCTCCATCCTCCCCTCACTCGTGAACAAGACCCCAAGATACTTAAACACCTCCACTTGGGGCATGTTGGATTTTGTCCACAATTTAGGGAGCGCGTTATCTGCGGCTCACGGCAAAAGCCATTGCCAATCACCTGTTATCCAATTTACTCACTGCGTGCTCGTTTGATTTCTTCAGATTTAGGAAAATGCTAAGACACTGAAGCAGAAATTAGACTTACACAGGTTGGTTGAGTTCAATCACAATTCTTGTTCAAAAAGCTCTGTTTTCAGGAAAGTATAATACAGCGCTGGGCCCTTCAAGAGCAGAAAGTCTCCATTCAGAAAAGGCAACATTCAAGGTTCTTTGGTTAGCTTATATCAGTTGCACATGCCAGTGTGAGCCGAGTTTGATGGGTGATGAGTCTTTGGGGTGGGGCAAGTTCGCCATGGGAGTGGGTGCTGGTTATAGGCGATTCGGTGTGTGTGGGGGCTGTTGTCTTCCATCCCGTCTTTCGGCCTTGGTGATCATCTTTGGCCGAGTCCTTGGCTGGCTCCCTCTGGCACCTGCTGGTTTTATCTCCACGTGACCTTCCTGTGAACATTCTTCTCCAATCTTGGACATAGACTGTCGTACCTCATTCTTTCAATTTTGTCATTTTGTATGAAATTATGCTAGCTTTTGGCTGTGACATCATTCTATTGCTGTTCTTTTGATACTTCATGTCTTTGCTTATTCTTAGTTTAATCATGCTTCCAACCGTATCTTTTCTTTGTTAGGCAAAATATTTCCCTCTGTGCAGAGCGTTCAGTAGTAATCAAAAACTGGCGTCTAGCATTAGTCAAAACATAAGATACAATCAAGTACTGAACGGTCAAGACGACTCTGGCCGTGTCCATGATTTAGAGAAAAAACATCAGGCATGCATTACACAGTTCCTTAAGGGTCATTAAGCTATTTAGGCAATATATCAAAAGTCATTTGTTATTTCAAAGTGCTCAGAAATATACTATATCAGATCATAAAGTTATAAAAACCTTTCTCATTACCATTTATCAAAAATGTCTAGTTATGTCTTCTTTATTGATTTGGTGTGTAGGTATAATTATAAGCTTAAAGTGTTTCTTTTATTGATTTAATATGTGAATATACTTTTCTGCTTATGTACTTTATTCAATGAGGTTTGAGCATATCTGTTTTTGTAGCTAGGTAGGACTTTTTGTATTTCAACCCCATTCCTTCAGGCAGGATCTCATCCCCGATCCGGAGAGGGCATTCCACCCTTTTCCGATCGAGGACCATGGACTCGGATTTGGAGGTGCTGACCTTCATCCCGACCGCTTCACACTCTGCTGCGAACCGCTCCAGTGAGAGCTGGAGATCACGGCCTGAAGAAGCCAACAGCACCACGTCGTCTGCAAAAAGCAGAGACGCAATGCTGAGGTCCCCAAACCGGACCCCCTCAATGCCTAGGCTGCGCCTAGAAATTCTGTCCATAAAAAATATGAACAGAATCGGTGACAAAGGGCTGCCTTGGTGGAGTCCAACCCTCACTGGGAACAAATCCGACTTACTGCTGGAAATGCGGACCAAACTCTGGCATCGGTGATACAGGGACCGAACCGCCCTTATCGGTTGGCTCGGCACCCCGTACTCCCGAAGCACCCTCCACAGAACCTCCCGAGGGACATGGTCGAACACCTTCTCCAAGTCCACAAAACATGTGGACTGGTTGGGCGAACTCCCATGCACCCTCGAGGATCCTGCTGAGGGTTTAGAGCTGGTCCACTGTTCCAGGGCCAGGACGAAAGCCACACTGCTCCTCCTGAATCCGAGGTTCGACCTCCCAACCGACCCTCCTCCCCAGCACCCCTGAATAGACCTTACCGGGGAGGCTGAGGAGTGTGATTCCCCTGTAATTGGAACACACCCTCCGGTCCCCCTTCTTAAAGAGGGGAACCACCACTCCAGTCTGCCAATCCAGAGGCACTGTCCCGGATGTCCACACAATGTTGTAGAGGCGTGTCAGCCATGACAGCCCCACAACATCCAGAGCCTTTAAGAACTCCGGGCGGATCTCATCCACCCCCGGGGCCTTGCCACCGAGGAGTTTTTTAACTACCTCAGTGACTTCGACCCCAGAGATTGGAGAATCCGCCTCAGAGTCTCCAGGCCCTGCTTCCTCAATGGAAGGCTTGTAGGTGGAATTGAGGAGGTCTTCAAAGTATTCTCCCCACCGACTCACGACGTCCCGAGTCGAGGTCAGCAGCACGCCATCCCCACTGTAAACAGAGTTGACGTTGCACTGCTTCCCCCTCCTGAGACGCCGGATGGTGGACCAGAATTTCCTCGAAGCCGTCCGGAAGTCATTCTCCATGGCCTCGCCAAACTCCTCCCACGCCCGGCCGGGTCTTTGCCTCAGCAACCGCCGAAGCCACATTCCGCTTGGCCATCCGATACCTGTCAGCTGCCTCCGGAGTCCCGCAGGCCAAAACGACCCGATAGGACCCCTTCTTCAGCTTGACGGCATCCCTTACCGCCGGTGTCCACCAGCGGGTTCAGGGATTGCCGCCACGACAGGCACCAACGACCTTACGGCCGCAGCTCTGGTCGGCCGCCTCAACAATGGAGGCGCGGAACATGGTCCACTCTGACTCAATGTCCCCCGCCTCCCCCGGGACGTGGGAAAAGCTCTGCCGGAGGTGGGAGTTGAAGCTCTTCCTGACAGGAGATTCTGCCAGACGTTCCCAGCAGACCCTCACAGAGCGTTTGCGTTTGGGTCTGCCAGGTTGGACCGGCATCTTCCCCCACCATCGGAGCCAACCCACCGCCAGTTTGTGATCAGTTGACAGCTCCGCCCCTCTCTTCGCCCGAGTGTCCAAAACACACGGCCGCAAATCCGATGACACAACTACAAAGTCGATCAGCGAACTGCGGCCTCCGGTGTCCTGGTGCCAAGTGCACACATGGACACCCTTATGTTTGAACATGGTGTTCATTATAGAAAATCCGTGTCGAGCACAGAAGTCCAATAATAGAACACCGCTCGGGTTCAGATCGGGGGGGGGGGGGTGTTCCTCCCAATCATGCCCTTCCAGGTCTCACTGTCATTGCCCACGTGAGCATTGAAGTCACCCAGTCGAACGATGGAGTCCCTAGAAGGAGCGCTCTCCAGCACTTCCCCCAGGGACCCCAAGAAGGGTTGGTACTCTGAGCTGCCGTTTGGTGCATAGACACAAACAACAGTCAGTACCCATCCCCTACCCGAAGGCAGAGGGAGGCTACCCTCTCGTTCACCAGGTTGAACCCCAATTTTCTAGGCGCCCAGCCGGGGGGAGAAAATTATACCCACACCTGCTCGACGCCTCTCACCGTGGGCAACTCCAGAGTTGAAGAGAGTTCAGCTCCTCTCGAGTGGGCTTGTACCGGAACCCAAACTGTGCGTGGAGGCAAGTCCAACTATGTCTAGTCGGAATTTTTCTGCCTCGCACACCAGCTCGGGCTTCTTTCCAGCCAGAGATGTGACATTTACAAGGACATTTACACCTCCCATCTCGCCCGCAAGGCAACCTCGATTGCGAGAGATGTGAGTCACCCGGCTCACTCTTTGTTTGACCTTCTGCCCTCTGGGAAGAGGTACAGGAGCCTGCGCTCCCGCACCACCAGACAACAGCTTCTTTCTCCAGGCTGTTAGGACCCTGAACTCGCTACCCCCTTCTGCGTAGCGTGCTGCACTGTTGCGCTATTTTCTGGAATGTCTGCTGTACGCGCACTTGCTCCTTTTTTTGCTCCTCTTATTTATTTATTTATTTATTTACTGTGTTATTTATTCATTATTTATTCAGCACACTGTTGTTATATTTGTTTACTTGTTTGTATGTTGTGGGCCATGTCTTGTCACCGTGGGATAGGGGGGAACGAAATTTCGGTTTCTTTGTGTGTCTTTGGCATGTGGAGAAATTGACAATAAAGCTGACTTTGACTTTGACTTTGACATTCCATTTCCCAAGAGCCAGCTTCTGCAGCCGGGGATCAGACCGCCAAGGTCCCTGCCTTTGGCCGCCGCCCAGCTTACACTGCACCCGACCCCTTTGGCCCCTCCCACAGGTGGTGAGCCCATGGGGAGGGGGACCCACGTTTCCTTTTCTGGCTGTGCCCGGCCGGGCCTTATGGGTGAAGGCCCGGCCACCAGCCTTTGAGCCCCGCCTCCAGGCCTGGCTCCAGAGGGGGGCCCCGGTGACCCGCATCCGAGCGAGGGAAAACGCAATCCATTTATTTTATTCATCATAAGGGGCTTGTCAGCCGTGCTTTGTCTGGCCCCTCACCTAGGACCCGTTTGCCATGGGTGACCCTACCATGGGCATGAAGCCCCAGACAATATGGCTCCTAGGATCATAGGGGCACACAAACCCCTACACCATGATAAGGTGACGACTCACGGAGGGGTCTATTTTCCCCATTACAAATAATGGGAAAAAATTTAATCTGTTCCAAGACTAAAAAAAATCACCTTTTTTAAGCATTTTTATCCGTATATTTATCCAATCGCGCAACTGCACCGCGCAACTGCACCGCGCTGGTCGCATTATTGTGACAGAGCCATCGCTGAAATTTAGAAAATATTTTTAAAGTCATGATGTACTTTCCAAGATTTAAGTGGACCTCAGTGCGCAGGGAGCTTAATTTGGTCCGATCACGCAACCGCAGCACGCCGGGCGCTCACTGTTGCATTGCTTTAAGAGCGTCTTTGTGTTTTAAGATGCCTTTACTGCTCCCACTTGCTTTCTTTGGAGGCATGATTAGGGGTTAATACAACTCTCTAAGTAACGAAAATACAATAATGAACGGAGTCAGTCGGCATCCGGGTTTTCTCTGGTCCTTTCGGCTCACCTTGCGAGGTTCGACCTCCGAATTTTGTTTGACAACTGAAGCAAAAAAATCTTTAATTTTTCATTCGAATTCCGATTTGTTCGAGAACCGTGACGTTCAAAAACCGAGGTTCTACTGTATATATACAGTGTATGTATATATATATATATATATATATATATATTATTAAGGACAACTATTACATGAATAACATGTTTATAAAACCATCGGTGTCACTCCAATTCATTAAATCCATCGATCGTTCTTTGTCAACAATGGGTGCGCGCGGCTGAGGGCGCTTGCACTTAGAAATATTCCACAGGCTCATATAATGATAGATAAACTATATTTCAAATAACTATAATATAAGCCAATAATATTATCAAACCATCCGTGCACTTTAAATCTATTAAATCCATCAATCAAATTCCTCGTCCTTTGTCAACATCGCCGCGCGTGCGCCCTGACGTCAGCCTCGTCTTTATTCCACAGATCTAGCATATAACTATATTGTAGCGTTAACAAAGTACAAGGATAGACGTGGGTTTGGTAAACGGCTCTTTATTAAACAAAACAAACTTCTAAGCGTGTGGCGGCGTGGACGTCCAGACACGAGAGCTCCATGGCATAGGACCAGGCGTGCGTAATGGCCATGTCCGAGCCCTACGCACCGTTCGCGGACAGCCACTCGGCCGAGCGCCGGCCCCCGACTCAGTAGAGTAGGACCGGGCGTGCGTAAAAGCCATATTAGTTTTTCAAACCTTCTATATCACTCCAAATCCTTAATTCCTTCAAACTCTTTGTCCTCTGTGTCACTTAGAAATGATCACCGCTATTGATAGTCCTTACGTGGGTACGTTTGTCCTTTATGTAAACAACCGCCGCACCGCGCCGTGCCACTGACGTCACTTGAAATAGTAATCCATTGGTACATCACGGTTCTCCAAACTTTCTTTCTGCTGCTCGATTACTGTTTTTAGCTGCATATTTTACAACTTGAAGTTTGTAACCTGCAAAATATGAGTTCCTTTTTGGTGCCATTTTTCTTAAGCCCACCCAGTTGATGAGTCACGGCCAACTGTGAAATTTAGAGCGCCCTCATCCAGTTTCGTCTGAAAATATAATTTTTTTCAGATGTAGTTTTTTGTTTTGTTTATTTGGTTGTTTTATCAAAGTCAAAGTCTGCTTTATCGTCGATTGTTTTTCATATACTGAGACACACAGAGATTGAAATTACGTTCCACTATCTCTCGGTGAGATAGTACACATATGCATACAAGCAACACAAAAAAAACCAAGAAGGCACAAACAATGAATAAATGTGAGTGTTGAATAAATGATAAATAAACAAATAATAATAATTGATAATAATAAATATAAGAGAAGCAAAAATGGAGCAAGTGTACATACAGCAGACAGTGGACTTGGATATGGTGCTTTAAAGTGTTAATTGCTTTATTTGATGTTTTCTCTATTTTTATGTTTTGAATATGTTCAAGATAAAGCTATAAAAGCATGTGAAGTGATCAACTATACTAAAAATAACATGGGAAGTGGTCAACTATACTTATAAGTGATGTCTTAATGATCAAGTAAAAATTTGTGAAAAAAAACATATATAAGTCGCTCCTGATTATAAGTCGCCCCCCCACCCAAACTATGAAAAAAACCCGCGACTTATAGTCCGGAAATTACGGTGTATATACCGTAATTTCCGCACTATAAGCCGCACCAGCTAAAATTCGGGGATATTTTAGTTTTTTTCTTACGTAAGCCGCATCGGACTATAAGCCGCACGTGCACACAAGTTTTTTACAAAGAAAGACAGTACACAGAAAGCCTTTTTAAAGTTTTAATAACATACTTTAACATGTCTTTCTAAACATTGCCTGTGACGCAGCAGTAGTACCGCAGCAACACGGAAGTGTGCACGTGAGTTATTAACAAAGAAAGACTGGACACAGAAAACTTTTTTAAAGTTTTAATAACATACCTTAACATTTCTTTCCAAACACTGCCTCTGACGCGGCAGTAATACCGCAGCGACACGGAAGTAACACAGCACTAATAGGGTTTGATTGAATAAAACATACCGGTAAAAGTCACTGAGACGCGGCGGTAACACAGCAGCAACACAGTAGCACAGCAGTAAAAGCGCTGATTAAAAACAAAACAAAATATATATATATGTTTGTATATACGTGTATATATATATACTATATATACTATATATGTATATATTGTATATATATATGTATATATGTGTGTGTATATACATATTTGTGTATATATACTATTATATATATATATATATATATATATATGTAGATCTGTGTGTATATATATATATATATGTAGCATATATATGGTCCCCCCAGACCCCCGGTAGGCCCCACAGACCCCCAGCGACTTTTCAGTGTTTTTTCACATTTGCCATTCTCATCCCTTGTGTGTGTGTGTGTGTGTGTGTGTGTGTGTGTGTGTGTGTGTGTGTGTGTGTGTGTGTGTGTGTGTGTGCGCGTGTGTGCGCGTGTGTGCGCGTGTGCGCGTGTGCATGTGCGCGTGTGCGTGTGTGTGTGTGTGTGTACGCGTGCGTGAATGAGCTCAATTTTTTCAGAGGTTCTTTCCCTGTTCCACAGTCTTAAGATTCTCTCGCATATCAAAACAACATATATCGGGAAATGAATGTTCCAAATGGTCCCTAGGTGTGAGTGCGAATGCGGATGGTTGTTCGTCTCTGTGTGCCCTGGGATTGGATGGCAACCGGTTCAGGGTGTCCTCCGCTGACTGTCCGATGACCGCTGGGATAGCCTCCAGCACGTCCGTGACCCCCGTGGGGACAAAGCGGTACAAAAAATGGATGGACGGATGGATATTTTGTCTTTGTGCAGGTGTAAGCGCTGTGAGGCATGCATGAGAGCTGAATGTGGAGATTGCAATTTCTGCCGAGACATGAAGAAGTTTGGAGGACCTGGAAAGCTTAAGCAAACCTGTGTGCTGCGCCAGTGTCTTTCGGTAAGTCACGTTTTTTTTTTTTATGAGATGTTAACAGTAATTGGTGAAAAAAAGAAGTTCACTGTTTCCACTTCATTTTATTTTGCATATAAGGCTATAAACTAAATCTTAAACAGTAATCCTTCGCAATTAGGAGCAATTTTTAGAGTGCTCAATCAGCCTATCAAGCATGTTTTTGGGATATGGGAGAAAATCGGAGTGCCCAGACGAAACCACGCGGGCTCGGGGAGAACATGCAAACTCCACACAGGGAGAGCCGGAGCTGGAATCGAACCAGCACCCTCCTAATTGTGAGGCGGACGTGCTACCCAGTGCCCCACCAAGCCGCCCTTCAACAGAAACAGTTAAACAAAAATTTCATTTTAAGCTCTAGACCGGGGGACCCCAAACCTATTCGAATGTGGGCCACATAACTCTTTTCTGATTGGGGGCCGGGGTTTTTTGTACCAAAAAACAGTCGCAAGGGTGCCTGAAAATAAAAATTCACTGTTTTCCAGAAAGCCACTCATTAAGTCATGAAATACTAACACTGTGAAATATGAATATGAAATAAATAAGCAAATATCAGTGTGAACTGTGGGCCTGTATCTGGCTGGTGAGTAGTTGAATGTCAGCTTTCGTTTTCGTCACAGCTAGTCCCAAACACTGATGCAGATGTTTGTCTGTTAATTTTGATCTCATCTGACTTTTCAGGTGTTTCATTCGTGGAAATGTTTGCTCGCAGATCTATGTACTGTCAAAAACGTGGACATCTTCATTGCGTGTTTTTTAATGTTAGAGTACGTGTCGTGTGGGAGGGCAGCATAGAAGTCTTTGGGGCTGTTAGACTTGAATGGTTCTTTCAGGCGTCACAGTTCTGTAACTTGACCAACTCAAACTGATAAGAAGGCTGGGCTGCATTGATGTCGACAACAAAAGGGACAGATTTCTTTTGCATAGACATGGAGTTAAACGAAATCGCACACTGAACTCCTCCTTTGGCATTTCCAGTGCTTCCACACATTTTTCAGCTGGGAACCGGTCCGCTGGTTTCTCTGCAGAGAGGTTTTGGGTAGCAGGGTGACGGTCAAATTTGTGCTTTTGCACTTGTTCCACAAGCAGTGCTAGCTTTACCTCAATAGCTTTTATGTGGGAATATATGTCATAGATAAGTTTTCCTTTGCCTTATAGGTGCAAGTTCAGGATATTTAGCACTTCTGTCAGATCTGTAAAAAAAGTAAGGTGCCATTTCCATTCTGGGTTGATCAACTCTGGACTGATTTTTCTTTTGACAGAAGAAATGTGTTAATTTCGGGTAGCAGCTCGTAAAAACGCCTCAAAACTGCCTGGGCTCAACCATCGTACCTCTCTGTAGTACAGCACTTTGCCACGCGCAGACTCAGACAGGAATTGTTGGAACTGCCTGTGTTTAAGTCCCTTTGCTCTGATGATATTAATACATGACACCACAACTCTCCATGTACCATCCACGGAGGTGAAAGAGAGCTCCCTATTCTATGGAGCGGGTGTGCGTAAAAGCCATCATAGTTTTTCAAACCTTCTGTGTCACTCCAAATCCTTAAATCCTTCAAATTCTTCATCCTCCATGTCACTTAGAAACAAAGGTGCTAATGATGCTGGTAGAGAAACAATGATGCCGGTAGTACGTGGGGCCCTTCGTCATCTTCGTCATCCCGTGATCAATCTTTGTCCTTTTTGTAAACAACCGCCGCGCACGCCGCGCCGCGCTGCTGACGTCACTTGAAATTCAAATTACAGTAATCCCTTGCTACATCGCGGCTCGTTTATCGCGGTTTCACTTTTTTTGGGGGGGAAAATTTTTGAAAAAAAACACATAAGTCGCTCCTTATTATAAGTCGCCCCCCCACCCAAACTATGAAAAAAACTGCAACTTATAGTCCGAAAATTACGGTACATTAGTTAACCTGAGAAGGCAGCCACCTGGTAATTACTATTAGCATAGCGACCATTAAAGATAAAGAATTGGGACAAACTATACCAGCTAGTGACACTTTACCAACTGACCGACCGACCGACCAACCAACCAACCAACGCATAAACCTTAGTGCCAGTGATTTGCTGAATTAATGTGACCAATTTGAAGGTGTTTCATAAGGAGTAGTCGGGCTGTTTGATTTTTATGATTGCTTTGTTACAGTGTTAGTGACAGCTTGGACTGTTTTTCATTCGGAAAGGGGGAACGTTGTAGAAGCACCTCATCCATATAGTCACTCACAAGTGGCTGCTTTATTCTCGTGTCCATCTAATTCACATAGCATCAAAATGACTTACTCAATCCGCCTGATATTGTCATCTGCGTATTGGTTCTCTTTTAATAAAATGTCAACAGACTTTATTGTGTGGGGAGCATTGAAGGTGACGGATGGCAAACGGACCCCTTTGACTGCCGAACAACATGCCTGACATAAATTAACAAAACAAAGGATCCCTTCGGCTGCCTAGAAACACGCCTATCTGAAAAAACAAGACGTTCTATGCGACGCTCTCTCGGGGTTAACACAATTCCCAAATTCTAGACCCCAAAGTTCGCGTAAAATTGAGCTTTAGCTGTATTGGTTATTGGCCTACTTTGCTACTAATATTTGGTATCAGGATTGGGCCAAAAAAATGATATTGGTTTATTTCTGTTCAGAAATTTTGTTTTGAAAAGTAAAACTTGGTGTTTGTCATATATAAACCTGATTTATTTTTTTTACCTTTCTTTCCAGCCAGGACTACCACTGTCTGCTGTTTGTGAAATATGCAAGGAGCCTAACCAAGATGAAACTGGAGATCGGCTCTTTACTCTGATGGAATGTTCGAATTGTGCACAGATAATCCACCCTGCTTGCCTCACGGTACAGAATGTTAGTTTTTTTTCCACTCTGTTTGAAATTCAAATATTTATGTTTACCGTGTTTTTGGACTAAAAGTCGCTCCGGAATATAGGTCGCATTAGCCATAAAATGCACAATAACGTGAAAAAAAACATATATAAGTCGCTCCGGAGTATAAGTCACATTTTGGGGGAAATTTATTCGACAAAATCCAACACCAAGAACAGACATGAATGAGTAACAACAGGCTAAACAATAGGTATGCTAACGTGACATGAACACAAACGAAGAGCTGAGAACGGGCTTGACGTAACATTCAGAGTTAATATAACTATTACATAAATAACAGGTTTATAAAACCATCTGTGTCACTCTAATTCATTAAATCCATCGATCGTCCTTTATGTCGGCAACCGGTCGGGTGTGCGCATCTGACGGCGGTTGCACTTCAAAATATTCCACAGGCCCATATAACGATATATAAATTATATATCAAATAACTATTATATGAGCAATAATATTATCAAACCATCTGTGTTACTCCAAATCATTAAATCCATCAATGCTATGTCAACAATGCCGGCCGGGTGCGCTTCAAAATATTCCACAGGCCCATATAAGGATATATAAATTATATATCAAATATATATTATCAATATTATTATTGATAATAATATTATTATTGATAATATTATTATAATATTATCAAACCATCTGTGTCACTCCAAATCATTAAATCCATCGATCAAATTCATCATCCTTTGACAACAACGCTGCGCGTGCGCCCTGATGTCAGCCTCGTCGTTATTCCACAGATCTCGTATATTGTAGCGTTAAGAAAGTACAAGGAAAGACGTGTGTTTGGTAAACGGCTCTTTGTTTAACAAGAGTTCAACAAGCCAACAACTACTGAACTATAACGATAAAAACATATACAAGTTGCTACACAAAATAAAATCTATCAAATAATTATAACATATATAGTTCACCGCCACACGGCCCCCCGCACCGGCGTGGACTTCCAGGCGTGTGGCGGCGTGGACTTCCATCCCCGGAGGTGGCACTTCCAGCCATGGAGGTGGAAGAGAGGTCCATTGAATAGGACCGGGCGTGCGTAAAAGCCATGTCCGAGCCCCATCCACCGTCCCCGGACAGCTACCCGGCCGAGCGCCGGCCCATCCAAGGAGGTGAAAGAGAGCTCCGTAGAGTGGGACCGGGCGTGCGTAAAAGCCATGTCCTAGCTGCATCCACCGTCCCTGGACAGCCACCCGGCCAAGCGCCGGCCCCCGATTTCCATCCACGGAGGTGAAAGAGAGCTCCGTAGAGTAGGACGGTTCTTTATTTAACAAAACAAGAGTTCAATGAGCCAACAACTACTGAACTGTAACGATAAAAACATATACAAGTTACTACACAAAATAACATTTAAAAGTTACCGAACCCCATCAGTTTCATATGCGCATTCACTGAACCCCTCTATAGGGGGGGTGGGGGGCTGGGGGGGTGGGGGGCTGGGGGGGATTGACATACCAGCAAATCAGTGTGACTTCTGCTGTTGCTTTTGCAAGACCAGTTCAGATATGCGTTATCGCGAATTTACACGACATTCAGGTGTGTTCAGCCAACCGCGGGCGGGGTCGTGGGGGGGAGGGGGCGGGGCAATGACATACCAGCTCTGCCGAACCCCTGAAGCCGACTCACCGAACCTGTAGGTTAAGAACCACTGTTTTAGAAGGTTAAATATGCAAAGATAGTTCTTCAGCCGCTCTTATTTTATCAGATACACTCTCATTGTTTTGTATTCTTTTCACTGTAGTTTACTAATGAACTTTAAAGAACAAACGTGCACATCATGAAATTGCATTTTGTACTGTGTGCGTGCATGCATGCATGCATGTACTTATGTATTTGTGTGATTAAATAAAAACCTCTCAGTAGGGTGGCCAGACGTCCTCTTTTTCCCTGACATGTCTTACTTTTGAGCCCTAAAAAAATGTCCGGAGGGAATTTCAAAATCGTCCAGGATTTTGTTGGACTGCCTCAAACATAATACATGTACAGTACATTGTCAATAGAATTGCCACTCCGTTCCATCTCACTCAATTTCAGGTTTTTCTGTATCGTTCACAAATAAGTCACACCCTTCTCCTCAAATCTAGTCACTTTGATACGTAGTAGGGTGGGCTGGCCAGTCTACACCGAGTGTTTACAAGCACTGCCAAAACGAAAATGCACGTTCACGGAGGAGTTGAATAAATAAAATTCCCATGCTTTCGGCAGGGTCTTGATCCTTATGAAACTGAGGGCTTGACATGCAAGGCAGGCACTTACGTGTCTGTGACAAATAAAGGAGGACTGGAAAGTTATTTTTTTTCTCTTCAAATGTTGCACCGATGGCCGTATTTCTTTTGTCTCTTTTTACTTAGTGTTCCACTATAAAACTCGAAAATGTCAGTGTATACATATTGTTAGGGTTTGTTAGTGTAAACATGTTTTTGTTATTGTGTATATGTTGTTTTGTGTTATTCGGGCCAATAAATGCAATTGCTATACAGACACCATGTCATTTGCGTCATAACATATGACACAGATGAACCCTCCCCCCAAAAAAACCCAACAACAAAATGACCCTGCCCCCTCCCAAATAAAGGTGTCCTCTTTTTCAGAAACCTAAATCTGGTCACCCTACCTCTAAGATTTAAACCAAAACTCAAAACTCGAATATAGCATAAATTACTGATTTTTAAAGGCCTTTAGAAGTGACATTTTTTTTTAAACCATGTTACATTATGTTCTGTCCCCGACTGTACATAATGGAAGTTTAAAGCAGTTGTTCTTGCTTACTTGAACGTCTTTCTTTATTGTTCTGTCAACACGCTACAGGTTACAGACCGGTCACAATTCCTTGATGGACCGTGTTCCCTTCCCGTAGTCCCCCTCGAACACAATACTCACAAATAAACAATCCTATTGTTACAAACCAAACAGCTGTATTCCCCAGTGACATTTGAATTTATTGCAGGCAGTAAAATCAAGCTATAATTCATTAATTAAATAAATATTTACAGTAGCATTATACATCGGTAACTCTTCTTCTTTCACTGCAGATTCAGGGTGAAGGAATTATCAACAAAGACCTTCCAAGCTGTTGGGAATGTCCGAAATGTGTTCAAGGGATCACTGACTCAGAGGTACACAACTGACAAACAGAAGGATGAGTGTGCAACATAAAGAGAGAATGCAAGTTTACAAAACATATGCAGTTCACTCATCATGTAAATCCATTGTTATTTTAATTAAATTAAATATAAACTGTTGATTAGTTGCTTGATGCAGTTGTTACAATGTGTCCACAGCATGCCTCATGTAGTTAACTGTGTTGGTGATTATTGTTACATTCATGGTTAAAATTACAGTTGATAATTATATTATATGAGCTTGTCTGCACTTTGTACTTAACATTTGCATTTTGACGCTCTTGGCTCATCTTGTGGTCAGTCTGTAGCGGTGCCCATAGATTGTCCTGGCAAAGTGTTTGCACACCTCGTGGTAGACGGGTGTGCTGTTTGTTGTTCCCTGGTGAATAAGAAAGGACCACTCATACAAACAAGGCTAATTTTGGAAAGTCTCGAGTACGCGTGTGGCATACGCACGACTGAAGTGTTACTTTGTTCAGATAGATAATTCAATAGATTCAAAGCAACTCTTGTTGTGGTGACCCACAAGGAGTATACATTGACCTGTCTTTAAAGGCGTGGTGGTAGAATGACACTTCTTTGCTAAAAGAGAATGCAGGGATCAGAGTTGAAGTGAGGTAGTTTGTTCTTTGAGATGTGAAGAGTTCAGTTTTGTACGAGACATAACTTGCCTTTGAGTCAAAATTAAACTGCAGGAGGTTCAGTCTTTGAGTCTGAATGAAGATTTACATCCAGGGATTTAGTAATAACCTCTATTTATAATAATAACCTTTATTTAACCAGGTAAAACACCTATTGAGATCGAAATCTGTTTTACAAGGGAGACCTGCCCAAATGATTGTGAGCGCGCGTCAACCATTGTATATAGTTAAGAGACAGAACACATGTTAAAGTAGAAAAAAGCAATAAAATAAATAACAAAGATGGATCATGTCTTAAGTTGCAACAGTTGGAATCAAAAGTAGAAAAAAGCAATAAAATAAATAACAAAGATGGATCATGTCTTAAGTTGCAACAGTTGGAATCACAATAACAATTTAAAAACACAAACATTCTTTCATGGCCTCACAGTCCCTGTCAACCATGATAGAGTGAAACCTTGCAGATCAAACAAGCATTAACAGTTTCAAGTCATTCTGGAAAGAGTTCCATATTGATGTGGCAGCAAAGCTGAACGCTCTTTTCTCTTGTTCAGTCCGGACATCTTTAACAATTAGGTGAATGATATTCCTGGAGCGCAAGCAAAGCGACTTTTATTTCTTTGTCTCCTCGTCTCATTATTTCCTACATCTCCACAGTTGATAATCCTTATGCAAGCAAAAATGACGAATTTTAATGCAAGCATCTACGTAGCAACGATGAAATAGCCCGAATGACCGCATTTCAGCACATCGCAGCACCTGAGATAAATAACTGTGGTGCCTCAAACACAGCGCTGCTGGATGCTCAAACAGCTATCGGCAAAATAGTGTGAAGTCCTTCCTTTTGAGACTCTTTGGACTGTCCGAACTGGAGAAAACAGATCTACTGCTGCACCTCAATGACCTTGGTGACGGCAAACTATCCGAATTGATGGAAAGGATATTCCAACACAAACTACTGTGTGCTCGCTGTGGAAGCTGACAGGGCTATTCTGGCTAATGTTCAACAGTTTGTCGACGTGATGACTCCCAAGACAGACACCTGGGCCCCGTTAACACCCGAGGAAGACGCATCAACCACTGCCATTAGCCAACCACCAACCTCACTACGGGTTGTGTTCTCTCCATGTTAGCTTTGCTGTTCTAAATCTGAAATTTCAAGGGGCCAGGGGAAATGTCAGGGCCTAGGCTTGGCACCTATGTATATGTGCTGGATGAGGCTGCAAGCCGTTGCTTGTTACTGACTCCATATCCCGCCGAAGTGCGCTCAGCGCAACATCTTGCCGGCACAGCCACTAGACAAGATGGATGGACGGACGAGAGGATGGACAGATGGACAGACTGATAAAAGACATACAGATGGCACGAGTGCAAACTTAACAGGCTCAGAGAAAAGGCTGCCACTCCCAACGGTGCCAACAAAAGAAACCAATAAGTGCAACAAGATAAAAGACATCAAAGGCAAAGTAACAAAGACACTGTTACAAAAGAGAAAACGAACTGCAGGCCTGCTGGTGAGAGGCCTAAATAAAATAGCCGCCACACACGCTGGACACCGTTTGCATGGCTGTCGTCCCAGGAAAAAGCCTCTTCTAAAAAAGATGCACAAGGAAGCTTGCAAAAGGTTTGCTGAAGACAAGCAAACTAAGGATATGGGTTACTGGAACCATGTCCTGTGGTCTGATGAGATCAAGTTAAACATATTTGGTTCAGATGGTGTCCAGCGTGTGCGGCGGCAACCAGGTGAAGAGTACAAAAGACAAATGTGTCTTGCCAAAAGTCAAGCATGTTGGGAGCGTCATAATCTGGGGCTGTATGAGTGCTGCTGGCACTGGGGAGCTACAGTTCATTGCGGGAACAATGAATGCCAACATATACTGTGGAATACTAAAGCAGAGCATGATCCCCTCCCTCCATAAACTGGGCCGCGGAGCAGTATTCTAACATAACAACCCCAAACACACCTCCCAGACGACCACTGCCTTCCTAAAGAAGATGAGGGTGAAGGTGATGGACTGGGCAACCATGTCCCCAGACCTAAACCCTATTGAACATCTGTGGGGCATCCTCAAACGGAAGGTGGAGGAACTTAATGTCTCCAACATCCACCAACTCCCTGATGTCATCATGGAAGAGTGGAAGAGGATTCCAGCGGCAACCTGTGAAGCTCTGGTGAACTCCATGCCTAAAAGGGTTACGGCGGTGCTGGAAAATAATCTTGGCCACACAAAATATTGACATTTGGGTCCATTTTTTACATTTTCAGTTGGGGTGTACTCACTTTTGTTGCCAGCATTTTACACATTAATTGTTGTATTTTGAGATGCTTTGAAGTAACAATAAATTTACTTTGCTATCCAAGCTCTACAGTGACTACTTAACATTGTCACAAAGTGTCATTTCTTCAGTGTTGTCCCATGACAAGGTATACAGTAATTAAAACATTGCAGAAATGAGAGGGGTGGTACTCGCTTTTGTGATTTTATCTATCTATCTATCTATCTATCTATCTATCTAGATAGATAGATAGATAGATAGATAGATAGATAGATAGATAGATAGATAGATAGATAGATAGATAGATAGATAGATAGATAGATAGATAGATACACCGTATTTTTCGGACTAAAAGTCGCTCCAGAATATAGGTCGCATTAGCCATAAAATGCACCAAACATATACTATAAGTCGCATTTTGGGGGAAATTTATTCGACAAAATCCAACACCAAGAACAGACATGAACAAGCAACAACAGGCTAAAGCAGGGGTGGGCAAACTTTTTGACTGGCGGGACGAATTTGGTTCTAAATTTTGATCGGGGTGCCGAACCAGGAGCAGATGAGTGTAGTTTTTGTGTGAAGTAATAGAAATGACATGTAAAGGTCATTGCATAAAAGGTTTGTACTTTTAGTAGGTAGTAAAGCATGGATTTTCAAAAAAAGCTTTTTGAAAACAAATGCATTTATTAACAGCATTAAAAAAAATATTTCACCAAAAAAACTACTATTAGTGATTCTCATTAAATACGACACTGTTATTATGAATAATAGTTTCCATCACTTCAGTGCCTGCGGTCAGATTTATGAAATATGTTTATCTAATGAGGCGAAATCACATCAAACGGCAAACATTCTGACCAAATACATCATCTTGAAGAATCAGTGAAAGAATACTTCTAAATAAAGTAATAAAGAAATCAATAGTATTGTTGGTCTCCCTTTTTTGCTAGTGCATCATGGTCTGTAGTAAAATTTGTTGTGGTGATTCTTAGGATAGAGCCGAGGTGTCGGTCCGTTAACCTAGAGCTGTGACGGGCGTTGTTGATGTTCATGTGGCGGAACGTCTGCTCACACACGTAGGTCGAGCCAAATTGTCCTCTCTTTTTTTATTTTTTTTTAAACACTCGGCACTGTGTCCACCTTTCTTTTCTTCGGGCCACTCAGTTTAGAAGAAGGATTCCAGGGAAAGGTTTGTGGGTGCCATTAACGTAAAACTGTATCTGAAAGCTCAGCATGCAAATTACGAGAATGCTGACGTCACAGCCCACACTCGAAATTCGTACTACTTAGTACGTACACGCACTTGTGAGTGTGCACCGAGCTTTCTGACACGGCTTCCGGGAGTAAATGCGCGGGCGGGCGCTTCCCCATCTATTGGGGAAACATACTAATTGCAGGGAAAATGACCCAAAAAAAAAGTTCAATAATACAATTTATTCAGGTTTGGCGGGCCGGATTAAACGGCCCAGTGGGCCGAATGTGGTCTGCGGGCTGTAGTTTGCCTATGTCTGGGCTAAACGATAGGTATGCTAACGTGACATAAACACAAACAAAGAGCTGAGAACAAGCCTGACGTAACAGTCAGAGTTATTCAAATAACTATTACATAAGTAACACGTTTATAAAACCATCTGTGTCGCTCCAATTCATTAAATCCATCGATCGTCCTTTATGTCAACAATGGGTGCGCGCCGCTGACGGCACTTGCACTTCACAATGTTCCACAGGCCCACATAACCATATATAAATTATATATCAAAAAACTATTATATAAGCAATAATATTATCAAACCATCTGTCACTCCAAATCATTAAATCCATCGATCAAATTCCTCGTCCTTTGTCAATGACGCCGCACGTGCGACCTGACGTCAGCCTCATCGTTATTCCACAGATCTAGTATATAACTATATTGTAGGGTTAACAAAGTACAAGTGGCTTTGGTAAACGGCTCTTTATTTAACAAAACAAGAGTTCAACGAGCCAACAACTACTGAACTATAACGATAAAAACATATACAAGTTGCTACACGAAATAAAATATATCAAATAACTATAACATAAATAGTTCACCGCCACACGGCCCCAAGCACCGGCGTCGACTTTCAGGCGTGTGGCGGCGTGGAATTCCATCCCCGGAGGTGGCACTTCCAGCCACGGAGGTGGAAGAAAGCTCCATAGAATAGGACCGGGCGTGCGTAAAAGCCATGTCCGAGCCCCATCCACCGTCCCCGGACAGCCACCCGGCCGAGTGCTGGCCCCCGACTTTCATTCACGGAGGTGAAATAGAGCGCCGTAGAGCAGGGCTGGGCGTCCGTAAAAGCTGACGTCACTTGAAATTCAAATGACAGTAATCCCTTGCTACATCGCGGTTCGTTTATCGCGGTTTCACTTTTTTTTTAATTTTGATATAAGTCGCTCCTCAGTATGTCGCCTCCCCACCCAAACTATGGAAAAAAAATGCAACTTATAGTCAGAAAAAAACGGTGTGTGTGTGTGTATGTGTGTGTATATATATATATATATATATATATATATATATATATATATATATATATATATATATATACACACACACACATACACACACACACACCGTCATGTGATCATGTATATATATATATATATATATATATATATATATATATATATATATATATACACACATACACACACACCGTCATGTGATCATGTGTATATATATATATATATATATATATATATATATATATATATATATATATATATATGTATGTATATATATATATATATATATATATATATATATATACACATGATCATCATCGGTTTAAACGTTATATGACATGACTTTCTTCACCCAGTCGTTCTCGTCCTTCCTCACTACATGTCCGCACCATCGCAGTCTGCCTCTCCTCACCACATCCACCATGGCCTCCACTCCCATCCCATCTTCTTTCTCGGCTCTGCACTGGTCTTTTCCTCCCTCATTGACACACCACAAATCCATCTGATCATCCTCATTTCTGCTCCTTTTAGTTTGTCTTCATGTTTTAGTTTCAGGGCCCATGCCTCACTTCCGTACGTCATACCACTTCTGCCGCAGGCTGAGTACACTTGGCCTCTCATCTTCAGGGATGAGGCCTTAGATGTTAAGAAGGGCATGAGTTCACTGAATTTCTTCCACCCGCTTCTCACCCTTGTGGTCACTGCTAGGTTCTGTTCGCGTGATCGGGCAACATTCACCCTCCATTTCGTCGCATCCCACCTTTCCATCCCAATCATTCTCCACATTCAGCAGCTTCTCCATGTACCTTCGCCTTACTTCCTTCACTCCTCTGTTGTCTGTCACGATGTTGCCATCCTCATCCTTCACACAGTTTGCACCGGTCACATCACACCTCTCCTTAGCCATTTGCTTCGCAATGCGGCGTGGCATGGTTGCAATCAGCCTGTGGCATTGCTGAGGTGTTGTGGATCCCCAGGACGCTTCAATAGCGGCCTTGAGCTCATTTGCATTTTTGGGTCTGGTGTCTTTCAGCTTCTTCTTCACAATACCCCACAAATTCTTTCATGGGGAATTGGCAGGCCAATCGAGGATAGTAATGCCATGGTCAGTACACCATTTACTGGTGGTTTTGGCACTTTGGGCAGGTGCCAGATCATGCTGGAAAATGAAATCATCATCTCCATAGAGGTTTTCAGCAACCGGAAGCATGTAGTGCTCTAAAATCTGCATTTACCGTAATTTCCGGACTATAAGCCGCGACTTTTTTCCAAAATTTTGAACCCTGCGGCTTACAGTCAGGTGCGGCTTATATAATTTTTTTTTTTTGATTTTTGTGATGACTTGATCACTTTTATACACTCGTAAAAAGGCTGTGGACCACTGTTGTGCGGTATCTTGAAGAAAAAAACAACAACAAAAATACTATTTTGAAACACTACTATGGCTGCTGCTTATTCTGGCTGTCTTGCTTGTGACTATTATGAGCTTTAGTAGGAATGTACGCTAGGTGACCTGCGTCAAAGGGCTCTAAACCAGGGGTGTCAAACTCAATTCTTTCGCGGGCCACATTGTAGTCATAGCTTCTTTCGGAGGGCCATTATGACCGTCAACCCAAATAAATGTATGAGCATCTCATTATATACAGTAAAAGCTACAAAACAAACTGACAAATAACTCGTTTTCAAATCAGACGAGTAAAAACTGGTCAAATATTTAAAAAAAAAGATATTATTAAAAGTGAAGACAATTTGCAATTCTAGTAATGACACACAAATTTGATGCACAATTTGTCTTCGCGGGCCACATAGAATGATGTGGTGGGCCGTATCTGGCCCCCGGGCCTTGAGTTTGACACCTGTGCTCTAAACCCTTTCTCTTACTCTGCCATGTGACTCAGAGATTACACAAAGCAGTGGCGCTGTTTGGACCATCTGCATTGTATTAAAACCCAATCAATCAGCATTTAAATTCAATTCTTCTATCATTTTGCTCATCAAAAACAAGTTGTAATGAATGTGAACTTTTAATGCATTTTATTCAGAAGGTTGCTTTGAACCCTGAGGCTTAAATGGCGGCGCGGCGTACTTATGGATTTTTACAGCCTCCGGCCTCCATGGGGCGCTCTAGCAGGAAGCAAGGGCGAGACAGACGAAGAAGAGATAATGCGCCGAAGAAGACGTGCTAGTTTGTGTTTACAACATTTTGCGCATCAAGCAGAACGCGATCAAGACGGACATTACTGAAAGGAAGCTTTTATACACAAACCGTCATTATGAGGGACAAAAGAAATGCATATGATGCCGCTTTCAAGCTAAAGGCAGTTGATGTTGATGACATTGTGTTGCGGCACCCTTTTCTTTATTTCGTGGTCCCGTCTACTCTGGAGCTATACGTGTCGCACGCTAGTTTAATGTAATTTAGTGCTTCGTGCATGAATAAGATTAGCATGAACAGAACCTCATCACACTCGAAGAAATGCATAAAAGCGACGACGAAAGAGAGACTGAGAAAGTGTGAGGCGAAGGATATCTAACGCTATTCCAGTTGGACACTGAGCAGGAAGACTTCGATGGTTTCAGTACACTGGAGGAAGATGAAGACGGCTCTTGTTTTTACTTTTACTGATTTGTTTTTTTAACCAGCCTGGTTAATGCTGTGCTACCGTGTTGCTGCTGTGTTACCGCCGCGTCTCAGTGACTTTTACCGGTATGTTTTATTTAATCAAACCCTATTCGTGCTGTGTTACTTCCGTGTTGCTGCGGTATTACTGCCGCGTCAGAGGCAGTGTTTGGAAAGAAATGTTAAGGTATGTTATTAAAACTTTAAAAAAGCTTTCTGTGTCCAGTCTTTCTTTGTTAATAACTCGCGTGCACACTTCCGTGTTGCTGCGGTACTACTGCTGCGTCACAGGCAATGTTTAGAAAGACATGCAAAAGTATGTTATTAAAACTTTAAAAATACTTTCTGTGTACTGTCTTTCTTTGTAAAAAAC
Source organism: Syngnathus floridae (assembly GCF_059516105.1). Taxonomy (NCBI): domain Eukaryota; kingdom Metazoa; phylum Chordata; class Actinopteri; order Syngnathiformes; family Syngnathidae; genus Syngnathus; species Syngnathus floridae. Next base: position 3,310,576 of record NC_142416.1, on the reverse strand, counting down.
TCGTGTGTACGTGCGGCTTATGTAAGAAAAAAACTAAAATATCCACGGATTTTAGCTGGTGCGGCTTATAGTCCGGTGCGGCTTATAGTCCGTAAATTACGGTACTCTAGGACTTGATGAAACACAGTGGACCAACACCAGCAGCTGACATGGCTCCCCAAACCATCGCTGACTGTGGGAACTTCACACTGGATTTCAAGCAACTTGAATTTTGCTCCTCTCCAGCCTTTCTCCAGACTCTGGTGCCTTGACTTCCAAATGAAATTCAAAACTTGCTTTCGTCTGAAAAGAGGACTTTGGACCACTCTGCAACTGCCCAGTGCTTCTTTTCCATAGCCCAAGTCAGACGCTTCTTCCGTTGTCTTGAGTTCAGAAGTGGTTTGACCATGGGAATACGGCTATTGTAGGCCATTTCCCGGACATGACTGTGAACAGTGGCGTTTGATACCTGGACTCCAGCTTCAGTCCGCTGTCTTTGAAGCTCCCCCAAATTCTGGAAGCCACTCTTCTTCACAGTGCTGTTAAGGCTGCGGTCATCTCTCTTGGTTGTGTAGCGTTTCCTGACACATTTCGCCCTTCCAACGGACTTTTTGTGGATGTGTTTTGAAACTGCACTCTGTGAGCAGCTTGCTCTTTGAGAAATTTCTTTCTGTGTCTTGCCCTCCTGATGGAGGGAGTCAACGATGGTCCTCTGGACAGCAGTCAGATCAGCAGTCTTTCACATACTTGTGATTTAGTTTACTGAACCTAGCTTTCAAGGCTCAGGAAACCCTTGCAGGTGTTTGGAGTTAGACGATTCAAGTGATTAGTTGAATACCCTGCTAGTATACTTTTTCATGATATTTTAACATTTTGAGATAGTATTTGAGTTTTCTTAAGCTGTATGCCATAATAAGCAATATTCAAATAATAAAAGGCTTACAATATTTCAGTTGATTTGTAATGAATCCAGATTGTATGACATTTTTGGTTTTTTAATTGAATTACAGAAAATAAAGAACTTCATCACAATATTCTAATTTTCTGAGACGGTCCTGTATATATATGACTTGCGGTGAGGTTCATGGCTGGGGAGGCACTGACGTCACCTCCCGGTAAAATTTGTCCGACACCTAACCGTGTCACTAAAAAGGATGGGGAACGCTGCTCTAGAGTAGCTTATTCATTATTTAATTTGAACTATTTCAATTAAAATCCCATATCAGCAGTCTTCACACATAAAAACACTCAATGAAGCACATGAAATCTAAAATTTGATTTCAATCGTCCGTACAATTCCGTTTGAAAAGACATGCTCCCAAGTCCCGTTTTCCGAATCAAACCTTTTGACTCCGGAGTTGGTCTTACTTTACTGATGACCTCCTGCTTTGACCGAAAATCCATAGTTGAAAATCGTTTGAGTATGCATATGTAATCCTCCATTGTAAAACGAAATGTTAAAAAAAAAAAAGAAAGAAAGAAACGGACGACTGCTCCTCAGTTATTCAATGTCAATTTGAACTGGAAAGCACTTATTCTACAGGTGGGCACATAAAGCATCCCAGGATCACTTGCACTTCCTGCCATAAGGTTGGAGAACTTTTTTTTGTTTTCTCCGTTGGGTCTCTTTTCAAAGCCGTTTTGTTCTAAAAAAACACGACGTTATAGACAGATGGCAAAAAACACTAGATATTATATACATCAGCTTAACTACGGAAATTAGTTAATATAGCCACAGTGTTTGAACACTTAAACAGCGACATAGAGACAGACAGCAGCTCAGTCTAACTGCATAGCCTGTCAGCATAGGCAGACGTGTGATTACGCAATCCTCAGAGTAGGCAAGGCAGGAAGTTGCCTCCTCCCAGTGATTCATCTTCGGTTTTAACATAACTATAAAAATTCATTGATTTTGGTTCAAAATGATACAGAACTACTGAAATTAAAAGGAAAATGACTTTATAATAAAAACAATTTAATTTGTTTTTTCCGCTTTCCATGATGGCAGGGGAGGCACTGACTGCATGTCCCTGATGTGTGTGTGTGTGTGTATATATATGTATATATAGTCAAACCTCGGTTTTCGAACGTCCCAGTTCTCGAACAAATCGGAATTCAAATGAAAAATTCTAGATTTATTTGCTTCGGTTGTCAAATAAAATTAGGAGGTCGAACGTCGCGAGATGAGCCGGGCCGGATGCCAACTGATTCTGCTCGTTATTGTATTTTCGTTACTTTGAGGATTGTATTGACCCCAATCATGCCTCCAAAGAAAGCAAGTGGGCGCAGTAAAACCATCCTAAAACACAAAGACGCTCATAAAGCAATGTGACAGTGAGCGCCCGGCGCGCTGCGGTTGCGCAATCGGACCAAATTAAGCTCCCTGCGCACTGAGGTCCACTTAAATTGTGGAAAGTACTTTAAAAATATTTTCTAAATTTCAGCGATGGCTCTGTCACAATAATGCGACCAGCACGGTGCAGTTGCGCGGTCGGCGGGGCACTACGGTTGCGCGTTCGGTAGTGCGCTCCAGTTGCGAGATCGGACAAAAATGCGCAAATGAAAAAATGCTTAAAAAAGGCGTTATTTTAGTCTCGGAACGGATTAAGTTTTTTTTCCATTATTTGTAATGGGAAAAATAGATTCGGAATTCGACGGATTCACTTCTCGAACCACCTTCTGGAACGGATTGTGGTTGAAAACCGATGTTTGACTGTATATATACTATATATACACCGTATTTTCCGGACTATAAGTCGCCCCGGAGTATAAGTCGCACCAACCATAAAATGCCCCAAAAAGTGAAAAAAAAACATACATATATAAGTCGCTCCGGAGTATAAGTTGCATTTTGGGGGGCAATTTATTCGACAAAATCCCACACCAAAAACAGATGAATGAGCAACAACAGGCTAAATGATAGGTATGCTAACGTGACAAACACAAACAAAGAGCTGAGAACGGGCCTGACGTAACATATAGAATGATTAAGGACAACTAATGCATGAATAACATGTTTATAAAACCATCAGTGTCACTCCAATTCATTAAATCCATCGCTCGTTCGATACGATAGCAACAGGCTAAACGATAGGTATGCTAACGTGACAAACACAAACGAGGAGCTGAGAACGGGCCTGACGTAACATATAGAGTGATTTAGGACAACTATTACATAAATAACATGTTTATAAAACCATTGGTGTCACTCCAATTCATTAAATCCATCGATCGTTCGATACGATAGCAACAGGTTAAATGATAGGTATGCTAATGTGACAAACACAAACAAAGAGCTGAGAATGGGCCTCACGTAACATAGTTATCAAAGAAAATGATTACATGAATAACGTTTATAAAATCATCGGTGTCACTCCAATTCATTAAATCCATCGATCGTTCTTTGTCAAAAATGGGTGCACACGGCTGAGGGCACTTGCACTTCAAAATATTCCACAGGCTCATATAACGATAGATAAACTATATTTCAAATAACTATAATATGAGCAATAATATTATCAAACCATCCGTGCACTTTAAATCCATTAAATCCATGGATCAAATTCCTCATCCTTTGTCAACATCGCCGCGCGTGCGCCCTGACATTGGCCTCGTCTTTATTCCACAGATCGAGTATATAACTATATTGTAGCGTTAACAAAGTACAAGGATAGACGTGGGTTTGGTAAACGGCTCTTTATTAAACAAAACAAACTTCCAAGCATGTGGCGGCGTGGACTTCCAGACACGAGAGCTCCATGGCATAGGACCGGGCGTGCGTAATGGCCATGTCCGAGCCCCATGCACCGTTGGCGGACAGCCACTCGGCCGAGCGCCGGCCCCCGACTCATTAGAGTGGGACCGGGCGTGCGTAAAAGCCATAACAGTTTTTCAAACCTTCTATGTCACTCCAAATCCTTAATTCCTTCAAACTGTTTGTCCTCCGTGTCACTTAGAAATGATCACCGCTAATGATCCCGGGAGTCCTTACGTGGGTACGTTTGTCCTTTATGTAAACAACCGCCGTGCCGCGCCGTGCCACTGACGTCACTTGAAATAGTAATTCCTTGGTACGTCACGGTTCTCCAAACTTTCTTTCTGCTGCTTGATTACTGTTTTCAGCTGGATATTTTACAACTTGAAGTTTGTAACCTGCAAAATATGAAGTTCTTTTTGGTGCCATTTTTCTTAAACCCACCCAGTTGATGAGTCACGGCCAATGGTGAAATTTAGAGCGCCCTCATCCAGTTTTGTCTGAAAATATAATTTTTTTCACATGTAGTTTTTTGTTGTTTATTTGGTTGTTTTATCAAAGTCAAAGTCTGCTCTATTGTCGATTTTTTTTTTTTTTTCCATATACCAAGACACACAAAGAGATTGAAATTATTATTATCCCTCGGTGAGATAGTACACATATGCATACAAGCAACACAAAAAAAACCCAAGAAGGCACAAACAATGAATAAATAAGAGTGTTGAATAAATGATAAATAAACAAATAATAATAAATAATGATAATAAATATAAGAGGGGGAAAAATGGAGCAAGTGTACATACAGTAGACAGTGAACTTGGATATGGTGCTTTAATGTGTTAATTGCTTTATTTGATGTTTTCTCTATTTTTTATGTTTTGAATATGTTCAAGATAAAGCTATAAAAGCATGTGAAGTGATCAACTATACTAAAAATAACATGGGAAGTGGTCAACTATACTTGTAAGAAATGTCTTAATGATCAAGTAAAAATTTGTGAAAACAAACATATATAAGTCGCTCCTGAGTATAAGTCGCCCCCCAAACTATGAAAAAATCCGCGACTTATAGTCCGGAAATTACGGTGTGTGTGTGTGTGTATATATATATATATATATATATATATATATATATATATATATGTGGATATCAATAGTCACATCTTAACATGTTTACCTTTCTAATTTAGACATAATGTCATTTTTCTAATTTCTTTTACCTTTTTTCATGCATTCCTAGCAGCGCAAATGTTCTTCTCTGCTGGATGCCCGCATGGCGAAGATATTACGACAGCAGAGACACTGTCTTGATGGCGATGACTCCAGCGATGATGATGAGGATGAAGGTTTGTGTCTTCACCAAGTGAACAAGTCTTGTCTGCTTCAGTAGCTGTAACACGTTAGGTTGACAATCGCATTTAGGTAGAGCTGGGGTGTCAAACTCATTTATTTTGCGGGCCGCATTGTAGTCATAGTTTCTATCGGCCATTGTGATTGTCAACCCAAATAAATGTATGATTATATCATATTATATACAGTATAAGGTTCAAAACAAACTGACAAATAACTCGTTTTCAAATCAGACTAGTAAAAACTGGTCAAATATAAAAAAAAAAATATATAAAGATATTTGCAATTCTAGTAATGACACGAATTTGATGCACAATTTATCTTCGCGGGCCACATAAAATGATGTGGCGGGCCGTATCTGGCCCCCAGGCCTTGAGTTTGAAACCTATGAGGTAGGGGGACAAATACCGTATTTTCTGACCACAGGGCGCACCGTACTAAAAGGCGCAGTCCCAGTTATGTGTGCCATTACTGTATTTAACACACACATAGGGCGCACTGCATCATAGGGCGCATGCATGCCACGATTTACGGTAAACAAAAACAAAACATCACGGGAGCAAGAAAGTGAGTTTGGTTGTACTTTATTCTACTATTTAACCATGTACTCTACTGTACTCACATTATTGTTGCTCGATATTCACACACAAATCCGTCCATGTCATCTTCTGGATCAAAATTAAACAATTGGGAAAGTTTGCCATCCCTCGTCATTGTCTTGTCGTCACGTTGCTCTTCGGCAATGATCCCGGCTTTTCAGGAAGCTTGAATTGTGACTCGTAAGCATGTCTCTATCTATGCAGAAGTACGTATTTCTCTACGTGTCACGTCCAGTCCTCTGATTGTGCCTCATAAGCAAACGTAAACATAAGCAAACGTAAACATAAGTAAACGTAAACGTGAGCAAACAGGTGCCTGTATATCATGTCTGTGTGTGGCAGAAGCCAATGGCGGTGGAGGTACGTACTCCTCTACGTGTTACATCCAGTCGTCTGATTAGTTTACCGCCGCAATCGACGTAAAACGTAATGTCCTCTGATTGTACTAAACGAAAACTAGTTAGAGCAAATGTTATATTTAGGCAACTTCTGGTTTCATTTAGGGTACTTCTTGTTGGAATAAGGTCACTTCCGATTTATTTGGGGCACTTCCGGTTTAATTTTGGTCACTTCCGCTTTAGCTGAGGTCACTTCCGGTTAATTTGGGGTCACTTCCGGTTTATTTGGGTCACTTGCGGTTTGATTTGGGGTCACTACCGGTTTACTTGAGGTCACTTCCGGTTTATTTGGGTCACTTCCGGTTTGATTTGGGGCACTTCCGATTCATTCTGGGTTCATTGGAGGCACTTCAGGGTCAATTTTGGAGAATTTGGTTGAATTTCAAATTTGAAAGTTTGGAATTTTTGGTAAGTGGGATGTTGTGGAATAAGGTAGGCAAAAGATGAACAGTTGAAAGTTGGAATGGGTTGAATCGGTTGAAAAATGTAGAAATTAAGGTAGAAAAACAACATTTTGGAGAATTTTGTCGAATTTCAAATTTGAAAATTTGGAATTACAATTGAAAGTTGGAATGGGTTGAATCGGTCGAAAATGCAGAAATTAGAGTAGTAAAATGAAATTTTGGAGAATTTGGTCGAATTTCAAATTTGAAAATTTGGAATTACAATTGAAATTTGGAATGGGTGAATCGGTTGAAAAATGTAGAAATTAGTAGAAAAACGAAATTTTGGAGAATTTGGTCAAATTTCAAAATGAAAAATTTGGAAATACAATTGAAAGTTAGAATGGGTTGAATCGGTTGAAAAATGTAGAAATTAAGGTAGAAAAATGAAATTTTGGAGAATTTGGTCGAATTTCAAATTTGAAAATTTGGAATTACAATTGAAAGTTGGAATGGGTTGAATCCGTTAAAAATGCAGAAATTAGAGTAGTTAAACGAAATTTTGAAGAATTTGGTCGAATTTCAAATTTGAAAATGTGGAATTACAATTGAAAGTTGGAATGGGTTGGATCGGTTGAAAAATGTAGAAATTAGAGTAGAAAAACAAAATTTTGGAGAATTTGGTCGAATTTCAAATTTGAAAATTTGGAATTACAATTTAATGTTGGAATGGGTTGAATCGGTTGAAAAATGTAGAAATTAGAGTTGAAAAACGAAATTTGGGAAAATTTGGTCGAATTTCAAATTTGAATGTTTAGAATTTTTGGCAAGTGGGAAGTTGTGGAATAGGTAGGCAAAAGATGAAAGTTGAAAGTTGGAATGGGTTGAATCGGTAGAGAAATGTAGAAATTACAGTAGAAAAACGAAATTTTGGAGAATTTGGTTGAATTTCAAATTTGAAATTTTCGGTAAGTGGGAAGTTGTGGAATGGGTAGGCAAGAGATGAACAATTGAAAGTTAGAAGCCTTCGCCTTCACACAATAATAATAATAAAGGACAGGAATAACAATAGTGTGAAGGTCTTCACCTTCACACTAATAAAGGACAGGAATAACAATAGTGTGAAGGTCCTCACCTTCACATTAATAAAGTGAATGGTGTAGAATAACATAGGCCATCGCCTTCACACAATAACAATAATAATAAAGTGAATGGTGTAGAATAACATATGTGTGAAGGCCATCGCCTTCACGCAATAATAATCATAATAAAGTGAATGGTGTAGAATAACATGTGTGTGAAGGCCATCGCCTTCACACAATGAGAGTCAGTATGGCTTCACACTAATAAAGGACAGGAATAACAATAGTGGGAAGGTCTTCACCTTCACACTAATAAAGGACAGGAATAACAATAGTGTGAAGACCTTCACACTAATAATAATAAAGGACAGGAATAACATTAGTGTGAAGGTCTTCACCTTCACACTAATAATAAAGGACAGGAATAACAATAGTGTGAAGTTCTTCACCTTCACACTAATAATAAAGGACAGGAATAACAATAGTGTGAAAGTCTTTACCTTCACACTAATAATAATAATAAAGTGAATGGTGTCGAATACATATGTGTGAAGGCCATCGCCTTCACACAATAATAATAAAGTGAATGGTGTAGAATAACATATGTGTGAAGGCCATCGCCTTCACGCAATAATAATAATAATAAAGTGAATGGTGTAGAATAACATATGTGTGAAGGCCGTCGCCTTCACACAATGAGAGTCAGTATGGCTTCGAGCAACAAGGTCAACCTCAGTGGCCATTATCGATGCTATACTGGAGATTGCAAACAGCTTGGAAGAAGACATGCCGCGGGGTTATTTATTGACTTCAAAAAAAGCATTTGATACACTGAATCATCCTATATTATTTAAGAAATTATACAGCTATGGCATAAAGTGAGTGGATTTGAATTGGATCCAAAGCTACTTAACTAGAAGACAAAAGTATTTGAAGATGGGGGAATTTATTTCAGGATATTTGGACATAGTTTGTCGGGTCTCACAGGGATCCGTATTAGGGCCAAAGTTGTTGAAGCTATATTTAAATGACATTTTAAATGTCCAAATTTCCAAACTTTTTATATTTGCAGATTACACTAAAATTGTCTATTCCAATGACAATTATAGTAAACTGTGAATGTTGAATCATTGTAAATCAAATAATTGAAAACAATTACTTTATGTAATACCGTATTGGACTGATGCAAATATGTTACAAATTATGTGTTACAAGAAATCAAGAACCAACTGCTACTGTGCTACAGTTTTGTTGAATCGGGTGTGGGAGTACATAAGCATGTCTTCTTCCTACTCGTTTTTGATCTGAAATGCTATTTTATTCACATTCATATTTAGGTTTTTTTTTCTTTTGTGCCCGAAATAAAAATATTCAATTAATCAACAGACATAATTTCCTTTTGTTACGTTCTACCATAAATAAAACACTGACTCACCACAGGAATAAAGCTGTAAGATTTCCTCCTCACTCAAAAAGTGTGCTTTTTTACTGTCTTTGAGCTGTGCCATGTAGGTTTAATTCTGCTTGTGTATTTCCAGCTGTGTTTGTAATTCCAATAAAGTTTATCCTGTCTGTGAAATAAGGGTATTTCTCACCTTTTTTGCAAAGCAAAGGCTTTGTTAAATGGTGTTATATTATCTTTACTTTTCCAAACTTTTACATTTTACTTTTCCAAGTTAAAAAAACCCCAACTCTTCCATTTGTGTCTGCAGCTACACCGAGAAAAAAGTTAAGGATACCGCCAGAAGGATGCCACTCCTCCGGGAGGGGATTGCGTACCAATAGGAGAGGACTGTTCAAAGGAGGAGCAACCCACAGAGGAAGCAGGGATGCCCCTGTCAATTCTAGTACTTTTTCCATCCTCAAGATCAAGGCTGGGAGGAGGAAAGGGATGAGATTTAGGGGTGGTTCAAGGATGCAGCAAAGAGGTGGTTCTAGTGAGGAATCTGATGGCGATGAAGAGGAAGGTGATGACAGTGGACAGGGAGACCAAGATCAGCGTCCTCATAGGTGTAAGCGATCCAGAATTGATAATGAGGAAGATGAGGACAGTGAGAAACAGGAATTTTACCCAGAGGATGAGGACATGGGTCTAGAAGAAGAAGAAGAAGGACCCTGGGATTCTGACCCAGAACCACCAGTGCTCCTGATGTCTGATCTGAATGATGACATACTTTGTGGCTCCTACCTGACTGTGACTCTACAATGCCCGGACATTACCAATAAAAAATCTGGTAGGTACATAAACCACAATATAATATTTTTTCTCTAAAGTAAGGAAGTACTAGTTCATCAAACATACAGGTGTATTCCAGTAAATTAGAATATTTTGGGAATCTCTATTTATTTCAGTAACTATTTTAGAAAAGTGCCAACACTGGTTGGCCATCTTAGAGACTGCTTTGATGCGCTGTAATATGTAGTCTGATATAAAGTGGGTGAGTTCACTCACGTAACTTGCTCAATTTGTGATGCATTTACAAACAGACTGGCTCATGATAAATCTTATTAGACGTGTTTATGATTCAGGCTGAATGTTTAAATCACAGATTTTTATTTTGAAAAATGTAGAATAGTTGTCCTTCACACATTCTTCATATTCTTCATTATTATTATTATTATTATTATTATTATTGCGCGAAGGTCTTCAACATTAGTAATAAAAACTAATAACAAAATATATATTTTTATATATTATTTTTCACACATTTATGTTCTTTATTATTATTATTATAGTGATCCCTCCTTTTTTGTAGGAGATGCATTCCAGAACCCCCTGCAAAATGAAAATCCATATAGTAGAAATGACATGTATTATTTAGAAAAACAACATAATTGGAATTTCCAACAGGTGCTCTTTCTTGTTGGCCGCTAGAGGGCATGCGTATATTAATTAGAAATGTTTTTTCCTTGCCAAGCAATGTAACGTGTACACCTTCAGAATTACCACATAACATCATCCACAGCGAAACCAAAGTGAGTCACGGTTGAGCATGAATCTCAGTGTGGTCCAGTACATAATATTACCGTATTTTTCGGACTAAAAGTCGCTCCGGAATATATGTCGCATTAGCCATAAAATGCACAATAAAGTGAAAAAAAAACATGTATAAGTCGCATTTTGGGGAAATGTATTCGACAAAATCCAACACCAAGAACAGACATGAACGAGCAACAACAGGCTAAACGATACGGTATGCTAACGTGACACAAACGAAGAGCTGAGAACGGGCCTGACGTAACATTGACAGTTATCCAAATAACTATAACATAAATAACACCTTTATCAAACCATCTGTGTCACTCTAAATCATTAAATCCATCAATCGTCCTTTATGCCAACAATACCGGGTGCGCGCCGCTGAAGGCGGTTGCACTTCAAATTATTCCACAGGCCCATATAACTATATATAAATTATATATCAAATAACTATCATATAAGCAATATCATTATCAAACCATCAGTGTCACTCCAAATCATTAAATCCATCCATCGTCCTTTATGTCAACTGGGTGCGCGCTGCTGACGGTGGATGCACTTCAAAATATTCCAAAGGCCCATATAACGATATATAAATTATATAGCAAATAACTATTATATAATCAATAATATTATCAAACCATCTGTGTCATTCCAATTCATTAAATCCATCGATCGTCCTTTATGTCAACGGCCGGGTGCGCGCCACTGACGGCGGTTGCAGTTCAAAATATTCCACAGGCCCATATAATTATAAACAACAATTTTATCAAACAATCTGTCACTCCAAGTCATTAAATCCCGTGATCGAATACTTTGTCCTTTATGTAAAACACGGTATGCGCCACGCCGCAGTTGCAGTTCAGATTACAGTAATCCCTTGCTACATAGCGGTTTGTTTATTGCGGTTTCGCTAAATCGCGGATTTTTGAATTTCAAAAATTTGTGAAAAATTCACATATAAGTTGCTCCTGATTATAAGTGGCCCCCCCACCCAAACTATGAAAAAAAACGCAACTTCTAGTCCAAAAAATACGGTAAATCTTTTTAAACCCTCCCCAATACTTTTATGCAACATAAAGCTTTCCCATTCCCACACAGTTCCGTGCATCACTTCACTGGTTCTTTTATAACAAACAAATTATTTTAGGTGCATTACCTGACATGTTTCGGCGGGTTCTTCCGCCTTCATCGTGAACGGATTGTAGTCGAAAACCAAGGTTTGACTGTATTTTTGCTATTCTTGTTAAAATCACACTTACATGTGAACTGGGAATGACAATAATAACACATAGTGAAAGCCAAATTGAGGAACTGGCTATTTGAGAAGTGTGTGTCAAACTGGTACCCCTTTGCCTTAATCAGTACCCAGGAAGTAGCTCTCAGTTTAAGAAAGGTTGGTGACCCCTGATGTAAACTATACATCATCAGTCAAATGAAGAAAAATAAAATAAAAAGTAAAAACAGGGTGAAAGACATTTAAATTATGAATTTGTTTAAATACTAGGTACAAATATAATACAAGCTACTGCACAAAATGGGAAGAGTTTGCTTGTCTGAAAAGGAGTGGGAAGAAGTAAGACTTAGGGTGTTTTCACACTTGGTCCCTTTCAGCCCTCGAAACGAACTCAGATCGATGACTCAGCATTTTTTGTGCATATGTGAACACGCCAACCGTACTCAGACCCCTTTAAAACGAACCGTACTGAGACCACCTCAGGAGGTGGTCTCAGTACGGTTCGCTAAAAAGTCAACGGTACGGTTCACCTAATCTGTGAATTGTGAACACAAAGCACACTGGGTTCATTTCGCCTTTTTGCACTGTATTGTAACCTCCTTGGCTTGCCGTAGATTTGTCACGTGACTGCAGGCGCAAAAACAAAACTGTAGAGAACAGAGAATCCAAAGTATGGCAGGAGCAAGTCGTGGTCGTGACCGTGGTTCTAATAGTAAACGTAGAGAAGCATGTGCCGTTCAAAGTTCTGCCACGGCACCTGGACGCGGCATAGTTTGGGGAGAAGACGAAACGGAATGTCTTTTGGAAATCTATCTACGATCCACCGTAATGCGAAAGTATTTCAAGAATTTTCTGAGAGAATGAAAGCAGACGGTTTTGATAGAACTTCTATACAATGCAGAATAAAAGTGAAAAAAACTAAAGTATTTAGCTACTCGAGATAAAATGCGAAGAAGTAGGGAGTTAGGGGATATCAAAAACTAACCAGAATGCAGTGCAGTGGGAGTGTCAGAACTCTAGAGGACCTAGTGTGAACAGAAAGAGGACTGAGGCCCCATCAAGGCTGAACTGAACCAGAAAGAGAACTCGGTCCTCTTTGAAATACACTCACAATGTGAACATAGAAAGAACTGAGTTTGTTTCCTCTTGGTCCACTTTTTGGTCCACTTAAAGCCTGACTTTGGTTCTTTTAAAAGGGTCCAGGTGTGAAAACACCCTTATTTAATCCAACCCCTATCCAATTTAAGACAAAAACAATGATCATTTTAGTGGGTCCCCCTTCCCATGGGCTCACCACCTGTGGGAGGGGCCAAAGGGGTCGGGTACAGTGTAAGCTGGGCGGCGGCCAAAGGCAGGGACCTTGGCGGTCTGATCCCCGGCTGCAGAAGCTGGCTCTTGGGACATGGAATGTCACCTCTCTGGCTGGAAAGGAGCCCGAGCTGGTGTGCGAGGCAGAAAAGTTCAGACTAGACATAGTGGGACTTGCCGGAGCTCTGCCGGAGGTGGGAGTTGAAGGACTTCCTGACAGGGGATTCTGCCAGACGTTCCCAGCAGACCCTCACAGTACATTTGGGTCTGCCAGGTCAGACCGGCATCTTCCCCCACCATCGGCGCCAACCCACCACCAGGTAGTGATCAGTTGACAGCTCCGCCCCTCTCTTCACCTGAGTGTCCAAAACATGCGGCCACTAATCTGATGACACGACTACAAAGTCCATCGTCGAACTGCGACCTTGGGTGTCCTGGTGCCAGGTGCACACATGGACACCCTTATGTTTGAACATGGTGTTCATTATTGACAATCCGTGTCGAGCAAAGAAGTTCAACAACAGAACACCGCTCAGGTTCCGATCGGGGCGTCCGTTCCTCCCAATCACGCCCTTCCAGGTCTCACTGTCATGCCCACGTGAGCATTGAAGTCACCCAGTAGAACAATGGAGTCCCCAGAAGGAGCGCTCTCCAGCACTTCGTCTAAGGACCCCAAAAAGGGTGGGTACTCTTAGCTGCTGTTCGGTGCATAGGCACAAACAACAGTCAGGACCCGTCCCTCCACCCGAAGGCGGAGGGAGGCTACCCTCTCGTTCATCGGGGTTAACCCCAATGTGCAGGCGCCCAGCCTGTTTGACGCCTCTCACCGTGGGCAACTCCAGAGTGGAAGAGAGTCCAGCCCTTCTCGAGAGGGCTTGTACCAGAACCCAAACTGTGTGTGGAAGCAAGTCCGACTATGTCTAGTCGGAACTGGGGGTCAATGGATCAGCGTTCTTGTCGCGCCCCGTCAGTACCCGGGCTTGCCCAGGGAAGCAAATGATCCCACCAGCAAACTAAATTCCAAGAGACGACGCCTGAGAGCCAAGTCAAAGAATCCTGGTCACAGTCCCAAAGCCGACAGCAAACAGCCTCAAGAGCACCTCGCGGTGGGACCTGCCCGTCAAATACTACAACTAAATGTCGAAGGCCTTTCTGCAGTCACGCGAAGCCTTATTAAAGTCCTTGCCTTCCAACACTCAATTGACGTTATCTGCCTCCAAGAGACTCACATTGGCACAGAGGAAGCAGGCCGCTTCACCATGAAAGGCTTTGACCTCCTGTGCTACACCCCACATGCCAATGGACGGGCCACCTATGTGCGCTCTGACATAGTTGAAGCAAACCACTTGACAACACATTTCTCTGACACCATAACTATCGGTGGTTTCAATATTGTCAATGGAGACAAGGGTGGACTTTGATCTAGAAGGGTATGAACTAAACTTCATTAATAGAGCTGATAAAAGGGGAGGGGGGCAGCCTTATATGTAGATGAAAGACTAAAATACTGGATTGTCAACTGTATGACTGCTGCCATTAAGGATATATGTGAATGTATTACCATAGAGATCAACATGGAAAAAAGGAAAAATCAGCTGTGTTTATAGAGCTCCTAGCTTCAGTATAGATACATTCAAGGAAATAATGGAAAATAACTTTACAAACATTGAGCAGAAGGTCGCTTTTATTTGTGGTGATTACAACATAGACCTATTAAATCCTAATAATTTACCAGCCATTGATGAATTCACTGCTACAATGTACAGTAAGGACCTTTATCCGACCATTACAAAACCCAGCAGAATAACAATCAGCTACAATTATCGATAACGTATTTACTAATAACTTGAAAGTCAACATTATAAGTGGACTACTAATAAATGTAATAAGTGACCATCTGCCAGTGTTTGTTATTTATGACTGTGATTATAAAAGGCATAAGAAGGAAAACTTACTAAGACAGAGGAGAGTAAGAGCGGAGGATACCCGTGAAGTATTGAGATCTGAACTGCTGAGGTAGGATTGGCGAAAAGTATACGAAGCAATGGATGTTGACTCCGCTTATGACTCTTTCTTGAAAACGTTTATGACCATATATGACAGAAGCTGGCCAATGCAACAAAGTAAATATACAACTGAAAATATTGACAAACCATGGATCACAAAGGGACTATCAAATGCCTGTAAAAAAAGAACACCTTGTATAAGCAATTCATAAAACATAGAACTAGAGATAAAGAAATCAATTATAAAATATATAAAAACAAACTAACTGCTATACTAAGAAAATGGAAGAAGGATTATTATAATAGAGCGCTAGAACAAAAATACCTTTACCAACTATAGGCCATTTTCACTACTCTCCCAGTTTTCCAAGATTCTCGAGAAACTCTTTGTTGTACGATTGGACAGCTTCATTGATAAACATAAATTGCTCACAGACAGTCAGTATGGCTTCAGAACCAACAGGTCAACTGCCATGGCTTTAGTGGACTTAGTGGAAAAACTAACAAGTGTCATTGATTATAAGAAATGTGCAGTGGGTGTTTTTATTGATCTGAAAAAAAGCCTTCGACACAATAAATCATGATATACTATTGCAAAAACTTGAAAGGTACCAGAGGGGTGGGGCTACACTGGTTAAAAAGTAACACTGAAAACAGAAAACAGTTTGTGCAGGTGGGCGAAATAAAATCCTCTCTTTTAGATATAACTTGCGGTGTACCACAAAGGTCGATATTGAGACCAAACTGATTCATATTATACATAAACCAGCCAGCTCAGTGGCCTAGTGGTAGAGTGTCCGCCCTGAGACTGGAAGGTTGTGGGTTCAAACACCGGCCGGGTCATACCAAAGACTATAAAAATGGGACCCATTGCCTCCCTGCTTGGCACTCAGCATTAAGGGTTGGAATTAGGGGGTTAGATCACCAAATGATTCCCGGGCACGGCACCGCTGCGGCTCACTGCTCCCCTCTCCCCCAGGGGATGGATCAAAATCACACGGGAATGGGTTAAATGCAGAGGACAAATTTCACCACACCCAGATGTGTGTGTGACGATCATTGAGACTTTTATTTTTTAAACGAAATCTGCAATGTCTCAAAAATTCTGAAATATGTCATTTTTGCTGATGACACAATCATCTTCTGTATAGGTAATGATCTCCAGCAGCTGTCAGAAGCTGTTACAGCAGAATTGGGGAAGCTTAAGTTGCGGTTCGACGCAAACAAACTATCCTTAAACTTAAAAAAGACCAAATTCATGGTCTTTAGTAAAAGAAATAAACACCCAAATACTTCTGTAAAATTAATGATCGTTAGTGTTAAATTGGAAAGAGTATTTGAGAATACATTTTTAGGAGTGATAATCGACCACAACTTAAACTGGAAACCACATATCAAGCATATCAAATCCAAGCTGGCAAGTACTGTGGGGATTTCATGTAAAACAAGACATATTCTTAACAACAAATCACTGCAAACACTGCACTGTACACTCCTTTTACCATATCTGAATTATTGTGTCGAAGTATGGGGAAACACCTACAGGAGCAACCTACAGACAATATACAACATGCAAAAGAGAGCAATACGGATAGTAAATAAGGTAGGATATGATGAACACTCAAATTCACTGTTTCTAAAAGCAGTCATTAAATTTTTGTGATCTGGTGGAATCAAAAACTGCTCAATTTTTGTTTAAAGCACTTCAAAATTCACTCCCTGAAAATATTCAAAGATTGTTTAGTGAGAAAGAAGGGGGGATATGAGCTCAGAGGCAGATTGAACCTCAAACAACCGATTGCTCATAGCACTCTGAAGAGCATGTGTTTGTCTGTCTGTGGGGTGAAACTGTGGAACAAATTGCCAGCAGAGATCAAGGAATGTAAAAATCTTGTCCAGTTAAATAAAAAGTACACAAATTTTATTCTAGAGAAGTACAAATATGATGGTAGATAAATCAGGACCTATGGGAAATTTTGTATTTCTATTATTTGTGTATGTGTATAGGTGGTAGGTGGCATGTATATGGGCATGTATGTATATATATGAACATATGCACTAGGTGTTGTAAATATATACATGTGTGTATTTAGATGTATGCATGTCTACTGCATATGCCTACATGTAATACTTAAAGGTAAACAGGTTAGGGCATTTACCGTATTTTTCAGACTAAAAGTCGCTCGGAATATAGGTCGCATTAGCCATAAAATGCACAATAACGTGAAAAAAAAAACATATATAAGTCGCTCCAGAGTATATGTCGCATTTTGGGGGAAATTTATTCGACACCAAGAACAGACATGAACGAGCAACAACAGGCTGAACGATAGGTATGCTAACATGACAAACACAAACTAAGAGCTGAGAACGGGCCTGACGTAACATTCAGAGTTATTCAAATAGCTATTACATAAATAACACGTTTATAAAACTATCTGTGTCACTCCAATTCATTAAATCCATAGATCGTCCTTTATGTCAACAATGCCGGCCAGATGCGCGCCGCTGATGGCGGTTGCACTTCAAAATATTCCACAGGCCCATATAACGATATATAAATTATATATCAAATAACTATTATATAAGCAATAATATTATCAAACCATCTGTCATTCCAAATCATTAAATCCATCGATCAAATTCCTCGTCCTTTGTCAACAACGCCGCGCGTGCGCCCTGATGTCAGCCTCGTCGTTATTCCACAGATCTAGTATATAACTATATTGTAGCGTTAACAAAGTACAAGGAAAGAAGTGGGTTTGGTAAACGGCTCTTTAGTTAACAAAACAAGAGTTCAACGAGCCAACAACTACAATAGTTCACCGCCACACGGCCCCAAGCACCGGCGTGGACTTCCAGGCGTGTGGCGGCGTGGACTTCCATCCCCGGAGGTAGCACTTCCAGCCATGGAGGTGGAAGAGAGCTCCATAGAATAGGACCGGGCGTGCATAAAAGCCACGTCCGAGCCCCATCCACCGTCCCAGGACAGCCACCTGGCCAAGCGCCGGCCCCCGACTTCCATCCACGGAGGTGAAAGAGAGCTCCGTAGAGTAGGACTGTGCGTAAAAGCCATAATAGTTTTTCAAACCTTCTGTGTCACTCCAAATCATTAAATCCTTCAAACTCTTCATCCTCCCTGTCACTTACAAACAAAGCCGTTAATGATGCCGGTAGTACGTGGGGCCCTTCGTCATCTTCGTCATCCCGTGATCGAATCTTTGTCCTTTATGTAAATAACCGCTGCGCCACTGACGTCACTTGAAATTCAAATTACAGTAATCCCTTGCTACATCGCAGTTCGTTCATCGCGGTTTCACTTTTTTTATTTTTTTATATTTTTTATTTTGAAAATTTGTGAAAAAATTCACATATAAGTCGCTCCTCGGTATGAGTCGGCCCCCCCCACCCAAACTATGAAAAAAAATGCGACTTATAGTCCGAAATAACGGTACAAGCTATTTAGCTTCAGCCTTAACTCTTTCACTCAGACTTTTGAACTTTGAGCTTTAGGGCTCTTTTCGTTTTGTTTTGATTCTGTGTTATTATTTTTGTATTCGGTTTCTGCAGACATTTTCGTACTGAATAGGATGTATATATTTTGCTGATTGAAAGAAACGAAAATAAAAAATAAAAAAAAACTAATGCGTACAAGCCCCCTAGTGCCAACTGGGATCTGCAGGTCCTACCCACACTACCCCACCCTGCCATCTATGTGGGAGATTTCAATAGCCACCACCCTGACTGGGGATACCCAGCAGCAAATAGCGATGGAGAGGCACTTTCAGACTGGGCAACTAGAAATGACTATGCTCTGATACACGATCCCAAACAAAGAGGAACCTTCCACTCCATCAGGTGGAAGAAAGACTACTCTCCTGACCTGTGTTGGGTCAGCTCTTTGAATGGAACGCTATCCTGCTCAGATCCTCATCCTTGACGACTTTCCACACAGTCAACACCGGCCCTTGCTCATACACGTTGGCCTTTAGCTCCCAGTCATAAACAGCACAAGGAAGATGCGTTGGAACTTCCACAAAGCCTACTGGAAGAAATACAGTGAAACTCTGGATAGGAGTGCTGTCACCATCCCACTCCACACCATCACTGTAGATGAAGCCTACGACCCCTTCTGCAGCGCTATCTACAAATCTGCCCACTCAGCCATGCCACGAGGCTACCGACCCCTGTACGTCCCATGCCTGGACGAAGAAAGCGCTGAACTCCTACAAGCCTACAAAACAGCAAGTGACCCTGAGATAGCAGACCATCTCATTGAATCGCTAACGACAGCTCGGCGAAGGAAATGGGAGGAGACAGTAACTGACCAGAACTCTACACACTCTAGCAGGAATTGCTGGAGACTCATCCGCCGTCTAGGAGCCCCCTAGCCAAAACCGAGCATCCGTCACACCCAATCAAGTTGCATCCCACCTACTAGCTATTGCAAAAGCAACTCAAGACAAACCCACCAAAAGAGCAGTTTCATCTGAGCTAAATAAACACCAACAAGTGCTCAGAGAGGATAGAATTCCCGAGCCTTTTGAGGTTGCTGAACTGGAGAAAGTCCTGAAGGGCCTGAAATGTGGAAAGGCAGCAGGATATGACAACAGCTCTCCAGAGTTCATGAAACACCTTGGCCCCCGAGCCCAAACCTGGCTGACACAATTCTACACTAGGATTGTAAAAACAAACTCGATCCTAAAGAAATGACGGACAGCAAAAGATATTGCCATACCAAAACATGGCAAAGACCACAAACTGCCAGCCAGCTACCGCCCAATCTCCCTACTCTTCCTTTCGAAATCTTAGAATTACTAATTCTACAACGTATTTCGCCAGGAGTAGAGGAACTTCTTTATGTGGATCAGGCTGGTTTCCGCAAGGACTGCAGCACAGGAGAACAAGTACTGGGCCTATCCACCTTCATCGAAAATGGTTTCAAGAGCAGACTGAAGACAGTGACTGTGTTTCCCGATCTCACAGCCTCCTACTCAAACTCACAAAAGCGCTCCCTGCCAAGGCAACGGCAATAATACAAACACACCAACCAGCTCATGCTCCTTTCCAGCCAGAGAGGTGACATTCCATGTCCCAAAAGCCAGCTTCTGCAGCCGGGGATCAGACCGCCAAGGTCGCCCTTGGCCACCGCCCAGCTCACTACGCACCCGACCCCTTTGGTCCCTCCCACAGTGGGTGAGCCCATGGGAAGGGGGACCCACCTTCTCTTTTCGGCTGTGCTCGGCCGGGCCCCATGGGCAAAGGCCAGACGCTCGCCTTCGAGCCCCACACAGGCAAGGGAAAATTAGGTCCATATTTTGTATTCTTCATAAGGGATCTTTTGAGGCGTGCTTCGTCTGGCCCCTCACATAGAACCCTTTTGCCATGGGTGACCCTACCAGGGGCAAGAAGCCCCAGACAACATAGTTCTTAGGACCATAGGGACACGCAAACCCCTCGACCATGATAAGATGACGACTCAGCAAAAAATATATATTTTTAAAATTTTGAAACATTACATAGGTAATTTATATAAAGATTAAACAGTTTGGGATCAAAACCGACTCCTGGGGGACACCACAGGGAATGGTCAAACATGAAGACGTGCAGCTTGGACCTGGGTTTATTGCAGGGAAGGGGGGTAGTGGAGAACAAAGACATGGGCAGGGCAGATATTCACGGACAGCGGGCAGAGAACAGGTCCACTCGGTCCAGGAACAGA
This sequence comes from Syngnathus floridae, assembly GCF_059516105.1. Classification (NCBI taxonomy): domain Eukaryota; kingdom Metazoa; phylum Chordata; class Actinopteri; order Syngnathiformes; family Syngnathidae; genus Syngnathus; species Syngnathus floridae. The sequence goes on along the minus strand of NC_142416.1, from coordinate 3,289,779 downwards.
GACATGTAGCAGGTACTGACCGTGAGCCTACACACAAGAGCGGCGAGAGCGGGGGGACAGGAGCAGCAGGAGCAGAAACAAACAGGAATTAACACTCGAGCAGGGTTTAAATACAATGGTAAACTAGACAATGCAATTTCTGGAGAAATTGCATGTGAAGGCGAAGAACTGAATTGGGGAATGTTGCAGAATGATGTTGGAACGGGTTGAATTAGTTGAAAAATTTTGAAATTAGAAGGGAAAAACTAAACTGTAAAATTTGGCGTGAATTTCAAAATTGAAAATTTGGAATTTTTGGTAAGTGGGAAGTTGTGGAATAGGTAGGCAAAAGATGAACGTTTGAAAGTTGGAACAGGATGAATTGGTTGAATAATGTAGAAATTAGAAGGGAAAAACGAAATTTTGGAAAATTTGGCGTGACTTTCAAAATTAAAAATTTGGAATTTTTGGTAAGTGGGAAGTTGTGGAATAGTTAGGCAAAAGATGAACAGTTTAAAGTTGGAATGGGTTGAATCGGTTGAAAAATGTAGAAATTAGAGGTGACAAACAGAAATTTGCGGAAATTTTAAACGTGAAAACATGACATGTTTTAATCTGGCAAATTCGGGAATGTTGAAAATCTTCCCCAGTGTGATTTGTATGCGCTGAATGATGTGAATTTCAAACTGGAACGACATAAATGTGAAACGTTGAATGTGCCGTTAAAAATGAATGGGGAAAAATTTGCCGTAAATTTGCCGTAAATTTGCGAATTTTGTGAAAACATTTTTTTTTTTTTTTTTTGAATGAAACAAATGCCGGCACCCCTCACGTGAATTTTTGGAATATGTCGAAATTGGAATGGGTGAATCGGATCAATTATGTTGAAGTAGTGGAAGGACAAAAAAGTGAGGAGAATAAAATAGAAGAAGAATAAAGTGAATGGTGTAGAATAACATAAGTGTGAAGGCCTTCTTGCTGTGATTTAGTTTCCCACAGGCGAGAATGGTCCATAATACCGCTCATTTTTACTTTTCCTCAACTGATTGTTTACAGCCATTTCTTTCGACTTTTCCTCTTTTGTGGTATAATGAACTGCAAATGCAGTTTCAAATTCTTCCGAGCATTACAGCCTGCAAAACAGCAACTTTAAGCCATTATGAAGTAATTAAATAAAAAATAGCAGAATTCAAAGCGTTTGACAAACGTGTGCCCCCCTCTCAAAATGGCGCCAATTGCAATAGTAATTATGTACTAGTCAGTTTTCCAAAATATGTCATTTGTCAAATTTCTCTATTTTATTTCATTGTTTGTATTTTATTACCCTTCTATGCACCAAACAGAGCAAAAAACAAATGTTTTTCTTCACAGGTTCTGTAGCTCCAGTAATGGAAGCTGCCATGGGGATTAGGTCACCTCCAGTAAATGCATGTGGTCAAGCAAGCATCAACCGAAAGACCACTTTTCCCAAAGCTTTAAGGCTCAAGAGCAATGACAAGGCACGGGATGGCCAAATTGTGGGACAAGGAAGGTTGGTGTTTTGAGATTAAACTTTCATTTAGGTGCAGAAATGTTTCATGATGAAATGTGGAGCTTGTACTTAATTTGATGCTGAATGGAATGTTGCATTCTGTGCTCAACTAGAAGTGTTAAAAAAACGTATCTGAATTGAAAAACTGGTTTTGATTTGGTAAATGTGAGTGTATTGAATCAAAAATAATTGTTAGACTATAAGGTATATTGATATACGTATGTTCTTATTCGAAAGATTTATTTAAAGTAAGGGTGACTTTTTTCATTACTTACTGACAAGTTCATTCATGTTGAAATAGCCAAAGCCATAAAAAAAACAATAACTCCTGAATAAATACTGCAGGTAATTACACATAGCAATAAAACAAATGGATTATATAAGAGCTGTAAAAAGAAATGAATTACAAATAAATAATCAATAAAGGGTTTTTATTGTCCCTGTACCTAAGAGACACATAGAGATACGTACGGAATGTAACTTACTGTAACTTACATTATGTAAATGTCAAACTAACTTAGCTTTTTCTTTTAAAATTATTTATATTTATATTTTCTATTTTTCAGTTTTTTTAATGCATCTTACATAACGTTAACTTAAAGGGCTAGGGACATCCCTTTTTTTTTCAATTAGAACGGAATTTGATAGAATGTATAAAGTGAACACATTTGCCGCATTGGAAATTAAAAATGGACACCGATTACTAAGAATAAAGCTGAAATGAAATGCCAGTTTATCGATCGGGTCCCGCACGAAGCCAAACTGGCGGCGCCATTACTGTGACGTCACAAGTTGTACATCTGCATGTCAACAAAACCAAACAACATGGCAGATGATAGCGACAGCTCCGTTTCTAGCGGCAATATTAGCATCATTTTATCCGATTCAGAAACCTCTTTTGACGCAGAATATGATGAATCTAGCAGTTTACTTGGGCTGAGCTGAGCACATTTTCTGAATTGTGCCCCTCCCGTCACTCTGGTTAGGTTGGCATAGTAAAATGTTGAATCTAATATTTGATCTAATTTCACATCGTATGGGAAGAAATTCGTAGGTTTAAGCAATCGTATGTAGAGGTTTTGACATATATATATATATATATATATATATATATATATATATATATATATATATATATATATATATATATATATATATACCGGCAAATACGGTATATGTATATATATATATATATATATATATATATATATATACATATACCGTATTTGCCGGTAATACGGCAAATACGGTATATGTATATATATATATATATATATATATATATATACATATACCGTATTTGCCGGTGTATAAGTCGACTCGGTGTATAAGTCGACCCCCTAAAATTCAACGGGAATTTACGATTTTATGATATATCCTTTGTATAAGTCGAGCTCAATTGTTGCATTATATTAAACTTCAAAATTCAATCAGAACTATGCGAAATTTATTGACGAAATGTGTTCAAATTCGCGAGTTTGTAGCGAGCAATCTATACGCCATTTTAAATATTATTTACTTCATGACCCTGTGATATTACGCGCCGAGAGAGACTAACAACAATGAACACTAACAATGAAAAGCGTTTGGCGAATATTTTCTAAGTGCCAACGGCTCTTGCGGCATAAAGAGTCCGCCTCGGCTGGTTCCCCATGTCGGCCAGAACAAGTGAAAATTCGGCCTCTTCCCCTGGAAGTCTGGCCAAGTTTGGAGAATATTTTCTAAGTGCCAACGACTCAACCGCCGTAAAGTGTCTGCCTCGGCTGGTTCCCCATGTCGGCCACCACAAGTGAAAATTCGGCCTCTTCCCCTGGAAGTCTGGCCAAGTTTGGCAAATATTTCCAAAGTGCGAACGACTCAACCGCCGTAAAGTGTCCGCCTTGGCTGGTTCCTCGTGTCGGCCACCACAAGTGAAAATTCGGCCTCTTCCCCTGGAAGTCCGGCCAAGTTTGGCGAATATTTTCTAAGTGCCAACGACTCAACCGTCGTAAAGTGTCCGCCTCGGCTGGTTCCCCATGTCGGCCACCACAAGTGAAAATTCGGCCTCTTCCCCTGGAAGTCCGGCCAAGTTTGGCGAATATTTTCTAAGTGCCAACGACTCAACCGCCGTAAAGTGTCTGCCTCGGCTGGTTCCTCCGGTTGGCCAGAACAAGTGAAAATTCGGCCTCTTCCCCTGGAAGTCCGACCAAGTTTGGCGAATATTTTCTAAGTGCCAACGACTCAACTACCGTAAAGTGTCAGCCTCGGCTGGTTCCTCCGGTCGGCCAGAACAAGTGACAATTCGGCCTCTTCCCCTGGAAGTCTGGCCAAGTTTGGCGAATATTTTCTAAGTGCCAACGACATTCATTTAGACATGGCGATTGAATGTTTACGTACCGGTAGTTATTGTCGTTGCTTAACGCGCGATGACTCGCACATTCGCTCAATACCCAGTACTTCCCCCGAGCAGTCATCGCCGCTGCCTGGCTTTCGATGTCCGTTATTGAAGTGAGAATATTTGAAATTGTTGCTGAGGATGCGTGTTAATGCGACGAACGCATATAATGATTCAGTTTCTCGCTGTTTGATGAGCCTGACGGACGCACACCCACGCACAATGAGATGCATGAGAAACGGCCTTGGTTACCATCACATTTGAAGCGATGAATACGAAGTTAAATTTTATGACTCGGTGTATAAGTCGAGGTCGATTTTTTTCGGTCGATTTTGGATCGAAAAAGGTCGACTAATACACCGGCAAATACGGTATATATATATATATATATATATATATACACATATACGTATATGTAAAAAATTATATGTATATAAATTTTTTTTTAGTGTGTAGATTGGAACAACCTCAATCAGTCAAAGAATGTGGAAATTAGACAGGGAAAATTGAATGAGTTCAAATACTATTAATGGACCGATTTGAATCAGTCACTGGATGTAGAACTTAGAGGGGGAAAACTGAATGAGTCAAAATATTTGTGGGTCTTGTAATGGGGGCAATGTAGAATTTTTGGTGAGGGAGAATTCTCAGAATCAGGAGGCATGAGCTAAATAGTTTAAAATGGAACGATTTGAATCACTCAAGAATTGTAAAAATTAGAGGGGAAAAACTGAATGAGTCTAAATACTTGTGGGTCTTGTAATGGGGAGAATGTTGAATTTTCAATACGGGAGAATTATTGGAATCAGTAGGCATAAACTGAATAGTTTACAGGTGGAACGGTTTGAATCAGCCAGAAATGTAGAAATTAGAGGGGAAAGACTGAATCAGTCCAAATACTTGTGGGTTTTGTAATGGAGAGAATGTAGAATGTTTGGTAAGGGCGAATTCTTGGATTCAGTACGCATAAGCTGAATAATTTAAAGCTGGAACAGTTCGGAACAGTCAAAAAATGTATAAATTGGATGGGCAAAACTGAATTTTTAATAAAATTAAATATTTTCTGGATATTTTGAAGTGGAAATAAACATTTTGATTTTTGTTTTTCTCCTAGCTGGTCAACCAGATCTACTTAAAACTTGCATCATGTTTAAGACAAAGTTTGTGAGTTCTCTTGAAACGATGTTGCCGTGGCAATGCTATGTTTCTCAAGAAAACGTTAAGTTTGAGGGTCTAACCGTGCACACAAACTTGTGAAATACTGCACACGCACCAGGGCAGGCAAAATCATAAATATGTCATCAGTTTATGGTGCGATGTTTTAATTGAATGAAGCAGAACTGTCTCGGAGGCGAATAATTTGAAAGCCAGTCACTCTTATCTCAGACACCATAGTAGTAGTATATTATGCAATTGAAGGAATACGGTTTACTAACAATATTGTTGGGTTTGCATTCATTTATGGTGAGAGCTTTATTTAATGGAGACATTAATTGGTTGAGAATTGGTATGTGATCAGACTCTTCAAATGTTATTTTCCAGGCCAAGTCATCATGGCAACCAGGGCTCTGTAGATCAGTTGCCATCTTCAGATGAAGGGAAACCCTCCACTTCTGTCTCTGCTGCAGTGTCAACTCCATCCTTGCTGTCCCTATCATCTTTTCAGGATGTGGATGAGAGTGGAGGGAAGAAGGAAGTTTGGGTCTCTGTTTTCAGATACCTTAACAAAGCTGAGTTGCTCAAATGCATGAGCGTCTGCAAGGCCTGGTATAAGTGGTATGTCCTACATAAATGTGTTCCTCTGAAGTAGAGGTGAGTGGTAGAGATGTATATTCAATATAAGGTATGAATTTGGACAAAGACAAATCTGGATCCTACTGGCATATCACGGTAATGCATGTTGTTTGATATCCCCCGCTATGTGCACTTCTCAGCGTGACAGTGACATCAATGTATGGCCAGCCACAAGAGAAAGTGGGGGGGGGGGGGGGGGGGGAAACATCATTGAAATAATATATGTTTGTCGTTATACTTGCATCAAAAATTTTTAACTTCTGCAAGCAGCGTTGTCACAAAAACAAAGGGGAGACACCGAGAAAATGTGCTATTTGCGAAGCTATCTAAATGAGGTCACAAATTAACGAAATAAATGATTTTGTAATATAGTACATTGGTGTGACTTGAACCACATTACAGGGGAGAGTAAGTAACTAGGAACACAAATGACCCAGCAACCTAATGAGTGAGGGATCCTAGAGGGAAAAATTACGTAAAGAAAGCTACACACAGCCACCGTAAACTTGAAACGAAGTTGGAACGTCACCAGTGTTTATTTTAGCTGAGAGGAGTATACATATTACACTAATATAATAAATATTTAAAATATAAAAACATTTAACAGTACCACATTAGAGATATTTTTTCAGCAACAATATTGGATAGAGGCAAAAAAAAAAAACATCTTGCATATCCAATCCGATAAACATTGTTATTTGAGTGTTGAGTTAATTATGTTTGAGATCTGATTAAAGAAATCAGAAAAGGACTTGCTACAGCCTAAAAGGGAAGAGGTAAAAGCTAATTAATACACAGACACAAATATTTTAATGATTTATCGAAAACTAAATTGAAAGCCTGATTTCAGTGTTTTCATTTAAAATATCAGCTGCACCAGGGAGTGCTAACTTTTAATTCCGACTTGATATTTGCATACCAAATATTAACCTAATTAACATTAGTTTCATCATTATCAATTTAGCTCCTCAAATAGACTGAATGATGAAAAGCACTGTATACATTAGTGAATAATTTCTTACATTGTTATTAATAAAAAAAATGTAACCTTATTTTTATTTCGTGATATTTAATGTTACTGTTATATACATTTGTGGCCATGTTGCCCAGCCTTTTTCTGACGTGTTAAAGAGGTCCTAAAATTACTATTTTTTTTTTGATGCAGGAGCTTTGATAAGCACCTATGGAGCCATCTGGATCTGAGTCGATTCAACCCCCTTAGCAACCAGGCCTTGGCAGGTATAATAAAACATCAGCCCACCTCTTTGGACCTCTCATGGACACCCTTGGCCAAAAGACAGCTCAACTGTCTTCTAACCAGGCTTCCAGGTAAAGATACTGTATCTCTATAAAGTGATCTCTCGTTTATTGTGCAATAAACAAAGCTCTGTGAAATAGAAGCGGTATATGTATTATTTATTGTATTATTTATGAATTTACACACCATTGTCTAGAAATTTACAAAAAAACTTGCCAGCAGCCGCAATTATTCGGCGCTCAATGGAATATGGGTTTTCAGAATTATACTTGAAATGACGTGTTGCAATTTCGTCTTGTACATTACAAGCTGGACCCAGGACAAGAAAAGGGATCAACTGCCTTTTTGGCCAAGCACATCCTAACATTGATTCACAGATTATTTTGCCCATTCCTTTTAAAGATTCACTCTCTGTCTTACTTTAGGTCTTCGAGAGTTAAGGCTTGCTGGCTTGTCCTGGTCATGCCTGTCAGCATTGGTCTCCTCAACTCTTCCCTCTCTTCGACTACTGGATCTGCGTTGGTGTGAAGGCATTAAAGATACCCAATTTCTAGAGCTCCTCTCCTATCATGGTCAGATTCAACACAAATGAGAATTCGTGCAAATTCTCTACATTTATTCACGTTGACCCCCCTAACCTCCCCCCCCCCACACACACACACACTCTCCCTCTCATTTTAGGTTCGGAGTCATCTCGTTGCAGACTAAGGAACATAGTAGCACTGCACCTGTCTGGTCTGGATATCAATGAGTCCACTTTGAGACTAATTCAACAACATATGCCACGATTGGAGAAGCTGGATCTGGCTCACTGCAAGAAGATTACGGATTCTTCAATAGCTTTGCTGGCAACAGGAGGCACACACACACGGACCAACCTCAATGAACTCATTTTATCAGGTATTTTATTTACATTTTGTTATTGTCCAAAGGGACTGTATTCATTTGTGAGACCACTTTTGTATTTCTTTGATATTGCTTCACACAATTTTCACTCATACTTAACTTCCTCATTTCCTAACTGGATTCGTTCAATAGCTGTAGCTCAGTCAAATTCAATTCACACAAATTTCACACATACCGTATTTTCTGGACTATAAGTTGCTATGGAGTACAAGTCATACCAGCCATAAAATGCAAATTAAAGTAAAAGACATATAAAAGTCGCATTGGAGTACAAGTCGCATTTTTGGGGGAAATTTATTTGATAAAATCCAACATCAAGAACAGACATGTCATCTTGAAAGGCAATTTAAAATAAAAACAGAATAGTGGCAACAACAGGCTGAATACAGTCACTCCAAATCACTAAATCCAATGAAATCTTCATCCTCTGTGTCACTTTTAAACAACTCCGCTAACTCCGGAAGTCAAAGATGCAGCGCTTCCTCTTCTACATCGCTTATGTCACTCATCCTTCAGTTGCAGTTAAAATTATTCCAGCCTTTCTGAATCCTGACACACAGGCCTAGAGCGCCCTCTTGCGGTTCAGTGTGAAAATAACATGCTAGGCATTAATATAAACCCTAATTTAACGCCCTACTTTAAAACCTTAACATTAGTTTACGACGGAATTAAGAAACTGCAAGCCTAGTTTGAACTCTGATAATGAAACTATAAACAGAGTTTGAAACCTACATTGTGTGGCGTCATCCATAGCATTGTAGTTCACATATTTTACCGCTAGAGGGCAGACTATGTCCATGTATTGTTTGAGGACTGCAGAGCCCGTCGGGAGCGATTTGCTGAAGCCAGTGAATAAAGAGGCTGTTTCCCTGTGAACTCAAAGCAGCAGTCTTTATTTGTAAAATAACCTATGTTTATGAAATGCTAAATTTTGAGGCCGATTATGGCCACAATACCCTGAAAACACCCGATTGCGTCCCATTTCAGAAGCTAAGCAGGGCCTGGTTAGTACTTGGATGAGAGACCACCCGAGAATAGCAGGTGCTGAAAGCTTTTTTGTTTTTTGTTTTTTTTTTGCACTTCAATCGTTAAAGCAAACAGCCATCAAGTACTGCCTCTGCTTGGCATTTAATCAGCGGTTTCAGAGGTACCTATGAAGTGCTAAGTTTTGAAAACCGTCTTAGCTTATGGCCATACTACCCTGAGAACGCTTGATCTCGGAAGCTAAACAGGCTTGGGCCTGGTTAGTACTTGGATGGGAGACCGCCTGGAAATACCATTTGCCGTAATATTTTTTTTTAACCTCGATCATTTAACAACAGCCATCCAGTACCGTAGCTGCTTGGCATTAATATTAACCCTAGTTTAACGCCATACATTAAAACCTGATATAAAATGTTAATAATTTCACACATAAGTCGCTCCTGAGTATAAGTCACACCTTCGGCCAAACTATGAAAAGAAAACTGCGATTTATAGTCCGGAAAAAAATACTATACTTAGCTTCCTCATCGCTAAACTGGAATCGTTCATTGTAACAGCTGAAGCTCAGTCAAATTCAAGTCAATTCAAATTACAAACCGGATTCGGTTAAAGTTGGGAAATTGTGTAAAATGTAAATAAAACCAAAATACAATAATTTGGGAAATCCTTCTCAACCCATATTCAATTGAATACACTACAAAGAGAACATATTTAATGTTCAAACTGATAAACTTAATTGTTTTTTGCCAAATAATAATTAACTTCGAATTACATGGCTGCAACACTTCCAGTAGAAGTTGGGAAAGGTGGCAAAGAAAGCTGAGAAAAGCTCAAACACCTATTTGGAACATCCCACATGTGATAAGGCTAATTGGGTACCATGATTGGGTATAAAAGGAGCCTCCCCAAACATGCTCAGTTATTCACAAGCAAGGATGGGGTGAGATTCACCGCTTAGTCCACAACTATGTGAGAAAATAGTTGAACAGTTTAAGAACAACATTTCTCAAAGCAAAATTGCAAAGAATTTAGGGTTTTCAACATCTACAGTCCATAATATCATCAAAAGGTTCAGAGAATCTGGTGAAATCACTGCACGTAAGCGAAACGGACGGAAACAAAGACTGAATGACCGTGACCTTCGATCCCTCACATAGCACTGCCTTAAAAACCGACATGAGTGTGTAAAGGATATCACCAAATGGGCTCAGGAAAACTTCAGAAAACCACTGTCAGTAAATATAGTTCATCACTACATCAGTAAGTGCGGGTTAAAACTCTACCATGCAAAGCAAAAGCCGTTTATGAACAACATCCAGAAATGCCGCCGGGTTCTCTGGGCCCGAGCTCATGTAAAATGGACTGATGCACAATGAAAAAGTGTTTTGTGGTCTGATGAGTCCACTTTTCAAATTGTTTTTGGAAACACTGGACCTTGTGTCCTTCGGACCAAAGAGGAAGCGGACCATCCGGACTGTTAACGCAAAGTTCAAAAGCCAACATCTGTGATGCAGTGACGTGCGGTGAGGTTCATGACTGGGGAGGCACTGACGTCACCTAACCGTGTCACAAAAAAGGTTGGGGAACGCTGCTCTAGTGTGGCGTATTCATTTATTTAATTTGAACTATTTTAATTAAAATCTCATATCAGCAGTCTTCACATAATAACACTCAATAAAGCACATGAAATCAAAAACGTGTTTTCGATCGTGCTTACCATTTCGTTCCGAAGTCCCGTTGTCCGAATCAAACCTTTTAACTCCGGAGTTGGTCTTCCTTCACTGATGACCTACTGCTTCGACCGAAAATCCATAGTTAAAATTATGGTTAAAAGCATGAAGCATCCTGGGATCACTAGCACCCCCTGCTATAAGGCTGGAGAACCTTTTTTCGTAGCCTCCGTAAGATCTCTTCAAAGCCGTTTTGTTCATTTAAAGAAACATGACGTTACAGACAGATGACAAATAACACAAGATATTATATACACCAGCTTAACTACGGAAATTAATTAATATAGCCAGTGTTTGAACACTTAAACAGCGACATAAATACAGAGAGCAGTTCAGTCTAACTGCATAGCATAGGCAGCCGTGTGATTACGCAATCCTCAGAGGAGGCTGTTGGATTTGGTTCACAATTTGGGAAGCGCGCTACCCGCGACTCACGGCAAAAGCCATAGCCAATCACCTGTTATCCAATTTACTCACCGCATGCTCATTTTATTTCTTCAGTTTTAGGAAAAGGCTAAGACACCGAAGCAAAATCTGGATTTACACAGGCTGGTTGAGTCCAATCACAATTCTTGTTAAGTAACCTCTGTTTTCAGGAAAGTACAATACTGCATTGGGCCTTTCGTGCGACCATGCTCAAGAGCAGAAAGCCTCCATTCAGAAAAGGCAACATTGAAGGTTCTTTGGTCACCTTATATTCAGTTCTAATTATGCCCATATTCTAATAATCGCCCAGTGTGTGTTAGCGATGACAAAGAAAAAAACATTGATACCATGCTGCTAAATATTCCCCCCAATACTTAAGTTTTCCTCCGCGACCGCATCCTGACGTCATTGCGCAAGTTTAAATACGACTGATTTGACAGCACGTTGAATGTCCTTTTTAAATTGTTTTCCTCCATAAACTATGATACAATTACACTCGTCACTCCGCTACAATATCCTCACACAATTACGTTATCGGGGCGTACGCTCGAACAAGACGATCGCGATAACATGACGTGTGCAGGGTTTATTGAAGAACGTAAACTAACAGACTCGGCAACTGACATGACTTAACAAAACCTAACAACGTGACTGACCAAAAAGACGTGAAACAAAAAGACAGGGTGACATTACCAATGACAGGAACGGGAACCAAAAAGACATCATGACATGAACACACAACAATGATCCGACAGGGGAGTGACACGCAGACAGGACTTAAATACGAGACAGGTAACGAGAGGCAGGTGAGAATGATCACACTGATCATGGGCACACAGGAGGGGAGGGGCGAGCACACAGACAAAACTATGACAATATGGACATGATTGAGTCGTGACAATATTATAAAGGGAAGCAGGGTTTTCAGTGCTTTTGTGGCGATCTCGGGATATTCTGCCTAAATTTCAATCCGTCTTTCTTTTTCTTGGAAATTGTAGCCTCTTCTTCTGTCTCCTCATTGGGCCTTTTCCTCTTTCCAAAGAAGCTTTCCAAACATTTATTTTTCTTGCTCATTTTTGCTTGCTTCATGGGCTCCACTGGGGTGACATGTCACGTGACCGGGACGAGCGTCTCAACACAGATGCACCGACGGATGTAATTGGGAGAGAATCGCAATTTTTTTTTATATTTTTCAAAATAAATTCGTACTCATTTTTGCTAGTTTTGCGGATTCCACTGTGAAAACATGTCACACCCGGGACGAGCGTCTTGACCTGAATTATTTGATTGTTGATAAAAAATATATATAGTATATAATTTTTTTTCTGTGCGGCTTGGCAGCAAGTGACCTACAGACCGGTACCCCTGCTCTAATTGGTTCATTGGGTCAGTATATTACGCCAGTATATTACGTCTGTGTGGCAGAAGCCACACAAAACAACTTCACAGATTTCAGTCCACACAAAAGGCACACCTTCGTTTCTTGAGAAAATTAAAGGCTTTTAAGTGCACCTTATGGTGCAGAAAATACGGTATTATATTTTTAGATCGTTTATATTTACATATTTTCCATCTTTTTAGTTCTCGGTCTCACAAAATCTCGAATGATATTTTTCTTTTTGAAGGCAGCGCCCGTTGCCATCGCACCTCGTCATGATAAAATACGTTTTATACTTGCCAGTCAAAAAAATACAGGCGGGGATGGGGAAATACTAAGCGCGGATGTTGACGTCCATCCATATTGCCAGGACTAAATCAGATTTGTTTCTATTAAGAGTTGGACTCCACCAAAGCTGCCCTCTTCACTAATTTTGTTCATTATCTTTGTTGACAGTCATAAAGTACAGTAATCCCTGGTCTATCGCGGATAATTGGCTCCAAGCAATATGTGAAAATCCGCGAAGTAGTCACCCCTTTTTTTAACATACATACATTGTTTGTGTATCAATGAGTTTACATCAAACCATATAAGTACATATGTTATTATTAGAACATTAAATACCGTAATTTCCGGACTATAAGTCGCGGTTTTTTTCATAGTTTGGGTGGGGGGGCGACTTATACTCAGGAGCGACTTATATGTGTTTTTTTTTCACAAATTTTTACTTGATCATTAAGACATCACTTACAAGTATAGTTGACCACTTCCCATGTTATTTTTAGTATAGTTGATCACTTCACATGCTTTTATATCTTTATCTTGAACATATTCAAAACATAAAAAATAGAGAAAACATCAAATAAAGCAATTAACACTTTAAAGCACCATATCCAAGTCCACTGTCTGCTGTATGTACACTTGCTCCATTTTTGCTCCTATTATATTTATTATTATTATTTATTATTATTTGTTTATTTATCATTTATTCAACACTTATTTATTCATTGTTTGTGCCTTCTTGTTTTTTTTGTGTTGCTTGTATGCACATGTGTACTATCTCACCAAGGGATAGTGGAAACGTAATTTCAATCTCTTTGCGTGTCTTTTTATATATACTAAGAATCAACGATATAGCAGACTTTGACTTTGATAAAACAACCAAAAAAAAATTATATTTTCAGACGAAACTGGATGAGGGCGCTCTAAATTTCACCGTTGGCCGTGACTCATCAACTGGGTGGGCTTAAGAAAAATGGCACCAAAAAGAAACTCATATTTTGCACGTTCCAAACTTCAAGTTGTAAAATATGCAGCTGAAAACAGTAATCGAGCAGCAGAAAGAAAGTTTGGAGAACCGTGATGTACTAATGGATTACTATTTCAAGTGACGTCAGTAGCGCGGCGCGGCGGTTGTTTACATACAAACGTGCCCACACAAGGACATCATTAGCGGTGATCATAAGTGACACGGAGGACAAAGAGTTTGAAGGAATTAAGGATTTGGAGTGACATAGAAGGTTTGAAAAACTATTATGGCTTTTACGCACGCCCGGTCCTACTCTACTGAGTCGGGGGCCGGCGCTCGGCCGAGTGGTTGTCCGCGAACGGTGCGCGGGGCTCGGACATGGCCATTACGCACGCCCGGTCTGTCTGGAAGTCCACGCCGCCACACGCTTGGAAGTTTGTTTTGTTTAATAAAGAGCCGTTTACCAAACCCACGTCTATCCTTGTACTTTGTTAACGCTACAATATAGTTATATAGTAGATCTGTGGAATAAAGACGAGGCTGACGTCAGGGCGCACGCGCGGCGATGTTGACAAAGGACGAGGAATTTGATCGATGGATTTAATGGAATTAAAATGCACGGATGGTTTGATAATATTATTGGCTTGTATTATAGTTATTTGAAATAAAATTTATATATCGTTATATGGGCCTGTGGAATATGTGGAATATTTTGAAATGCAAGCGTCCTCAGCCGTGCGCACCCATTGTTGACAAAGAACGATCGATGGATTTAATGACTTGAAGTGACACCGATGGTTTTATAAACATGTTATTCATGTAATAGTTGTCCTTAATCACTCTATATGTTACGTCAGGCCCGTTCTCAGCTCTTTGTTTGTGTTTGTCACGTTAGCACACCTATCGTTTAGCCTGTTGTTGCTATTTAATGAATTGGAGTGACACCGATGGTTTTATAAACATGTTATTCATGTAATAGTTGTCCTTAATCACTCTATATGTTACGTCAGGCCCGTTCTCAGCTCTTTGTTTGAGTTTGTCACGTTAGCATACCTATCGTTTAGCCTGTTGTTGCTATTTAATGAATTGGAGTGACACCGATGGTTTTATAAACATGTTATTCATGTAATAGTTGTCCTTAATCACTCTATATGTTACGTCAGGCCCGTTCTCAGCTCTTTGTTTGAGTTTGTCACGTTAGCATACCTATCGTTTAGCCTGTTGTTGCTATTTAATGAATTGGAGTGACACCGATGGTTTTATAAACATGTTATTCATGTAATAGTTGTCCTTAATCACTCTATATGTTACGTCAGGCCCGTTCTCAGCTCTTTGTTTGAGTTTGTCACGTTAGCATACCTATCGTTTAGCCTGTTGTTGCTATTTAATGAATTGGAGTGACACCGATGGTTTTATAAACATGTTATTCATGTAATAGTTGTCCTTAATCACTCTATATGTTACGTCAGGCCCGTTCTCAGCTCTTTGTTTGTGTCTGTCACGTTAGCATACCTATCGTTTAGCCTGTTGTTGCTATCGTTTAGCCTGTTGTTGCTCGTTCATGACTGTTTTTGGTGTGGGATTTTGTCGAATAAATTGCCCCCAAAATGCGACTTATACTCCGGAGCGACTTATCTATCTTTTTTTTCACTTTTTGGGGCATTTTATGGCTGGTGCGACTTATACTCCGGAGCGACTTATATTCCGGAAAATACGGTACTAGTTTCAAACATGTAAATACTATATTAATATGTAGTATAAATGACATACAAAAAATAATGTATACATAGTATAAATATAATACGTGTGTGTGTGTGCGCGCGTGCTGTAAATATATTTTTAGAGCTCTTTCATTATAACTTTTTTATAACAAGGTACAATACTGTAAATATGTTTTGAGAACTCATCATTATAAGGACTTTTTTTATAAAAAGGTATAAGTGTGCGTACAGCAATTGTGTGGGCACTCCCTGGCTTCTGCTGGTGTGGGGGAAATTTTCGTGCCATAATTTCTCAATTTAGAACTTTTATTTTGAATTTTTGATTTTTTTTTTTTTTTAATTTGGAAAAAAAAATCCGCGATGTACTGAAGCCGCGATAAATGAACCGCGATTTAGCGAGGGATTACTGTATGTTGTTTTTCTTGTTGGCCACTAGAGGACATGGGCAGGTCGTGAACTCAGCCGTAAAATTACAGTAAAAATTTAAATTTATTTCTATGACACTAAGGTACCATCCTAAAGGAGACCGCTCTACTACAAGTGAAGATAGATGGTCTAAAACAGCCTTAGACCATTTTTAACCAAAGATCTACTTTCCAAGCAGTTCTCCCACGATCAAATTGTTTTTCTTGGTCAAAAATGGGTAGGGGTATGGATTAATATGGCGTTTTACTATTGCAGCATTCACTAAACTTGGGGATCGAACCCTCCGGTTTGCGAGCGCAGATCACTGAACAGTGAGCAAAAATTACAGGTTGCTGTCTCAGGTCAGTACCATATTTGAATGTAAAGGTATAGGAAGTGAGTTTTTAATAAACAACAGTACTATGTTTTTGTTTAGTTTTTTTCTATTAAACTGTAGCGGACAGCAACAAACTATATGCACACAAAAACACTTTTTCTGAAAGGCGGTGGTCTCGTTCTGTATCTGATTGTTAGCTTGTGCCACCCTGGACATGTGTACATCAAAACTTCCATCTGCTGCAAAGACATTGAACCTTTCGTGGTGAGCCCGCGTCATTATTATCTCCCCAGGGAGTTTAGAAAGCCATTGCTGTTCTTGTTTACGGTCCTCCGCGTCCTGATGCGGGAATCAAGTGTGACGTCATCCACGCTGCAGTTGCTGAACTGCAAACAGAACCCTGAGGCACTGCTGCTGATCTCCAGGGACTTAAACCACGTGACACTGGACACATCTACTTGCCTTCACCCAGTATATGGATCGCTTCACCAAAGGAAATAGGACTATTGACCTGCTGTATGCGAATGTTGAGGATGCATACAGTGCCACCCCTCTCCCTGCACTGGGAAAGGGACATTAGAACTTCATCCTGCTTCGGCCTCATCACACGACAAAAGTGAGAAGACTACCAAAGACCACCTGAGGCTCAGCAGACTCTGAGAGATCTTTGGGACTACCGACTTGGGATGTATTGCTGGAGGTTGTGGACTGTACCACTTGGTACAATAACTTCTGCATGGATGTTGCGGTTCCAGTAAGAACAGTGCACTGCTATGCTAACAAGCCTTGGATTACAAGTGAGATCAAAGACCTTCTGAATCGTGAGAAATGGGCCTTCAAAGATGATAATCAGCGAGAGCTGAAGCACGTGCAGAGTCAGCTCAGGGTCCAGCTCTAGGGATGCAAAATCGCATTATAGGAAGAAGTTGGAGCAGAAGCTGCAGAAGAACAGCATGAACGAGGTGTGGGAGGTTGATCACCGGCTGCGGCCCAAAGAAAGGTATCACTAGGGGTGTGGAGAGGGCGAACCAGCTGAACGACACCTTCAACAGATTTGACCACTCCCACTTGCCATCACCCTTACTCCCATCTGCCCCTTCTGCTCCCCGATTTCCCCCTGCTCCATCACTCACCTGCAGACTGGTAGACGACACCCTTCTACTCAGGGTGACAGCGGCTCAAATGAGTGGACAGCTGAGGAGACTCCGCCCCAGCAAGGCAGCGGATCCTGACGAGGTACTCGTCAGCTGAAGGCCTGTGCGCTGGAGCTGGGTGACCCAATACAGTGCAATATGTGAGTCTGGAGCCTGCGGGCCCTGGAGCCTGCGGGCCCTGGAGCCTTACCGATCAAGGGCTGCTCATGCCCGCTGCCCGGGGAGAGTGCCTCGTTCTCAGACTCGCTTTTTTCAGCATCTGGGTGTTTAGGCTAGAGTTCCGTGAGACTGCCAGGGGCCATGGCTGTCACACCTGCTGTCTAAGGATGGTGCCTCGTTCTCGAACTGACTTTTGCGCTTACCTGGCCAGCATTGCTGGCACCTAAGTGCCACCTCAACGAAACCCTGTCCTCCTGATGGCTGTCCGAGGATGGTGCCTCGTTGTCGGACTGACATTTGCGCTTACCTGGCCAACATCGCTGGAGCCTAAGTGCCACCTTCAGGAGGCCATGTCCTCCTGATGGCTGTCCGAGGATGTTACCTTGTTCTCAGATCCGCTTTTACTTCTGACCCCCTTGCGCAGCTGGAGCTTTTTTTTCTTGGTACCAGGTGTAATAACACTTAGCATTTCCCACACCCCGCTACACGGGCGAACGGTTACTTCCAGGGGCCAGCGCCCTCCCGCCTTCTGTCTGAGGAAAGTGCCTCATTCTTATACTGACATTTATGGGCACCCGGTTGTCTTTGCTGGAAGCCAAGTGCCACATCCAGGAGGCTGCCTCCTCCCGCTGGCTGTTCAAGGATAGTGCTTCATTTTCTGACCGACCTATGCGTGCCCCCGGCCGTCTTCGCTGGAGCTAAGCACCACCTCCAGGAGGCTTTCTTCTCATAATGGATGTTAAAAGTTAAAGTCCCAATGATCATCACACACACACATCTGGGTGTGGTGAAATTTGTCCTCTGCATTTAACCCATCCCCATGTGATTTTGATCCATCCCCTGGGGGAGAGGGGAGCAGTGAGCAGCAGCGGTGCCGCGCTCGGGAATCATTTCGTGATCTAACCCCCCAATCCCAAACCTTAATGCTGAGTGCCAAGCAGGTAGGCAATGGGTCCCATTTTTATAGTCTTTGGTATGACCCGGCCGGTGTTTGAACCCAAAACCTTCCAGTCTCAGGGCGGACACTCTACCACTAGGCCACTGAGCTGAGCTGCAATTTATTAATACTGTTTGTACAAACCAAACATCATTAGGCTCCTCTAAAATTGCATTGAAAAAGAGACATGCCTACAAGGCAGAATTCAAGATTTCTGGAAAGTCGAGATCATTGCTGAAGAGCAACGAGACAATGAGTGGGAACTTGTCATGTTTAATGGCAAAATTGCCCAACTGTTTACTTTAAATAGTTGAGGACTTGCATATGAACATCGATCAACAATAATGTGAGTACAGTCAAACCTCGGTTTTCGAACGTCACGGTTCTCGAACAAATCGGAATTCTAATGAAAAATTCGAGATTTTTTTGCTTCGGTTGTCGAAAAAAAATTCGTAGGTCGAACCTCGCGAGATGAGCCGAGAGGACCCGAGAAAACCCGACCGCGCGACCTGGATGCCGACTTGTTGTTATTGTATTTTCGTTACTTTGAGGATTGTATTAACCAGTGACGTGCAGTGGGGTTCATAACTGGGGAGGCACTGACGTCTCCCCCAACCCCCCCCGGTAAATTTTGTCCGGCACCTAACCTTGTCACAAAAAATGTTGGGGAACGCTGCTCGAGTGTGGCTTATTTATTATTTAATTTGAACTATTTTAATTAAAATCTCATATCAGCATTCTTCACACATAAAAACACTCAATAAAGCACATGGAATCAAAAACTTGTTTTCGATCGTGCGTACCACTCCGTTTGAAAAGACATGCTCCTAAATCCCGTTGTCTGAATCAAACCTTTTAACTCCGGAGTTGCTCTTCCTTTACTGATGACCTCCTGCTTCAACTGAAAATCCATAGTTGAAAATCGTTTGGATATGAAATCCTCCATTGTAAAACGAAATGTAAAAATGAAAAAAACAAATCGAATGCAAAACGAAATAAATAAACGACTGCTCCTCAGTTGTTCACTGTAAATTTGAACTGGAGATCTCTTATTCTACAGGCAGGCGCATGAAGCATCCTGGAATCACTAGCACCCCCTGACATAAGGCTGGAGAACCTTTTTTCGTAGCCTCCGTAAGGTCTCTTTTCAAAGCTGTTATGTTCATCTAAAGAAACACAATGTTACAGACAGATGACAAAAAACACAAGATATTATGTATATACGTCAGCTTAACTACGGAAATTAGTTAATATAGCCACAGTGTTTGAAATTTTAAACAGGGACATAAAAACAGAGAGCAGTTCTGTCTAACTCAGGGTTGGCCAAACTTTTTGATTGACGGGCCGAATTTGGTTCTGAATTTTGACCGGGGACCCGAACCAGGAGCAGATGTTTGTGTGAAGTAATAGAAATGATATGTAAAGGTCATTGCATAAAAGGTTTGTACTTTTAGTAGGTAGTAAAGCATGGATATTCAAAAAAAGCTTTTTGAAAACAAATGCATTTATTAACAGCATTAAAAAAATATTTCACCAAAAAACTGCTATCAGTGATTTTCATTAAATACAACACTGTTATTATGAATAATAGTTTCCATCACTTCAGCACCTGCAGGTCAGATTTATAAAATATGTTTATCTAATGAGACGAAATCACATTAAACATTCTGACCAAATACATCATCTTGAAGAATCAGTGAAATAATACATCTAAATAAAGTAATAAAGAAATCAATAGTATTGTTGGTCTCCCTTTTTTTGCTAGTGCATCATGGTCTGGAGTCATTGACTCTGTGGCGCCGCTACGTCTGAAAACTCGCCGTAGATGGCCAACTCCGTGGTTCACAGATGAAACACGTACGCTTAAACAATTATGTAGAAAGCATGAGCGCAGATGGCGTTTAACCAAACTTGAGGTTTTCCATCAGGCATGGCAGGACAGCCTCCTGAAATATAAAGATGCGCTTATTTTAGCAAAAACTCGTTATTTTTCGCAAGTCATTAATCTCAATAAAAACAATCCTAAATACCTATTTGATACAGTGGCAAAGCTAACTCTGCGCCGGCCGACCCCCGATAGCTCCTTCCACTCAGCTGACGAGTTTATGAAATGTTTTGCTCAAAAGATTGAGTCCATTAGGGACGAGATCAAGAATACCATTCCAATCGCTCCGCCGGTTACTAGCGCTGGGGATCATGCAATAACCCTCTCAAATTTTAAAAGCGTGTCCCTTGAAATGCTTACAAAATTGGTTAGTGCGGCTAAACAAACAACATGTTTACTCGACCCGCTTCCAGCCAAACTACTTAAAGAATTATTTCCAATTTCAGGACCGTCCCTCTTAAATATAATCAATCTTTCTGTTTCTTCTGGGATAGTGCCAACAGCCTTTAAAACCGCCATTATTAAACTGTTACTTAAGCGAGCAAATCTTGACCCGGACTGTCTCAGTAATTATAGGCCAGTTTCAAACCTCCCATTCATAGCAAAACTTCTTGAAAAAGTAGTAGCGCAGCAGCTTATTGATTACATAATCGCTAATAATCGATATGACGCTTTTCAGTCTGGTTTTAGAGCTAATCATTCCACAGAGACACCACTTGCTAAAGTGACTAATGATCTCCTCATAGCTATGGATTCAAATACGTCGTCTGTATTGTTACTACTCGATCTTAGTGCTGCCTTTGACACTGTAGACTTCCATATTTTATTAGGGCGTCTTAAAAGTTGTGTTGGTATCTCAGGGTCAGCACTAAGCTGGTTCAATTCCTATCTATCAGACAGGACGCACCGTGTGGTCCATGGCAATACGTCCTCTAAGCTCTATAATGTTACGTGTGGTGTCCCACAGAGATCGGTACTCAGACCGATTTTATTTAATATTTATATGATTCCGCTTGGGGACATAATACGTAAATATAATATTAGTTTTCAATGCTACGCGGACCCAGTTATATATGCCGTTATCGATGACAGATCCGTGGGACTGTTGTAATCTCGAGGCGTGCCTTGCGGAGATCAAGCAATGGATGTCTCTCAACTTCCTTCGTCTTAACCCAGATAAAACTGAGATGTTGATAATTGGTCCTCCTCGTTATCAACACTTATTTAAGGAAACCACTATAACTATAGATAACCGTACTATTACTGAGTGATACTGTAACTAATCTCGGGGTAATATTTGATCAAACGCTCTCCTTTCAAAAACACATTAAGAATATAACCAGGATTGCGTTTTTTCACCTTCGTAATATTGCTAAGATTCGTCCGATCCTCTCGACCGGGGATGCGGAAACTATTATACATGCGTTCGTCACGTCGCGCCTGGACTACTGTAATGTATTATTCTCTGGTCTTCCTAAGTCCAGTATCAAAAGTCCACAGTTAGTGCAAAATGCCGCAGCAAGGCTGCTCTCACGGTCAAGAAAATTTGATCACATTACCCCAATATTAGCCAAATTACATTGGCTCCCGGTCCATTTGAGATGTGACTTCAAGGTTCTTCTACTAACCTATAAATCACTGCATGGCTTAGCGCCTTCATATCTCGTCAACCTAGTCGTTCCTTATGTTCCGTCTCGTAACCTTCGTTCGCAAAACTCTAGTCTTTTAGTTACACCGAGGGCCAAGAAAATGTCTGCAGGTTCTAGAGCATTCTCTATTCGGGCTCCAGAGCTTTGGAATGCCCTTCCAATGGATATTAGAACTACTACCTCAGTAGAAACATTTAAGACACGTTTAAAGACACATTTCCATGAGATGGCCTTTAACTAACTTGGAGTGGCCGATTTGGCCGGAGTTTGTGTTGTTCTCTCTGCCCACCCCCTCCCTGGCTGGGGAGGGGGTTAGGTGGCACAAAAGCTGATAGCGGCTAGCTGGATTCTCGGGGACCAATTCAAGATGAAGAAACTGCTGCCCAACCTCCTTGAAGACACTGCCAGGACAATCGAGGGCACCTCCGACATCCATTTTTTTCATTGATTTTCATATTATGTATTACTTGTGCCCTCTCTGCATCCATTACAACCTGGTGATCCTGAAAGGGGGATCCTTTCATCTGTGGTCCTTTCTCAAGGTTTCTCATTTTCCCCTGACAGGGTTTTTTTGAGTTTTTCCTTGCCCTTTTGGGAGCTTATGATCAGGGGATGCTTTGAGAATAATTGTCAATTTTTGGCTATGTGAAGCCCATTGAGACTCTTTGTGATTTAGGGCTATACAAATAAACTTGACTTGACTTGACTTGACTGGAGTAAAATTTGTTGTGGTAATTCTTAGGATAGAGCCGAGGTGTCGGTCCGTTAACCTAGAGCTGTGACGGGCTTTGTTGACGTTCATGTGGTTGAACGTCTGCTCACACACGTAGGTCAAGCCGAATTGTCCTCTCTTTTTTTTTTAAAACACTCGGCACTCAGTGTCCACCTTTCTTTTCCTCGGGCCACTCATTTTAATGGAAGGATTCCAGGGGAAGGTTTGTGGGTGACATTAGCGTAAAACTGTATCTGAAAGCTCAGCGCGCGAATTACAAGAATGCTGACGTCACAGCCCACACTCGAAATTCGGCACTGATGGAAATAGAGTGTGGAGTGCGCCGGGTCCGTACTACTTAGTACGTACATGCACTTGTGAGTGTGCACTGAGCTTTCTGACACGGCTTCCGAGAGTAAATGCGCGGGTGGGCGCTTCCCCATCTATTGGGGAAACGTAATAATTTAAGGGAAAATGACCCAAAAAAAAGTTCAACAATACAATTTATTCAGGTTTGGCGGGCCGGATTAAATGACCCTGTGGGCCGGATGTGGCCCGCGGGCCGTAGTTTGCCTATGGCTGGTCTAACTGCATAGCCTGTCAACATAGGCAGCCGTGTGATTACGCAATCCTCAGAGGAGGCTAGACAGGAAGTTGGCTCCTCTGAGCGAATCGTCTTCGGTTTTAAAATACCTATAAAAATTCAGCGATTCTGGTTCAAAATGATACAAAACTATTGAAATTAAAAAGAAAATGACTTTATAATAAAAACAATTGAATTTGTTTTTCCCCTTTTCATGATGGCAGGGGAGGCGTAGCGTAAACCCTAATCATGCCTCCAAAGAAAGCAAGTGGGAGCAGTAAATCCATCCTAAAACACAAAGATGCTCGCAAATGAAAAAATGCTTAAAAAAAGCATTTTTCTAGTCTTGGAACGGATTCATTTTTTTCCATCATTTGTAATGGGAAAAATAGATTCGGAATTCGAACAATTCACTTCTCAAACCGCCTTCTGGAACGGCTTGTGGTCGAAAACCGAGGTTTGACTGTACATGGTTAAATTGTAGAATTACAGTACAACCAAACTCACTGTCTTGCTTTCGTAACGGTTCTTTTTTTAACGCAAGTCCAAAGCCCACATAGATAAATTTGTGGTTCAATCCCATTGAGAGAACTTCAACTTCTCCAAAAATTCTTGAATGCTCATAGGATACCTTATCTTTGCCATTTGACAAGAAAAGGGCGAGTGAGGCTGCTCATCATGACATGAGTTTAGATTGAAGCGTCATCGCGTTTCTTCGCTCCTCCAAGCATACCGTATTTTTCGCACTATAAGTTGTGGGGTTTTTTCATAATTTGGGTGGGGGGTGACTTATACTCAGGACTTATATGTAAATTTTTTCACGAATTTTTACTTCATCTTTAACGATTTATTTACTTACTAGTATAGTTGATCACTTCACATGTTATTTTCCCTTTAAACCACTATGACTGTGGAATATTTGGAGCCTCACTGACAATGAGTTCCATTCACTGACTTCCAAAGTTGGGAGATTTAATGATTTGGAGTGACACAGATTATTCGATAAACTTGCTATTTATGTTATAGTTATTTGATATATAGTTTATTTAGAGTAGCAACGTGTATGCTGTTAGACGTCAGTAGTTTCTGATTTTCTAGGGAGGCCGTGAAGGCAGCAAAGGGGTGGCGTGGGAGGGGGCGGAATAAGCGATCCAGGGCGCTTGCATGTGTTGGCTCACGTTGAGCTCTTGATTTGTGAAATAAAGAGCCGGTTACCAAACCCAGGTCTTGCCTGGTACTTCGGTAAATATAGTTATATACGTAGATCTGTGGAATAATTGGAGCCGCCAACTGACAACGAGGCTGACGTCGGTGGCACACGTAGGTCCGGAATCAACAGCTGTTTTGTTTTTTTGTTTTGTTTTTTACACAGAGGATGAATATTCCGGTGGATTTAATGATTTGGAGTGACACGGAGGGTTCGTTAAAATTGTTGTTTATAATATATTTATTTTATATATCTAGTCTGACGTCAGCGGCGCACGGAGTTCCGGTGTCAACAGCTGTTTTTTTTTTTAATTAATTTTTTTTTTTTAAGTGACACGGAAGACGAAGATTCTGATGAATTTATTTATTTGGAGTGACACGGATGGTTTGATAAAATTGTTGTTTATATTACATTTATTTGATATATCTAGTCTGACCTCCGTGGCGCACGTAGTCTTTCCGGCGTCAACAGCTGTGGGTTTTTTTTTTTTTTTTCCAGTGACATGGAATACAAAGATTCTGATGGATTTATTGATTTGGAGTGACACGGATGGTTCGATTAAAATGTTGTTTATATTATTATTTCATACATAGTTTATATCTTGTTATATGGGCCTGTAGAAATTTTTTAACTGCAATGCGCCGCTGACGTTGGACTTGTTTACATAAAGGAGGACCAACTCGATCGATGGCTTTAATGATTTTGAGTGACACAGATGGTTTGATAAAGGTGTTATTTATGTTATGGTTATTTGAATAATTGTTATTGTTACATCAGCTCTCAGTTCTCAGCTTCTCGTTCGTGTTTGTCACGTTAGCATACCGTTTCGTTTAGCCTGTTGTTGCTTGTTCATGTCTATTCTTGGTGTTGGATTTTGTCGAATAAATTTCCCCAAAAATGCGACTAATACTCCGGAGCGACTTATATATGTTTTGTTTTTTTTTCACTTTATTGTGCATTTTATGACTGATGCGACGTATATTCCAGAGCGACTTTTAGTCCGAAAAATACCGTACTTATTTTGATGAAGCAAAAATGCACTACATTCAGTTCACGTTCGTCCAAAATATGAACAAGTTCATGAACGTTCGTTTATTGAACTCTTTCAGGTATAATATTGACAACTGACTAAACCATGGCCAAATTAATAAGCAATATAACTAACAAAACAATTGAGTGTCTTCTGTCTGTGTGCCAAAACAGGTTGTGATCAGCTGAGTGATGGATGCATGTCCTACCTGAAGCGGATCTCCTCTTTGACTCTTCTGGACATAAGAGGCTGTAAGAACATCAGTATGCAAGCCTGCAATGCCTTTATTGCTGACCTGTCACACATCGCTGTGTACTGTATGATTGAGGAGAAAGTCATTCAATGTCTAAACTAAGCGGTTGTTGTTGTGTGCCCAAAATAAATAAGTTCTGTTGACCAGCTATGCTTGCATGTCAGTCAAACAAAATGTTTTTATTAGTTTGATCATTTCGGTCAAGGACATAAGCAGTTGTCTTAGATCAGTGGTTCTTAACCTGGGTTCGATCGAACCCTAGGGGTTCGGTGAGTCGGCTTCAGGGGTTCGGCAGTGCTGGTATGCTATACCCTCCCCCCCACCCGCGGATGGCCAAATGTCGTGTAAATTCGCAATAACGCATATCTGAACTGGTCTTGCAAAGGCAACAGCAGAAGTCACACTGATTTGCTGGTATGTCATTACCCCCCACCCACCCCCCACCCCAAAAGAGGGGCTCGGTGAATGTGCATATGAAACTGATGGGGTTCGCAAGGAACCATTGACAACGCCTCATTCTCAGACGGGGGGCCGGTACTGAGACCGGCACCCCTCCGACCAGTAGGCCGGTCAGGATGCAAAGCATGACCCGCCGGTAGGAGAGAGCCGTTGCACAGATGGGACAAAGGCGATGTCAGGTCCCTTTTATGAACTACTATATAGTCAGTTATTTCTTGCTCATAAGTTGTTAAGAACATGGGGATAGCAATATAGTAAATTATCCCTCTGTTGCATGAAATGTTAGCATCCAACTCCAGGCCAACATTTACAAAAAAAAAATATTGAACCTATACAGAATAATTCATTTATAATTACTATGACCATGCTTATTCTCAAAGTATTTTGAATAGATAAACTTGGATGAGCCACATTATTCTCATATATTTTCTTTTAATACAATTGCTTGCGAGCTCTATATCTGTTAACTTGTTTTTGTCAACCTTATTATCTGTGTTCAGCTTCCTTGGTTTTTAATTTGACATATTTTGAACAGTTTTTCTTTTTTCCTGGATTTTGTATTCGTTTAGTTAGCCAAGAACATTTAACAGTTTTTGTATTGCTTATATTTGTGAAGTGAACAGTAAAGAGAAATAAATGTTTCAAGAAAATTGTCATAAGGTTTTTTCTACATCCACTTCACCAAGCCCCAATGCTGTTTCATCAGACAGCTCTCAAATTTATTGTGTTTTCATTTCTTTTTCGAGTTCACTAGCGCAGCTTCTTTAATTTCCTTGAAGTCACTGTCAAATTATGACGACAGCTGTCAGTGATGTCAGAAATTAGCAGGCCACTCATAGTTGGACCATGTTATTGAAGAAAATGATAATTCTTGTCCTTGCAGCGCGGCGAGCCGGCTGACGTGGTCCATTTCAGACACTAGGTGACAACAGAACATGAGAAACCAAGCCAGGAAACAGTATGCATTACAAAGTTTGTCTGCTTGCCTTAGGTAACATTGACTGGTTGAAAAAACAACCTGAAAGCAAGCTCCAAAAGTGGGTCCTAAAAACTTTGTCCTAAATATCGTCCCCCAATCACTACAGTTCTTTCAGTGACATGAACTTTAGTGCTGACATCATTTTTACTGTTTAAGTGTTAATGTTTATTAAAAGTGTGTAATCTTTATTAAAAGATTACATGCATTCTAAATAATGTGTATATGCATGTATTTCATACTCTTAAAGAAATGGTAACATAAACCCAACATTGGCACTTATGTGATAAGACTGAATTAAAAAAAGTCTACTAGAATTCACCCCTGAAAAAGAACTCAGAAGAGATTTAATAGTATTTTGGAACAGAGTCGTGGTGGATTTACTGACGCCCACTTTTTGGGCAAAGTCTGCTTGATTTGACACATCAGCCTGAATACGTCACGGAAGAAAGGGATCACAATTTACTTATTGGAAATCATTGTACAGACTATCACTTAAAATGTCCAAAAACAGCTATCAATTGGCACTAAAATTCACATAGACATTTATTTATGACTACGTCAACATATCACAAGGATTATCTTCTCTGTGGCTGATTTAAGAGCAAGAAATGAGCAGTCTAACAGTAGCGAAAGTGCCCTGTCACATCTATTTCTTTCATCACTCACCAAAATATGGAAACTTTTGAGACGCTTGAGGAAAGCTGAATTGTGTCTTCTCGAGGGTATACCCAAACATTCCAGATTATAATCTTTCAAATATAGATTTTCCTGACACTTAATACTGCTCTGCCCCACCACCCTTTGCTCCTTCCCTGTCTCTCCTGACCATGGGATATTGAGTGCTGCAGGTGGAACATTCTTATTAAGACTGGTCTCAGATATACAGAGATAGACTAGATTAAAATTAAGTAACAGGTGGTTAATTTCTTCCGTTTTTGACATAATGCTTCTTATATTTTAATGTCCACCCAGTAAACTACTAGGTTTTGCCTTAGGGTCCCACGCTATTTTAGAGTGGTTGACAGATTGAAAGAATGACCACTTTCGGTGCGCCGTGATCCCTGGATTGAGTTTTCAGTTTACGGTCGTTACCATGGCGAAAGGTAAAGTGAAGAAAGTTTTGAGGAGAGTTTGTTGATGTTGAATGTCTGGATGATGATGCCTCCCACTCCCAAGCGAGGCCACGACAGTATCACGTGGTCCCTCGATCAGTGCTCCCGCTCGAATCATCGGCGCACACACCAGGACCTGGAGTTTTCCCATACAGCGTCCTAGCAGATCGCCCTGGTACCCTCGCCTTCCCGGACCGACAGCTCAGTCACAGTTGACACCAGGTACAGAGGAAGAAGAGTATCAGGAAACTGTATAGGAGGAAGACTGGGGAATATCGTAGCATACATAATGAATAGATGGAAAATAGGAAGCTTGCAGCGGTCGCTGCTCAGGGAATAAATAAAAATGACATGAAGGGGTTTCTGTCAGCAACAATGCTACATCACCCACTTTCCTCACTGATTTTTATTAAACCATCAAAATCACACAAAGTTTTTGATTCCCACTTGTTAGAATAGGTCTCTTTGGTAGGTAGCTGAGCTATGCCGTTATATCGCTGTAACTTGCTTCATTAGCTTTCTCTTCTCTATGACACTCTTCGCTCAGTTAAGACTACAAGGTCACACATTATCATGCAGGCTACGCAGAGTTGCCTCCTTGCAGGAGGGCAGCCCAGAGTAGTATAAGAGCAGGAACCTTGTTGGTGGGAGTTAGACCTTCTTCCACATCTTGCAGAGAAGGCTCCACAGCTGTGTACCGATCGTTCTGGCATAAATAGTCAACTGTGAAGGCTGCCTCTTGGCAATTACTGTTAGTATAGCGAGCATTAAAGATAAAGAACTGGGACTAGATGTAACAGATGGCGCCATGACCCTTGGTCTTGTGCTCGCTGATCGTGTTTTTCTTTAAACACCATACCGCAGAAATTTCAAGAATTTGACTGGGTCCAACAAATAAGGTGAGCAGAATACCTTCTTTTGATAGACATTTTCTGCCTACCCCTAAGGGGGTAGACTGGTGAAATGTCTGAGTACGAGGATTGGGATTTGTGTTTAAACTAAAGATACTGTAGTATTGTAATATTGTGTGAGTTGTGGTAAATGCCAGAAAGGTCGAAATTTATGTTATTTTGAAAGCACTTGTGACCACTGTGTGGGGTCACAGAAGACCACTGTGTGGGGTCTGGTTAAGTTGGAAAACCTAGGGTCTAGTATCAATGAGATGATCACTGCAAATCTAGGTTATCGAGGTAGAAAAAAAAAGGAAGTCAGAAACATGCAGAATTTGATTAAATTTTGTCGGGATGTGTTTACACATCCAGTTTTTTGTCAGGAGGATGAAATTCAAAGTGAGCTTGAAGCTTCTGCTCAACAGGGGAAAAGGCAGGTAGTTGGTAAAAGTAACCGTTAAATTATTGCACAGAGGTGCAAAGGGCCCAGGGTCGGTTGTTGATGTGATGCAGGCACCTGTGATAGATATTAGACAAGGGACCCTGACGTGTGACATGGAAGGCCCAATGACTACGGTATGGGGTAAAGGGAAATACAAAGATGAGCTGGCTGCCTTATCTGAAATGGCCCACCATCTAAGTGACAAAGTGAGAGGGTTAACAAAAGAAAAGAGGGGTAAACAACCCTCCATTGGCTTAGATGACAAGTAAAGTGAGGGACCACGTTGTGTGAACTTGGATGAACCATTTGTTGAGGATTTAGTAGCGGTTAACGGCAACATAGATTGTGGGGATGATAATACTATTGGGTGCATTTATTTTGAATTTTATGCAGATTAATTAGATACAGTTTGTTTCATTAATTGTCAGACTGCGCTGACTACCACCCATCTTTTCAATATCAAATCTATTACACACTGTTAGAAATACTATACTAAATTTTAAATCCCATGAAAAGTGAGTTCCCATTTATTTTAGAAACAAGTTGTATTAATCTTTTGATGTAAAAAGCATTGTTGCACTATTTTTGTCAGGAATCGGCAGTACAGCCAAATGCAGAGTGACACAGATTTATTTAATAAGGGGAAAGGGGAAGTGGAACGCTGGACTCGTGATCTGGCTGGCGTGGCTGTGCAGAAGAGCGCTGCACGTAGTCGGGGCGAGCAAGTAGTCGGGGCAGGCGGCGATCGGAGCGTGGTAAAGGGCGAGCAAGTAGTCGGGGCAGGCGGCGATCGGAAGCGTGGTCGGTCAGTTTACGGAAACGGTTGGCAACAGAGATCGTTCAGGGCACAAAGAGCAGTGGTGTCTCGGGCAGGGTAAGCAGATGAACTGACAAAGGAGTGACTGGATGACAGGGTTTAAATAGAGAGACTGTCAGGTGTGGGTGATTCAGCTGATTGGGGCGTGGCAGGTGACGCAGGAACGTGACAATGTTTTTACCCACAGTACAAAGGTGATAATTTTATCCTGTAGTGTCTAAGTTAAAAAAAAATGCCTACCACACATCCTTGAGGTACATAAATTGTAAACCTCTGCCTCACCATTCTGAGTTCTACTCTTAGGTTGGATGGCCTGTGTTGGTGACCTGCATCCTCACTCACTGGTACTGTACACTGGTAATTTTTTTTCAAATCTAAATTGAAAGATATGTTAGAAGCATCCATAGAATATTTAGGTTTTAGCTTAGAAGTTTAAAACAATTTGTTCTTAGGCACAACTCGTATGGTTTAATTAAAAAATGTGCTTTAGAAATTGTACTTTGTTTGGTACGTATGTCAGTTCATTTTTTACGTATTTTACATTTGTCTCTTCAAAATGAGGGTTGTAAGTAGTAAGTTTCTGAAAAAGAGAACACTTTTTTTACAGGGGGGGAGGACTATAGCGCTGGAGTGACCGGCAGCGGGGCTGTTGGTGAGAGTGCTGGAGTGGGCGACAGCTTTCGAGCAAAATCCCAGACAATTTTGAAATTCCCTCCAGGCATTTTTTCGGTCTCAAAAGTAGGACATGTCCGGGAAAAGAGGACCAACCTGGATAAATAAATAGAATAACATAAACATGACTGAGACAGGTGTGATCAAAATTGTACGTGGCAAAATTCCACTACTTGGGACACAGTAAAAACTATTACTACATGACAATTGTTCAATTTGTTACCAACAAAACTCATATCTTAAGCCTGTTCCTGAGGTGTTTAAAAAAAGATCAAAACACTTCAAGTCTTTTATTTCTCACCAAAAGTTACATTAATTAACACATGGTTAGTATGACTGTGCTTCTCTTGTAAAAAGCCTAAGAGTAGAGAATGCATTGTAAATTATCAACGAAAAATCTGTTTCACTCTAATAGCTCTTTGGAGTCTCATATTTATCAGGAAAAGTAAGACTGATGTATCCACTTCCAGCTACAAGCGGCAGTATTCCAGCGTTGGGAACGACATTCCATGACAATGTCAGAGTGATGTTCTTGTTGGCCCTGGGTGATACAGAAAGTTCCATCAGTCGGACTGTGACACAAAGCACACATCTCACAAGTGTGTGTATACACAGGCGCAGACGTACTCGCACGATTGTTCCCTTAACAATTGTCTAAATCAGTCATGTTCAAAGTCCGGCCCGCGGGACAAATCCAGCCCCCGGTCAGATTTCATACGCAGCTTCGGTCTTATAATGTATTATTTATGGCCCGCCTGCACTGTTAACCTGAATAAAAAGAAATCATGAAACTTTAAACTATAATTCCTCCTTTTACCAAAAGGTGGCAGCACCACTTTAATAATATCAGTCTGCATCCGTGCCGCAAACCCCTCTCCGTTCATATCGGCCATGCTGACTGCAAAGAAAACGAGGAAAGTTGACATTGAGGGCCGTCGCTTTCAAAAGAGATGGGAATTACAATACTTCACTGAAAATCAAGGCAATTGTGTTTGTCTAATTTGTAAAGAGATGGTTGCCTTGTTTAAGAATTTCAACCTAAAGAGACACTACCAGACATGCTAACACATACAACAAGCTACAAGGGTGACTGATAAAGTGAAGCAGCTCCAAGCTGAACTGGCATCACAACAGCGATTCTTCACGCGGGGCTGTGAGTCAAAAGTAAATATTACTAAAGCAAGCTACGAAATGGCCATGTTAATACTGTTGATGTTATGAACCTGTAGACGTGACACAAACTATTACTTTCTGAAAGATATTGTAAATGACAAGAGCAAAATTCACTTGTTTTAAGTTTTAATAATAATAGACAACTTTGCATTACTTATAACTCCTGTTTAAAATGTTCGGGAATCAAAAATAATTTTAAACACATGTAAATTTAAGGTATTTCATACATTTGGCTCAATGTTATCTCACTTCAGATATGAATGAAAGGCTGAATTTGTGTTTTTAGAGTTGTTCACATCTGCCTCAGTGGCTTACATTTGGTTATTTTGTCATTTGAAAAATAAAGACAATTGTGACAATGAAAATTGTTTTATAACAGTGTATTTGCATGAAATTTTTGTAGTTAAAAAATGTCCGAAAAAACTATTGGCTCCTGGGCCCCTTCACTTTCTCAAATCTGGCCCTCCTTACAAAACGTTCGGACACCTCTGGTCTAAATGGTTGGCATCATTTTTTTTGTTGCCAGATCGTACAGTTTAAGAAAGTAACATTCTTTAAAACACATACACACAGAATAATAAAAACAAAAACAAAATACAACAAAAAGCTGTGACCTCAGACATGAATCCCTTGTGCCAACAAAACAAGAACCACAGACAGTAAATAAGTACTGTGATATTAACTACTTATTCAACAACATGCATGTTTCAGCTCTTTTTTTGCCTTCTTTTATAGTCAAAATGTTTATGCAAATCTTAGTGCATTTGTGTCTTGGGATTAGTGTTCCCTCTAAGCAGCGCAGCTGTGCAAAAGTCTATGCGCACAAGAAACTACATGCTGTGCACAAAATAAAATACAGCATAAACTCATTGATTAATATCTAATGTTAGACGTAATCTAATCTAATTAAGTGGACGAATGTTTTTTTTTCTGTGCCTTTTTGTAGTGTAAATCAGTAATAGACAGGTGTCCAGTGAATGATGATATGGTTCACTTACGCTACATAGCCAATCATAGCATTGACAGTGCCTGAAAATGTGTCCTGCCCATTCGTGCCGTGCAGGTTAGCTTGCTAACAACAGTGTGGCGTAGTCAAGAGATGCAAATGCTAAGTGAGCTAACCCCTTATCATGGCGAAACGAACGAGCAGCGACACATCCACTCGCCAAGCCAAAGTAAATAAGAGATGCGGCGGTTCTTTTAAAATGAAATGGCTGTCGGAGTGTGTGCAAATAAAAGAACAAAGGGTGAAACTGGGTGTGATTATCTCTTTTTCGAGTGCGAAAGGTCTACTATCCAAAACGTGCAGTGAAGCCAAAGTGGCAGGCTAGTTTACGGAGGGGAAAATATGGACTGAAAAGTTTGGCTACCTCAAGCGTCACATTCTGCAGAAAAATGTTATTTGAAAACTGTTGGAATTGTACAAAGACTCGTGATAGGACAGGGAATCAGTACATTATTGCGAGAGAGCGCAAAAGACCGACAGAAAAGGAACAAGCTGTCACACAAAACAAAATCCGACCCCGAGCAAGTTAAAGTTCTCATTGACAATATTTTATTTATTTATTTATTTAATCTGGTTTTGCACACAGTGTGCACAGGGAGCTTGTGTGTTTGCACAGACACTTGAAAAATTAGAGGGAACACTGCTTGGGATATAAGTTTACTTTGTTCCATGATCATACTCTTTCGTAATTTAAATTACTCAAATCTCAAATAATCTAAAATATAAGGCATTAATTCATTGTAGAACTACAGTGATCCCTCTTGACTTTGCGCTTTATCTTGCACGAATGCGCAACTTTGCAGGTTTATAAGTGACGGGAGAATGGAATTTGAATACACGCTGGCAACGCGGGGTGTGCCTCTGTCCGTCAGTGCGAACAAACGCGGAAGTGCAGCAGCCAGCCTGTCATGAACGAGGCAGGACAACAATTTGCAACACGGACTGTTTATTTGGGGAATGCAAAAAGAGGAAAAGGGAGGCCAGAACGGCAACAGAGCGGGTGCAGGAGGCGATGATAAGCCGGTTAGCGAGCTCGCGTTGGGGTGGCATCTTGTTACACAGCAGATTAGGCAAACGAGTGCGTGTGTTAAGGCATACAAGCTGCCAGGCAGGAAAAGGGAGAATAGAACGCCAGCAGAGCGTGTGTACATGGGGACTGACGAGTCGGTCAGTGAGCTCACGTCACCTGTCGTGGTGTCATCTTGTTACATAGCGGATTGGGCAAATGGGAATCAGGTGGCAGGCGTGTGTGTGTCGAGGCAGACGAAACGGCAACGAACAGTGTCTATACAAACGCCCTAATCAGCGGGTAACACGGTAAAAGGTGGTGGCAATCAGCGCAGATAAGCATGCGCAGTTCCATATTAGCGATGAATGCCCCCGAGATCTCGCGCGCAATGCTCAGTTGGGCAGCAGGACAAGAGCGGAGACGTGACATAGCCGCACTCAAAAGAAAAATGCGCCTCTGTGCAGAAAGAGCTGTCATGACGCGAGGCATGCCTCTGTGCTTCACTGAGGGCAAGGGGTGCGCGGCTCAATGTCGCGCAGGTAGGACAAAAGCACTGCTGTTCAGGAGTTGGGATGGCAGCTCTTTTTAGGGAAAAAAGCACTGCTGTTCAGGGGTTGGGACGACAGCGCTTTTTCCCCTATGTGCGAGGAAGAGTGGCAATGAGCCCTGATGGCGCGGGGCGTACCTCTAACCAATGTACGTCACTGGGGACGTAACTGAGTTCAAACGCAGGAGGCGGCGACCAGCCACACCCACCAACCGGTGCAGAAGCAGTCGGGCACGTGACTATATCATGTGTTTGTTCTTTTATTTACTATATACGTGCAATATATGCATAGAGCAGTGTGGCGATGCTGATGAGTGATACAAGAAAGTTTTATATAGCTGTAAAATAGTTTTGGGGAGGGTTTAAAAAGCTTTAATATTGTGTTCTGAACCACAATACAACAGGAGAGTCATATGCAACCGTGTCTCACTTTTCCTTCACGATGCATGATGTCCCCCGGGTTAGTGTAGTGTGGTAATTCTGAAGTTGGACACTTTGCATTGCTTGGCAAGGTTAACCACACTTTTAATTGACTTACACACCCACAATACAACAAGAAATACTGTGTTGGAAAAATTTATACAGTTATCCCTCGCTATATCACGGTTTATCGCAGTTTCACTACATCGCAGATTTTTTTCCAAATTAAAAAAAATTCTAATTCAAAATAAAACTTTTAAATTGAGGAATTATGGCACGAAGGTTGCCCACACGCCAGCAGAAGGCAGGGAGTGCCCACTCAATTGCAGTGCATACACTTGTACCTTTTAATAATTTTTTTTTTATATATATATAATATATATTTTTATAAGAGTTCTAAAAACATATTTACAGTGTTGTACCTTGTTATAGAAAAACTGTTCTAATAATAAAAGAGTTCTAAAAATATATTTATAGTATGTATACTTGTATCTTGTAAAATTGTTATAATAATAAAACCTGTTCTAAAAACATTTACAGTACGTGTTAAGAATTCTCCATGTTATTTATGTTATTTAGCCGTGCTTTGATTTGAGGTAGGGTGCTTTATTTTTCAGGGATGAGAACGGCAAATGAAAAAAAAACACTGAAAAGTAGCCCCCCCCCCACACACACACACACAAACTGGAAAGCTTAATTTCATCACTCAATTTCAACAGTTTTGTTAAAAAAATATTCCTGCTTGGTGGGCTACCTAGGTGAATATAATACAGTCAAGCCTCGGTTTTCGACCACAATCCGTTCCAGAAGGCGGTTCGAGAAGCGAATCGGTGAAATTCCGAATCTATTTTACCCATTACAAATAATGGAAAATTTTTTAATCTGTTCCAAGACTAAGCATTTTTTATTTGCATTTTTGTCCAATCGCGCAACTGCAGCGCACCGCCGAACGCGCGACCGTAGCGCGTCGTCGACCGCGCGACTGCACCGCGCTGGTTGCATTATTGTGACAGAGCTGTCGCTGAAATTTAGAAAATATTTTCAAACTCCTGATGTACTTTCCAAAATTCAAGTGGACCTAAGTGCGAAGGGAGCTTAATTTTGTCCGATGGCGCAACTGTAGCGCACCGCCGAACGCACAAACGTAGCGCGTCGCCGACCGCGCAACTGCACCGCGCTGATCGCATTATTGTGACAGAGCCGTCGCTGAAATTTTGAAAATATTTTTAAAATCCTGATGTACTTTCCAAAATTGGACCTCAGTGCGCAGGGAGCTTAATTTAGTTCGATTGCGCAACGGCAGCGCACCGGGCGCTCACTGTCGCATTGCTTTAAGAGCGTCTTTGTGTTCCGAGTTGTAAGATGACGCTGCTCTCAAGCCATGCCCATCTGAAGCAGTTCCTGATCCAGTTCGACTTGTCTATTTCCCTGGCACAATCCTCGTCTTTTTTCTCTAAAACCTTCGCCATGCTGGGTAAAACTTTTGCTAATTAAGCAAATGAGTAGGCAAATGATATGAAAAAAGTAGCGCCAAAATGCTGCCGAAAAAAAGGCGGCTGTTGTCGCAATACTGTTGATTGCTGACTGCCCCCTCCCATATAAAAAAAATTTTCTCAACGGATCTACACGATTCACGAAAATGATACTCCCGACGGAAAAAAACACGGAAATCCGCGGAACCGCGGAAGATTCTCATCCCTGAATTTTAAAGGCCGTTTTCAGGTGAAACTATTTTACGTTCGTGTACATCATGTCTGTAGGTAGATGTGCTAACCAGTTCGCCACCGAACCGCCCTATATTAAATATATTTCCATCAAAAATCTTATGCTCAACCACCATGTAGGCCTTACCTGAGACCATTTCCATCGTCAAAGAAGAAGTATTTGGATTTTGTCTCTCTGAGGTTTAGTTTGTTTTTTTCACCTCGAAGGACAATCTTATCCCAGAGCACCACCTGGTTCAAAGACTGACACAAAAACGCACACAAACACACACACACAAAAATAACATTTTATATTACTACCTGCATACTGTTATGAGCAGGAACAATGTTTAGCAAAATAATTATGCAATTGAATGAATTAGAATTCTCACAGCGGTCCAGTATTTTATCATAACAAACATTCTCCTTACGTACTCCATACATAGTATGTATAGTATTTTAGAATACACCCGTCCCTTTTTTAAGAGACAATATTTATTCTTTTTGATCGGGGGTTCATATAATCAACCTAACTAACAACAGATTAGTTTTTCTGAGATAGGAATTTTTACATCTGTATCGGTCTATCAAGTATATGTATATATGTGTGTGTGTGTGTGCTTGCGTGCGTGTGCAGGTGTGTGTGTGTATACACACACACACACACACACACACACACACACATTTATAAATACATTTACACACACACTCACACACAAACCCAGTGGGCCAAAAAGTATTAAGTCAGCTGCCAATTGTGCAAATATGAGAGATGCCTGTAATTTTCAACACGTACGTAGATACACTTAAAATATGAGACAAAATACTTTTTTTTTTTAAATTCAGAAAATCACATTGTCTGATTTTTAAAGGTTTTATTTGCAAATTATGGTTGAAAATAAGTATTTGTTCAATTACAAACTTCATATCAATACTTTGTTATATACTACCCTTTGTTGGTGATGACAGAGGTCAATCGTTTTCTGTAAGTCTTCACAAGGTTTTCACACATTGTTGCTGGTATTTTGGTCCATTACTCCATGCATATCTCCTCTGAAAGACCCAGCCACGTTTCATCTTCAATGGCCTTGCTGATGGAAGGAGGTTTTCACTCATCATTTCACAATACATGACCCCATTCATTCTTTCCGTCAGTCGTCCTGATCCTCTTGCAGAGAAACAGCCCCAAAGCATGATGTTTCCACCCCCATGCTTCACAGTAGGGTAGCTATAGTGTTCTTTGGATGTAACTCTGCATTCTTTCTCCTCCAGACATGACGAGGTGAATTGTTACCAAAGAGTTCTATTTTTGTATCATCAGACTACATGACCTCCCATTCATGTTCCAGAGGAGGAATGGGAGGTCATATGGTCATGACCTTCTCCCATTCATGATCCAGAGGAGGAATGGCAGAAGGTCATGTGGTCTGATGAGACAAAAATAGACCTTCTCCCATTCATGATCCAGAGGAGAAAACCATGTGGCCCAGCAACAGCCCCTAAACCTGAAGTCTGGAGGAAATCTGTATGGAGGAGTGGGCCAAAATCCCTGCTGCAGTGTGTGCAAATCCGGTCAACAATACAGGAAATGTCTGATCTCTGTAATTGCAAACAAAGGTTTCTGCACCATATTAAATTCTATTCTTCTGATTTATCAATACTTATTTCATGCAATAAAATGAAAATTAATTATTTAAAAATCATACAATTTTCTGGATTTTTGTTTTAGATTCCATCACGCGCAGTTGAAGAATACCTGATAGAAATTACAGACTTCTACATGCTTTGCAAGTGGGAAATGCTGAAGAATCAGAAGAGTATCAAATACTTGTTCTCCCCACTGTGTGTGTATATATACATATATATATATATATATATATATATATATATATATATGTATGTATATACGTATATATACACACTGCTCAAAAAAAATTAAAGGAACACTGAAAACATAAAATTTCAATGGTGAGAAAAAAAAGTTGGATATCTATACTGATATGGACAGTTTAATGTCTCAGGAACAAAAGGATGTCACATCTTTTGATGGAAATAAAAGTTTTCAGCCTACAGAGGGCTCAGTATATAGACACCCCAAAAATCAGAGTGAAAAGATGCTGTGGCAGGCTCATCCATTTTACCTAAATTCAATTTCTGCAACTCAAAATTATTTTCAATATCTTGTGTGGCCCCCACGAACTTGTATGCATGCTTGACAACATCACGGCATGCGATGACGGATGGTGTCTTGTGGGATGTCCTCCCAGATCTGTCTAAGGGCATCAGCAAGCTCCTGTAAAGTCTGAGGAGCAACCTCAGAAGAGGTCTGATGGACCGAATCATTATGTCCCAGAGGTGTTCTATCGGGTTTAGATCAGGTGATTGTGAGGGCCATTCATTTGTGTTAATTTCTTCATCCTCCAGATACTGTCTGCATACTCTTGCCACATGAGGCCGGGCATTGTTATGGATCAGGAAGAATCCAGGACCTACTGCACCAGCGTAGGGTCTGACCATGGGTGAAAGGATTTCATCCCGATACCTAATGGCAGTCAATCTGCCGTTCTCTAGCCTGTAGAGGTCTGTTTGTCCCTCCATGGAAATGCCTCCCCAGACCATCACTGACCCACCACCAAACCGGTCATGCGGAATGATGTTCCAGGCAGCATAGCGCTTTCCTTGGCTTCTCCAGACCCTTTCACGTCTATCACAGGTGCTCAGAGTAAACCTGTGAAAAGCACAGGGCGCCAGTGGCGGACTTGCCAATCGAGCTCCATGGTGCTGAGCAATGAGCACAGGCCACACTACAGGATGTCGTGCCCTGAGGCCACCCTCATGAAGTCTGTTTCAGACTGTTTGGGCAGAGACATTCACACCAGTAGCCTGCTGGAGGTCATTCTGTAGGGCTCGAGCAGTGCTCAACCTGTTCCTCCTTGCACAATGTAGCAGATATCAGTCCTGCTGATGGAATGAGGACCGTCTATGGCCCTGTCCAGCTCCTAGAGTAACTGCCTGTCTCCTGGAATCTCCTCCATGCTCTGGAGATTGTACTGGGAGACATCAAATCTTCTTATAACAGCACGCATGGATGTGCCATCCTGGAGGAGTTAGACAATCTGCGCAACTTCAGGAGGGTTAAGAAATTTAAACAGCTCTTTATTTAACAAAACAAGAGTTCAACGAGCCAACAACTACTGAACTGTAACGATAAAAACATATACAAGTTGCTACACGAAATAAAATATATCAAATAACTACAACATAAACAGTTCACCGCCACACGGCCCCAAGCACCGGCGTGGACTTCCAGGCGTGTGGCGGCGTGGACTTCCATCCCCGGAGGTGGCACTTCTAGCCACGGAGGTGGAAGAGAGCTCCATAGAATAGGACCGGGCGTGCGCAAAAGCCATGTCCGAGCCCCATCCACTGTCCCCGAACAGCCACCCAGCCGAGCGCCGGACCCTGACTTCCAGCCACAGAGGTGAAAGAGAGCTCCATAGAGTAGGACTGGGCGTGCATAAAAGCCATGTCTGAGCCGCATCCACCGTCCCCGGACAGCCACCCGGCCGAGCACCGGCCCCCGATTTCCATCCACAGAGGTGAAAGAGAGCTCCGTAGAGTAGGACCGGGCGTGCGTAAAAGCCATAATAGTTTTTCAAACCTTCTGTGTCACTCCAAATCATTAAATCCTTCAAACTCTTTGTTAGAAAAATTGTATATATATGTTATCATGCGTTCTCTAATGAGTACTTATTCACAATGTTGCTGTTCAGTATGCTTGCTGCTTTGCCTTGCTTATTCTTATCTTGTACAACAGAACAGAAGGATTACGGCTGGGTCAGGGGCGAGATGACGGTTGTGTCAAACAAGATACTGCTGACATCTCAGCGTCCACCAGAACAGATCGTGAAAACAACACGTCAAACGATGCGTCATCAACCTTCACTGATTGTGAAATGTGCAACAGAGCGTTCTATATAATATCCGTTGAGGAAAAGAAAAGAAACCATTGCTTCTAGAGAATGTAGTCAAGCAAAATTGTATATGTATCGACACGCCAAGATCTGGGGAAAAGCTGGTAAAAACCAAAATGTCTTTAAATTTGAGAGGCGACGATGATCTGACTTTAATTGATGCAATTAGAGTCCCCAGAGGTGTTCCTGATTAATAAGAATTAATTGACCAAATTGCAGCAAGATGGGAGTCTTCCATTTGTTGGTGGTGTTCGATAAACAAAAACGTAGACAGGATAAATTACATCCATTACAACGTGCAAAAATTGGGCAAATGGACACAAGCGGGGCTTGAGGCAGTGCATGAACAGCTAGCAACGACTTCCCTAATGGCCTTCCAGAATCGCATTGCTCTTGATATGTTGTTGTCTGAGAAAGGAGGGGTCTGTGCAATGTTCGGAGAACAGTGCTGTACCTTTATCCCCAACAACACCGCCCCTGATGGGAGCCTGACAAAGGCCATTGCAGGCCTGCGATCCCTCAACACGAGGATGAAAGAGCACTCTGGTGTGGACACATCAATGTGGGACGACTGGATGTATGCCTTTGGGAAGTATAAAGCACTTGTGTCCTCAATTATAATATCAGTTGCAGTATTTACTGCTATACTCACCTTGTGTGGATGTTGTTGTATTCCATGTCTGCGTGCTCTGTTTAATCGTCTCATCACTACAGCAATATCGCCCATGGAAGACAAGATGGCCCGGGTATGCCTAATGTCTGAACGCCAGCATGTTGATGATAACGATGAAGATGAAATTTTTGCACTTGAGTTTACAGACTTTTTCCCAGATCTGTGTGTTTCCGAATGATGATGATGCAACATTTATCCTTTTTAGTGTAAACATATTTGTGCTCATACCTGTGATCCGACAACTGAAAATCGAGTGAAGTGGGTGTTTTTGGTGATGTAAAAATTGAGCAAATATGTGATAAACAGGGGGAAATGTTGGAATAATTTTAAGTGAAGCTTTGGCCTGCCAGACCTGGAGGCCTCGACTTTACGAGTTTATCTTTCCTTTTATCTAGGTTCTTCCTTTTTAGTGATAGGGATGTCTTTTGATCCCTGTCAGCCATTTGTATCCTTCCTGTCCTTATGTTGTCTGTGTGTTTTGGTTCCCGTAAGAGGCCTTCACTAACAATGAGCAGGGCTTATTTGCATAGGTGACATGTTCTTTGTTTGATTCACAGGAACTTCATTCCTTTTCATTTAGATGTAGGTTTGGTTCATAGATTGTAGTTTATCAGACCTGTTTTTCTTTGTTAAAGGTTACATACAGTTAGAAGTAGTTGCATAAAAGTTATCCCATATTTACTCAATGTTTGTTTAAGGAACTGCATACCGGTTACCTCACGTTTGCTTAATGTGTGTTGAAGTGTTTAGGACAAGTTACTTATTATTATTATGTGTTAATTTACCAAGTAGATAAAGTTAGCAAAGGTCTAGTTGCATTTGTTCCACAGCAAAGCGGCAATCAACGTGCTTCAAGGTATTTGATCACAGTCGACGACGAGTCAGCCAACTGCGAGGGAAGACGGCTGGGGATGGCCTTTGCGGGGGGTCACGAGCCAACAGCGAAGTGCTAATTCACACCACACTACATTCTTTTGCTAATCAGCGTTGCTACAGACACAATTCCCCCTCCCTTTAGTGTAGCAACGCCTCTGTAACCAGGGCAACCATAACATTAAAAAGAGGGGCACGTGGAGTAAGGACTCAGAACTGATGGAGGTTGTAACTGAGATTGCTTTCTCTATCGTTCTCCTCGTGAGTAAACCTGTTCTGGTTGTCTTCTCCTCTTCATTCCAGCGAGTGATTTAATGTCTAATCGTATTTAGACCCAACATTTAATTGGTCCTTCGAGCCGGATGCCAACACACCTGAGGATTCCAGCGGACGGCAGCAGAGATCCAGAAAGACCGCGCGCGGCAGGACCTCCCTAGGTGGGGTCCTACATCCTTTTCAAGGGCTGGCTGTCTGCTTGTCAGCTGGGATCTAAGTGTTGAAGGCAGTCCGAGGTGCAGAGGTGAAGAGAACCAGAGGGTGAGTTTGTTTTGTTTAAAAGTGTGGTGCGGCCGAGGGCTGTAAAACCCTAGGTGTGTAAGTAGGACAACGGAAGTCCACAGACCCTGCATAACTGAAATTCCGTCTAGGACAGTGGATGTCCAAGTAGTAGGTTGCGGAGCCGCAGAAAAGCTGAAAATGAAATTTCCATCTATAACATCCGTAATACTGAGTGATTGAGAGTGTGAATGGGAATACGTATCACTAGATACAGTATTCCATATTAAAGCAGTGGGGAACACATAACGTGGTTCTGTGGACGCAATAGGCAAGGATTCTCCACCAGAACGCTGGTAGAAGTGAGAATCACCACAGGATCTTTTCGTTATCCCACTGGAAACACCCGACTTTAGAAACCCCTATGGTTTTACAGTTGGGACCAAATTGATTAAAATGGGGAACGGGAAGAGTAAAAATAATATCCGAGATAATCTTAAATGTAAAGATTGGAAAATAATTGAAAGGCAGGATCCCGACCGACTTAAAAACCTCGATAAATGGGTTAAGAAATATAAATTTGAGGGACAACTAAAAACAACCAAATTGATAGAACTTAGAGGCGCCATGAAAGAGAAAACAAAGAGAGACCCTAGAAAGATGAAAAAAGAAGGAGATGAGGACAGCGGCACTTTCTACCAAGATACAGGCAGAGGGTGGAAAGGTCAGAGGGGGCGAGGAGCCACTATTAGAGGAGGCTCCAAGGGCCACGGGAGAGGATTTGTACCTTATAGTGAACGTGAATGTTGGAATTGTGGAGAAAAGGGCCACATGGCGCACAATTGTCCATCAAAATAATTGAGAAGTGGATGATGGTGTGCTTAAGTTGGTTGGAGAACCTAAGATGAGCAGTGTGTGGCAGTAGAGAAAATAAGACGTGTGTGGCAGAAAGTGACTAGAACGGTGGCTTGATAGGATGAAAATAAGAGACAGCAAATGTTGTGTAGAAGACAGTGAAAGATGTTGTATGTGAACATGATGAAAGGGGGCAACAGCAGAGTTGGCCTGCCCTTTGAGAGGGTGAGACTGACAAGCGCGTAGTCGCGGGTCGGGGCTGTGCGCGTACGCCTGTGCTATGCTCGTGTGGGCGGTGGGCCGGCATCATGATTGTTGCAGGAAATGGCCAGCCTGTGACCAATCAACATTGATGCCGCGTCCCCCCCTCGCACGGGGGTGCTATGGCTGTGGGCGAGGCAGGGAAAGTGTGAGTTTCTCAGAGAATGTTTGAAGCAGGGTGATGCTTAAGGAAGATGTGACAGCATTAGCATGAAGGATAAAAGGCACTGATGAAAAAAAAAAAAAAAAAAAAAAAAGGTATTACCAAAACGTCAAAATACGTTTGCGCAGCGTTGTTTGTTGGTATTGTTTGTGATCTGTGCCTCTGCTGTTTTTGTGTTGTCTGTGTGCTGTCAGTGTTATGTGTTAAAAGGATGAAATTGGCTAATATACGTAGGTGCACAAAATAATTTTATCTGATTTGCACCGCAAAACAAAATCAATTTTGAAAAAATAGGAAGTAAAGAAAAGCAAGCAATTTGTTTATTTGCAGAAACTGGTCCACACTGCATTAATGCCTAGCCTTGATGAAACAAAATTTGAGAGATGGAAAGAACTTGCTTTCTGGAATTGGATGAAGAAAAATTATGTAATAACGACATTTCAAAGCTAAATTTAA
Organism: Syngnathus floridae; assembly: GCF_059516105.1. Lineage (NCBI taxonomy): Eukaryota > Metazoa > Chordata > Actinopteri > Syngnathiformes > Syngnathidae > Syngnathus > Syngnathus floridae. The sequence goes on along the minus strand of NC_142416.1, from coordinate 3,245,159 downwards.
AATCTGAGAATAAGAGAGCGATTGAGCTAGTTAAAGTTAAGAAACAACAACAATTAACTATTATATTAATTCACTGGCAGTTATTTTGTTGATTTTTTTTCCGATTGGTGGATTGGTTTGTCACTTTGAGAAAGAAAAACTTCCGATGCAAATGGGCAGCAATATTATCTGCCCATACAAATGAACCGATACATATGGGCAGCAATATTGAGCCATGAAGTTGTCACGTGATGTTGACACATGGCTCAACAGGGGGGATGAAAGGGCAGTTCAGTCGGCTTTATACAACATATGGATTTAATTCATATTCAAAACATTTATAAAAAAAAAAAAAAAAAAAACATTGTAGAGCTTGTTTGCTATGTGCTAAACTCAATCCACAGGGTTATAATGCACTGTCCTGTGAATAAAGTTGGCTTTAGGACACTGTAGGTGCCATTCAAATTGCCAACTCCGAAATTTAGAAAAATAAACCATGGGAAAACCAAATAGCAAACAAAAGTCGCTACCCAGACATGAATTAAAATGCAAAGATTGGAAATTAATGGAAGGGTCGACACCGAAAATATAAAATACCTTGACAAATGCATATTTTGGACAGAGGTGGGGGGTTGCATTATGCGACGTGGCGGTGGCGAGGCTCTCCGCACTTCAGTTGCTCCCCCCACCCTTGTTATCAGCTGGGAAGATTGTCATGTCTATGTTGTGGGCCCGTGTGTTTGTTCCTGTGTATGTTTGTCTTTGTGTATCAGTTCGTTATAAAGGTTGGAATTGCGTTAAGTTGGTGCACGAAAGCGGTGTGCTAGACAATGGTTTATCAGATTTGCATTGTTAAATGTAAAAATTAGAAATTATAGAATAATATGAGGGTTGTGGGCAGAAACTCGTCCGACGAGGAGAGTGCCCAACCCTCATAAATATGTGAGAGTAAGAGAAAACATACATTGTAGAACTGGATAAAATTAGGTTAATGATTAGAAATCAATGGTGTTATTATTGTTCTCTAATCCCCTGCATTGCAAATGTCTTCTTGATGCAGATAGGTTAACAGGCTAGGACTTTAGTGAGGAGATAATTTATCAATTGATGGGGGTTAGTAATTGTCCAAATTCTAGTAACATGTTTTGAGGGACCACAGCAACAACATTATATTTAATTTGCAGGCCATTATTTAGTATATGACAGTGTCTAGCTAAGTAGACTGTTCTATCAAAAAAATGTGAGAGTGAAGGAGGAGTTTTGATTTGTAATCTGACATTTGGGTCCCATTTTGAAGAGTCTCTGCAGGAGCATAGATTGTTTTTGTTTGTTTTTAAAGATATATTTAACAGTTTATCTCAGTGCAGTAAGGATACAGCAATTTTGCAAGACTTAGAATTAAAAAATTAAAAAGCAAAATTACATTCTCATTTTCCCAGATGAGATGAAAATTGAAAGATACGGAAGACAAAGAAAAGATAAAAAAGAACTTGCTGTTGCACAGACAGGAAAATGATGACACAGTGTCAGCGCGAGCTCGCTTAAGAATCGCAGCCAAGAATGTGATGAATGAAGATGAGAAAAATGGTCAAATTACAAAAACAGATGTTGTGGCACAGCAAAGCAAACCATCCTTTCCGTCTTTGTACCCCAAATTAAACAACTCATTGCTTCCTATAATTTGAGAGGTGATGGAGTGCAACAGGTTTTCATGGCATCCTTAACCAAACATTGGGCAAGCGTTAAAGGCACCTGGAGTCCTTTTAATCTCCAGGGCCGTCCATTGGAATATAACGGGGTGCCATTACAAATACAAATTGACCAACTATTGGGCAGGATAAAAATAAAATTTCCAACGTAGAGCAAATTACACAGACATTCGCCGAACTAAACAAAAACAAGATAAGTTGTTTGAAGACTTTAGACACAGACCAGAAAGAGTGTTCAACTGATGTCTATGATCAACAACTCAAAAATGCTCTACATGCAAATTTGCGGCCAGTATTATGTCAACAACGAATAAATTCGACAAATTTTTTCCCTATAAAATGGTGCCGTTTGGGTTTGAAGTACATAGTCGCTTCAAAGGAGGAAAAGCATGATTTAAGATACGCGATTGATCAATGGTGTAGTCATGGCTTCTTTTGGAGGGCCAGTATGACTGTCATACCCGAGTAGATGTGTGAGCGCCTCATATTGTGGGAGCTGCAAAACAAGCTGACGAGTAACTCGCTTTCAAATCAGACAAATACAAACTGGTCTAATTTTTAAACTTACATTACTAAAAGGGAAGATTTACAGTTCGAGTAATGACATGAATATGAAGCACAATTTGACACCTGTGCCTTATACAAAGGTAAAGTAGGATTAGGAATTGCTTGCACTATAATTACAAATTAGTTAACACCTGTGTGATTGAGTGATTGATTGAGTGAGTGAGTGAGTGAGTGAGTGAGTGAGTGAGTGAGTGAGTGAGTGAGTGAGTGAGTGAGTGAGTGAGTGAGTGAGTGAGTGAGTGAGTGAGTGAGTGAGTGAGTGAGTGAGTGAGTGAGTGAGTGAGTGAGTGAGTGAGTGAGTGAGTGACTTTTCTGTCGCCTGCACGTCATCTTTCTTGCATGGCTACGTTGCTGTCTCAGCCGCATCTGACCGTTGAAAGATGCACGACACTCAATCCTGCCACTCTCATTCCCCTTCCTGACGACGGCAAATTCCATGATTGTGTCGATGCTGCCCAAAAGATTGCAAAGGCTCGGCCTGATTTGGAAGATACGCCTCTGCCAGATGGTCATGTGTATTTTGTTGATGGGTCTTCTAATAAAAATGAATCTGGTGTGACCCTTACTGGCTATGCCATCATTACTCCCGACGAAGTCTTGGAGGCTGCTAAACTGCCATCCTATATGTCAGCACAGGCCGCTGAGCTCATTGCTTTGACTGGGGCCTGCAAATTGTTTGCAAACAAGTCCGTCACTATCTGGACTGATGGTCAGTATGCTTTTGCTACAGTGCACGTTTTTGCTCAGCAGTGGAGCAACCGTGGCATGATAACTTCTACAGGGAAGCCCGTCACCCATTCCACATTACTAACTCAACTTTTGGACGCTGTCCAGCTACCTTTAAAGGTGGCGGTTTGCAAATGTGCTGCTCACATTGCAAGATCTGATCCTGTTTCTCTTGGTAATGCTTTTGCTGACAAATCCGCTGAGGCCGCTGCAGAAGGCCTGCTCCATGTCCTCTCGTCTCTCACAGATCATGATTCGATGTCACACATCTCCCCCGATGTGTTGCTTGACATGCAGTCTCAGAGCCCCTCCCAGGAACGACTCTCTTGGGAAAAGCGGGGTGCAACTAAAAACACTGATGGTCTTTTTGTGTGACCTTTGGGCAAACCTGTCTTGCCTCGTAACTTGTTCAAATGGGCTGCTATTTCGAGTCATGGGGTCACCCATGTCTCGACGGGGGGGTATGGTGAAACAAGTTGAAGCTATTTATACGACATACGGTTTTGCAGCTTTTTCACAAGGCAATTTAAGACCTCAGAGAGGAAAGTTCCCGACTCCATTGTATCCGGTTCAGACAATATATATGGTTTATATCCAATTACATAAATGTGAAGGGAAAGAATATTGTTTTTTCTGCATTTGTTTGTTTTCTGCATTTATCTCATTGTAAAAAGGTGAGTAAGTACGGAAGGTGAGCAAAGTCTGGTAATAGTGCCTGATCCTGGTGCCAAGATCCAGGGTTGACACGAAAGCTAGCAGAAGCCAATTTCCAAAACACCAACCCGAAGCTCAGGGTGTTGACTCTGAGGAGATCCAAAACATGAGCATTAGAGAGTCATTCGTAAAGTGCTTTAATCGGGCTGTAGCCTGCGCAAAGTCTACCATGTGCTTTTGGTTGCTTTTGTTGGTTTGTGTTATTGTTATATATATATATATATATATATATATATATATATATATATATATATATATATATATATATATATTTATTTGTATGGATAGAGTACCATGAGCCTCGAACATTCTTCTCCCAGGCAACTACCAACGCTGATTCTAATCAATATGGCTCATGGGAAAAAATTGCTAGACATAAGCGCAACACAAAATCCCCTTTCGATCGTGTTGTTTGTACACCAGAAACCGTCCGCGTTCCAACTTGCGTACCATGGCTTTTGTCTTGGACTTACAATAACTCAATGTTTACTGTGGCTCCTAATACATCTTCTTCTATTATTTTACCGATGAAAAGTTTGAAAGGTTTTCGAAATGGTCACCCCACTACTGGGGATATATGGCTCGGATATTGGTGGTATTTAACTGGTCACCCAGTTAGCACCGACTGGGGCACCCTTGTCACCACACAAACGCAAGATTTTTGGCCCTCTGGTACCAGTGAAGAGGCTGTGTTCTTTGCTAAACGAGTAACTTTGAAAAATCAGGGCACAAGCCTTCTTTTGACTCTTACACTCCCTGATGGTCAAATCCGTCCTCCAAATGCCACTTTGTTTAACACTTCTTGTTGGGGTTTTCAACTGTGGGCTTGGTTCTCTGGAATTGATCCTCACTTTCCTATTGCTATTTGCATTAACAAAACAATGTTGATCGCAGACCGTCCCGTTACAAATAATTACACCTTGTCAGCAGGAGCAAAAATCACAAGTATGCTCCTCACTGATATAGACAGCTATTTTGTAGCCTCCACAGGAATAAGCGGTCAAACCAACAACTGGCTTCTTATGGCTGAGCAAGCCGCAAAAATGGCCAACACCAGTTGCATTGCATGTATGGGTCCAAGACCTCTTTTGAAAATCATACCTGCAAATATAGTTCCTAAGTGTGCTGTTGTTTTAATGTTAAACTCATCCATTTCACCCACTCATGATTGTTTTAAATGGGATAAGGTTTACCCTGTTGCCTCTATGACAAAATATAAACCCCTTTTTTTGTCCGATGTAGCTAAGGGTAATTTTACATGCATTAGATTACCTGGTACTGGTGAGAAGCTCGGCGCCCTACCCACTCCATGGTGTGGGTCCATGACCAATGTCACTGCCCCTTTTTTGCCCATTGCTCATAGTGATATTTGGTTTTGGTGTAATAGTAACAAACTTTATGATAGGTGTCCTTTAAACAGCTCTGGAATTTGCGCTTTGGTAACCTTATTGTTTCCTGTTCATTTGATACCAATGTCCTCTTATGATCTAACATCTTTTGCTAAGTCCGTAGTGCCCGAATACTGGCCGAGAACGAAGCGAAACGCCGAATGGCAGGGCGCAGCTAATCCAATTTACATAGACGCCATTGGTGTTCCTAGAGGAGTACCGGATGAGTATAAGCTGGTGAATCAGATAGCAGCTGGTTTTGAATCCGCCCTGTGTTGGTGGTGTACTCTTAACAAAAATGTTGACAGGATTAACTACATCCACTACAACGTGCAGAGGCTTGGAAACTGGACCAAGGTGGGTTTCAAGGCGGTCCACTCCCAACTGGCCGCTACTTCCCTCATGGCTTTCCAGAATCGAATGGCCCTTGACATGCTACTCTCAAAAGAAGGCGGTGTCTGCGCCATGTTTGGTGAGCAATGTTGCACATTTATTCCAAATAATACTGCAGCCGACGGAAGCCTGTCCCGGGCCCTTGAGGGTCTGCGGACCTTGAATGGGAGGATGAAGGAACACAGTGGGGTGAACACGGAGGTTTCGACCGACTGGTTGAACGTGTTCGGAAAGTACCGCACCCTGGTTTCCTCGGTCCTGGTCTCCATTGCTGTTTTCTCTGCCATTTTGACCCTGTGTGGATGTTGTTGCATTCCTTGTCTCTGATCCTTAATTAATAGGCTAATTACAACTGCTATCTCTCCACCAGCTGAGACTTTTCCGTTACTCCAAAGGGATGACCTTTCGATCGACGGGAGTTCTTTCTCTAGTGACGACTCTGTCAGCGAATCTATTGTGGTAAACCTGTCCGATTTGTTTCCTGACTCTGGCTTTGACGATTAAGACTCAATTTCCTCCCAAGTGTAAGTTAGTTCTTGCGAAATGTGATCCCTTGGCTGAAAATCTTTTGAAGTGGCCATATGGGTGATAAATTAGTCCCCGAGAACTTATGATAAACAGGGGGGAATTGTTAGAAAAATTGTATATCTATATATGTTATCATGCGTTCTCTAATGAGTACTTATTCACAATGTTGCTGTTCAGTATGCTTGCTGCTTTGCCTTGCTTATTCTTATCTTGTACAACAGAACAGAAGGATTACGGCTGGGTCAGGTTGTGACGGTTGTGTCAAACAAGATACTGCTTACATCTCAGCGTCCACCAGAACGGATCGTGAAAACAACACGTCAAACGATGCGTCATCAACCTTCTGATCTTCCTTAAAGAACATCACCTTCTCTTTTTATCTCTCGGAATATTGCTTAAACTGTTTTGCTGATATAGCCATATCTGCACGCAACACTTTGTGCGTCACTTTTTGTTTCTTTTCTTACGAGACGAAGCCACAATCTCTTCCCCCCCCCCCCCCCCCCCAAGGGCTAATCGTCTCACACTGTGAGTAGGGCATTCCAAATAAAAAGAGCGAGGAGTGTAAACAGATTTTTAGTGTGTAGTCAGATTGTAGAAAGCAATCTGTATCGCACTCCTCGCGAGAAAAATCAATATTCTGCCTCACTTGTTTTTTGTCTTCTGATCCTTTTCTCTTATTCAGATATTCAGTTAGCACTTTGAACCCAACACTCTTCATCCTCCGTGTCACTTACAAACAAAGCCGCTCATGATGCTGGTAGTACATGGGGCCCTTCGTCATCTTCGTCATCCCGTGATCGAATTGTCCTTTATGTAAACAACCTTGAAATTCAAATTACTGTAATCTCTTGCTACATCGCGGTTCGTTTATCGCGGTTTCATGTTTTGTTTTGTTTTTGTGAAAAAAACTTATAGTCCGAAAAATACGGTAAGTACAAATGTGTACTTATTTCCTTTGTGGTACAATACATCTTTTCAATAGCATAAAATGAACCAATTATTTCCGTGGCGTATATGTATTACTGTACTACTATGATATTTGGGCTTGGGCCATGTTTTCCTGCTCGTAATGCATTGTACTTTGTATTAAACTTTTGAGTGAATATTGATGGTCAGTACTTTTCCAAGTATTGAGGGAATTGTTTGGCACTGCTGGACCAAAAATGACCCTCAAGGATGGACATGAGAGCTTCAGATACAATTTTCTATGCTGTTTTATGCAGCACATGTTAATTGCAATGCAATATATTTTAACGCATGCTTGTGTAACATGCCTGTCTAGAGATAAAAGGATGACATTTTGTCTCTCTTGCTCTCAAAAGTTTGGTCTCAAAACTTCTTGGTGCTTCAGCTTGCCCCCTATCTCGTTTCTAAAAATGCCTCTGTACAATTCGCAACACTACGTTACTCTCATTACATTCTGCTGAAAGACCTTCCTGACAAAGCAAGCCAAAGCAATCAACAAGCTTTGCGCCTGAAGGATAGGAAAACCACCCTATGTAATCCTGATGAGGTTCCGAGATGTACAAGAACCTGACCAAGTCCTGCATAATGATGTCCAGACTCTTCCTGTCAGCTGCTGTGATGCTGTTTTCCCAGCAGACCACTGCAGAGAAAATGGCAGAGGCCACCACAGTCATAGAAGGGCTTAAGGAGTGCCCCCTGCACCTCAAAAGACCTCAGCCTTCTGAGTCGTTAGTCTACTCTGTAAACCTTTTTTCATTGTGGTGGTAGCGCCACCTACTGGCTAAAGGAAATCCATGCTTTTATCTTTAAGATGCACCATTACAACATTCATTTCCTGTAGCCAGTAGGTGGCATTACCACTGAGATGAAAATAAGTTCTCAGATGTCTTCAGGATTAAACAAGAGTCATAGGCGCGACCTGGCTGCCACACTTCAGTCAGCCTGTCCCAAGGAAGTTGTGGCTACTTATGTAGTTAACCATCACTAGAATGTGAATGTGTGAGCGTATCAATAACACATCTAGTGTGAGCGCTTTGAGTCTTAGCTCATATTGAAAATCACCATATAAATCCAGTGCATTATGATTATTATTATTATTATTAAACTCCCCTCCGTGAGTTGTCACCTTATTGTAGTGGAGAGGTTTGCGTGTCCTAATGATCCTAGGAGCCAAGTTGTCTGGGGCTTCATGCACCTGGCAGGGTCACCCATGTTAAAAGGGTCCTAGGTGAGGTGCCAGACTAAGCACGGCTCACAAGAACCCCTTATGAAGAATACAATAAATGGATTTTGTTTCCCCTCGCTCGGACGCGGGTGACCATTAACATTAACTCAGGAGCACAATATATAAAACATTTTAACCTACAAAACAAGAATGAATAAAGCAATTTGTGCTCAAAATGAGGCAGCATGACCATATCCACGGCTGCAGGTAGTATTAGCTCTTCTGCAATGGTGTGTTTTTTTCTTGCACTGAGCAATTTGGTATGGTGCTTTAGATGATGCTTACAGTTCTTGCTGATTGACTGAGGTAGCATTCACAAAGTGGGATGATTGTTGGCAATATTCAGCCCGTTTTCACTGAAAAACCTCAAGCATCTAATCAGCGTGATTGGAGTGCAATGACTTTATAAGTGCCGCCTTAATTTATTTAGCTTCATACTGACCGCTGCCAACATTGTAAGGCACAGTAAACACACCGGTCTTTCCACATCTCCCATCGTAGTCACACTGAAGCCGAGCGCTACGTACGCTTCGTCATATTTTCTTGTCTTAGCTTTCGTGTGACTCTCAATTGTCTTATCTCCGTCTCTCTCCACCGTTCTTTTCAACCCTGTTCAATAGTTTTCCATGGTGTCCCACTGCACTTTTTATCGCCTGCTCTGTACTGTGTGCGTATGTTCCGTGCGCTCTACACTGTAGAGCGACTACTCCTTGCGCACACTCTTACAGTGATAGTCACTCCCACCTACTACAGTGGATGTCTAATTACCCTTTAATCTAGTACAGCCAAAAGAAAAGCATGTTCCCTGGTGTCACACGTGCCCCCCCAGGGGGGCGCATCCCACTATTTGAGAAGCACTGCTGTACAGAACTTGGATAGCAAAGTACATTTATTGTTACTTCAAAGTAACTCAAAATACAACAGTGAATGTGTAAAATGCTGGCAACAAAAGTGAGTACACCCCAACTGAAAATCCCAAATGTCAATATTATGTGTGGCCACCATTATTTTCCAGCACCACCGTAACCCTTTTAGGGATGGAGTTCACAGGTCGCCGCTGGACTCCTCTTCCACTCTTCCATGATGACATCATGGAGCTGGTGGATGTTGGAGACCTTGCGCTCCTCCACCTTCCATTTGAGGATGCCCCACAGATGTTCAATAGGTATGGGGACATGTTTGACCGGTCCATCACCTTCACCCTCAGTTTCTTTAGGAAGGCAGTGGTCATCTTGGAGGTGTGTTTGGGGTCGTTATCGTGTTGGAATACTGCTCCGCGGCACAGTTTATGGAGGGAGGGGATCATGCTTTGCTTCAGTATTCCACAGTACATGTTGGCATTCATTATTCCCTCAATGAACTGTAGCTCCCCAGTGCCAGCAGCACTCATACAGCCCCAGACCATGACACTCCCACCACCATGCTTAACTGTAGGCAAGACACACTTGTCTTTGTACTCTTCACCTGGTTACCGCCACACACGCTGGACACCATCTGAACCAAATATGTTTATCTTGGTCTCATCAGACCACAGGACATGGTTCCAGTAGCCCATATCCTTAGTCTGCTTGTCTTCAGCAAAACATTTGCGAGCTTCTTTGTGCTTCTTTTTTAGAAGAGGCTTTTTCCTGGGACGACAGCCATGCAGACCAATTGAATGCAGTGTGCGGCGTATGGTCTGAGCACTGACGGACTGACCCCCCCACCCCTTCGACCTCTACAGCAATGCTGGCAGCACTCATACGCCTGTTTTCCAAAGCCAACTTCTGAATATGACGCTGAGCGCGCGCACTGAACTTCTTTGGTCGTCCATGGCAAGGCCTGTTTTGAATCGAACTCCTCTTAAACCGCTGAGTGGTCTTAGCCACCGTGCTACAGCTCAGTTTCAGGGTGTTGGCAATCTTCTTATAGCCTAGGCCATCTTTATGTAGAGCAATAATTCTTTTTTTAGATCCTCAGAG